>NC_083414.1:19660763-20310236 GCF_020745735.1 Hemiscyllium ocellatum | reverse complement strand
TGTGTGTGTATGTGTGTGTGTACATGTGGTGGGGGGTGAGGAGTGGAGTGGTCACAGTTTATCCTCAGTTGAAGAAAAAGGACAGCATTTCAGAGGCATTCCACTGGAAGGTGGCATCACTGGAATGTGACAGAGATGCAAAAAGTAAGAAAATAGATTGGAATCCCTTGAAGGAAACAGGGTGTGAGGAAGGGTAACTCTGGGATTCGGTAAGTGGATATTGATGGGCAGCTCTTTCTCAGAATTAAAAACAGTAAAATCAAGAAAGGGAGAAGAAGAGACAGAAATGGACCAAGTGAAATGAGAGAAGGATGGAAATTGGATCAAAATTGATGAACTCTTTCAATTCCATAGACCAGAAAGCAGCACTGGTGATATCATCAGTGTGTTGGAGAAGTTATGGTTGAAGGCCTAAAGGAATGTTTCACATACCCCACAAAGAGACAACCATAACTGGGGTCATGCAGACACCCATTGCCACATGTTTGACTGCTGGATGTGAAACAAGTTAAAGGAAAAACTGTTCAAAGTGAGAACAAGCTCAGCTAGGTGAAGAAGGAAGTTGGTGCAAGGCAGGGCTACCACACCAGATGATAATAACACTTCCTTATCAGTAGGTTTGATAACCAATTCAAGGTTAGACCTGAGAGAAGAGCGCAAAAGTTCTGAGGGAGTTAAAGTGGGTGAGGGCAACAGAGAAATTAAGATGGCTGATGTCACACCAGCCATTCTCATTGAAGAAATTAATTGTCAGTAAAACACCAGAGGGAAGGTTCCAGGTCGAGAGGGGATAATGGAGATGAGTGAAAGGGTCTATGGACTGGGACGGGATTCCTGTCCAAAGAAGTAGACATGGAGATGAAGGTGACAGAAAAAAGAGTTTTCCATTATCTACAAGGCACAAGTTAGAAATGTGATGGAATGCTCCCCATTTGTCTGGATAGGTGCAGCAGCCTGCTTGATTGGTACCACATCCACAAGCATCCACTCCCTCCATCACTGACACTCAGGAGCAGCAGTGTGTTCTATCCACAAGATGCACTGCAGATATTCATCAAAGATTCTTAGACAGCTCCTTCCAAACCAACAACTACTTCAACCTAGAAGGTCAAGGGCAGCCAATACATGGGAACACCACCACCTGCAAACTCTTCACTAAGCCACTCACTTGGAAATGTAGGGCTTTTCCTTTACTATTGCTGGATCAAAATCCTGGAATTCCCTTCTTAAGGGCATTGTGGATCTACCTATAGCACATGGACTGCAGTGGTTCAAAAAGATCACTCATTACCACTTTCTCAAGGATAAATAGGGATGGGTAATAAATGCTGGCCAGCCAACAATGCTCACATCCCAAGAGTGAATAAAGGTCATGTCATGTCTGAAATTCATTGAGGTGGGGGCATAAAGAGATAAAACTAAGGTCTTTATTGAAACCAGATCATTCTGACCAGATCAGAAAAGTGGAATTATGATAAATACCTAGCAAGGTGTAGGAGTAGAAGAAGAGATAGAGTCAGGGGAAAAGCAGAGGGGAAGAAGAATCCAGATGGGCATTGGTATCCATGAGGTTTTGAAGCTTGCATTTCATCTTCTGTCTACCTATCTGTCAGAATCTCACACTCTTGGTTTTACGGACCTTCTGAGTTTTACTTTCCACATGCCCATCCTTCTTTTGAGGGCAGTAGCAGCCACAAGTCTAGCTTATTACAGAGTACTGCTTCACACGTATATATTCTAGCAAAAGAACGTCAATCAGGTGGCACAGGATAACAGATTAATGCTACAATGCCAGGTTGACCTGTCTATACGTGACTAACTGAAGTGTTGAAACCTGCTTATTGCTACTATTTGCAGCTTTAACTGTTCTTACATTTATCAAAGGGTTACCCTCACGCCAGAATGATATAATAATGCTATACAAGACAAGAATCAGTAAATCCAGCCTTCCCAACTCCAAGAGACTCCGAGCAATTCAACAGCCTATTGTTCAACCGTAAAGTTACACTGTTAAATCAGACCACCTTACAACATCACTCAGTCAAAGACATCTGTGTGAACCTTTGACCAAGTAATGCTAGTTGTTGTCACATTGATGTTAGCTGTGCATTAATTATCGATAATCATTAGTAAGATAAATTAAGTAACTTAATTACTTACATCTTAAAAGGTAATTGCAAGGTTCATAACACAATTTCAAAATGACAGTACCACAGTAAACAAAGTAATATTGTGTATGATTTTCCTCTGGAGAGTCTAATGTGAGTCTTTAAAAATTATTTGGTGTAATCAGCATTATTATTCGAAAATTGGAGTGATTATTGCCATATGCTGTGAAATGCACATTTTCTAATTATTTAGAGAAACCATTACATTCTCCACCCCCCCCCCCCAAAATACCATTACAGAATGTACTCAAATTGCATTGAATGAACCCTCTTGTTAATAAATTATGCTTTGATATTTTGAGAGTAGTAGACTAAGTCCTGTTTGCTTTAAATAAGGCAGCCAAGCTTTTAGAATTATCTGCTACCCCTTGCTTTAATCAAACCTCTCAACAGATTTGGTCAAATTTTGCTTTAATTTGGTAAAATCATCAGTCATACAGTCAGACCTCTGGGTAGAGAATAGAGCATTAATCACACAATGAGACCACCCTGTAAAATATGCGACTCTATTACCATCAATCACACAGCAAAACTGCTGGACAATGCATAAAGCATCAAGCCGCATTATTTGACTAAATAATCATACTTTTCTGAATTGCATTGAATAGCCATCAGATAAAAATCTCTTTGCAGCAATCTAGTAACCTTGTTTTAACCTTGAGATAAGCTTCCAAATATATCAGCATAAATTGTCAGGGCTAAATTTCTGGACATCCGTGAGTGGTGCTTATCATGTCTTTTTCCACTATTAATATCACTCAAGAGCATAAGAAAATACAAGTGGTATGAATCAGAAACTTTAAGACTGGGGAGTGGACTTTGACAGACAAGAGAAACTCAGTTACAGAGCTTTGGCAAGGGCAGTTGAAGGTTTCAATGGTTTTCTGATCTGCTACCCATTGATTCCTCAGGTATCATCCAAAATTCCATCCAGTTTCGTTCAGTAGTCTGTGTTTACACAATGAGAATAACTTGCAAACAACCTATTTGTTATCTGCATACTGGATTAGCCTGATTTTGTACTCTTATGAAATAACCAAAAAATTAATGTAGACTGAGCATATACCAGTTAAAGCAATTGAAATATTTACTTTTAATGAAAGTACGATACTGCCTACCAAACTCATACTAATAGAAATATGTAATGCAATCAAGTCAACGCAGCATGGCTTCATGAAGGGAAAATCATGCTTGACTTCTTTATTAGAGAGAGGAAAGAAGCAGGATGGATAAAGGGAAACAAGTGGATTTAATATCCTTAAATTTCCAAAATGTATCTGATAAAGTACCAGATATTGAGCTACTTAATGAGAAAAAAGCACATGGTGTTGAAAATAGTTTATTAACATGGAGTGAAGTTTGTCTAGCTCATAAGATGTAGAGGACTCGAATATGGGGATCTTTTTCAGATGGGAACTGGTAACTAGTTTATTGTCACAGCGATCAGTGTTGGGGACAATTATTTACAATATATTTAATGAAGTGAATATACTGCAGACAAGTTTGTATATGACATAAAAATGGGTGGAAAGACAAGTAGTGAGGATGACACATAGAGTCTGTAGAGGGTTATTGGCAAGTTAAGTCAGTGGTCAAAAACTTCACTGAATAATTATAATGTGGGAAAATGTGAAGTTATGCACGGTGGGCGGCACGGTGGCACAGTGGTTAGCACTGCTGCCTCACAGCACCAGGGACCCGGGTTCAATTCCCGACTCAGGCGACTGACTGTGTGGAGTTTGCACGTCCTCCCCGTGTCTGCGTGGGTTTCCTCTGGGTGCTCCGGTTTCCTCCCACAATCCAAAGATGTGCGGGTCAGGCGAATTGGCCATGCTATATTGCCCGTAGTGTTAGGTAAGGGGCAAATGTATGGGTGGGTTGCGCTTCGGCGGGTCGGTGTGGACTTGTTGGGCCGAAGGGCCTGTTTCCACACTGTAAGTAATCTAATCTAATCTATGCACTTTGGCAGGAGGAATAGAGGAGCTGAATATTATTTAAATGAGAAGAAAAGCAGAATGCTGGAGCATGAAAGAATTTGAGGTTGTTATGTGGACTGGGAGAGTATAAATCGTGCCTGAGGCTTGAGGCTAAATCACTACCTGAGGAGTTGGAGACACAGCAGGATCTGTGAGGGAGCAGTGTGGAGCAGGAGTGTATCAACCGAGACTAACATTTGAGTCTATACCACTGACTTTGGGAGTATGGAGGCAATGAGACCTGTGAAGGAGCAGCACTGAGTTCAAAACAGAGTGAGAAAACAAAGAGGGACATCTCAGCAAAACCTTACATTCATCATTTGGACAGCTGTTAAGGATTGTCTACAAATTGCCGTAAATTAGAACAGTGTGTTTTGAAATAAGTTGTTGTGCTTTCATTTAACTGAAAAAGGTAGGGCCACTATATTAAGGTAATAAAAATAACATAAGGGAAGTAATGCTAATATAAAGTGAGATCTTCAAAAACTTAAAGTAAGGACTTTGCATTGCAATGGGAGGGCTTGAAGTGAAATAAGGTTCCTAGCATAAATAGTATTGTTTAAAATAAGTAACTAACAAAATATAATTTAAAGGAAACTCATTGCAGTGGAGGTCACACCCATGATATGCTCCTCTTGCCTAAGTGGAAAGTCATATACAGTTCCAATGACCTTGGCAACCATATGTGCAGCAAGTGTACCCACTGCAGCTCCTGATGTCTTGGAGTTGGGTGGGTGGACTCACTGTGGAGTTTCTGCAATGCTGGGATTGTCATAGTCAACACATTCAGTGAGGACAGAGCAGATCAAGACTGAACAAGCAGAAAAGGAGTGAGTGGCCACCAGACAAAGTGGAAGGTGTTTGCTTTGGCCATCCCCCTCTCTAACAGAGGTACCATTGTGGATACTGTTCAGAGCGGCAGCCTTTGAGAAGATAGCTGTGGAAGCCAAGTCTGTGACACCATGGATGTCTCTGGTGCACAAGAGGAGAGGAAGAAGAATGACAGTGGTGTCATGATTTTTTTTCATCCATTTGTGGGATGTGGATATGGCTGGCCAGCCATCCCCAGTTGCCTATGAGAAGATAGTGATGAGCTGACTTCTTCAACTGCTGCAGTCCACCTGCTGTGGGCTAACCTGCAATGCTGTTAGGGAGACAATTAGACTTTGTAGTGATTGGTACAAAATAATGGCTTGCTAGGCCATTTCAGAGGGCAATTGAGAGTCAGCCACATGGCTGCAGGTCTCAAGTCACATGTAGGCCAGATTAGGTGAGGTTAGCAGATTTCCTTCCTTGAAGGACATTAGTGAATCAGATGGGTTTTTCCAGGGTCATCGACAATGAATTCATGGTCATCAATAGATTCTTAATTTCCAGATTTTTTTTGGAGGGAGAATTCAATAGTGAGGGAAACAGACAGGGCATTTCTGTATTGTCTCTCTGGTATGCCAAAGTCTTAGATGTCTTGGAGTGGCTGCATGACATTCTGAGGGGACAGGATGAACAGACAGTGGTCATGCTATGTATTTTTACCAACGCCATAGCAAAAAAAAGGGATGAGGATCCACAAACAAAGATAGAATGTAATTTGAAAAATAAGACCTCAAAGCTAGTAATCGCAGGATTACTATCAGTGTCACATGCAAGCGAGAGTGAAAATAACAGGATTTGTCAGTTGAACACCTGACTAGAGAAATGATGTAGGAGGGAGGGATTCTGATTCCTGGGATATTGGAACCAGTTCTGAAAGGCATGACAGGGAAAAGCAGAGCGAGTTACATCTGGGCAGGACCTGACGGGATGTTTGCTTGTGACTCAACATTGAGTCAAGCTCACATCAGTTAACTACTTTCCTGTGCATCAAAAGCTGATCTAAACATGTACATTAGTAGATCATTGGGAAGCCACTCTGAGAATGGCTTCTTCTTTTTTCAAATACTGTTGCAAGAATACCAAGGCAATGTAGATTGCCTAAAAGAAATTCATTAAGATTATAGCATAGCTATGATAAAAAAAAGATAAACAAGGGCTGTTTTTATAACAACAAAGAACTATTTGATAGACATGAAAGAGTTTTATAATGTAACTAAAGGAGAAAATATTTGCACCGTTTAATGAATGGGAAAATGAAAGGAAAGATCAGGAGCTATTTCTTAAAATATTTCATTAGTTCTTTGGGCATCACATACTCCATATGAAACAGTGGTGGTCGCAGAATCCCTAATAATAGCCTTTTTTTTGTAGATATTTTTATTGAAATTTAACATTTTTGCAAATTTACAAAAATAAACAAAACTCTCAAATACAAACATTGATGTACAATTAAATCATATATACAATAGTCATAATTTAACAAAGAAAAGAGAAAGAAAGAAAACAAAAAAAAGAAAAAAAGAAACGAAAAAAGAAAGAAAAAAGAAACTCAACTTTCTACTAATCTAACCTATAACTAACCAGAGTGTATACCTAAGTCTCTTACATGCTCGGAATGTATTAACATCAAATATAATAAAACCCGTATTCGTGCAGGATTCCTCTCCCAAGGGGCCCCGGAGCAGCCCGGTCTGAAATCTTCACTAAATAAAAGCCCTTGTTAGGATAGCCGAAATATCTGCATTTATATAATTCAAAAAGGGCTGCCATATTTTATAAAATAATTCAGTTTTTCGGTGCACCATATTTGTGAGGAAGTCAAGGGGGATATATTCCATAATTAATCTGTGCCAATTTGAAAGTCCAGGGGGGCCCTCAGCCACCCAGTTCACCAAAATATTTTTCCTTGCACAGAAAGAGAGAATAGAAAATAGTCTCTTCCCATGCATATCCAGAGATGAGAGATTCGAAAAGCCCAAAAGGAGAGATACAGGGTCCACCCTAATTTCCGTTCCTAAAATTTCTGTCAGGGTATTTGCCACTTTAGTCCAGTATCTGCGGACTTTCTGACAAGTCCACAGACAATGTACAAGAGTACCCACCTCTATTTTGCATTTAGGACACATTGGAGATGCTCCTGCCTTAAATTTTGCCAGTCGAGCCGGAGCTATATGGGCCCTATGAAGTATCTTTAGTTGGATAGCCTGAGTTCTGTTACAGATAGCAATTCTTCTAGCATTTTCCCAAATGTCATTCCACATATCCTCAGAGATTTCTAGCCCCAAGTCCTGCTCCCATGTTTTAAGCAGGTCATCCATGTCTCCTGAGACTCCATCATGTAGCAAATGGTATATAGTACTAACGGAGGATGCCCCCGCTGGTCGTAAGACATTACGTTCTCTGTCTGATTTATAAAGACTATCTATTAATGTAGTCTTCCTCTGTATATAATCTCGAACTTGGAAGTATCGAAAGAGATCCCCATTAGGTATTCCGAATTTCAGACGCAGCTGCTCAAAGGACATCAGGATCCCATCTTTAAATAGGTCCCCTAAGCATGAGATGCCCCTGGATCTCCAGAGTTTAAAGGTGGCATCTGTAATCCCCGGTTGGAATCCCCATGCGCCTACTATTGGTGCATGGGGGGATGTTTTATGTGAGTTACCCTCATTTTGCCGCATTATATTCCAGGCCTTAATTGTGTTTAATATTATGGGATTTTTACAGTGGTCTGTAATGATTTTCCTCTTATCTGAAAATAAAAGGTTAATAAGTGGGTATTTTACTTGGGAGGCTTCGATATCCAGCCAAATTGATTGTGGATCAGATGAAACCCAATCAGCTATGTAACTTAGTAGGGAGCTTAACTGATATTTCCTAAAGTCTGGGAAGTCCAGTCCTCCCCTTGCCTGTGGAAGCTGTAGCTTCTTCAGCTTAATAAGGGGCCGTCTATGGTTCCAAATAAAGGAGCCCAACCAGCCATATAATTTACGTAGGGCTAGCCTTGGCAGCATCAGCGGGAGCATTCTCATAGGATATAAGAGACGGGGCAGAACATTCATTTTAATTAATGCTATTCTCCCTAGCCAGGAAATCGGAAGGTCTCTCCATCGCTGGAGGTCCTGCCTTATCCTTTCCATTAATTGTACAAAATTAGCCCTATACAGCTGATCAAATACTGGCGTGATAAAAATACCTAAATATAAGAAGCCCTCCAGGGACCAACGGAAGGGAAAAGGGGATCCGTCCATTAAGTGGGGTATCATAGCCAGACCACCCATTGGCATGGCTTCCGATTTTGAAAAATTAATTTTATAGCCTGAGAATGCACTAAATGTATTAATAACTTGAATTAGACGAGGCACTGACATTAAAGGATTACTGAGGAATAAGAGAACGTCATCTGCATAGAGGGTAATTTTGTGTTTACCTGTACCAATCCTCGGGGCCGTTATGTTAGGATCAGTCCGGATGGCTTCTGCTAATGGTTCGATTATCAGTGTAAACAACAATGGTGAGAGAGGACATCCTTGACGGCAGCCCCTACCCACACTGAAGCCATCCGATCTTAACCCATTAGTAATAACAGCTGCTTTGGGGTCATTATACAATGTTGAAACCCATTTGGTAAACACCTGTCCAACGCCAAACCTTTCCAATGTGTAAAATAAATATGACCATTCAACCCTATCAAATGCCTTTTCCGCATCCAATGAAATTACTACTCCTGGTATCTTTCCCTGATGACAGGCTTGGATCATATTCAAGACCCTTCTGATATTATTGGATGATCTGCGGCCCTTAATAAATCCCGTCTGGTCCTCCTTTATAATATATGGCAGTACCCTTTCTAGTCTTAGTGCTAACATTTTTGAGAGAATTTTAAAGTCTACATTTAGTAAGGATTTTGGTCTGTAAGATGTACAATCTTCTGGGTCTTTTCCTTTTTTGAGGATAAGAGAAATATTTGCTTCTTTCAGCGTGGGCGGGAGACAGACCTGACTATGTGCAAAATTATACATATCCATAAGTGGGTCAACCAATATTCCTGTAAATTCTTTATAGAATTCAGCTTGAAAACCATCCGGGCCCGGTGCTTTTCCGCTCTGAAGTTGCCTAATTGCCTCAAGTATTTCTTGGACTGTTAAAGGGGTATTTAGGGCCGACACCTGTTCCGGAGTCAGGCCCGGGAAGGTCAAATTTTTAAAAAATGACTGCATCCTCCTAATCCTATCTTCACAATCCTGCGATCTATATAGTTCAGAATAAAATTCTTTAAAGGTCGCATTGATCTTTTTATGATCATGAGTCAGGGTACCTGTACTTTCCTTGATGGTTGGAATAGTTTGAGGGGCTTTCTTTTTCTTTGCAAGAAATGCTAAGTATCTACCCGGTTTGTCGCCATATTCATATAATCTTTGTTTCGCAAATAATATTTCCCTTTTAGCCGTTTGAGTAAGCGCGGTGTTTAAAGCTGTCCTAAGTGCTGTAATCCTCTGCAATTTTGTGATAGAAGGTCTATCAGCGTATGCTGTTTCGGCTGCTTTTAGGCGAGCTTCGAGCAGACGCTGTTGCTCTCCCTTCATTTTCCTCTGGGTCGCTGAATAGGAGATGATCAAACCTCGTGCATAAGCTTTGATGGTCTCCCACATCATTGACGGATTACTAGCCGTACCAGTATTAATTTCTAAAAAAGTTTTAAGTTCTTGGGAGAAGTACTTTAAAAATTTGCTATCTTTTATCAGGAAGGGGTCCATATGCCAATGCCGAGCAGATGTCCCATTGTTCTTTACCTTAGTTTCCATGTATACAGCGGCATGGTCAGAGATTGCTATAGTACCTATTTTACAGGTTGCTATAGAGTTTAGAAAAATCGATGGGGCAAAAAACATATCAATTCTTGTGTAACATTTATGTGGATTAGAGTAGAAAGAAAAATCTCTACCCTGTGGATGGAGACATCTCCATACATCTACCAATCCTAATTCTTTATTCAGGTCCGCCAGTTGTCTAGACCTGGGAGATACTCCAGCGGCACTCTTGGGAATCCTGTCTATTTCTGGATCCATAATACAATTAAAGTCTCCCCCTATAATTGTATGACGGGCACCAAAGGCCATCAGTTTTGAAAAAGCTTCCGTTATGAATTTAAAGGGGTGTGCCGGGGGGCAGTACACATTTAAGATCCCATATTCCTCTCCATTTATGAGGGCTTTAATCAAAATATATCGTCCAGATTCGTCTTTTATCTGATTTAGAATTTTCAAAGGGAAGTTCTTCCGAACAAGGATAACGACTCCCCTGCTTTTTGAATTAAAAGAGGAAAAAAAGGCCTGATCAAATCCGCCCTGTCGTAATTTTAAGTGTTCTTTATCCGACAGGTGTGTCTCCTGTAGGAGAGCTATATCAACTCTCTCCTTCTTAAGATTTGATAATATTTTCTTCCTTTTAACTGGCGAATTACTCCCCCTGACATTCCAGGTGCACCACTTAACCGACTGTTCAGCCATAATCATCTGGACAGATCCGAGACCCCTCGGGAGGGGAAACCCTATCTAGAACATCCCGAGCATGGAGCTTACAAGATTTACAAAAGTAAAGACTCTCTGATACACTCAAAACAATATAACAAAAAACTCTTTCTAAGTATAAAAAATATAAAACATTCCGAATTGGAGATTTTCTCCCTTGTTCCCAGGGAGCGTCACTTCCTCTCCCACAGTCCATCTTACCCTCTTCCAATCAGTGCCCCACCCTTGACCCAGGTGTTCCCCAATAAAATGAGGAGAATTCAAATATAATATAAAGCTAGAGTTAACAGTGAACACCCCACCCCCACCCACACCCACATCTAAATATATTTGGGAATATTAATACCATATATAACTATAAGATTACAATCTCAACATGTAATACTTAAATATAATACCACAAAATAACAGGGGAAAGAAAAACAACCCCGCTCCTAAAAACAGAAGTAAAATAGAATAAGGTAACCACCTCTCCCCATCAACATTAACCAAACGCCCCAACATATATATATACATAGGGGGAAAGATAAGTAAAGATGAAGGGATGTAAACCAAAATAATGGGAAAGGCAGACCAGCGTCCACAATCTCTTACAGTTTATTTAAGAGAGTCCAAGAATTCCTTAGCCTTCTCCGGTGATCCGAAGTTATATATGGATCCTTCGTGGCTAAGGCGTAGCGTCGCTGGATATCGTAAGGAGTACTGGATATTTAAGTCCCTTAAACGCTTCTTCGCCTCATCGAATGCCTTCCTCTTTCGGACCAAAGCTGGGGAGAAGTCCTGGAACAGCATGATCCTGGATCCTTTGTGGGTCATAGCTTGGGGATCTTTTCCCAGATTTCTTGAGGCTTCCAGGAGCATCTGCCTCTCCCTATAGCTCTGCAGCTGGAACAGGACCGGGCGTGGGCGCTGGGTTGAACCGGGCCCACGTACTGTGACCCGGTAGGCCCATTCCACCCTTACCTGGCCTGATCCATTATGCAGATTTAAAAGTTGTGGCAGCCAATGCTCTAAGAATGCTGTCAGCTGACCTCCCTCTTCGTGCTCGGGCAGGCCCAACAACCGAATATTTTTTCTACGACATCGATTTTCGAGGTCATCAATGTGGTTTTCTAGGTTCTGGACTTGATTCTCGAGAAAACGGATGTGGTCGGCTGCTGATTAATAATAGCCTTTAAAAGGGAAGTGACTAAATATTTGAAAAAGAGAAATTTTTAAAATTTACAAAGAAATGGAGAGCAGTTTAGGAATGAGTAAGTAGCAAAGACAACTAAGGAAGGCACAAGAGCTAAATGGCTGCCTCCTGTGCTGTAAAATTTATGATTAAATTTTAACTTTGTTGCTTGATGTAAATTGGATGATAGTGAATGGCCAATCCTGCATTTGTCCCATTTCCCCTAAAGAAATTAGGTATAAGAGGTCTAACATTTTTTTTTTAAATCACCAGTTTATAAACATGCAACAAAAGTTTATATTTCTTTTGAAAGCTGAATATGTTTCAGCATTTTTATTTTCTATTTCAGATTTCCAACAATTGCAATATTTTCTCTTTTCAGTAATATTACCATGTCTAATTCTAAATAAGTGCTAAATATACTTTCTATGACTGTCACTAAATAGAATAGCAGCTGACCAAAAACAGGATACTGATTGAGGATGATCAGCCATGATCATAATGAATGGTGGTGCAGGCTCGAAGGGCAGAATGGCCTACTCCTGCACCTATTGTGTATTGTCTATTGACCAACCTCTTTAGAAAGCCTGATGTGTTCTTACTCCACCTACACTCGAGAGATACTTACAGTTTCTTCCTCTTATTCCTACCTTGCTGTGGAAACATCTTAAAATAGTTTATTTTTCTTCTTCTCCTCGTGAAGCAATCTTTGTCTTTCCTTCTGCCTTTTGAAATCTAAGCCTTCCAATTTGTAAAAATGAGATGTCAAATTTGTAACATGACATATCAGGTTTTTCTGGCATTTGAGAACCACATTCCACATTTCCATCTGTTTGCAACTGGGGTCATTGTTGCATGTTTCGCAAAGAAGTCAAATTCTATTTTTTGTATATGTAAAATGTAAACAGGCCGTTATTTCTATTCCATCGAAATCGCAAGCATGTTGGAGGGAGTCTGGAGTTAAATATGTGGCTGTGCAATTTTTGTAAGCACTCTCATACTCATAAACACAAACAGCTGGTGAAGCGTCACTGAGCTTTAACAAATGGCAAAGGGTATGGCATATGAGCTACTCCATGAATCTTTTGAAGAGAATTATGAAATTTCATTCTATTTCAGGTTGGATGAGAATTACAACATTGTGCCACATGGAATCAATTTCCAGGATCCAATTTTTCCTGACACTACTGAGAACAAACGTATGTTTGCAAGTCTGTTCCAGTTCTCTAACTGCACCAGCGGTGCCCCTCATCACACCTACATGCCAGACTGGGAACTGCAAGAGGATAATCGGGTAGGTCTTTATTGAACAGATGGTATAATTCAAATTTAATCTTGCTGAGGCTCCAATACATTGGTATTAAGCACATGCTCATCCTGTGTTAGCATTATGTAACTCACCATGTTTGTTACAGTTGTTGAGTTGATATGCAAGATATGAAATATTTGTAACGTGTATGACATACACAAATCAAGGGCTCAATGTCTGTTTAGATCTCTTTTCCATGTGGTGCATGTTGTGGTAAGTGTCTTCAGGTGCCTAGTGCTGTCATTAGAATGAGCACTGGAAGCTGTTTTTCCCAGATGTAAGGCTAACATTATTTGACCTACCCTATTGTGGAGCTCAGAGGAGAAATGGTCTGACTCCACCACCACCATTATACCCCACTCCCTGCAATCCTGATCACCATTGACGCCAACTTGACAGTATCATATTTCCCAGACTTCTATATCTTGCCATATTTATGATACCATATCCCAAAATGTCACAAGTACGAAATCTAATTCGCTGCACCAGCTGGCTATTAAATTAGCAAACTTCCAATATTAATAAATTAATAAACTGCAAACAAAAGATACCAATGAAAAGTGAGCAAACAGTGGAAAGTTCAGCAATTGAAACCCTGGTATTTGCATAAAAAGCACTCATTCAGCATGTGCAAAAGGATTCCAATTATTTCCATGCACAATTTTGTTTTGAATGCAAGAATCTTGAGGGGCAAAGAAGAAGAGATACATATAACATATATAACTGAGAACTCGAGGTTTGGGGCAGAAATATCAGAGTTTCCTGCAAGTTTTGTGGGTGCTTTGAAAATATGGAGTGGCAATTCTGAGTTCCCAGCTGTTTTGATATGTATAATATTCTTACTCTCTCAGATCGATCATAAGGTACATCGCTGTAGTGTTTTACTAAATGGTGGAAAGTTGAAGTACAATATATGAATAGATTTCCCAATGCAGTTTTCACACTTAATCATACTATACAACCTATGCCCTTGTAATTTGATGACAAGCTTCTGGTATTACTACACCTTAAGATTCCAATGTGTTTTTGTCCTTAATCTTTCCGTCCACTTATTGCTGTCTTTACCATGCTCCACATACGCATATCTTCTATGAATCCAGTCATGCATCTCATCCAATTCTGCAGGGATTTTTAAGCTTATTCAGTGACCTTCAGTGGTTAATAAAACCTCAACTATTTTTAAAACACAATTTAGAGACATTGAGGAGATGGGAAACGATAATTATCTCCATGGTGTTTGGCTGTCCAAACTGCAATGCTGTGCCGTGACATGCTGAACACAGACAGCTCAGTAACTCAGCCAAAACTAAAGGTTTCTGACTGCAGCTGAACCATGTGAAGCTGCTCCACAGTGCTGAGGAATTTCAATAAACTCGTCATCTGGCACCAGGAATTTTGGTTTTCATGCATTCACAAAGCAAAGGGCTAAAACCACATTTCAAAAGTGTGTTCTTCAAGTGCAGAATGGTCCTTAGCTTGGAAAAGAACAATTGGTTTGCATATGAAGAACCTTATTTTAGATTTCATCTGGTTCTCTGTATAAGAGACCATCACTTTCAGCTTTTCTAGCTATTAATTTCAGTTGATGCATTTAGTTCAAACTTGGAGTAATGTGAGGGTACTGGGATATTACTTGTGACCTTACTCTGTTATCAAGGTTTGGGGTGGAAATGTGGGAGAAGATATATCAGCAACAGAAATATCTCAAAAGTAATTTTTCGGATATATAGTTCTCCCAAGACAGAAAAATATTCTTTCTGATTTCCAGCACCTGCAGTTCTTTTTGTTTTCAAACTATTCTTTATTGTCCTGTCTATCAATTTGAATGGGAGATAAAACGACAAAAATTGAGTAAAGAAAGTGTAATCCCTGAATTACCTCTGAACATTTGCTTCCTTCAGTTTTCAGATGGGCTGCAGTCAAGAAGTTGACAAAAACTGGCAGTATCCCACTCAAAATATTTCAATGTTTTGACTTAAATGCTATGTTCTTGTAAATTGGGAATCATTGCTATTTCCTGAACCCATCCACAAATTATGATCTGAACAGGGAGACTGGTAATATCATTGGGTTAATAATCCTGAAGCCTAGGTTAATGTCCTCAGGTATGGGTTCAAATCCCACCATGGAGAAAGTGAGGACTGCAGATGCTGGAGATCAGAGTCAAAAAGTGTGGCGAGAAATTGAAGGCTGGAGATCAGAGTTGAAATGTGTGCAGGAGAGTTGACGTTTTGGGTATAAGCTCTTCACCAGGAATGTCGACTCTCCTCCTCCTCAGATGCTGCCTGACTGGCTGAGCTTTTCCAGCACCACACTTTTTAACTCAAATCCCACCATGGCTCGTGAACTTTAAATTCAACCATTAAATATTGGAATTGAAAATTAGTCTGACCTTGAAACTATGATTGGTTTGTTCTGGTTCACAAATATTCTTTAGAGAAGACAGTCTGCTGTCTTTATTTAATCAGACCTGTATGAGACTCCAAGGAGATTAATTATTACCTGAGATACATAAACAGATAAAGGTAGTGAGGACTACACATGCTGGAAAGTTGGAGTTGATAAGGTATGGAGATGGAGAAAGCACAGCAGATCAAGCAGCATCAGAGGGGCAGGAAAGTGGACATTTCAGGTCGGGACCTTCCATCAGGACTGGGGTGGGTGGAATAGGGCTGAGAAATAAATGGGGGATGGGGCTGGGGGAAAGGTGTGTGGGATGGTGATAGGTAGAGGAAAAGCACCTCATCTTCCACCACAGGAGCTTACAACCATATAGTCTGAACATAGAATTCACCAGCTTTGAAATCTCCCCACCCCTCACCTTATCCGAGGTCCAGCTCTCCCTCTCCACCCTGCCCCTTGAACTGACCTAAACTGTCAATCTTCTCACCTATCTGCTCCACCCTTCCTACTAACCAATCATAATCACCCAGATGATCTAGTCATTTATCAATTGCTTCTTGTTAGGTCTTGTGTGTAGATTGGCTGCCATACCTGCTAATGTATAACAGTGACTGCCATTCAAAAGTATGCCATTGGCTGTACTTTGGGACATCATGAAATGTTATATAAATTATCTAAAACTCTACGCTGAAAAGAAATTTGAGATATAGATATCATAAGCAAAGTTATGCCAACTAGGATGTCACATGGAGGTACTGGCCTCTCCAGCTGTTACAATGTCAGGGGCAAGTCCACTTTGGCCAACCATGGAATTCATTACTCAACACTTTTCTGCTTCCACTCCTGAAATGCAGGATGTCTCACAGCCTAAAGATGCTAGCTAGTGCAAAGGCCTGCATCAATTCAATCCTGGCAGTGCCACCACTGGTGGTTGCCACATCTGGGACTGCAGGCCAACTCTACAGCAGCCACCAACAAAGAGGTCCAGAGTGCAGGTAGCTGGGCTCAGGGACCATCAGACAGGCAAAAGTGAGGACTGCAGATGCTAGAGATCAGAGTCGAGAATGTGGTGATGGAAAAACACAGCAGGTCAGGATCTGAGAAGCAGGAGAATTGATATTTTGGGCAAAAGCCCTTCATCAGGAATGAGGCTGTGAGCCGAGGGGGTGGTGAGATAAATGGGAGGGGGGTGGGGCGGGGGGAAGGTAGCTGAGAGTGCGAAAGATAGGTGGAAGTGGGATAATAGTGTTAGGTCAGAGAGGAGGGTGGTGCAGATAGGTGAGAGGGAAGATGGACAGGTAGGACAGTTCATGAGGGTGGTGCCGAGTTGGAAGCTTGGAATTGAGCTCAGGTGGGGTAAAGGCAATGAGGAAACTGGTGAAATCTACATTGATGCCATGGGATTGGCAGGTCCCAAGGCAGAAGATGAGGTGCTCTTCCTCCAGGCATCAGGTGGTTAGGGAGCGGTGATGGAGGAGGCCCAGGACCTACATGACCTTGACGGAATGCATCCTTGAACAGGACCCGACAACACAAAGGGGATTTATCACAATTGGAGCGAGGACTCATTCAGCAGGGGTGGCCCATGCTGAGTTGGCAGGAAGGACTCTGTGTGCCACAAGGTGTGCAATCATAGAACCATAGAACATAGAACGTTACAGCCTAATGACCCTTGATGTTGCACCAACCTGTGAAAATAATTCGATGCCCATCTAACCTACACCATTCCATTATTATCCTTATGTATGTCCAATGCCTATTTAAATGCCCTTAATGTCGGTGAGTCTACTACTGTTGCAGGCAGGCCATTCCACGCCCCTACTATTCTCTAATATCTGTCCTACATCTATCACCCCTCAATTTAAAGTTGTGTCCCCTCATGTTAGCCTTCACTATCTGTGGAAAAAGGCTTTCACTGTCCACCCTTTCTAACTCCTTGATTATCTTATACGTCTCGATTAAATCACCTCTCAACCTTCTTCTCTCCAACAAAAACAGCCTCAGTTCCCTCTTCTTTCCTTGTAAGACCTCCCTTCCATACCAGGCAACATCCTAGTAAATCTTCTCTGAATGCTTTCCAAAGCTTCCATATCCTTCCTATAATGCGATGACCAGAACTGCACGCAATACTCCAGGTGCGGCCTTACCAGTGTCTTGTACAGCTGAAGTACGACCTCATGGCTCCGAAACTCAATCCCCCTATCAATAAACGCCAGCACACCATATGCCTTCTTAACAACCCTATCAACCTAGTTGCTCCTACACCACAAGTCAGTAGGATTCATGGGGAAGATCTCCCCATACATGGTGGTGGTATTCATCTGCTGTTGGGAAAAATACCAGTGACAGCAGGAAAAATCCATTAAGGGGCCATTAATTAGCTGCTTAAGAGCCTCAGTAAAATACCAGCAGAAATGGGAAGGCCATGGTGACAGCATCTCCTGCATCCCACTCAACGTTACACTTTATTCCCCCAATTGACCAGTACACAGGCAAAGTAAGGGTGGGCCATAAAATTCAAGCCATTGTGCTCATGTGTTTCTGTGATATTTCCAGCATGAATCTGATTCAAAATATTGTATTAACATCAAATTTTAATAACATCACTGCAAATAAATGAGAACATCCGGGAACCAATTTTATTCCCAAGAATATAAGAAAATAATTAATGTGGATATTAAATACTTTAAAAGTAATTTATTAATTGTGTTCTTCGGCTGTATTAACTTATCCTGATTTAAGAGACAGAAGAAATATCTGTTTTCCTGTGATTTCACACTTTGGCTCTTATATCCTGTTGCTGCTCTTCTCACAGGGTCCACCCTTCTGTTTACAAAGTATAAAATGGCACAACTATTGAAACTTCAAAAATAAAGGTTGTTTCATTTCTCAAAACCATAATTTATGTAAATGGCAACTGCAGTCATAGTCCGGATTGCAGCAAACACCCATATTCACCTAAAGCGCAAATCCAAAACCCAGCGACCCCCAAGTTCTCTGAAGATTCCAGTCCAGAACTCTGAAATTTATTTTTGTAAAGAACATGGAATAGAGGGTGGCACCCATGCAGGCAGTAAGTCTAAACGCCAGGAATAATATATGAGTTCATAAAAAGCCAGAGTCTGTGAAAATTGTCTCAATGTGAAAATACTGTGAAGAAAATGGAAAATGTCAATCCTGTTTTTTTTGGCTGCAGTGTAGGGACTCTATGCAGTTCATATAGAATGTTTTATCTTTGATAAGGATCAACTTGTTTAAGAGGAAATATTTGTCTTTGATTTTATCTGTGCTTGACTGAATGTGCATTGGTCACATCCTACTTAAAAACTTAGACTATCTGTTTATTTAAATGCAGAGCACAGTTGCATATAAATGCTCATAAATTAATCTCAGTTCCAAAAAGCCCTATCAAAGTGATCGAGTATCTTTGAAAAACATGCAATAAAGTGGCTACAACTTTCTTGTTCCTGTTCATAAAGAGCTGAATTAATATTTTGATATGGGGAAATTGGAGCGGTTGAACAATTCCTTGAAAATATTTCAGATTAATCCTGCAAATATCAAAGAATTAAATCAGTTGTTACGCGATGAGTAATTCCTTGTCGTAAGGGACTGAGTCAAACGTTATAACATAAGGGGACTGAATATTTCTTTGCAACAAAGGGAGTAACTCAGTAATTGTAATATGGGGCATTTTGATGCCTCCCTTCAATATGGAGGATTGAATCAATGTTGTGACATGACAAGTTAATCATGTGATATAATTTGATGGGTGTGTGGAGAACTGAATTGGTAATTCAAGCAGACAAAATCAAATTCATAAGAATGATTTTGGGTGTGATGCAAATCATTTGGTATAACAGGGAAGACTAGAACCAGAGTTCGTGGAAAATTATACGTAAATTGAATATTTGATTGCCACTGAAAACACTGGCAGAGGGATTGTGATACATATGTCAACTGAAAATAATGCAGGCAGCATACAAACAGGGTGCTGCCTGCTAAATATGATAATAAAATTCAGCCTAACTCTAAATGTGGCTACATGATTTGGTAAGTATCTATGCTTGTGCAGTGTTTGCATTACTTAAATTGGACTGAATTAATTGAAGTCTGATTGCACTTCAGGTACCGGATCAGTTTTTAGAAATAGAATCTGCATTGGTAGACAATTGAACATGTTGCTACAGAACAGAGTGTATGTTCAAAGTTTCTCTGATGCAGAACTGGATATCATTGAATGTTTTGAAGAGGTTACCAAGAAGATAGGTGAAGGCAGAGTGTCTAAATGGAATTTAGCGAGGCTTTCAACCAGGTCCTGTGTAGTAGACTGATTAGTAAGGTTAGATAACATGGGATCCGGGAAGAGCTAGCCAATTGAATACAAAATTGGTTTGATGTAGAAGAAAAAGGGTGGTGATAGAGGGTTGTTATTTGGACTGAGGCCTGTGTGCCACAAGGATTGGTTCTGGCTCCACTGCTGTTCATCATTTATGTGAACAATTTGATGAGATATAGAAGATATGGTTAATATGTTGGGGATTACACCAAAATTGGTGGTATGGTGGACTGTGAAGAAGGTTATTCAAGAGTACAATGAGATCTTGATCAGATGAACTGACCCCTCTGTGGCATTTTAACTTCCTCACCTCCACCACAGTTGACAGTGCATTCCAGACATTAACCATCCACTGCATGATGTTTTTTGCACCTGTCACTTTTTCTGTTTTTATTAATTATTTTAAACTTGTGCCCTCTCCTTTACAGGGGGGCAACCTTTTCACTCAGAGGGTGGTATGTGCATGGAATGAGCTGCCAGAGGAAGTGGTGGAGGCTAGTACAATTGCAACATTTAAAAGGCATCTGGATGGGTATATGAATAGGAAGGGTCTGGAGGGATATGGGCCAGGTGCTGGCAGGTGGGACTAGATAGGGTTGGGATATCTGGTCGGCATGGACAAGTTGGACCGAAGGGTCTGTTTCCCTGCTGTACATCTCTAAGTCTCTATCTCTATGACTCTATGAGCCAATAGGCTGCCAAGTGGCAGATAGAGTTTAATTTAGATAAATGCAAAGTGTTGCATTTTGGTAAAGCAAGCCAGTGTGGGACTTACACAGTTAAAGGTCGAGCCCTGGAAAGTGTTTTGAGCAGAGTTCATAGTTCCTTGAAAATTACATCACAGGTAGACAGGTGAAGGATGCCTGTAGCATGCTTGTCTTTATTGGTCAGTGCATTGATATAGGAGTCGGACATCATGTTACAGCTTTACAAAACATTGGTAAGGCCACATTTAGAATACTGTATACAATTCTGGTCGCCGTGCTACAGGAAGGATGTTGTTAAACTAGAAGGAGTAGAGAAAAAAAATTACAAGGATGTTGCTAGGACTGGAGGTTTGAGTTGTAAGGAAAGGCTGGATAGGCCGAACTTTTTTCCGGATGCTGAGGGGTGACTTTACGGAAATTTATAAAATCCTGAGGTGCATAGATAAGGTGAATCGCAAATGTCTTTTTCCAAGGGTATGGGAGTCCAAAACTAGAAGACATAGTTTTAAGGTAAGAGGGGAATAGATTTGAAAGGGACCTGAGGGTCAATTTTTTTCTCACACAGCATGGTGCGTGTATAGAAAGAGCTGCCAGAGGAGGTTGTGGAGCTGGGTACAATCACAATACTTAAAAGACACTTGGACGGGTACCTGGATAGGAAAGGTTTGGAGTGATATGGTTCAAACACAGGCAAATGAGATTGTTTGAGTTTAGGATACCTGGTCAGAATGGATGAGTTGGACTGAAGAGTCTATTTCTGTATGACTCTGAGAATTTGGTGTGTTTTTTTTGGAAAAATTGGTTTGGAATGGTTGCTGTGATATTCAGTAAAGGTTGTTGTGGTTTATTTTAGAATGAGGAGGAGGATTTACTTGTCATAGAATCATTGTTGCATGAAGTGATCCCAAAGAGTCTAGCCAGAAAGGGGATGTGCTGGTTGTCTCTTCCATTCTGACCACTCTTCCTCTTCATTCTTCTATTGTTCCTTCTGCTCTGCTGCTTGTTGTATGCTTGGCAGCAAGGGATGTGCCCTCATGATGGCAAAGCCATTCAGTAAACAGTGCAGTACCATGGATCAAGGCACAGGATATGGCCAGTATTCAAAGTCTCCAATAGACTTGTGGAATAGGCAATGACTAAGTGGTATTACCACTAAACTGTTAATCTGGAAATTCAGCTAATGTCCTGGGGACCTGGATTTGAATCCCACCACAGCAGATTGGTGGAATTTCAATTCAACAAAAAGTACAAACTGGAATTAAGAATCTGCTGATGAGCATAAAACCATTACCATTGTCAGAAAATACTATTTGGATCACTAATATCCTTCAGGGAAAGAAATCTGCCATCCTTACCTGGTCTGGCCTACATGTGACTCCAGATCCACAGCAATGTGGTTGTATCTCAACTACTCTCTGAAATGGCCCAGCAAGCCACCCATTTCAATGACAGCTAGGGATGGGCAATAAATGCTGGCCAACCAGCAATGTCCATGTCCCATGAATGAAATAAAAAGAATTTTTAGAATATCTAGGCAGCAGGACCTTTGCCTGTGCAACCTATGATGTTTCACATGATTACATGGCTCTCAATGCAACACTTGCTGACCACATCTGGTTGGCTTGCTGAGCAGAGTCATGAGACACATGAAAAACCCTTTGCACCCAGCAACTATCTTTTTGGTGACTCCATTATTGAGGGAATAGTAGTCTGGTACAGAATAAGTGCACCATGCCTATGGACATTCCAACACATGATATCCTGTATGGTCACTGCACCAATTTCAGTGAACGGAAGCTTGCAGTTGAAATACATCTCTGCATTTAAATGCACAATTGCAAAACCATATGCGTGTTTTAATATCATCGATGGAAATCCCACTGGCCTGACAAAGCTTATCCTGCTGTTCTTTGCTAGGAGAGAACACAATGAACTCACCTCTTGGCATTAACAGTGTCAGTAACCTTCCTGATACAGCAGTAAACAGCAAACCTGAAGATTGTGGGTAGCATGGTGGCACAGTGGTTAGCACTGCTGCCTCACAGCGCCAGGGACCCGGGTCCAATTCCTGCCGCAGGCAACCTTCTGTGTGGAGTTTGCACATTCTCCCTGTGTCTGCGTGGGTTTCTTCCGGGTGCTCCAGTTTCCTCCCACAGTCCAAAAATGTGTAGGTGAGGTGAATTGGCCATGCTAAATTGCCCGTAGTATTACTGTAGGGGAATGGGTCTGGGTGGGTTGATCTTCGGCGGGTCGGTGTGGACTTGTTGGGCCGAAGAGCCTGTTTCCACACTGTAAGTAATCTAATCTAATATGCCTGCTCAAGCCTGGAAGGATCCACAGGGCCACAGCCGCTGGACGGCACTATCCATACCCATGCTCTGAGTCTGTATACTGTCCCTGGCTTAGGTTGAAGCAACAGAAATGCTCCCAGAAGACCCTGGTTGAAGCTAGCCTCTGCCTATGTGTCCTTCTGTTTCTCTGCAGGTAAGTAGCTTGTTCCCTTCTGTGCTGTTTCTGCTCAATCTCCCTTGTGTTGTAGACTAAGGGGGATGGTAACTACAGATAGTACATTAATAAGAGCAAGGGATCGAACTAGAATCCTTGAGGTCAGAACTGGATATGCTCCACATGTCGTACCATTCCATGTCAACTTCACTAACCTTCAACGGTTTCGCAAATTCAATCACTTATACAAATTCAGGCACTGGAAAGTATTCAGCAATTACCCTAATAGTTGATGATCACTTTGAATAGTGTTCTTGCTTCTGCTAGTCACATGTTTGTTTGTGTACGTTTCAGAGCAGGTATTAGCTGACACCTGAGGTTCCAAATGGCAGTGTTGCTATAAAATCAGTATTATATACTGGTTCACAGCCTGTTGCCTAGTCTACATATCCTGACGTAATTTTTTAATGCTTACATTACTGACCTCCTCAAATGGCATCCAGAGCCAGTTATGACACAAGTGCGTGCAGGCAGTGACTACATCGTTTGGAAATAAAATAGCAGCTTTGGTGCAGAAATTACAGGTTCTACAGAATTGATTTTCGTGAGTGTTTAGTTTATATTATTTGTTTAAGTGAACATGTAAGCAGGGCTCTGTAAAGTAATATACCTGATGATGTTAATTTGAAACCATCCATCTGAGAGTCAGTAATCCAATATTTTAAGCATGCAGGTCTGCAGTATTTCAGGCACTGTTAATGATTAACCTGCTAGCCTGTTTATGAATGAAACCTGATGGAATGGGCCTGAAATTCTTGTTTGGCTCAAGAGTAAACTATCAGTTAGCATTTAAAAGGGTAGGTGACCCTGACGACTGCAAGAGAAAGATTACTCATATTCTAAACTCAAGAAACTGTGCACTTGCAGCTGAATTAAGCCGATCATTGCCCTTGCATGTGCTTTGATTTTCTATTCTTGTATCTCCTAAAAAGCTCAAATTTGGACTTGAGGAAGCTGTATATGCACCTGAAGATGGAATAAGACTCTGTAAGCTTGTGTTTTCAAATAAACCTGTTGGATTATAATTTGGTGTCATGTGATTTTTGACTATGTTCCCAGAGAGAGAGAGAGAGAGAGACAAAGTGCTCTCTGAATTGGCCACACAGAAATATTGTATGCAAATATTTCCAACTACCTTTATTTGAAGATTCTTAGATAGGCTGGAGCATAAATCACAAACCTCTTCGATTAAAAAAAATTCGGGTCATCTGGACACCATTGCCAAAATGTTTCAATTGGGTGATATTTTAAAATCGGGAGTAAGGGATAACCATTCATTTTAAAATGGTACTGCCAATATTAAAATCAAGTATTGAGTCATAGTCTTTATGTCAAGTAGTTATCTGTGCCATCATTGTTTTTTCTGGGTGGCCTATCTTTATGTCCTGTAGTCTAATAAATTCTTCAATGTCTCCTTCAGCTCCTGTGCTCAACTGTGCAGAAAGCCCTATATGAGGAGGAAGATCGTGTAAGGAAGCTCTCCCAGAAAGTGAAATCTCTTGAAAAGGCCAACAACCATCTGCGTGAGAAGGTGAAGAGGATTAAGCGCTCCCTTCGGCAGGTGAAAAAAGAGAGCAAGAAAGAATCAATTCTCATGAAACAGATCCTACAGAAGGAACAGAACAAGGAGAGAGGAAAGTTGAACATCAAGCAGGACACTGGCAAGCGACCCCTAAAGAAACCAGTCAAGAAACCAGTCAGCCATAAACTGTAACATTGCAGGCTCACTTGTAATATTCTCAACATAAGAGAAGTGGGAACATGACATATGTGAAAACTGGCTACAACGCAGTGGCTATCCATTCTAAATAACACTATAAGGAAGCAAAGTAGAAAACAAAGTGTTTGGTTCAGCTTTCGTGATTGCATTGTATTATTTGAGCAATTTAAATCAACTTTTTGTTCTAGTTAACACTTGTCAGAATCCTAAGTGAACATAGTTGAAGCAGGGAAAGACACCACAGCAAAAAAATGCAAAATGTTGTTAAAATTGGCAATCTCACTGAGAAACAATGATTGATGTGAAAACAATAGTTCATGATGTACCAAAATTGGAGGAAGCGTATTATTGGCAAAAGCAGCTTTACTGTATGCAGTTAGTAATATACCAACTGTTGGAGTACTTAGTGCAGACATTTGGTTTTAAGAGGGACAATGCATTTGTTTCCTAGTATTGATTTCCCTCATTAAGGAAAAAGATTGCAAATTTAAATGCATAGATTTATTTTTCAATCGCTTGTTGTGGTAGAAGTGGCCATTATTTTAAGCAAATAGGAAAGCTCAAAAATGTTTTAAATTTGAGGAAAATCATTAAAAGCATATCATAATAATTAATAAATTGTCTACAGTAACACCTCTGAACATGTTGATTGGAAAATATCTATCACATATTCTGAACTCTTTGAGTGCATTAAAACATCATCCAACTGATATTCTGTCCTGAGTACTACATTATATGTTTGTTATTTTCTAAGTAACTTCCCACAGTAGAACTGGAAGGTGTGATCAAAAGGGGGTGAATTGAAATCTTGCCTTATGAATGAGAAGATAGCCTGCCAGGATACTTTAATCTTGGAAGAAAACCTCTTGTTCATGAAAGACTTCACTGATATACTTTGGTGGCAAAGATAATTACAAAGCAAGCAATGTATTCATGTCTTTTTGAAGCTTATTGTTCCTGCTTCCTATGCCTAAACATGGCCACTTAACTTGAATCACCGTTACCTACAATCCATTTACACAGTATTCAGATGGCTCTGTGGTTAATTTAGACCAGATTAGGTAGATTGCTTCCTGTGATAACCATTTTTCCTCTTTGTATGTATAGTGCATTTTCTTTTTATTTCTATGCTTAGCTAGAACAGATTGAGTTTATTTTTGTTTAAGGATTTATATATACTGCTGTTTAAGTACATGTATTTTCTCTTGGAGCTTGGCAACTTTGGCAACTATGGTAGTGGGGTTTGGTGGTGATCTTAAATTGCAGTTATTACTCCTGGAGTTCAGTAATGCTTGGGAGGAATTCTCATGCAGTGATTCATCACTGAATTTATAACCTTCTGTGGAGAGTGCGTTTATTACAATGATTATATTCAGTAACTTGCGGGAGATGTTATAGCATGATGACTATTCTGGGCTTGTTCATTTCATTTGAGACCAGTCAGGTTCTGTTAATTTAAGGGAGAATCACACAATCATATCTCTCCTTTTGAAAATGGGTAACCAACTTTTCATTTACTTACAAACATAATGACATAAATCACAGTGAAACAACAATGAAATGAACAGAAAGACCCTGATGAACCTTTACAACAAAAAGAAATCTCGTTTGAAACAAGATTATTTTCTAAAGGTTAGTTGTGCAGTTATGTTTTCATTGATATACTGACTAGTTACAATCTATGTTGAATTATCACTGACATGTAATAAGTGAATTTAGTGTATGCATAAATGTAGATTTGCTACTGATTATAAGCCAAAGGGTCTTGTACTAATAAAACTTTTCTTACAATTTCTAGTTTCTTAGTTTCAAGATTTTATATTCTTATCCAAATTCAAAATGTAAATGAAGAGTCTGGGAGAAGGGAAGTTAGGATATTGGGGCAGCAGTGAAGTGATGCAGCACTAGACATCCTAATATATGAAGGATGGCAGGACTTCTATTCCTCAAATGCCAAGGTTCTGGTTTCAGTTGTGTGATCTGAAGGAAATAATGATGAAGGTGAATTCTGTCACCATGGGGAGAATGAAAGTAAAAGCACTTGGCCCAGACTTGCCACCCTTACACACTTCACCTGAGCCAATGAGTGCAATAGACAATAGACAATAGGTGCAGGAGTAGGCCATTCTGCCCTTCGATTAGTGGTGCTGGAAGAGCACAACAGTTCAGGCAGCATCCAAGGAACAGCGAAATTGACGTTTCGGGCAAAAGCCCTTCATCAGGAATAAAGGCAGTGAGCCTGATGAAGGGCTTTTGCCCGAAACATCGATTTCACTGCTCTTTGGATGCTGCCTGAACTGCTGTGCTCTTCCAGCACCACTAATCCAGCATCCGGTTTCCAGCATCTGCGGTCATTGTTTTTACCTCATTCTGCCCTTCGAGCCTGCACCACCATTCAATATGATCATGGCTGATCATCCTTAATCAGTATCCTGTTCCTGCCTTATCTCCATATTATGGAGATAATATTATGTTCTCTCAGCTTGTGAAGGACCTCATTGGAATATCCAAGTCACTAATAAAGTTATATCCAAACAAACCATTGTGTGATTTGAATGCTGTTTTCTTCATTCATTTGTGAGATGTGGTGTCACTGGCTGGCCAGTAGTTTTTGCATTTCCCTAGTTGCCCTTGAGAAGATGGGGGTGAGCTGCCTTCCACTGCAGTCTACCTGCTGTAGGTCAATCCACAGTGCTGTTAGGGAGGGTATTCCAGGATTTTGACCCAGCAACAGTGAAGGAACAGTGATACATTTCCAAGTCAGGATGCTGAGTTGCATGGAGGTGAATTTGCAGGTGGTGTTCCCATGTCCTTCTGCCCTTTCCCTTCCAGATGAAAGTGGTTGAGAGTTTTGAAAGTGCTGTCGAAGGATTTTGGTGAATTTCTGCAGTGCAGCTTCTAGATAGTACACACTATTGCTATTAAGCATCAGTGGTGGAGAGAGTGGATGTTTGTGAATGTGGTGCCAAACAAGTGGAC
Source organism: Hemiscyllium ocellatum (assembly GCF_020745735.1). NCBI lineage: Eukaryota > Metazoa > Chordata > Chondrichthyes > Orectolobiformes > Hemiscylliidae > Hemiscyllium > Hemiscyllium ocellatum. The sequence continues at coordinate 20,282,552 of NC_083414.1, read as the reverse complement.
TGCTTTGTCCTGGATGGTATCAAGCTTCTTGAGTGTTGTTGTAGTTGCGCCCATCCAAGCAAATGGGGAGTATTCTATCACACTTCTTGTGCCTTGTAGATATCGGATACAATTTGGAGAGTCAGGAGGTGGGTTATTGTTGCAGTATTCCTAGCTTCTGACCTACTTTTGTAGCCATAATGTTTATGTGGTGAATCCAGTTGAGTTTCTGGTCAATTGTAACCCTCAGATGTTGATAGTGGGGGATTCAGTGATGGCAACGTCATTGAATGTCAAAGGGCGATGGATGGATAGTCTCTTATTGCAGATGATCATTGCCTGGCATTTGTGTGGCAAGAATGTTACTGGCCATTTGTCAGCCAAAACTGGATATTCTCCATACCTTGTTGCATTTGAGCATGGACTACTTGAGTATCTGTAGAGTCCTGAATGATGCTGAACATTGTGCAGCCATTGGTGAACATCCCCACTTCTGTCCTTATGTTGGAAGGATGGTCATTGATGAAGCAGCTAAATATGGTTGGGCCCAAAATACTACCCTGAGGAACTGCCACAGAGATGTCTTGGAGCTGAGATGACTGATCTCCAATAAGCACACCATCTTCCTATATACCAGGTATTCATCCAACCAATGGAGAATTTGACTCCTGTTAATTGCAGTTTGGCTGGGGCTCCTTGATGCCACTCTCAGTTGAATGTGGCTTTAATGTCAAAGGCTGTCACTGTTGCCTCACCTCTAGAATTCAACTCATTTGACTCTGTTTGAACCAAGGCTGTAATCAGGTCAGGAGTTGAGTTGCCCTGGCAGAACCCAAACTGGGCAACACTGAGCAGGTTGTTGCTGAGCAGGTGCTGCTTGATAGCACTGTTGATGACACCTTCCATCACTTTACAGATAATCAACAGTAGACTGGTATTGGCCAGGTTGGATTTGTCCTGCTTTTCATGTACAGGCCATACCTGGGCAGTTTTCTGTATTGTTGGGCAGATGCCAGTGTTGTAACTGTACTGGAATAGCTTGGCTTGAGGAGCAGCAAGTTCTGGAGCTCAAGTACTATTGCTGGAATGTTGTCAGGTCCTGTGGCCTTTGCAGTTTCCAGTGGCTCCAATTATTTCTTGTTATTGCATGGAGAGAATTGAATTGGCCGAAGACCAGTAATTGTGTTGCTGGGGACTATTGGATGAGGTCAAGATGCATCAATTACTTGGTATTTCTGGCTGAAGATTACTGCGAAGGCTTCAGCTTTATCTTTTGCACTGAATTGCTGAGCTCTTCTATCATTGAGGATGGGTCTATATATGCATCCTCATCCTCCAGTGAGTTGTTTAATTGTCACAACTAGATGTGGCAGGACTGCAGAACTTAGATCTGATCCACTGGTTGTAGAATCACTCATCTCTGTCTACCATTTGCTGCTTATCATGTTTGGCCTACAGGTAACCCTGTTTGGTACCTCATTTTTAGGTTTGCCTCATTGCTGCTCCTGGTATGCACTCCTGCATTCTGCATTGAACCAGAGTTGATCCTTGGCTTGATGGGAATGATTGAGTAGGGGAAATGCCAGGCCATGAGCTTGCAGATTGTGCTGGAGTACAGTTCCCTGCTGTTGATGTCCCTCAACGCCTCATGGATGCACAGTCTTGAATTGCTAGATCTGTTCAACGTCTGTCCCATTTAGCATGGTGATAGTGCCATACAGCAAGACAGAAGGTATTCTTAGTGTGAAGGTAGGACATCATCTCCATAAGGACTGTGCAGTGGTCACTCTTACTGATACTGTCATGGATAGTTGCACCTGCACTGACAGATTGGTAAGGATGAGGTCAATTATGTTTTTTCCTCTTGCTGGTTCCCTCACTATCTGTCACAGACCTAGTCTAGCAGCTATTTTGGTTAGGATCTGACCAGCTTGATCAGTAGTACTGACCACAAGCCAGTCTTGGTGGTGAATATTGAAATCCCCACCCAGAGTATATTTTGTGCCCAGGCCACCCTCAGTGCTTCCTTTGAATGGTAATCATCAGGAGGTTTCCTTGCCCATGTTTAACCTGAAAGTCATGCGACTTCATGGGATCCAGAGTCAATGTAAACCACTCTGCAGCTACCTCTGCTGGGTCTGTCCTGCTGGTGGGACACAACATATCCATGGATTGTGGTGTCTGGTACATTGTCTGTTATGTATGACTCCATGAGTATGACTATGTCAGGTTGATGCTCAAACAGGCTGTGAGATAGCACTCCCAATTTTGGCACTAGCTTGAGTAAGGAGGACTTTGCTGAGTCTCCAGGACTGTTGCTACCATTGTCTTTTCTTGTACCTTAGTGGATGTCAGATGATCCATCCAGTTTCAGTTCTTTATTGAGACTTAGTAGTAATTAATACAACCTGGTGGACTACTTCAGAGAGAAGTTGAAAGTCACACATAGGCCAGACCTGGTGAGGATGGTAGTTTGCCTTCACTGAAGGACACCAGTGAGCCAGCTGGGTTTTTTTTCCCAACAGTTGACAATGGTTTGATGGTCATCAGTAGATTCTAAATTCCAGATATTTTTTAGTGAATTCAAATTCCACCATCTGCCGTAGCTGGATTTGAAACCGGGTCCCAGACATTAGCTCAGTTTCTAGATTAATGGTCTAGAGATAACTTCACTAGGCCATCACCTCCCTACACATTAATGCTATTATAATAATACTACTAAAATAACGGTAGCTTTGAATAAACTGCTTAATTTATCAACGAGTCATTTTTCTACATTCCAACAGTGGCCACACTTCAAAAATGCTTAGTTGTCTTTCAAGTAATTTAGAATGTCTTGAGGTCAAGTAAGATGCCACACAAGTGCAAGTTTGTTTGCACCTTTTCAGGAAAATATCATAAGACTAATAACCAAGAGGTTCAGACTAACAAGCTGGAGACCCTGGGTAAAAATTCCAATATGGCAATTTATGGAATTTAAGTTCTATTAATAAGTAAGAGATCTGGAATCAAAATCTAGTCTCAAGAATGATGCTACAGAACTATTGTTGTAAAAATCCATCTGATTCACTAATGTCCTATGGGGAGGAAAAACTGTTATGTTTACTGGGTCTGGCCAGTATGTAACTCCAGAATCACAGTAATGCAGTTGACTCTTAACTTCCCTCTGAAATGGTCAAGGTCACAAGTGCTGTTCTCAACAACAACGCCCACACCCAACAAAGGAATAATGTTTTTAAACTTTTTCTAGTTATTTATTGTCAATACTTGCTCAGATTCTTGCCTACTTGATGTTGTAACTGAACCTGAGGGACAATTAATGTCCAGGATTTTAAAGTGGAGGGAAAAACAGCCATGATAATGTAACAGTAGTTGCTTGGGGTCTGAACATTTCCTTTCTGACCACAAGCTCTGATCATCACTAAGGGAAGTGTAGATTACATTCGATTCTCAACAGTGTGGAAACAGGCCCTTTGGCCCAACCAGTCCATACCAACCCTCAGAAGAGTAACCCACCCAGACCCATTTCCCTCTGACTAATACACCTATCACTATGGGCAATTTAGCACGGCCAATTGACCTAACCTGCACATCTTTGTGATTGTGGGAGGAAACCCACACAGACATGTGGTGAATGTGCAAACTCCACACAGACAGTCACCTGAGGCTGGAATCGAACCTGGGACCCTGGTGCTGTGAGGCAGCAATGCTAACCCTCAGTTGTGAGCTGAGGGTTCAATCATTTTATAGCATGAACATGTTTTCAGATGGATAAGCTGTTCAAGCCATCCTCCTCAACCCCTAACCCTGTTCTCTGAACAAAATAATACCTTATGTAGAGAGAAGGTTCCAAATCAGATAAAACAGGTTATATTTTTACCTGCTGTTCTAATATCCTAAGTATAAATCTTTGTGGTTCAGTAAATATGTCTCCTTACTCTGGAACAATAACAATATCTCTAACCTGTAAGCAGGTTAAGATTTAAGATTGCTTATAAGAATGGGATTCAAATAATTTGTTCTTCATTCACTAGATTAGCATCATTATTTTGAATTCATTCATGGGATAAGGGTGTCACTGGATGGGCCAGTATTTATTGCACATCCCTAATTGCCCAAAGGGCAGTTAAGAATCAACCAAGTTTTTCTGGGTCTGGAGTCAGGTGTAGGCCAGACCAGGTAAGGATGGCAATTTCTTTCCTTAACGGACACTAGTGACCCAGATGGGTTTTTCTGACAATCAGCAAGGTTTCATGATCATCATTGCACTCTTAATTCCAGATTTTTATTAAATTCAAATTCCATCACCTGCCGTAGCAGGATTCAAAGTCAGGTCCCCAGAACGTTACTGGGTCTCTAGATTAACAGTACAGCAATAATATCACTAGGCCATTGCCTTCTCGTGATTGTAGATTTACTGATTTTGCAACAATTTGTTTCAAAGATTCCACCTTGCAAAATCAATGAAAAATATGAGATAAATGAGGACAAGTGCTCTGTATGAGCTCGAGAGCCAATTCTCATTGAAATATTCTCTAAAACAGTGGTCATGAAGGGGTTTTAGTTGTTAAAGGAAAGAGCATGCCAGTGGCATGACAAGAAAGGATCAAGTGGACATGGTTGTTTGATCAGATTATGCCCATTGATGGGAGGATGCAAAATAAGAAATACAAAAGTGAAAATGGGGATCAAATCCAAGAGGTGGGAGCAGAATAACAAGCACATCCTTATTTGTTGTGATGGAATAGATATGCATTGAAATATGATGCTGGAAAGTGTATACTTCATTCAAAGGTTTCAAGCAAAATAGCTGTCTATATGTACATTCCTTGGCTATTGTTTTAGCTACTATATATTAACTTTTGAATGTGACTTATAATAGAATTTCTAACCCACATGTATGCCTCTTTGCACTATTGCTTGAGCAGCTAAATATTCTGCCTATAAATTCCACTTTATCAGCTTTTTTTGTCCAATAATAAGGAGCTGCACAAATTACTAAAAGATTTATTTGACAAAAGAATTAATTTCAGAGCTTGACCTTTCTTTTCATTAATCCTCTGAGGATTGTATAATCTCGACATCGGCCCTCATTCCTGGTGCTCAGGACATTTCTGAACAATCTTGCTGATTAAAACATTAGTTCTGCTTTCTTGCATCGCATTCGTAGAGTGCTGATAAGTAAACTGAACGGAAGGTTTATAAATTACTATGTGGCAACCTTAACTTTTGCGAACAGAAAGGAGGGAATGCTAATCCTAACTGGTGTTCCTGGACCAGGTTTCCATGGACTCAAGCACATAACCTAGGCTGGCAACTCACTACATTACTGAGACAATGCTGCCCTGTCTGAGTTGCCATTTTTTTTAATGAGATGCAACTATTTAACAAAGAAGCATGAATGCTCTCAGTCTAGACTAATATTTATCCTTGTTGTGGTTCTGTTCGCCGAGCTGGAAGTTTTTGTTGCAAACGTTTCGTCCCCTGGCTAGGAGACATCATCAGTGCTGTGGAGCCTCCTGCGAAGCCCTTCTTTGATGTTTCTTCCGGTATTTATAGTGGTCTGTCCTTGCCGCTTCCGGGTGTCAGTTTCAGCTGTCCGGTGTAGTGGTTGGTATATTGGGTCAGGAGCGTTTCAGAATTGACAGCCAGACTACTGCGACCCTTAGGACTCATAACGGCACACAAACCAACAGCCACGCTCAGACAACAACTTACTAGAACAAAGGAGCCGATACCCAACATGAGCAAAAGTAATGTAGTTTACAAAATACCATGCAAGGACTGCACAAAACACTATATAGGACAAACAGGAAGACAGCTAACAATCCGCATACATGAACATCAATTAGCCACGAAACGACACGACCAGCTATCCCTAGTAGCCACACACTCAGACAACAGGCAACATGAATTCGACTGGGAAAACACTACTATCATAGGGCAAGCCAGACAGAGAACAGCCAGGGAATTCCTAGAGGCATGGCATTCATCCACAAACTCCATCAACAAACACATCGACCTGGACCCAATATACCAACCACTACAGCGGACAGCTGAAACTGACACCTGGAAGCGGCAAGGACAGACCACTATAAATACCGGAAGAAACATCAAAGAAGCGCTTCGCAGGAGGCTCCAGAGCACTGATGATGTCTCCTAGCCAGGGGACGAAACGTTTGCAACAAAAACTTCCAGCTCGGCGAACAGAACCACAACAACGAGCACCCGAGCTACAAATCTTCGCACAAACCTTTAATATTTATCCTTCAAACAGCAGAATAGAAATAATGAAACCTGAGATGTTTACAGTATGGAAGGTTGCTATTCAGCCCATCATGTCTCTACTGTCCAAAGGGGAGCTGTCAGTCTAATCCCACTTCCCAGCTCTTGTTATGTAATGTTGTAGGCTACAGTACTATATGTGCAAGTCCAAATACTTTTAAAAAATGTTGTATAGAATCCCTACAGTGTGGAAACAGGCCCTTCAGCCCAACAAGTCCACACTGACCCTACAAAGGATATACTACCCAAGCCCTATATTTACCCCTGACTAATACACCTAACCAACACACCTCTGAACACTACAATTTAGTATGGCCAATTCACCTAGCCTGCACATGTTTTTGGATTGTGGGAGGAAACTGGAGCACCCAGAGGAAACCCACACAGACACAGAGAATATGCAAACTCTACACAGACAGTTACCTGAGGCTGGAATCGAACCCAGAACCCTGGCTCTGTGATGCAGCAGTGTTAACCACTGAGCCACCACGCCATTCAAACATTCAGGCAGTGAGTTCAAGATCCTCTCCACTCTCTGGGTGAAATTATTTCTCTAATTCCTTCCAAATGTTCCTACCCTTTCACTCGAAATCACTGACTCCTATAATGTACCCCCTGAACCAGGAAAATGGTGGATTTTGCCATCATTTCAACAAATCAGCAAAGCCAGTTCAAGTTGTTTGAACTGGTTCAAGTGCAGATTTTCATTTTGGAGTTGTCCATTTCCTAGATGAGTATCTAAACACTGAGAGGCCTGGATAGAATGAGCGTGGAGAAGATGTTTTCACGAGGAGGAGAGACTAGGACTTGAGAGCACAGCCTCAGAATGAAGGAATAACCCTTTAGAACTGAGATAAGGAGGAATTTCTTCAGCCAGTGAATCTCTGGAATTCATTGCAGCAGTGGAGGTCAAGTCATTGAGTGTATTTAAGACAGAGATACATTATATTTTGATTGGTAAAGGGGTCAAGGGTTATGGGAAGAAGTCAGGAGAACTGGGTTGAGAAGCATATCAGCCATGATTAAATGGGCAATTTCGATGGACTGAATGGCCTAATTCTACTCATATATCTTCAAGTCATATAGTGTTATGGTCTCACCTGGGCTTTCTATGTTTGTCCACATTCAAAGCTGACAACACTTCACTATTTGCTGCAAAAACCAGGTTTGTCACTGCTGGGTAGGCCAAAGCTGAAAATCACCAGCGCTCATTTCTGAACAGGGTTGACACATGAAGCCAGACAGCAGAAGTTTGATTACAAAAGGCAATTTGAGATAGAGGCATAAGGGACTTTTTGAGGATGACAAATATCAAAATTCTCTTCAGCATTCCAGTCCTTCCTAATCCTTTCTCCCCCAAGGAGAATTGGGCCTTTCTCTCCTATCCATTTAGATCCCTCATGATTTTAGTTATTTCAATGAGACTTCCCTTTAACCTGTTGTGTTCTGGTAAACTAACATAGAATGCACAAGCTTCCCCTATCATTAAATTCTCCAACCCAGGGAACGTCGTCATAAATCTCTTCTGTACCCTTGCTAATGCAGTCGCACTTTCCATCATTTTGTGACCAAAACTGCACATTGTTTTTCAGCTATGAATAAAGTAGCATTTTGTACAGCTCCATCTCAACCTCCCTGCTCTGGTATTTAATGCTTTGACTACAAAAGGCAAGTATGCCATATGCCTTTAACTGTCTTTTCCACCTGCCCTGTTGCCTTCAAGGAATGATGGACATGCACAACAAGGTCCGTCTGATCCTCCATACTTCCTAAAATTGTACAATTCATTGTGTACTCCCATGCTGTGTTATTCCTCCTAAAATGTATCATCTTACACTTTTCAAGATAAAATTCCATTTGTTCTACTCATTTGACCAGCCCACCAATATCAATCTATAGTCTAGGATTTACTTCCTTGACATATACCACACCACCAATTTTTGTGTTATCTGTGAACTTGCAATCAACCATCTACATTTAAATCTAGATAATTATATATACACTATGAACACAAAGGCATCCATCATTGAACCTGGGGTATACGACTGGATAGAGGCTGACAGTCACAAAAATAATTTACAACCATTGCCCACTGTTTCCTGTTGCTATGACAAATTTTTGATCCAATTTGCCAAACTGCCCTGGATCTCTCAGTCTCCAGTATAAACACATGTAAAAAGCATAGTCAATGTAGACTATATCCACTGCACTACTTTCATCCATCCCCCTCATCACCTCCTTGAAAAACTCAATCAAATTGATTTGGCACGATCTTCCCTAACAAAGCTATGCTGATATTCCTTTTCTAATCCTTGCATCTCTGATTGGAAATTAATTCTATCCCTCAGAAATGTTTCCAATAGTTCCCCTACCACTGATGTTAGACCTAAAGTTCCCTTGCTTATCCCTCCTACCCTTTTTGAATATTTCTGCTACATTAGCTGTCCTTCCAGTCCTATAGCACCTCCAATTGTCACTGTTGTGCCACATGGCCATTCCATTGCTATCTTCTTGCAGGCTACAGTTTTTCTCTGCATGACCACAAGGCCAATGCTTGTATTTTGCAAACTTCTTTAACCATCCACCCTACAATTAAGTCCAAAGCAGCAAAACAAATATCTGGTTATTAATGTCACCGCTGTTTGGGGAGCCACACTGTATACAAGCAGGATACTTTATTTTTCTGTAGAAGATTGGTGAATACCATTGAAAAGGAATCCGAGGAGCAGTTAGCACAATTTGAGACATTCTGATGTTCTTAAAGGCACTCTATAATGGCAAACTTCATCTTTATCCTTGACCGTTGTCAATTTTTCAGAATCATTATGACATGAGGAGCAAGAAACAATTCAATTTTCCGAAAATCAGTTACTGGTTGCTATCGCTCTTCTTTGGACAGGTTACCACAGTGCACATGCCACAAACCATCATTTTGTCCTGTTCTTCTTAGTTTCTCAGAATCCTGTGTTAAGCTCTTCATTAGTCTTTTCATGCGATTTGGCAGCCAGCTCTGAACTTGGGGTCAGCTCGACTGTTTCCCAGTCATGTGCCTTCCACCCTGACTCACTCCTCCCACTCTCCAGCAGTGCATCCTCTTCATGCCTCACCTCTTAAGCAGAACTCTATGTTCCTGGCACACATTTCTTTTCTCCACCAGGAGTTCTTGGCTTGCCTGTATTCTAAATTGCTGTGTACTTTCCTAAGTGCACTCATCCTGCTTTCCTGCAGATAATCCTGTCCCTAATTGACAGTCCCACTTTCCAACAGAGTTGTATTTCTGGCTAATGTAGTGCTCCTCTTATTCTTGCATAAAATTGGAATGTTGCTTTTGAACTGGTAAGAAGCAGCGAAGTGGCATTTTTCAAATTAATCACCTAGGTTTAAATAACACTGTACACTCCACCATTGTTGGCAAGCTAGTCAAAAATAATGACCATTCATTCCTGAAAAGATCAGCAAACTTATTCTCTATTAGTCATAATGACTATTTACAAATAACGAGGGCTTCTGCAAAGTATTAGAACCATTGGCCTTTAAATGCAACCCCATAAAATTTCAGAACAAGAAACAATGTTTGGTTAATGAAATGACCGCACAGAGACTGGGTATCCTGTCACCAAGCCACCCTTTATTTACATGTGCACAATAAATAGACTGTGACCAGCCAGTTCAGAGCCAAGCCCTAGAATGAGGACAATCTCTGAATCTTCTCTTTATGTCTGTCAGTCAGGGCTCCCTGATTTGCCCAGGTTAACAGCCCCAGTCATTGTCAATGAGATCCACCTGATCATCATTTCAATCACTACACTTGACTATGTTTGTTTTAATTCATGACAGAATGTAACTGTGTTAAATTAAATCTGGAATAAAAAGCTACTATCAGATATGGTGACTAAGTGAAACAGTTATATTGTCATAAAACCCATTCTGGTTCAATAGTTCCCTTTCATCCAAAGTAATCTTATCTTTCTGTGATTCCCAACTGCCACACGCAAAGACCAACAAACCATTCAGAAAAGCAGGCCTCACCTTCTGCTGGGCAATTAGAGGTGAGCAATAATTGTTGGTCTTGTCAGTGATGCTCACACTCTATGAATCCATAAAACAATCCAGATGCCAGCAAATAATTTATAACTTCCCCTCAAGCGAAAAGCACTCTTAAATTCACACAGCCGAATGACAATTCGACTGTAAAATTGCAGCTGTAACACAGTGGAGAACAATTTCAATTTCAAGTAATACATTGAAGGTGGCAGTCAAAGGATACAGCAGCATATCAGAACAGCGAATAAGCCACAGAGGAACCTGGATCTGAATCTTCAATGTTCTCAACTAACAAGCATGGATACTCACTTCATGGGATTGTGTGGCTCCATAGGAGGTAAAACCCAAAGGTTTCAGTGGAGCTAGTCTGGAGTCAGCTCTGTTTTCAAATATACTGTTTTTTAAAGTATGCTCTTGTAGTGTGGCAAATACCAGCAGGGTGGTATCTTGTGCTTTAACCAATATGGCTACCTGTATATTGAGAAACAACCTGGAGTATCTCTGAGTTATAGACATTTGCAGATACACTGTACTGCAGGTCTTCACTTCTAATGTACTGTAATACTCCTTTGTTCACATCTGTACAAAGAACATCATCAAATACAGCTCAATAGCGTACTGTCTAAGACCTCTCTCTTTGCATGTTCATTCTAGACTGGTATCTTCTCGCTTACAGATATCAGATTCAAGTGATCACATATATGACATTTTGTTTCTCAGGCTGAGGGTTAGTGGGGAAAGGGGGCAGGCAGATGTCCCCAAGTAGATGCAACCCCTGCCTGAGGTCCAGTCCCTCAATCAAGCGCTGATTGTCTCTAATCCAGCTGTAGGTGGGCATGGTACTATGTGGCATTCCTGATAATGGCTACTCTGTGGGTAATTTGTCAGCTTGGGATGGAGGATCAATCATCGCGGTGGCAGATTGAGGCCCTAAGTTGTCCTTACCTGACCATTCAAGGGCCTCAGTTAGCAACAGCAAGATCGATTAGGGGGCCTCCCTGACCAGCACTTAATTTTCATGAAGACAGGTAGGCCACAGGGTTTGGACATATTACTGCCCTGTCCCAATCCCACACACAGAATCAGGTTCACAGTGCTACATGGACACAAACCAAGGCCAATTTTCAACTTGCTGCCCAGGCAAATCCAGAATTAGAAATCAATGGGATGTGGATATTAGGCAGTTTCCACAATGGTCACTTCATAGGTTTATGTTTAGGCAGCAAACTGAAAATCTCTCCTGGAATGTCTTTCCTCATTCATCTTATAAATAAAAAAGCCAAAAGTTAAAGTTTTAATAATGTTTGTGCCTAGTACTTTATTGACTTGCAAGGTGTGTGTGTGTGTGTGTGTGTGTGTGTGTGTGTGTGTGTGTGTGGTCAAGAACACAACATTAAGAATTTTTGTGCTGTATGAAGGATCTGCCCACTGTTCAAACTTAAATTAATTGACAACCTCACCATGAAAAGCCATAGGATAGCTGGTGCAAGAAATAGAGAGGACCCACAAGAGTGCATTCAGATGTCAGGGGGCAGCAGATTCCTCTTGCCCTGTGACTACATGGTGCTGGCACTGGGTTCTCAAATGGACAGTATTTCATTCCTCAGTAGTACCATCCCTCATCCCATGAACAGAAGATTAACATTTTAACTCATTGAAGGAAATACAGTATTGTGCTTAATGGGCCCCCCTGATGATTCAACGAACAAACTGTCATCCTGCTACAATTTTCCAGCAGTCTGGTACTGCACGTGCATTTTCTATTTCTTTAAGATTTTGTCTGACTCCAAAGAGTTCTCTGGGGGTTGTTTCTCGTTTACACAGCAGATGTGAACTTTAACCCCATGCGCTACTTCTTTCACTAAACCCCCAAGTTCATGTGATCTTATTATATTAAGTACATCAAGCTGTGTGGATTCTTCTCAATTGTTCCTGTAAAACACATTCTATGACACTTTGAATGGGTTGAGCTTATGGAAATAGATAGTGAGTGGGAAAGTGGAGTGTTGCCTGGTTTTGGGTGTCAGTGCTGCACAGTGATAAGAGCAGCAGATGTAAAGACTTGAAGGTGTATCTTGCTGTCAGATCGATCACAGCTACAATAGGGGTAAATACATATATCTTCCTGTCAGAGGAGAGGAGCAATTCAATTGTTTTCATCATCTTTCCGAGGCATGCTTTTCATTGCGAATTACAACATTGTGATACGAATTGAGCAGAGACACATTTGCCAGGCTAAAGCTTACTAAAAATGTTTAATACCTGTCCATAAATCCTCATCACTGACTATAAACTTTCTAAACTACAGTTTCCAATCTGCTAACCATGAGCCAAAATCAATGATTGCAGCCCCTGTTGCATATCATGGGTGTGTTTATACACAACAGATAACAGCATGACATAACCTCTGAAGGTGCTTGAAATCTCCACTTTCTGACTACCATCTGGAATTGCTAATATTGCAAAAAGACCACACTCAGGTGGAGGAGGGGAGTTATGGGAGGGTCAGTATCTCTTGTTCTGTGTGAACTTAATTACATTGGAGAAAAATAAAACATGGTAAACAGAGATTGGATTTGGTATGGAGAGTATTGCATGCAGCAGCAGCCCGCAATAGACAGGTAGAATGTTTTATGGACTCCCAGGCCACCTGTATTTCTTTGTGCCCATGTGAACTCTGTATTTTATGTATAAAGAGATCATGTTAGGTTATGTTCCTCTTTTGAAGAGGATGTTTCTTAACTTTTAGTTGCACTTTCAACTTTTGCTTCTCATCTTAGGCCACTCAATAAGGTGGAGGGAGCCAGAGGACTACTGAATGGGACTACTTCTTGTGCCTGACCAAGTGGCCATTAACAGGTCCAGATAGTGGGCCATGGAGGACCCAACTACCTTCCTCTTTTGTAGTTAGGTCTGCAGCTGAGTGTGCTGGAGAGGGCACAGATTGTGTTACCACTGCATACTTGTTGTCCTTCCACAAGCAGTGGGTCTGCAGGGCATCAGGAGTGCCAGGAATGATATGCTGACATAATTTTGTGAGTTTCCTTAAGTGTTGTTTTTATTAGTGTTTCTTTAGGAAGGTTTGACGCAATTAATTAGTGTTAAGATGTTTCAAAGGACTATAAAGAAGGACTGTTGGGACATGTGGGTACTGTTTAAGGAGGATGTAGACATCGTAATGTTGGATTTTTTAAGTTAATCCAGCATTACATAAGATTTGATCACTGGTTTCAGAATGTCATCATGATGGTAAACTATTTTCACATTACCGATGCAAACAGCAGATGGAGACCCCTTGAAAAGGGGTATAATATCAGTAAAACATTTTTCAGCTAGAAAGTACTGGATTGCTTAAATAGCTGGCAAGCTCATTGCTTTGTCATTGATACAAATTATGATGAAAAACGGTTAATGTCATTTGATCGATATTGCAGGGCTGTCCAGTAGGAGCAAAGATGCTGTAAGTAAGGACTTTCATAGGTACCTTTCTTCAATACAGGGTCTCCAGTTGTCCTATCTGCACACTGCATGCATGTGCAGTTTATGGTTCCCTGTATATTTGAGTAAAATGCTCAGCTAAAAATTAGATTGGCTTTTTTGGTCACTGTAAATGCTTTGTCTTCATGTTTTACTTAATGGTAGCAGATATTTAAGGAAATACACAGGTGAAGTTTGTGTAGCTACTTTGTGTATGCTTTTTCCATAAAATAATTTGATTTGTCTCATTCTGTTTCCTCCAAACAAGAATTGAATTATTACCGCTCCCCTGTTCTTTCCCCTTAAATGTGCATGTTACCTCTTCAAATATACTTCTAATTCCCTTTTCGTGAGTTGCAATTAAATCTGCTTCTACTGTTTCGGGCCAGACTATAACAGCTCAAGGCATAAAATAATCCTTTTCAGCTGCCTTCCAACCAATTCTTCTGATTCAGTGTCCACATTTACACACTATTCAAGAAAACAGAGACTCATACTTACTCCAGTAGGACCTCCACAGTTTTAAACATTTGTTTGCATTTCTCCTTACCGTACTGAGAAGAACACTCTAGTCTTGTCTCTCTGCATGACGTCCTTCATCTCTAGCATCCTTCTGGCAAATTTTCCTTGCACCTTCTTCAAGGGCTTGATATTGTTCCTAAGGTATTGTGCCCTGACTAAAAGGTAACTTGCAAATAACTGGCACAATCTTCTTGTTTTTGTACTCTAACGGTAGAAACATTCATCTGCAAGACATTGCTTCAAAAGGCTTTATGTGGACAATAGTGATTCCTAGGCCAGTCTGTGCTGTGGGCTGTAATCAGTGCAACCAGCAACATGTAGCACTAGCAATGATGTTAATAAGAACCCTCGCCCTGCACAGATAACAACACATTGTGTTGTCAAGCAGGGAAATACAGCTCTCTGAGTGTTGCTACACTAATATGCTTTTCACTGGGTGTCTCCATTTATAAAAGCAAGGATTCCATGTGCTCTGCAATAGTTACATCAATATTTCTGGCCACTTTGAACAGTGTGTATATGAGTCCCCAAATGCGACAGTTCCATCTTTTCTTAAGAATTGTATAAATCAGTGGCATCTCTGAAATGGTGTTACCACAATCACATGACATTCATCTACAATGATTCTCAAACTATTTTCTATTAAGGAACTCTTTTCAAGATAGTTTGTTGTCATGGACCTCTATAAATTATAATTCAAAATCATTCTCAGAGTACCTGGGTGGATTTGTACTTTGGTGTGCTTTCTTTGTGTTTAAGTGATATGTAATGTAATCTATTTAAATACTTGAAGTTCTCATCTCTTCAATAAAAGCTGAAATCACCTAGTAGCCTTCAACTGCCTGGCAATCTTCCTGCTGCTCTTTGACCTCCTCTATATATGTTCCCCTCTGAGATCAGATAAGCCAGTCCATTCAATGTTACCATATTCTACTCCAGTCTCCTGAACCTAATAAACCTAACTCTGGCCACCCTTCCTTTGCAAGCTGCATATCCATTTCACAGACCCCCTTGAAGGTTTCAATGAAATATCACTCTAGGGTCTACTAGGCAACAGTATTGTAAGTGTTTTAGCTGATGTGTTTATTTTGTTTCCACCCCCAAGCCAATATAACCACATGCATGTTTTAAAAATTTTGATTTTAAGCCAGTTTGCCAATATTGATTTGAGATACTGTGTGGGAATAGTGAGACAAGGAAGTACTACTTAGAGTATTTAAATAAAAAAAGTGTTCATTTTGTGAAGTAAAAGTTTGACTTTTGTTCTGTTTGTGTTGGTCTTAAACTTCATGGCCCAGGTTGATCTCTCACTTAGAGGTCTTACAATGCAATACTAACTGACAGTCTTTTCCCTTCAGATATACAGAAAGGTATACAGCATTCAAAATCCATGAGTTGATATATCTGTTGTGACAGTATTTACACAGCTGGGACCTATCTGTATCAACACACAGTCCATATTACATCTTCAGTAGAGTGCAGGAATAGAATATTAATCTACATTGTTCTCAAGCCTTTGTTATTCATTCCCAGGGATGATCCTTACTGAACTGACCAGTGTGACTGACAGTGAAAGTAAATGTTAGGAAAATTCCATTCAAATCAACATGATTCCAGAATGCTTCCAAAAAGCAAATGGAAACTCTCCCACAGCCTGCTTTTTATATTCCCAACATTTGAAAAATGTTACTTCCAAAGGGTTGCTTGTGGAGTTAGTTGCTGTCAGAAAATTCCTGGATGGTTAAGAGAAGGGTGTTCATTGCATCTTTGACTGTGGTTTAACTGCCCACTCTCTGTCTGCATTGAATTCTCAGTGAGAGTGCGAGTGGGATAATTCTATTTAACTATGCATTCATGTTCTATCGGGAAAAAGAATAGGGATAAATTTTCCCTTATCTGACTGTTTTACAGGAAATCATCGTGGATTCAGAAATGGAAGATCTTGCCAAATCAAAATCCATGACATAGTTTCTGTCATCGAGAATACCCAACTGAGAATTTGTTGGGAGAGATTAGCACCGCAGCAGGATTTTCCACTGCAGACAGAAGATTCGAGTCACAGAGTTCTACATCACAGAAACAGACCCTTTGGTCCAATGTGTCCATGCTGACCAGATATCCTAAACTGATCATTTCCATTTGCCAGCATTTGACCCATATCCCTCTGATCCTTTCCTATTCAGAAACCCATCCAAATGCCTTTTAAATGTTGTTATTATACCTGCCTCCACGACCTTCTCTGACAGCTTGTTTCATACACACAACACACTCCTCAAGCCCCTGATAAATCTTTCCTCTCTCACTGTAAGCCTATGCTCTCTAGTTTTGTACTCCCCAACCCTGGGAAAAACACCTTGGCACTTAACACTATCCATGCCCCTCATTATTTTATAAACCTCAATAAGGTCGCCCCTCAGCCTCTGATGCTCCAGGACAAAAAGTCCCAGTCTTTTCAGCCTCTCCGTCTAATTCAAACCCTCCAAACCCAACAACATCCTTATAAATATATTCTGATCCCTTTCAAGTTTAAGAACATCTTTCCTATAGTAGGGAGACAGAGTTGAATGCAATATTTTTAAAATGGCCTCACCAGTTTCCTGTACAGCTCCAACATGATGTCCCAACTTCCATATCCAATGTACTGAGGCAAATGTACAAAATGCCATCTTCAATACCCTGTCTACCTGCAGGGACTATGCACCTGCACTCCAAGATCTCTTTGTTTGGAAACATTCCCCATATTTTAGTTTTTATTCATCAATGGGATACATGTGTATCTGGACCAGCATTGTTGTGGGTCTGGAGTCACATGTAAGTCAGACCAAGTAAGGATTGTAAATTTCCTTCACTAAAGGGCATTGGTGAACCAGATGAGTTTTATGGATTCATGGTCATCATTAAGCTCTTATTTCCAGATTATTATTGCATCTGAATTCCACCATCTGCTATGGTGGGATTCGAACCCAGATCCCCAGAATATTAACTGGGCCTCTAGATTAATAGTCTTGTGATAATTCAACTCGGGCATTGCCTATACTCTGAAAAAAAGAGCCACCCATTTCTGAAATGCAGACAAGAGATTGAACCAGAGTTTATAATGAATAAAAAAAAATCATGGGACCTTTGGGTGAAGGGTCACAGTTCTTTGAAAGTGGAGTCACAGGTAGACAGGGCAGTGAAGAAGGCATTTGGAACACTTGCTTATATTGGTCAATGCGTTGAGTATAGGAGTAGGGAGATTATGTTGTAGCTGTATAGAAAATTGATCAAACCACTTTTGGAATACTGAATTCAGTTCTGGTCTACCTGCTATAAGATGTGAAATGTGAAACGGTTCAGAACATATTTACAAGGATGTTGCCAGGATTGAAGGATTTGAGCTACAGGGAGACACTGAATAGGCTGGGGCTATTTTCCCTGAAATTTCAGAGGGTGTAAGATGACCTTATACAGGTTTATAAAATCATGAGGGACATGGATTGGGTAAATAGCCAATAGAGGAAGAACAGACAGGGAGAGGTTACTGACGTTTATTTATTTTAATACAGTGAGTATGATTGATATGTCAGATGAACTTAGAGCTTGGATTACTGCATATAACTATGATGTCATAGTTATTACAGAGACTTGATTGAGACAGGGACAAGATTGGCAGGTTAATGCTCCAGGATTTAGATGTTTCAGGCAAAATAGATTTAAAGAGGTGGGTAAGTTGTGTCACTGATTAGAGAGAATATCACAACTGTGCTGAGGGAGGACACCTTCGAGGGCTCATCTACAATGGCCATATGGCTAGAGTTCAGGAACAGGAAGGATGCAATCTCTTTGATGGGATTGAACTACGGGCTTCTAAAAAGCCAATGGGAGATAGAGGAACAGATATGTGGACATATTATGGAAAAATGTAAAAGGTTGTTATGATGGGTGATTTTAACGTCCCCTGTATTGACTGGCACTCCATTAGTGCAAGAGGCTTGGATGGGCAGGAGGGAGATTTTGACGGTGTGTCTAGGGTGGTTTCTTGAAACAATATGTAAATAGTCTAACTAGTGAAGGGGTTATACTAGACCCGCTACTGGGGAATGTGCTTAGCCATGTGATCAAAGTTTCAGTGAGGGAGTATTTCCGGAACAGTGACCATAATACTGTGAGTTTCAAATTATTTATAGATAAGGATATGAACAGTGCTCAGGCAAAAGTGCTAAACTGAGGGAAGGCTGACTATCAGAATATTAGACATAAACTGGGGAAATGTAGATTGGGGCAGCTGTTTGAGAGTAAATCCATATCGTGCCTGTGGGAATCTTGTAAAGGGCAGTTCATTAGAGTTAAGGACCAGCATGCTCCTGTAAAAATGAAGACTGAGGATGGCACGATGGTAAGCTTTAGGGAACAGAAAGCAGACAGAGCTCTCAAAGAATACAAAGATTGCATGAAAGAAGTCAAACAAGGAATAAGAGAGCTAAAAGTGGCTCTGAAATGATTTTGACAAACAGGATTAAGGAAAATCTCAAGGTGTTTTAGACATACTTAAGGAGCAAGAGAATAACTAGAGAAAGCAGAGGTCCACTCAAGGACAAAGGAGAGAATTTATGTGTGGAGCCTGAGGAAGTGGGTGAGGCCCTTAATGAATACTTTGCATTGGCATTCATAAGGGACATGGAGGATGGTGAGTCTCAGGAGGGGTATGTTGATATGCAATTTTAAAAAAGGAAATACTGGGTATTTTGAAAAGCAGTGAAGTAGACAAGCCCCCTGGACCCGATGGGATCTATCCCAGGATATCGAGGAACACAAATGAGGAAATTGCTGGGCCATTTTACAAAACCTTTGTATCTTCTTTAGTCATAGGAGAGTTCCATAGGACCGGAACATTTTCCATTGTTTAAGAAGGGCTACAGGGATAACCTGGAAAATTACAGACTGGTGAGCTTTGCATCAGCGGTGAGGAAATTATTGGACAGCCTTAGGGATAGAGGTTACTCACGTTTAGAAACAATTGGGCTTATTACATATAGGCTGCATCGCTTTGTGTGGGAAGATTGTGTCTCACAAACTTGATTAAACATTTTGAGGAAATGACTAAGATGTTTTTTTTTAAAGATATTTTTATTAGAAATTTAATATTTTGACAGATTTACAAAAATAAACAGAACTTTCTTACAAAAATAAACAGAACTTTCGACTAAGATGTTTGATAAGGGCTAGATGGTAGATGTTATCCATATGGACTTTAGCAAGGTCGTTGACAGGTTTGCTTGTAGCAGGTTGATATAATGGGTGAAGTGACATGGAATCCAGAATGAGCTAGTAAAATGATATAGAACGGGCTTAGTCATATAAGACAGAGTAGCAGAGGAAAGGTGTTACTCTGACTGGAAATCTGTGACCAGTGATCTTCCACAGGGATCAGCCCTATTGTTTGTAATATATATAAACCATTTGGAGGAGAATTTAGGTGACCTGATTAGTAACTTTGCAGATAACGCTAAGATTGGGGGAACTGCAGATAGTAAGGAGGATTGCCAGAGGATACGGCACGATATGGATAGGCTGGAGACTTTCTCGGAGAACAGCAAATGGAGTTTAATCCAGACAAATGTGAGATGATGCATTTTGGAAGATCAAATGCAGGAGGGAAGTGTAAACTAAATGGCAGAACTGTTAGGAGCATCAACCTACAAAAGGATCCAGCTGTATAGGTCCACTGTTCCCTGAAAACAGCGACACAAGTGCATAAGGTGGTTCAAGAAGATTCAATGATCAGGCATAGAATATAAATTTTGGCAAGTCTTTTGCTGTTGTATAGACTTTAAGTAGGCCACATTTGGAATATTGTATACAGCTCTGGTTGCCTCACCATCAGAAGGATGTGGAGGCTTTGGAAAGGGCACAGAAATGGTTTATAAGGATGTAGCCTGGTTTGGAAGGTATTAGCTATGAGGAGGGATTGGACAAACTTGGATTGTTTTCACTCAAACATTGGAGGCTGAGGAATGACCTGATGGAAGTTCACAAAATTATGAGAAGTGTAGATAGAATGGATAGTCAGAGTCTTTTTCCCAGAGTAGAAATGTCCGTTTGAAGTGGATGTAAGTTTAAGGTAAAAGGGGTTAAATTTAAATGAGATGGTGTGAGGCTAGTTTTTTTATACAGAGGGTGGTAACTGCCTGAATTGAGCTGCCAGAGGAGGTGGTGGAGGTGGAGACAACAGCAGAAGATATATGAATAAGCAGGGAATGGACAGATATGGACTATGTGGAGGCAGAGATTTTTAGAGTCTGGTTGAAGATTTGTAGCTCGGGTGTCCGTTGTTGTGGTTCTGTTCGCCGAGCTGGAAGTTTTTGCTGCAAACGTTTCGTTCCCTGGCTAGGGAACATCATCAGTGCTATTGACGCCTCCTGTGAAGCGCTGCTTTGATGTTTCTTCCGGTATTTATAGTGGTTTGTTCTTGCAAGAACAAACAACTATAAATACCGGAAGAAACATCAAAGCAGCGCTTCACAGGAGGCGTCAATAGCACTGATGATGTTCCCTAGCCAGGGAACGAAACGTTTGCAGCAAAAACTTCCAGCTCGGCGAACAGAACCACAACAAGAGATTTTTAGGTTAGAAAGGCATCATGTGTTGGTGCAGAAAGGCTATACTGTTCTTAGGTCTTTGTTCTTTAAGACAATGAGATCTAAAACTGAAACAAAAAAAGTAGACTTACTTTCCAAGTTCTTTGTAGAGATACAGATCATTGCATCTTCTAAAGGGAAAGTGGATTAAGCATTTGAAGCAGAGGATGAAAAGGGCTATGTGGAGAGAGCAGGGCTGTCTGATTAACTTTGCACTGCTCCTGCAGAGCTGGCACAGAAACGTGAGACTCAATTGTTTCCTTCTGTGCAGTAAACCTTTTATAGTTCTATGTGATCCATTATCACATCTTTAAAAAAACATACAACGAATTACTTCTGAAATACAATTCTTGTAGTTCTGAAGGCAAAGGTAGCTGCTACTTTGTGCATTGAATGATCCCATCAACATCCAAGGGACAGAAGGCCAGATTAAGTGTTATTGTTTATGGTGTCATTTTAAAGGGATAACTGGCTAGAATATACGGAAATCTCATTGTTCTTCTTGAATCAGTGTTGTGGGACTGTACCACGTACCTGAGCAGAGAGACAAATTCTGGAGGTAGCAACTTCAACAAAGCAGCACTGCGATAAGGTAAAGATTTATGATTCAAATATATATGCGTTTTAGTCATCCAGGAGAACATGAACCCACAGATTTCTGATTCACAAGGTTACCAACTAAGCCAGGTTGACATTCTCTGGTAATCTCAAGAGTGTAGTGCTGGAAAAAGCACAGCAGGTCAGGCAGCATCCAAGGAGCAGGAGAATCGATGCTTCCGGCATAAGCCCTTCATCAGGAAGGACTTATTCCATTCTCCTGTTCCTTGGATGATGTCTGACTTGCTTCACTTTTTCCAGCACCACATTCTTGACTCTGATCTCCAGCATGTGCAGTCTTCACTCTCTTCTATTCTCTGGCAATCTGCCTACTCAGTATTATTAAATCATTCTGGCCTGAAGTATCTACTTAGAATGTGTATTAGGGATCTCGGATTGGGATGGGTTTGGAAGAGAATAGAGAAGACAAGAAATGGAGAATTTTTTAAAAGGCACGCATGTCAATAGTTTGTGTAACTACAAGGCTTGTGACTCAGGGTTCTACTCTACGTGAAAGTGGAAATGTTTATCTCTGTAAGTAATCTCAAAACACAGATAGAAATCTTCAAGAAAAGAGAGAAAAAAACAGATTGTGATGGAGAGATTGGCCTTCTGAAGAATGTATATTCACCAATGGGTTGCTCTTGCAGGAAAAAACATAAAGCTCAGAATTTTCCAAAGTCTGTAGCTCTAATGTTCTGGCACATGTGGTCAAGTCACTGGTGAGATATGGTTGTCTCTGGAGTCTTTACAGACACCATTTGCTCAGAAAACAGAATATTAAGATGTTCCTTCAATTACTCTTTCAGAAGAACAAATAGATTTCACTCTGAACCCAAACTGAGAGTTTTCTATTCAGAAATAGGAGAGATCAGCCAGGCAACCCTTCATCATTGGGTTCTTGTCCTCCAGTTGAACACCAGCTAAGGACAGAGACTTCTGTAAGCCAGTCAATGCTCAAACATCCTCATCTGTGGACCACAGCAGAACAAGCAGTTATCACCAGTCATGTCTATCTACGTTATACAAACTCCAATAACAGCAGTGATTTTCAATTCCTTCTGACTTTAAGGTGGAAGGAAGGTCATTGATGAGGTAGATGTAGCTGGTTGGGTCTAGGACACTACCCTTAGGAACACTTGCAGAGATATCCTGGGCTGAAATGATTGACCTCCAACATCTACAACAATGTATGGTTCTAACCAATACAGAGTTTGCTTCTGATACCCATTGATTCTAGTTTTATAAGGGTGCCTTGATGTAACACTCATAGTGGGACAATCTTACATTTGCTGATGATGGACAAAAGATTAATGGGCATCAAACCTTCTCACTCCTTAAATGTCTGTTCACCACTGTTAGGCTTCTTCCTGATTATTAGCACAGGTCATTTATAACTGATAGGTTTCTCTGGCAAAGTTATGTTGATATTTGTCCTTGGGATAATCCAAAAGAATTCACATATGCACAGCAACAGAAAACTAGAAAATTCATCTGGAGATAAAAGAATCTGAATATTAGAAATCATTTTGTAGACTGAGCTGGAAGGCTTGAGTCTCAGACTCATTTCCTGATGCTTTTCTGAAACAAAAACCTTCATTTCCTCAATGACACAAACGGGCCATGCTCTAGAAATAAGAACATTCTTTTTCTTGCACTCTTTTCCGTGAGGGTTTCATAGAAGCTCCTTGTGTAAAAAAAATCACAGATGAAATAGGGATTATAAAATGTAACTTTCAGCACATGTTACAAATCCCATGGCACAAATAAACTCTGATTCCAAGTTCAGTTTAGTGCCAAAAATAATTCAGCCCAGATCAGATACTTGTCAATATTTAGCTTACCTCCATTTACTCCAGCAATAAAAACATTTATCATCCTTCACAAAACAAATTAGCTTTACCTCATCATAATCCAAGATGAGTAAAAGCTCAACATCCTTTATAATACTAAACAGAAAAGTGTCAGATTGTCTTAAATGCCCACATGGAGGCAAAAGCTCCCTTCACAACACTTCAGAAAGAAAATAGTTCCACAGAGTTAAGAAATTCTTTTCAAATCCTATACAGAGAAAATAAATTACTCAGCATAGTTCACAATATAGTCAAGTGTTTATTGATACACCATACATCAAGACTCCAGTATGAGTGCAGCATGCAAATTCTCATCACACTTCTGATACTAATTCTACCTTGAATTGTTAGTTGCATCTACACTACCAATTAATTATAGAAAGCAAAGATACATACAAGTGACAGCAGAATAAAAACATGGGACCACATTTCAACTCCTTCTGTTGTTCAGTTAGGCAGGTTTAAGATTACAGTTACCTGTGCTTGTTTGTTCTACTAAAGTACTTATACTCTTCTCTCCCCACCTCACATTTATCCAAATTAAACTCCACCTACCACTCCTCAGCCCTTTAGCCCAATTGATCAAGACCCTCCTTGTAATCTTAGGTAACCTTCTTCACAGTCAACTATACCACCAATTTTGGGGTCATCTGCAAACTTACCAGCTATGCGCCCTAAATGCTTATCCAAATCATTTATATAAGTTTATCAGATAAATTAATGATCAATATCAATGGACATTGTGACCTCAATGTTTTTTATAATTCTTCCTTATTGATTTCCCATGCTAGAATTTTGGCAAATTAATTACTGCTGTAATAACAGTTAAATGAAATCTCATATTACGCAATAAATACTAGAAAAGTTCAGTTTTAAGCGACCCAAATTTCCGATGTTCATGGTATCATGGTTATACTGCACTGTTAAGGTCTTATTATCATGGTTTGATTTCCCTTACAAACTTTCCAATCTGTAATTTATGAAGTTAAAGAGTCCAGATCATCATAGACTTGGCTGAGTGAATAACACACAATCCATCATGGTCCTCATGTTGAGAAGACAGTATTGCCTTGGGCCACTCAACACAACAATACTTTAACTCATAATTTGCTGGTCCCATGAACAGCTCAGCATAATGAGGTATTTGAGTAGTTTGAACTATTGTTCTCATATTCTGGATTAGTGGTGCTGGACGAGCACAACAGTTCAGGCAGCATCCAAAGTGCAGCGAAATCAACGTTTCGGGCAAAAGCCTGATGAAGGGCTTTTGCCCAAAACGTCGATTTTGCTGAACTTTGGATGCTGCCTGAACTGCTGTGCTCTTCCAGCACCACTAATCCAGAATCTGGTTTCCAGCATCTGCAGTCATTGTTTTTACCCTTTTGTTCTCATAATCTACTGTCTTCAGCATTCTCCTCAGACGAGAGCATGGACGGGTTGGACCGAAGGGTCTGTTTCCTTGCTGTAGAACTGTAAGACTCTATAACTCTATAACTGTCCGCTGGGCAATTAGGGATGGGCAATAAAATTTGATTTAGCTAACAGTGCCCACATCCCATGATTTTTTTTTTAAATGTAGCCCATTGAGAAATCTTGAAAATAAATGCCAAAATTAAAAATTGACTAATTCAACTTCCATTGTGTTTTTCTTTTAAAACAAAAGACATACCTGGCGAAGGTATCCATCAGAAGGGAATTATTTCGAAGTCATCTGAAGGATATGATTGAGAAAATGAACAGACAATTTAATCAGTGAAAATAATTTCTGGATAACATAAGCATAGTGGTGTGGATATTGGATATCTGAAATAAAACTAGAAAGGACGGGAGGAACTCAGCAAATTTGGCAACATCTGTGGAAAAAGAAACAGAGTTAATGTTTTGAGTCTAATCTGATTCTTTTGCGGAACCGAAAGAGTACAGGGTGTAACTTCAGACATGAGCCACCACCTTTTAAATTAAAGTTGGATGTGTCAATTTAAGTCAAAGCTGAATTCATAGAATTTAACTCAAGGAAAATATTGTTTCTTCCAGCATCACCATTTCGTCTCTCCATAGTCAATAGGGAAGAAACAAAGAAATGCAAGAGAAGGAAAACACGAAGGAATTGGAGACAAACAGCATCCAGTAAACAGAGCAGCAGGTGATTCTTCCCTGTTCTGCTAGCATAGGGAGAGGGAGAAAAAAATTAACCAGCACAAAAGTAGAGCAACGATTGGTTAAAAGGGAAAATGAGACGAGACAAGGAAACAGAGTGCGAGTAGAGATGAGAATAGAAGGGAGAACAATGGGCAGAAAGTAGAGGAGAGAGGAGGAAGGGAAAAAAGATAAAACGAGCAAGGGAGGGCAAAAAGAGAGAGAATGAGACAAGAGTGGGAACAATAAACTGGATCTTTGCAGCTTATAACATCAAAAATCATTTTATATATAAATAAAATCTTTGAAGGAAAATGAATGTTGAATCAAAGAAGTGATGATGTGGAGGTGCCAGTGTGGCACTGGGGTGTACAAAGTTAAAAATCACACAACACCAGATTATAGTCTAACAGGTTTATTTGGAAGCACTAGCTTTCGGAATGCTGCTCCTTCATCAGTGGCTATGCAGTACAAGATCGTAAGACACAGAATTTATTGCAAATGTTTAGAGTGTGATGCAATTGAAATGATATATCGAAAAATACCTAGATTGTTTGTTAAGTCTCTCATCTTTTAGAATGACCACGTTGGTTTCAGTTCTTTCATATATAAATCCCAGAACTTTTTTAAAATTACATTCTCAAGTGAACTTTTAACAGTAGGTACCATGTCAACTCAGATAATGCATTGAAGGGGTGAGGTTAAAGTCTGTCCGTCAGTGCCCCAATGTTCAAAGTGCTTCTATTTCTATAAAAATGGATTTACAGAATCTTACATGGATTAATGCAGTTTTTCATCAAAAAAAATATAATTCTGCAAGTACAAATACACCCCACAAACCTATATGTGTATGTGAGCGAGAGAGAGAGAAAGAGAGAGGGTGTGTGAGAATGTGTGTGTATGTGAATGTGTGAGTGTAAAGGGGTATAAGTCTGTGAGAGGGTGGGTGTGTGGGGATGTGTGTGTGTGTGTGTGTATGTGTGTGTATGAGAGAGATAGACAACGTTGGCCGAGCCACATGAATATCTGCCGTGTACATGGTAGGTGGTGTCCCCATGTGTAATGGTTGTATCTGTGTCGAGACTCTGACATGTCTTGCAGTGTCAGTCATGACAGGGTTGTATGGTGTTGTACTGAAGGCCGGGCAATTTGTTGCGAACAAAGATCTGTTTGAGGTTTGGTGGTTGTTTAAAGGCAAAAAGCACAGGCATGGGGAAGATCTTGGCGAGGTGCTCATCCGCATTGATAATGTGTTGCAGGCTGCGAAATCAAAGAAGGAAAGACTTAGAGTCTTGGTCAAAGTTCAAGTAAGAATTTAAAGAAAAACAAGGCAATAGAGGGTCAAGTGGGTTCAGGAGGAGAATCTAGTGAATGGAATCTGGATGACAGAAGACATGGATACCAATGGAGAGGCAAAGGGAGGAGGGATTACAAAGGACCACAATCAGAGGAGTAGAAAATATGAACAAGGAAGTTTGTCAAACTGAAGCAGATTAAAGACATAGTGAGGAGTGAAGCCATGGAGAGATGAAGAAAGATGAGAATAGTAAATGTGAGGCAACGGGGGAACTAGGAGCCCCTGTAGTCTCGTGAGTACAGGTACAATAGTTGAGCAGGATCTACTGTGAGATAAGATACAGGTGCCACCATTTTGGATGAGCTAGAGTATAGAGAATGGCAGTTGGATAGCTGGTAAGGAAAGCACCAAATTAATTAATTTTGGAGAGCACAAGAGGATTAATTAGGGTTTTAGTGGAGAATGAAATAAGTAAGGGTCATTGTGAAAGTGACTAAGCCAAAACAAAAAAAATTGTGTTTTATCACTTTAAGGTAATGAACTGTCCCAAGACTCTAAAAGCAGCAATACAAATCAAAACCTGACACTGAACCAAATAAAGAGACATTAATACAGATGACAAAAAGCTTTGTCAAAGAGTTAGGTTTCAAGTAGTGTATCAGAGGTTTAGAGAAGGAATACCAGACAGAGGGCCTCAGCAGCTGAAGGCACAGTCTTTCAAAATAGTGAAGGTTAACTTGTCCAAAACCAAGATCTTCAATCTTCGTACTGTTTCTTCAGTGAGACTCATGGCTCATCCATGTCTACCTATTAGACTGGCCAGCAAGAGTGTGATGCTGGTAGAGCACAGCAGGTCTGGCAACATCTGTGGGGAGAAATCAGAGTCAAGGTTTCGGATCTGGGTGACCCTTCCTCAGAATAGTTTTTGTTTTTGTTACTGGATTAATAGACTGGCAAGAATATCAAGATAGAGTGGTATTTTCCTGCTCCTTAGATGCTGCCTGACCTGCTGTGCTTTTCCAGCACCACACTCTTGATTCTAATCTCCGGCATCTGCGGTATTCACTTTCGTCTATTAGACTAGCAGCCCGACAATATATTGAAAGTGGAGGAAGTCACAACAGTTGATGGGGAATTCAGTGTCATTGAAAATGTGAAATTTTGGTCCATGGCTTTGGATTCTGTCACCTAGTGACAAGATGCAAATGTGGAAGAGAAGGGGTAATGGGAGTGGATCTTTAGTGGACTCCAGAGGTGCACAGAGAAGATCTTTCTTATAATTCTTTAGATAAGATCAAATAGATAACACTGGAACTAAGGAATCAGTACAATGAAGCAGGGGAGCATTGGCATTTGGATAAGCAGCATAAGATCAGTTGTGTTGATTGTTGGAAGGGTCCAAAAGGATGACGTGATAGTGCATTGTTTTAACCATCAGATAGAAAGAAATAACAAAATAAGGAAGAAAAAATGTGAGAAGACTGAACTGAAAGTTATTGGAAAAGAAAAAAAGACAAAGTTAGAATCATACATAATTCAATACAATACAGCACAAGAACAGGCCTTTAGGCCCATCAAGCCTTAACTGATTCCCAGTGCTCATTTAGACCCGCTACTTATTGCCTATGCGGAGTTCTATCCCTCTGTCCATTTCCCATTCACATGTCTATTAAGATACGCCTTAAACATTGCTAATGTTCCTGCTTCCACCATGTCCATTAGCAATGAGGTCCAGGTATCCACCACTCACTGTGCGAAAACATTTTCCCCGCACCTCTCCCCTAAACTTTCACCCTCTCACCTTGAACCTGTGCCCTCTTGTAGTTGACCTTTCCACCCTAGGAAAAAGCCTCTGACTACCCACTCTATCTATGCTTTTCACAATATTGTAGACCCCTATCAGCTTGCTTCTCAGCCTTCATTTTTCCAGTGAAAACAATTCGAATTTATCCAATCTCTTCTCATAACTAAAATTTTCCAGACCAGGTAACATCATGGCAAACCTTAGTGGTCTACAGCATGAAAATAGGCCTTTTGGCCCAACTTGCCTATGCCATCCAGATTTCACAACTAAACAACCTTTCTGCAGCCTCTGCAAAACATCCACGTCCTTCTGGTATAGAAAGAAAACATGGCAGCAAAATGAAGGGAATAGGTAGATGGAATGAATACAGATCTCATTGGGAAGAATTACAGAATTGAGTGTGTGTAAAGTGATGGATGGGCTACAAATGAATAATTTCCTCCATTCTTGAGGATCTTAAATTCTATTTAAGGATGATCCCCTAAAGATCAATTCAAAATAAAGACAATGAATTTTGAATGCTGAGGTAATCTCTCCGAGTTACATTTGGAAAACACTGAAAGAAAGTAAAATTGTAGTTTATGTATAAATATTCGTACAGAACCTGGGGTATTTTTTTGTAATAAGGCATTCTGGCAATAATATACAGTTAGAATTAGACTTCCTTCCACTTCCCTGTGTAGTTATGTGACCCATGCCAGGGAGAAACAGAAGACCTTGCCCGGAATGATGGAAAACCAGTAAAGCAACTGACATAGTCAGCACAATAGCATGGCCTTGGAAGCAAACTTTCTGCTCTGGACCACATTATATAAACGACAGATTTTTCTCATCAAACCATCCAAAACCTGAATTCCACTCTGAGGCCAATTGGCATGGTCGATTTGTTTTCCATTTTCAAAACGAATTCTGTTTTCTACTTTTTTTGTGACAACGTTAAATTAGATTTTAGAAAATAATTAGCTCTATAAAAACAATTATGTAGGACATTTGGATATTCTCTCAAAATTAATAAAAATAATATAGGGGAATAATTGAGTGCAGAGGCAGAGATGATTGAGTTAAATGCTGTTTCGCTTGATGAGTGGTTCTGAAGGTTCAGTTCTCACTCTAGACTCTGGAGGATATGAACTGGTATAAACTTCACCTGGAAATCACACAAGCTGTTCCTATTTCCTTTGAGTTTCATTTCTGCAACAGCTGTTGCCTCAAGGAGAAATTAGTGCACCTTCAATCAGAGGAATTCAGTAAATCTCACATCCTGACTCCAGAATGAGAATGGACTTCAACACCAGGTTTAAAGGGTAGTGTGTTCTTACAGAATGCTGGTCGACAAATCAGCACCTCAATGTTAGAATCCTATATCCCTTCACATGTGCCTCCCAACTGTAAAAACAAGATTGTGCACTTACATTTACACCTATAAAGGTTTATGCTAAGTGCAAAGCCAAAGTAATGTTTGTCTTGCTGCTAAATATGCAAGGTTACGTTTTCTAATTTCATATTCCCAAGACAGAACCACACTGGTCACAAGCACATATCATGGAACTGCATGTGACAGCTGCCAGCCACTTCCCTGTTATTCATCAGAGAGAAAGTCAGAGTCTGTGTGGAAGCAATTTCTCAATCTCTGCTTCCAATCAAATGCCAAGAACCACAATCTGAAAAGCTGTCTGTGACAATAACCAATGTGTAAACCTGAATGAAGCACAGTTTGTACTGTCTGTTGTGAGAAGATTTATGTTTATATTTGTCCCTTTCTTAAACATACATTTCATAAACATACATGAACCACAACATGACGTGTCCAAGTGAATGCGCCATGCATAGTTGCATACCTCCAATCTGTAGAAACTCAACTCTTTTCTTTATAGCAACTAAACATGAGGCAGCACTAAAGATATTCCAATGGAATTCAGAATGTAACCCATATTGAACCCGTTAAGCACGGGAGACAGTGAGTGGAGACTTACTGAAATATCTCTCAAGTGCCGGGGACCTGTGTTCAATTCCAGCCTTGGGCAACTGTCTGTGTGCACATTCTGCCTGTGTTCTCTTGGTGCTCCGGTTTCCTCCCACAATCCAAACATATGCAGGTTAGGTGGATTGGCCATGCTATATTGCCTATGGTGTCCAGAGATGTGCAGGCTAGATGGATTAACCTTGGGAAATCCCAGATTATAGAGAGAGATTAGGGATGGGTGGGTCTGGGTGGGATGTTCTTTGGAGGGTCAGTGTGGATTCAATGGGCTAAATGGCCTGCTTCCACACTATAGGGATTCTACGATTCTATTATTCTAGTGTGGTCTTGCCTGCCTGCTATGGACTCTTGAGGGGTCCTTGCTGTCTCTTGCCAAACAATATGTCAGTCAGGCAGTAACAAAGCAAACACCAGGCTTTCTCCTGGATCAGGAGCCTGGCTCAGAGTTCTCACTGTTGAGACCTGCTGTCCAATCAGAAGCTCCAGTGCTCAAACAGAAAAAGAGCACCTACAGGAGTCCTGGGGTCATGGAGGCAGCCAAGTCACGAGTAGGTAATGTGAGGATGCAGGGAGGAGGGTTTCCTGGCTCATGGGTCCCAGGCAAACTGGAACAAGAGGTTTGGCTCTCAGAGGGCTCTGCTCTCCCCAGGCAAGACATTGAGTGTTTTTGATCTAAGGACCTTCCAAATCACCCAAGATGGCAGACTAGCAGCAGACCCATCTGAAGCAGGGTCAATCCCCGTGGCTTAGTCATGAGTGACTATATGGCAAGGTCAACCAACCATGACCCTTCTCGCCCAAAGCTTCATTCAGGCAGCAACAGGAAAATGGCAGTGTTCTGGAACACCATCCTATTGCATTAAATGCCCTTTTTGCTTCTGGGTTTGCTACCAGCAAGTGCAGGGGATTCCACCCAATGTGTGCCATTCCACGGCAATGGATTGTGTGATCATCATCTCAGAGGATAAGCAGAAAACTGAGAGACGAGTTAAATTCATAAGGTAGCAAAGTTAGAACAATCAAGAGTTTCAATTAGATAGAACAGAGGAAAGAGGAAGGCTGGTTTCCTTCTTGTTTGGTGCCTGTTACATGTGCTAAGTGGGGGATTTGACTGAAATTGAACAAGATGGAAATAACCAGAGGCAAGGAGGCAAATACTTAGAAGAACTCTGAGAGATAAACCAGGCAACTAAATACATGTTCTTTATTGCATTCAGGAATACTGCAAATTTAAAAAAGAGGAACTAGAAGCATAAATCATGTGGGACATGATATGGTAACAATTACAGAGACCTCATTGTGGCATGTGGGGAAGATTAGAAGAAAGATATACATAAATATTTTAGTTTCTTTTTCAAAGCGGGAACTTATAATAGGAAGGAATTACTGTATTCATAAAAGGCACCACCACTAGAGCACAAAGGAAGGATCTGAATGAGTGTAATCAGTATACAGAATCACGATAAGCACAGCTCAGGAACAGGAAAGGATGGAGAACACTGGAGGGAATATTTTATACACCTTCTGACTATGATGACTGAATGATGGAATGTATCTCTAATCAGTTCTGAAAGGCAAGTAAGAAGAAAATGCAGTAAAGCAAGATGTTCACTTGCATATAGATTAGGAGAGGAAGTGGAAAAAGAAATAGATTAAATGTGTGCTTTTAACTCAACAGCATAGATGATAATACTTGATTTAGTTCTGAATGATCAGTATATTAATGAGTGATTTGTTAGAAAGGGAATATCTTGGAAACTTGGAGGAGCAACAAGCACTTATCTTGGGAACAGTGAATTAATCAGTTAGGGTTAGTGTCACAGACCTTTAATTCTAAACATTGCTGAAAGGAATTTGTACAAACATTGTTTTTTTTTAAAGGTCCGGGGACATGGAGACAGCCAGATTCTGCTGCATCTCTATGGCAACACCCTGACCAATCAGAATGTGTCTGCCTATTCTGAGAATTAAGATTGACTGTTACCTGTTCTTGCTGGACTGATGTGAGATTAGTGGTCCAACCAATTAGGACCCTCCTCTTGTTTTGGATAAAATAATGTCCTCCAGGTTATAGTCCAACAGATTTAATTGGAAGCACTAGCTTTTTTGCTCCTCAAAATAAGCACTACCACAATTAGGCGGTAGTGTGGGGAAGGGAAAAAAAAAGGGGATTTAGAATCTCTTCAGTTCTGGGGACTGACTCCAACAAAGAAAAAAATATATAACCAGGAGGTTGAAATCTTCTCAATTGAGGAGAAGGAAAAAAAAGATAACCAGGAGATTAAAATCTTCTCAAAAAAAAAGTAAAAAAAAGATAAAATAATGTCCTTTTGGTCAAAGTTTCTTGGGTCTTAGTTCTGATGGGTGCAAGATGGACAGTTTCAACTTCTAGTCTGCTTTTAACAATGTTTAAATTCTGCACTATTACGTCATTATGAAGTTAATTGTATTTCCCTCTCCAAACCTGCTGCTTGACCTACTGAATATTCTCAGTGTTTTCTATTTAGTTTTTAGATTTCTGGCATTTCTGGTATTTTACCTTTTGTGATCTTAATATAATTGGATTCATAGTCCAATAATGGAATCTGGCTAGTGAGTAACAAAACAAATATATATTTCTGAAATCCATCATACTTAGCTTTAACTTATTATGGTGATAGTCAATGAATGTGACCAGAGCCAGTATTAAACAAACAAAAGTAAGGACAGGGAAAAATGGAAAGAATGAAGATGGGATTGATTATAGACAATGGCAAAGGAGACCAAAGAAATAATAAGGGCTTTGACAAAACCATGAGCAATAGAAATGCTTCTCTGTTACACAAAAATCAAGAAAAGGAGTGGTTCAATTTTTTTTAAAAATTCAATTGCAGGATGTGGGCATCTTAGGAACATAGAAACTAGAAACAGTAATAGAGCATTCCTGCTCCACCATTCCATTAGATCATGCTGATATTTTACCTTAATGCCATTTTTCCACACTGTCATTATAGGACGTTGAATAAGAGTCAATCACATTGCCCCTGAAGTCACATTTTTGGGACAACTGAGTATTTTCATGATCATGTTCATTAATACCAACTTTTTATTCTAGGTTACTTTATTAATCAAATTTCAAATTCCCAACTTGCTTCCAGAGAGATTTGAACTACAGATTGTTAGTCTGGATTACTAGTTCAAGAAAATAGCCACTGAGCAAAGCTAATACTGAAAACAAATAGTGCCGCGACTAAAAAAGAAAGCGGGATGCAACTGAATGGGAGTTCCTTAGGATAATGTCCTTAGCAGGTCTTGTGATGGGGAGGGTGAGAAACGGGGGTACATGAAGGTCTAATTACAGAGCTCTGCTGTGCATGGTTTGGGGTCATTTTGTGTACAGGCTCAGAGCTGTTGTATTTGGGTTCAGGTGATGTTGCTATGCTTAAGTTGAGGGGGTTGGTGTTTCTCTGCTTGAATGGGGGAGCAGGGCCATTGTGGCTGGGTCAGCGGGCGGGGGGGCGTGGCAAGGGGGTGGGAGGTGTGTTTCGGTCAGGGGAGTTGGTAGGGCCTGTTGTCATGGGTTGGGTGGAGCAGCATATTCCCTGTAATTGCTGTCACTGACACAATCCCACGACAACCATTTTTAGCTGCTTCAATGACCTTCCTTGTTTTGTAAGGTCAAATGTGAAGATGCTCACTAATGACTACATAATACCCAGTACAATTCAGATCTGTTTTGGAAGCATGCAGCAAGACCAGGAGAACATTTGGGCTTAGACTGATAAAGGGCAAGTAGTACTCGAGTCATACATCTGCTTGGCAATTACAATCTCCAACAAGACAGAATCTAATCTTCTCCGCTTGTTCTATGGCATTACTATTACTGAACATCCTACAGTCAACAACCTGGGATTTACCATTGACCATGGAAATGGAACAGCGCTATAAGTGTTATGGTTAGAGGTTGAGAATTCTGCAGTGAATAACTCAGCTCCTGGCTTTCCACTGTCTACAAGGCAGAAATCAGCTGTGAATTGGAAAGCAGTCCAGTTGTGTGGATGAGTACATCTCCAATAGCTGCAACATTGTCTAGGATAAAGCAACCCATTTGAGTGACACCCCACCTGCCACCCCAAACATTCATTTTTTTCCTCACTGGTTTACAGTGGTAGTAGAGTGGAGTCTCTACAGGATGCATTGCAGCAATCTCCAGGGTTCCTTCAATAACAACTTTCAAGGCCACTATCTCTCCCACCCAGAGGAGCAATTACAGTAGATATATGGAAATACTATGACATGCAAGTTCCTTTCCAAACCAAACAACATCCAGACTTGAAAGTATGTTGTAGTTCCTTTGCTATCACAGGGTCAAATTAAAGGAACATCTTATCGCACAACACTGGGTCTACTACGTCAAATGCACTGCAGTGGTTCAAGAAGACAGCTTACCATCATCTTCTGATGGCTAATTAAGGACGAGCAATAAATATCGGTCATAGCCAGCAATATCAACATCTCAAAAATGAAAAAAATAAAAAGCTCCCTATATTATCTTACATTGACTTTTCAAAAAAAGGATTTTATTATACTTCACATAAGATCATCTATCTAAATGAGGCCCCATGGTATCGCAGGTAATATTGGAGTTCCAGACAACAAATTGGTGAGATTGTCTGCAGAACAGGTTATGTACAAATGGTCTGCTCTTACTAGGTCAAAAGACTCAGTCCCTGTTTACATACCAACACTCCAGATATGACTCCCACGATCCTCAGGAGACCTATGGCCTCCTTGTTGGGTACCAGAGCTTATGAAGCCTGGCCTCCTACCTCTGTGTGCCTGGAACTTGCTTGATAGGGATATTATGAGGGCACTAGCCAAGAAGACCTGACTGCCAGGAGGCAGGAAGGCAGTATTGGGAGGAAACAGCAAAAATGCTTGATTCTAAAAAAAATTATATTCCTTCAATGCCCTTCAGCACCACAGATCAACGAATCACAAAGACAGTTCAGGAGCAACTCCACAACCCTTTCTCCACAATGTTTTATAAATTTGTATGTAACTAACTTTGCCTGTTTGGATAACTTGGAACTTGTTAAAAATGGTCCTTTTTAGGTCCTGATTCCAGAATTCCCAATCCTACACCAGGGATTTACAGATTTCAGGAGTGTTGGTTTAAATGTATGGGATGGTTTGAGCCATGAGCCTCATAATGTACTCTTGGCAGATGGCACAGGAAACCATTATTCTCTGGAAACATCTGAGCCCCTGCTTGACTAACAGCTATGACTGTTTGATCTCTGCGATCAGTTTCACAAATGATATTTATACAATGTTAAATGGCTTGAAATACTTTGCAGTCTTAGCAAGTGACTTTAAAAGGCTGAATGATTGACACTATTATTGACCCCAATAAAGGTAATTTTGTCAGTATAATGGAAATTTTTCAATGAACTACTTTTTAAAGCTTTTGTTTTTACACGTGCAAGTTTCACTATAGGTTTTATTAATTGTATATAGTGTGCGATGGGTGGTAGACATCAAAGATCCATAAGGTGGCATGGAATGCACGTGGAGTCGGGGGTGTGGATGGAGTAGTATAGACCATCATGGGGATACGAGCGGCCATAGGTAGGTAGAAGTAGGACATGTATGCATGACACATAGATTTCAGGGAGTGTGGCAATTGGAAGGACTTCCTATCTTTATTGTTACTGTGACAAAGTCCCACAGTTCCAAAGCAGGCCTGTAAAGCAGCCTGGCTTGGCATGCAGTCACCCCTGTAGTTGGCCCTGAGCTTTTTCAGGCTTAGTTGGGTTCAACAGCAGCCCAGCATTGCCTTTCAGCAATGAATCATAGAATCTCTACAGCGTGGAAACAGGCCATTTGGCCCAACAAGTCAACACCCACCCTCCGAAGAGTATCCCACCTAGACCCATTTCCCGAACCTATTACTTGACATTTCCCCAACTAATGCACCTAACCTACACATCCCTGAACACCACGGGCAATTTAGCATGGCCAATTCACCTAACATGCACATCTTTGGACTGTCGGAGGAAACCGGAGCACCTGGAGGAAACCCACACAGACACAAGGAGAATGGGCAAACTCCACACAGGCAGTTGCCCGAGGCTGAAATGGAACACAGTTTCTTGGCACTGTGAGGCAGCAATGCTAACCAGTGCTAACCCCCACAAAGATCCCATTTATTGCAAGAGTTTTCTCCAGGGGCTGAGTCAGAAAATTTCCTAGTTCCTATTATTCGCCTTGAGAATGAAAATTTGGCCTTTCCTTTAAATTTTTGGATTATGTACCCTTGTTCTGAAATTACCCTCAGTTATAACGTAGTGGTGTTTTCCATTCGGTGCTGTGAAAGTCTGTTATTAATATAAGAGGCCAACTAGGCAACAAGAAATACTTTAAAGGGACATCATCTTTAGGAAAGTTCTTGCATTTTTAAAAAGACTTTATTCATTCCATGATAGTTTAAATCCTTTTTAAATTTGTTATTCACTTATTTTTATTTGACGTCTTTGTAATAAAAATGACATAGGTCTCTAGTTCCCGTTCTCCTCTTTCAAGGCTGACTCCCCACATTCTTTTTCCATGAAAACAGTGTCCCTTTGAACAGATGAAAGTAGGCCTCCCAACCTTTTATTTTCCTGAACAACAAAGTAGCTATGTTCTATTTTATTGTTATACAGTTTGGTATAACGTAGTTGGAGAAATTGTGCCTGAGGTGTCCAGGGTCTCCTCAGACGCAGTATGCCCTCAGAGAGCTGCAATGTACCCATCCTTTCATTTTATTCTTTTCCCCACAAAGTTGTCTGGGCTTCCTACGACAATGAGTTTTTCAACTTTCAATTGCTGGTGATGTTAAATACTCAAGAGGCCTGAGACTTTTTATTAATTCTAGGTGTTCCAGTAACTAGAAACTGGAATATTTTGCTCTGAGCCAATATGTTCTGTTCTATTTAATGAAGATTGACACAGTAGTGATGTGCTCTGAAACATTTCTGAACTGAAACAACAGTAAATGGAGATCTTGGAATTACAGCCTGCAGGATTTGTGACTTCCTTTTGGAACTTTACAGGAAGTAAAGATGCACTTGCGTCATTATATAACCAAGTATATGACATTTCATTAACTCATTTTCTTAATTTGAAGCCATCTTTTGAAACAAAATAATCGTTGGACTGAAATGTTCTTTCCCACCGAGTAATTTTTGGTTTTGTGCAACAGTGGTAGCATCCCTGTCTCTTAACCAAACGTTCAGGGTTGAGTCCCACGCTAGGATGACTAAGGAATCAATGTTCTGAAAACATTTCTATATAGTCAAACAGATAAATCCTTTGAAAGGTAGTTGATAAATGAAGGAGAGATTCCTGGTCAGACATGTGATGGAAATAAATTGGACCCTCGACCATAACTCCAGGTTGCGATTATATATGTTTTAAAAATATCATTCATACAACACTAGATTAGATTAGATTACTTACAGTGTGGAAATAGGCCCTTCGGCCCAACAAATCCACACCGACCCGCTGAAGCGTAACCCACCCAGACCCATTCCCCTACATCTAACACTATGGGCAATTTAGCATGGCCAATTCACCTAACCTGCACACTTTTGGACTCTGGGAGGAAACCGGAGCACCTGGAGGAAACCCACGCAGACACGGGGAGAATATGCAAGCGACACAGAGAGTCGCCTGAGGCAGGAAATGAACCCAGGTCTCTGGCGCTGTGAGGCAGCAGTGCTAACCACTGTGCCACCGTGCCACCCACTAATGTTGCTGACTGAGCCTGCACTTATTGCACATTCTTAATTGTCCTTAATCTGAGTGGTTTGCTCGGGGCAGTTCAGAGGGTAGTTAAGAGTCAATCACATTGCTGTAGGTCTGGGTCACATCTAAGACAGACCAGCTAAAAATGACAGAATTCCACCCCTAAAGGACATTAGTGATCCAGGTGAGATTTTAGGATATTTAACAATGGGTTACAAGGATTTGTTTTATTCTTTCATGGAATGAGGGCAGCACTGGCTAGGGCAGCATTTATTGCCCATCCTAGAGGAAAGTCCCAGACATTTATGGAATTCAAATTTTATAATCTGTCATGGTGAGATTTGAACTGGCGACTCCAGAACATAAGCCCAAGTTTCTGAATTTCTAGTGCACCAACATTACCACTTTGCCATCACCCCAAAGTACATGTAAAAGCATATGTTCCCACATCAACTCAGACTCTTTGCCAGTCCACTTTGCGGGATGATGGGCGTTGAACAGATTAATGCTGTCATCATGAAGATCCATCCCTGTTCTGACAGGGCTAGATTCAAGACTGCTAGACTTACCCAACCCGTGGTAGAGATTGTGCCACTGTGAGTATGACTTGCCTTTGGGCAATGAACTCACAAAGTAATAGTAACAGTTCTTGTGCATTTTCTGCCTGGCAGATAAATTTGTCTCTGTGAGTATAATTCATAGAAGGTTAATGGGCAGCTATTTTGCTGTCAGCCTGACCCCGCCTCCCCACCAGCTGTCTGCCCACTGCTAAACAGCAGCAACACACCTGAAGCACAGCTCTCAATTCTCTGGAATTAGCAAGAAAGCCTGTGCCTTGCCTCAGTGCAGGCCACTGGGCCCTAATGCTCGCATTCTGTGTAGAAAATTCAGAGAAGACGCAAATGGGAATTGGCCGCCAGAACATTCCAGTTGAAGTGAAATAATTTGAGTGAATGGAGAAGGAATTAAGGGCTACGGGGAGAATGCGGGTAAGTGGAGTTGAAATGCCCATCAGCCATGATTGAATGGTGGAGTGGACTCGATGGGCCGAATGGCCTTACTTCCACTCCTATGTCTTATGGTCTTAAGAGCAGTCTCTAGCTCTCTCTGAGGCCTTCGTGGATCCATTTGTCATCATGGACCCGCAGCCATGTTTTCTTGAGTATTCAACAAGTTAATAACCTGAGCAATGAGATGGATGACTGGGAACACCCCATCCCATCTGATTAACAGTACCGACCCCCACTCATAAAGTCATAGAAATGTACAGCATGGAAACAGACCCTTCAGTGCAACCCGTCCATACCAACCAGATATCCCAACCCAATCTAGTCCCATCTGCCAGCACCAGGCCCATATCCCTCCAAACCCTTCCTATTCATATACCCATGCAAATCCTCCCGATCATTCCAAGAAAATACTTGGTATAATGATGACACTCAGACATCTCTGCTGACCTTTACTCTTGGATAATTAGATATTCTCAGCAATCAAAGGTTGGGAAGGCCCATTACATAAAGCAAAAATGTTAAACGTTTATTCACTGGCCACTTCTATCAGATGTTGAGGAGACTACCCAGAGGTCCTTAATGGGACCACTGATAGTATTTCAGAAAATAGCTAAGGAAGTTTTTAATACTGTTTCTGCAGCCCAAAAATAAAATCTTCAGTTCACTACCAAAGTATTCAAGGCTCTGACCCCAACATTACATCATTCCATCTACTAGCCTGCTCACTCTAATCTAGCAGCAAATGTAGTATCTGAACCAATCAATTCCCTTCACTCATCCCCTCCTCTCCCAGAAAGGGTCATCTCTGGGGCTCATTTGTCACTTGCAGTTCATCCGAGGTGTGGTGATAAAGTTTGGTCAGACAGTCATTCAAGCTTCACACCAGAAACAAACAACAGGGACATTAATTTTTTTCCATTTGGGGAAAGCCTTCAAAATCAGCCTTAAACTCTGGTGCAGCTTGACCACTGTACTGTCACTTCCAGGAGAGGAGGGGGTGAATCAGCTCTCCTCTTTTCAATCTCCTCAGTCAGCTGCAAAAAAGAGCTTTAAATTCTTTTTTTAGCATGCAGCTATTCATCTCTCCAATTAAAATGTTACCTAGATTTTTCTGTAGCAGCATGGAGCCAATTGCAAATATTTCTTGAGTGAAAGAAAACGTGAGTGTATTACCGCATAACACTGAGAAAAGTAATAAAAATACAACATCAAATACACACACGTGCGCACACACACAGAGAAACACAAATTTAGAATTGAATATTGTTCAACACAAAAGAAAGATGAAAGGCTTCAAGTCTTTAGGGCCTTTTTGAGGTGTTAGATTTTAATGTGGGAAAATAGTTGTTCAGCAGTGCTCTGGATCAAGGGCAGCCATGAATTTTGCAAATCTCTTTGACTTCTTGATGTTTGAATGTATCATTTGTTTTGTCACTGGTTGTGTCTCTGCTATAACAAGGCAATGGGAGAACTTTACACGGTTGCTCTCATAAATCCATCTCCTTAGCTGTGCCAAAGCAGTTGCCTGAAATACAGCTCATTCTTGTGTACCTAAGCCTGATATCATTATCTCCAAACTGGATGATTGATGCAATTTTAGTTATCGCTAGTTTGTGAACTTCTGCACTGTTTTAAAGACTCCATCTTAAAAACATACACTGATAAAACTAGTGGAGTTCCTCAGGGGCCAGTGTTAGGACCACAACTATTCACATTATGCATTAATGACCTAGATGAAGGAACTGAGACCAATGTTATTAAGTTTGCAGATGACACAAAGGTAGGTGAAGGGACAGGTAGTGTTGAGAAAGCAGGGAGACTGTAGAAGGATATGGACAAGCCAGAAAAGTGGGGAACGAAGTGGCAAATGGAATACAAAGTGAAATGTGTGAGGTTATGCACTTTGTTAGAAA
This sequence comes from Hemiscyllium ocellatum, assembly GCF_020745735.1. Lineage (NCBI taxonomy): Eukaryota > Metazoa > Chordata > Chondrichthyes > Orectolobiformes > Hemiscylliidae > Hemiscyllium > Hemiscyllium ocellatum. The sequence goes on along the minus strand of NC_083414.1, from coordinate 20,241,264 downwards.
TAATAAACACCTAGGCTATTTTCTAAATGGGAAAGACTTCAGAAATCTGATGCACAAAGGCACTTAGAAGTCCTGATTCAGGATCCTATTAAGGTTAACGTATAGGTTCAGTTGGCACTTAGAAAGATAAATGTAATGTTAGCATTAATTTCAAGAGGGCTAAAATACAAGAGTAGAGGTGTACTGCTGAGGCTGTATAAGGCTCCGGTCACACCCCATATGGAATATTGTGAGCAGTTTTGGGCCCCTTATCTAAGGAAGGATGGATAACCAGAGGAAGTTCACAAGAATGAAGCTTTGTCATATCAGGGGCAGTTGAGGACTCTGGGTCTGTTCTCCATGGAGTTGATCAAATAAATCAGCCCTCCATCAACTCTTGAAGATTTATTGTCGATTGTTGTTCAATTGCTGCTATTTAGTCACAGATAATTTGTTTGTTCTGTTAGCCCAATGCCACAGTTGATGTCGATGACAAATTAACAAATGTGTTAATTGACCATTGAAACATCCTGATGTTTTGAAAATCCCAGTGGGCAGCTGGAGTGATCAAATTTGGCTGTTTTGTACTCACTTTGGAATTCAATACACAAAACTGTGGGATCTTTAACAGACCAACTCCACAGTATTCTAAGCCCTTTTCATTTAAGGATCAGATCTAATGAAATTGAATTATCAGCTACAGAAATGATCTTGCCTTTTTTTCTCAAATATGCCTGATCAAATTTTATGTTCATCCAAAGCCCCGGGGCTGTTTTTCATTTGGAATTAAAAATTAAACATTTAATCTTTGCCTGATGAATGGACAAATGCCAGCAGTCACATGCCATCAATGATCTAAGCACAGAGCTATCAGAGCATATTTATCTTTCCGAAGACAATTCCGTTCTCCTCTCTTTCTAACAATTTTTTTAATGCAGACCAGCATATCATAACCTGAAATTTGTTTGTTTGGATGATCCAAAGGACCTCAGAATGTCTTCAAGAATTTAAATATTTCTGAATGACCTTGTAGCTACTCTCCACATCTTCATACTCTGTATCTACCTCTAATCATCACTGATGACATCTAACTTATCAATGCAACAATCCTGCTCTCAGCCATGGCAGGCAGAGATCAGAGCAGTGCAGTGAAAACCATGTGTAATTAATCATGTCACTATCTGCTATGCTAATATAACTCCAGACACAATACACATACCTCATAGCAACATGTGTCTATCAAGGCCCGTCAACAGGCTGCCTAAATTTTACAATGAATATACTGCTGTGTATTGATCGTTTGTATGTTCTGTTCTGTATAGGATATTTCCAATGTATTTACACTTGGCACTGTAAACACGTAAACATTAGCACATTTCAATGAAAACAGAACCTCTGTGTGTACCAACTTCCTTCTCAAGACGGGCACAGATGACACGGGTCAGTTCTAATCATAAATCATAACTGTGGCTAACTGAGTCATTTTAGATACCAAGTATTACTCCAGAAATTCGAGCACATGGTCTCAGCTGACATTTCAATGCACTACCAGTAAACAGAAAACTGCTGCACAGTCAGGGGTATTGTCTTTAGAATCAAGGTTCTGTTCACCCTCTCAGGCAGTCTTAAAAGATCCCAGCATACTGTTCAAACAAGAGTAAGGAAATCTTCTCTGACAATCTGACAAAATTAATTGCTCCTCCAACACCAAGGCCATAAATCACATTGCCATTTGTGTGCAAATTAACCAAAGTGATACTTTTCACAGTGACTATATTTCACTAATATTTGATTGGATGCAAAACACTCAGGACATTGTAGGGTCTGGAAGGTGCAATACAAATTCAAGGAAGTGCTTTCTTTCTGAACTTCTTTCTCACTTCCTTATTAAGTAGGTCTGTATTTTCAATCATCCACTGCTCCCAAAAGGTCTGTAATGGCTAGATGATAGATTTAGGTTTCTAAAACAAGTCAGCCACTACATAATGTTTCATTTCTAACCAACTCATTCCTGCAAGGGTTTCAAAAATATTTTAAACAAAACATGCTTAGCCAGAATGTGAGATGTACAAAAATAAAATCAGACCAGTCCTGAGCTGTAGTCATACTGGTAAATTAACAAGCCGTATAAGCAGTAATCACTACCCGTATTCAGAAAATTGTTAGCACACGGTCCAGTCGCACTGGTGTTAAGGGCGCTATAAACAGAGACAAGCATTTCCTAGCCATAAAGTTAACTCTATCCCTCCTCCATTGATTTGATTTTGGTTTGATTTATTATTGTCACACATACCTAGATACAGTGAAAATTTTTGTTTTGCATGCAGTACAAGCAGATCATACCATACAAAGATCATAGGGTGATTGAACAGAGCAAGGAATACAAAGTTACTGCTGCAAAGAAGGTGCATGAAAAGCAAGATCAACATTAGACTTGAAATTTGAGGGGTCCATTCAGAAGTCTAGTAGCAGTGAGGAATAAGCTATTATTGAACCTGTTGGTACACGTGTTTAAGCTTTTGTATCTTCTGCCTGATGGAAGATGTTGGAAGAGATTATAATTGAGGCGGAGGGGTCTTTGATGATGTTAGGAGAAAGTGAGGACTGCAGATGCTGGAGGTCAGAATCAAGAGTATGGTACTGGAAAAGCACAGCAAGTCAGGCAGCTTCCAAGGAGCAGAATAATCAACATTTCGGGCAAGAAACTTTCATCAGAAATGGCCCTTCATCAATTCGTCGTTGATGATGTTGGCTACCTTTCTGTGGCAGTGAACAGTGTAGATGGAGTCATTGGATGGAAATGTGACTTGTGTGATGAACTGGGCTGTGCTCACATCTCTCTGTAGTTTCCTTATGGTCATGGGCATAGCAATTGCTGCACCAAGTCATGATGCATCCAGATAGAATGCTCTCTATGGTACATCTGTTAACGTTGGTGATGGTCCTTATGTGCAATCTCCAATAGATAGTGATGACGCATGGGGTGTCTGGGAACATTTATCAGACTGGGATCAGACCATCACAACTGCACTGTATGATGCATCTGGTGCCAGTAGTTGGGGGACAATGGAAGGAATCCCAGTCTGTTGTAAAACCAGGATTACATTGAATTCTGGATTAGAGTGGTGCTGGAAAAGCACAGCAGTTCAGGCAGCATCTGAGGAGCAGGAAAATCGACGTTTCAGTCAAAGCCCTTCATTGGGAATACAGGCAGAGTGCCTGAAGGGTGGAGAGATAAATGAGACCTCTGTATTCCTGTATTCCTGATGAAGGGCTTTTGCCTGCAATGTCGATTTTGCTGCTCCTCGGATGCTGCCTGAACTGCTGTGCTTTTCCAGCACCACTCTAATCCAGAATCTGGTTTCCAGCATCTGCACTCATTGTTTTTACCTCAGGATTACATTGAAACTAAAGAGGACAAAATTAAGTAATTTTATTTAAACATAATACATTATGATATAATCTACTTTATTATTAGAGCAACTAACAAATATTCTATTTTCATATTTTTTATTCAACATTATTTCATGGATGTTAGAGGTATGTGGGGGTCAATGGCAGGGAGTAGTTATGCTATGAAGGAGCATGCATAGAAAAAATAAAATTTCTTTTATGTATTATTGCCAAGAATGATTAATGTGGCCCTATCATACATGTTGTGTCAATGAAATTGACACAACACACAGCTCAAATGAGTAGGACTTGCTGTTGAAAAGTATAAGATCCTTATATGAATAAATCAAAACTGTTCTATTACGTTAGAACTATTCTATTCCAGAAACCGATGGAGGGCATGAGAGGCTTGAATCTAAACACATTATCTCCCCCGTTCCATGTCAATCACCAGTCAAGTTTAACATATGCTGAGAGACAGAAATACCTAACTAATGGAGCCAGCTGTATCACTTCCTCATTTGCAATTACCTTCTGATATTTGCAATTCCCAGAACAACTAATAGCATCACCAGTGACCTATTTACTAAACTACTCAGATATGATTTATTTACTTTAGCTGGTTGAGATGCCTGAATATTTTAATTAATTATATTTTGCTCTAAACTAATTGCAAATGTTTATAAGGAATTTATTAAGATCTAACACTATGTTTGCAATTAGCCTTGCTGTTGCTATCATGATAACTATCCTATGACAGGACAGATAAATAGTCTTGGAAATAATTATATGCGAATAGCAGATATTTGCTGCTCACCTATGTTTACAGTATGTTTCACCATTGTGGATGATAGTTTATTTTGGGAAGTACATTTATCTATTCAGATAGATGCCGTAAGAATGCATGGTCAATGTGAAGTAGACTTTGCCAGAGTGAGACAGAGACAGAGGCCAAGTAAGCATATCTGGGAATTTCATTGAAAGTGGGAGAAAAAGTTTTAAGTAAGGTTTACTGCAAGAAGTTGGTTTGAAGTACATTGCATAGGATGGGGAAGGAAACTGCAGGGGATTGGCACAATTGACAAGTGGAGCTTATTCAAGGAACAGCTACTGCGTACATACTAAGTATGTACCTGTCAGGCAGGGAGCAAGTTGTCAAGTGCGGGAGCTGCGGTTTACTAAGGAAGTTGAATCCCGTGTCAAAAGGAAGAAGAAAGCTTATGTTAGGATAAGATGTGAAGGCTTAGTTAGGGTGCTTGACAGTTTCAAGTTAGCTAGGAAAGACCTAAAGAGAGAACTAAGAAGAGCCAGGAGGGGACATGAGGAGTCGTTAGCAGACAGGAGCAAGGAAAACCTCAAGCTTTCTGTAGGTATATCAGGAACAAAAGAATGGCAAGAATATGATTCGGGCAAATCAAGGATAGTAATGGGAAGTTGTGTGTGGAGTCAGAGGAGTTGTGGAAGCGCTAAATGAATATTTTTCCTCAGTATTCACACTAGAAAAAGACAATGTTGTTGAGGAAAATACTGAGAAGCAGGCAACTAGACTAGATGGGATTGAGGTTCACAAAGAGGAGGTGTTCGCAATTCTGGAAAATGTGAAAATAAATAAGTCTCCTGGGCTGGATGGGATTTATCCTAGGATTCTCTGGGAAGCCAGGGAGGAAATTGCCAAGCCTTTGGCTTTGATCTTTATGTCATCATTGTCTACAGGAATAGTGCCAGAAGGCTGGAGGATAGCAAATGTTGTCCTTTTGTTCAAGAAGAGGAGTAGAGACAACCCTGGTAGTTACAGACCAGCAAGCCTTGCTTAGGTTGTGGGTAAAGTGTTGAAAAAGGTTATAAGAGATAGGATTTATAATCATCTAGAAAAGAATAAGTTGATGAGAGATAATCAATATGATTTTGTGAAGGATAGGTCATGCCTCACAAACCTTATAGAGTTCTTTGAGAAGGTGACCAAACAGTTGGATGTGTGTAAAACGGTTGATGTGGTGTATATGGATTTCAGTAAGATGTTTGATAAGGTTCCCCATGGTAGGCTATTTCACAAAATACGGAGGCATGGGATTGAGGGTGATTTAGCGGTTTGGATCAGAAATTGGCTAGCTGAAAAAAAAGCCGAGTGTGGTTGTTAACAGGAAAGGTTCATCCTGGAGTTCAGTTACGAGTGGTGTACTGCAAGGATGTATTTTGGGACCACTGCTGTTTGTCATTTTTAATAAATGACCTAGATGAGGGCATAGAAGGATGGATTAGTAAATTTGCAGATGATACTAAATTTGGTAGAGTTGTGGATAGTTGTTGAACGATGTTGTAGGTTATGGAGAGACATAGGTAAGCTGCAGAGCAAGGCTGAGAGGTGGCAAATGGAGTTTAATGTGGAAAAGTGTGAGGTGATTCACTTTGGAAAGAGTAACAGGAATAAAGAGTGGGGAATTTGGTGACGTGTGGGGCAGGAGGTGTTATCTTTTTCTTGTACTCTTTCTTAAAAGTTTCATCAGTTGGTTAAAAAAAATCTGTTATTGGTGACTGCCTTTAAATTGCTGCAAATTAGAAAAGTGTCTTATTTCTAAAGAAACAGCTGCTTCTTTAGGAATAAGGGCAAGTTAAGACCAATAAAACAAAGTAATACAAGTGATATCCAAAGAAAAATAAAGTTAACTTAAGAGAAGTAAAATTAAGGAATGGCAGCACAGCTTGGTTGAGTGGAATGTATGGCATACAATATGTGGAAAGTTAAAAATCACACATCAGGTTATAGTCCAACAGGTTTATTTGGAAGTACAAGCTTTCGGAATGCTGCTCCTTCATCAAGTAGCTAGTAAGGCAGGATCTGCCCCACTAGCTACCTGACAAAGGAGCAGTGTTTTAAAAGCTTGTACTTCCAAATGAACCTGTTGGACTATAACCTGGTGTTGTGTGATTTTTAACTTTGTACACCCTAGTCTAACACCAGCACCATAACTGGGAAGGCATAGGTCCTACTAGTTTCCCAGACAACCACATGTGCAGCTGCATGTGAGGCTGAGTGTTACAGTGATACCATGTTCGGAGAGATTTTCCAACCACAGCGCAAGGACCTGGATGCAAAACAGGAATGGGTGACTTCCAGGCAGTTCAAGAGAAGTGGGCAAGTAGTCTCGAAGTCCCCTGGGATGCTGCTCACAAACTGGCTTTCTAGTTTGAAAACTAATGAGGGCGTGTGGTTAGAGCCATGCTTGTGGTACATGAGTGGCTCAACTGTACAGTAGGGTAGGAAGAGGAAAGGCCAAAACAAAAATAAAGACAGGGCATTCATTATCTGGGGAAACAGATAAACATTTCTGTGGTTTAGACATGACTCCAGGATGGTATGTTGGCTGCCTGGTGCCAGGGTCAAGGATGTCACAACCTGGAAGCAGGACATAATTCTCGGGGTGGGTGAACAGCCAAAGGCTGTGATCCACATTGGTACTATTGACTTAGTTAATGACTAAGCAGGGGATGTGGTTCTGCAACTAGAATTACGTGTGCTGGGTAGGAAATTGTAACAGAATCTTAAGTGCAAATGATCTGCAGCGGTTCAAGAAGGCAGTTCACCCTTAACTTCTCAAGGATAACAAGAGACAGGCAATAAATCTGGCCAGCAAGCGATGCCCATGTCCCATGAGTGAATGAAAAAAATTAAAATAACCACCATAAGACACCTAGTGCCATGTGCAAGCAAGTAGAGAAATAGGAGGATAAGGCAGATGAGGGAGGGCTTTAGATTCCTGGACACTGGGATTGACTCTGAGGATGGCACCTATACAAGCTGGACCTGCAGAGAACTAAAACTGAGATCCTTGTGGGCACTTTGCTAGTGCAGTTAAACTAACTTGGCAGTGGTCTGGGAATGAAGAGAGATGATGAGATGAGAATATCAGAGTTTACAAAATACTTGGAAAGACAGACAGTGCTAACATTGAGACTAGTAAGTGAATAGATGGAGTTGGAGTAAAGGAGAGAGTAATGAAATCTAAATCAGAGTTACTGCACTTTTTCAGTAAACTTCCCGTCATTTGACACACCTGGAATTTCCATGAAACTGGCAAAACTTGCAAAGAAATTTGCTACTCTTTGTCAAGTTTCTTCAAAAATGTCTATTTGAACTTGGTTAAAAATCACACAACACCAGGTTATAGTCCAACAGGTTTAATTGGAAGCAAACTAGCTTTCGGAGCGACACTCCTTCATCAGGTGGTAGTGGAGGGCTCAATCCTAACACACAGAATTTATAGCAAAAAATCACAGTGTGATGTAACTGAAATTGTACATTGAAAAATTGGTTGTCTGTTAAGCCTTTCATCTGTTAGAATACAGTGATAGTTTCACTTCTTTCATGTTTAAATCACAAAACCTTTTCTTTAAAAAGTTGCATTCTCGGGTTAGCTGTTAACAATGATGATAGCTAGACAATATGTTGAAGGTGTTGGCCCTCTGTGTTCTCTGTCTAAGCCATAATGTTTAGATTGATTATAATCTACAAAGTGAGATTTGAACTTGGTGTGCCAAGTTGTATTTGTCATCATGTTATATCTGAAATGTTTCACTCATCATTCCACTATGTCACTTAGAAAGACTCCCACGTGAGGGCTAAATCAAAAAAGTGTTGTTTTGACTTTGAAACAGCAAATGGAAACTTGTAAAAGACTGGTGCAGGGTGAAAATTGCGAAGTGCTTATTCAGTAATTCAACATTGGTTTGTCAATGAAATATGCATTAGAGCACAAACTTTAAGAGTTCTTTGCGAAATCCAAGAGTGGTAACAGCGTAGAGCAGTGCCGTACATTTCTTATTTCTCAGTTTGAAACGTTAACTCTGATTTCTCTCCACAGATGCTGCCAAGCTTTTCCAGCAATTTCTATTTCTGTCTCCTAAACCGAATCATGACACCAGCACCACTATTCCCCATGCATATTGGATTGCTAGGAATTTGTAGTATATGAATGGAAGGAGTATCCATAATAATCCATAATCCATAACATTCATAACAAATGAGATTGGGAGTTACAGGCACAGATTGCCATGTGGAACAATGGTGTTGTAGCAATAACAGAAATCTGGCACAGGGAGGGCAGGACTGGGTATTAAATATTCCTGGGTGCAATGTGTTCAGAAAAAGAAGGAAAGGAGACAGTTGTGGCAACATTGGTCAAGTTGAGCATTGCAATGCTGGAGAAGAAGGATGCCTCACAGGGTTCAAGAAAAGTGTCACTTTGGCTAGAAGTGTGCAATTACATTGGTTTAGTCTATAAAGACTAACTGTAGGGAAGGATGTGGAGGAACAAATCTGCAGGAAAATTACAGAGCGATGCAAACATTATAGTTATAATGGAATTCTTTCATTTCCCAAAAATAGAATTGGATATTGATCGTATAAAAGGCGATGAGGGATACGTGTTTCTAAATAGTGTGCAGGAGAATTTCCTACAGCAGAGTGTGTCTAATTCAACAAGAACCAATCTTCAATAAACACCAAAAGAACTGCTGATGCTGGAAATACATTGATCCAGAAAACCTCAGCAGGTTTGGCAGCATTTGTGCAGAGAAATCAGAATGTACATTTTGGGTCCAGTGACCCTTCCTCAGAGAGGAGGAGTATTTAGGAAACAATGATCATTGTACCCTAAGGGTTAGGATGATGGTGCAGAATAACACTCGTCATTATCAATTGGCAGAGAGCCACCTTCAATGGGGCAAGAATGGAACTGGGTCAGATAGACTGGAATGAAAGGTTGGCACGAGAAACTGTCACTGAGAAATGGGCTACCTTCAAAAAGGAGATAATTGGGTTACTATCAAATATATTTCCACTAATAGGAAAGGTAGAATAAACAAATCCAGAGCCTCATGCATTGAAAAGGAGACAGAAAGAATAAAGAATAAAATGTGTGCTTCTGACAAGCATTAAGTCACAAATACAATTGACAATCAAAATGAATACAGAAGATTGAGAAAGGAGGTGGAAAAGCATATTAGGGTAGCAAAGAGGAATTATAATAAAAAAACCAGGCAGCCAACAAAAAAAAGCAGGAATCCCAATGCCTTCTGTTGACATACAAATAGTAAAAGGAAGAGTAGGACCAATTAGGGACCAAAAAGGGGACAGAGGCAGGAGGCACAACTGAGGTATTTCAGAAATACTTTGCATTGTCTTTACCAAGGAGGTAGATGCTAGACAGGACATACAGACAAAATAGAGAACTATGTCTCTAGAAGAGATCAAAATTGATAAGGAAATAATGTTGGATAGACTGTTGGTACTAAAGCTGAAAAGATATCAAGACTGAATGAGATGCATGCAAGAGGACAGAAAGAAGTACGTGGGAATAGCAGGGGCACTGGCCCAATCTTTCAGACTTACCTAGATTCAGGGATGTATCAGAAGGCTAGAGAATTGCAAACATCATGTGCTTGTTCAAAACTGATTGTAAGGATAAGCCCATCAATGACAGTCCAGTCAGTTTAACTTCAGTATTGGGGAAGCTTCTAGAAACAATTAATCAGGTAAGAATTAGTAGTTACATAGGTAAAAAGGATGAGTTGATTAGGAAGAATCCACATGGATTTCTAAAGGGGAAATCATGTTTAACCTGTTGCAGTTTATTTGAAAAAGCAATAGAAAGGGTTGAAGAGCTTAATGCTGTTGATGTAGTGTGCATCACTTCCAGAAGGCATTCAAAATATTTCTACACAACAGACTTGTGAGAAGTTATAGCTCATGGAATAAAAGGGAGAGTATCAATGAATATAAAATTGTCTGATAACTTTTCTTTCCACTCAATGAGCTGGTTGGGTCTGGAATGCACTAATTAGAAGTGTGCTGGAAGCAAGTTCAATTAATGCACTTAAGACAGTATTGAATGATTATTGAAATAGAAAAACAATGTGCATGGGTATGGGGTAAAGGCAGGAGATTGGCACTAAGTCACGATGCTAACTCATGGACAAGCAATGCAGGCACAATGGGCCAACTGGCCTCCTCCTGAACAATAACGCTGATGAGATTCTGTGATTCTTTAGATGTGACATTGACGACAGTGAATAAACCATTTGATCTGCATTAATGAATATGGCTTCCAACAAAACGGAAGCAAAAGGTATTGAACAAGACCCAAGATTATATTGAAAGGAGACAGAGTTGATACAATCTTTAATGAAATATACATTTCTGAACAAAACAACAATTGTGCAGTAAAGTAGCCAGACTAAGGTGAGCACAAAATAATTGTGAAATACTAACAAAAAGAATGAGTAATATTAGAAATGGCTGATTAAAAAGTGCACTTATATCAAAAGTCAGAAAATTAAGACCCACCATATTATTGTGAAGCCTTAAATTGTTGGTCCTCAATAGCTGAATCTGGTTTAAATATACCCAGATGTACTTCTCTCCCAAATTTTAAATTCCTAAATAAATTGAAATGTAAGAGCTACAGTGCAAACTGAAAATCTTTCCCATGTTATCCAGTTGGGACCACACATGTAGGATTACAGTTTCTCTCACTTCAATCAGCTATGTACGCTCAGAGGATTGAGCACCTCTCCCGTGTTTCCAAGTGCAGCAGTCATTCATACCACAGACCCTAGAGGATGTGAAAGACATTGAATTCCAGTTCTGCTTTTTCTCCAAGTGCTGTAGGAAGTCTGAAAATTAAACCTGCGCCAAAATAAACCAATTCAAATCCTGAATCAGATCCCAGGCATCATGTCCTTGCTATATTAAGTATAATAAATTAGATTTTGCACAAAATCTCCAACATAATCCCCAGCTTTAAATCACATTTTCTGAGGCATTCATTTAGGGCTGGTGTTATCCAATGTCAAAAAAAAAATGTACTGTTTAAAAACTACTAAGTTTAGTTTCTTACCCTTTCTTGCACATCTGATGATAGATACACTGCCAAAATAAATACAATGAAAGTTTTCCTCATTCTTGAATTCATAGTTCAATGTAATCTCCAGACCAATGAGATCCATTGCAGATACACATAAAGAATTGCCCAGTTCAGGAGCAATAGGGCCTGAATTCTCAGTATTTCATGAGCAATTATGTCCCAGGTATTCCTGATCCAATTCAACAAAAGTTTACTTTTAAATAATGTATCTAGTGCCAGCAGAGCAGCAATACTGACTGCTCATAACACTCCCTTCAACCTACTTCCTCTGGCAATCGGCCAGCAGCTAGATATGAAGTCCAGATATGGAACAGACATAAGCACATGCATCATCTACCTCGTGCATCACTGTGCATGAGAAAAGAGCAAGTTTGCCATTGTAAGTTTTAAGGATCCTCACTAATTTTACAAAAACACCATGACGAATATTCTGTCTGGATGCATCATGACCTGGTATGGCAATTGCTCTGCCAGGACCATAGAAAACTGTGAACACAGCCTAAACAATCACACAAGCCAACCTTCCAACCATTGACTCCATCTATACTTCCCGCTGCAGCGGAAAGGCAGCCAATATCATCAAAGACCCCTCCCAGCACAGTTATAATCTCTTGCAATCTTTTCTGGCAGGCAGAACATACAAAAGCTTAAACATACGTACCAGCAGATTCAAGAACAACTCCTCCCCTGCAGTTTTTAAACTTCTGAATGGACTTCTAAATTTTCAAATCTAATGTTGATCTTGCTTTTAGAATGCCTTCTTTGCAGCTGTAACTTTGCATTCCTTGCTCAGTTCAATCACTCTATGATCTCTGTGTCTTGTGTGTTATGATCTGCTGTACCACATGCAAAACAAACCTTTTCACTGTGCCTAGCTACATGTGACAATAATAAATTAAATTGAATCAAGTATAATGAAATCAATTCAAATCATAGAATTTAGGTGCAATAATTAGGTGCAGGAATAGGCCATTTGGATCTGTGAACCTCCTTAGGCATTCATTAAGATAATAGCTATACATATATCTTGTCTACGTGTTATAGCATGATCCTTATATGAATTGAATCCCTCCATTTGGAGTCCCCATTGGAGACTGGTTCTCTAATTCTGTCTATTGCCCCAGAGCTAGGATAGGGTTGGCCACCTGCCATTACCACAAGTAGCCAATTGAAATAATTGGCCTTTTAATGTTGCTGAAGGAAGCCAACAGGGATTTAAAGTGGGATATTCCATTCATACGTATTGTTTAATTGTATAGAGATGAGAAGCATACCAGGGTGCCAGAGGAGATAAAGTCAGTTCTACTATAACGTATGTTTCTTCAACGTGAATTGATTATAACGCAATTGAAGAGTTTTACCTATTATTTGTAGAACGTGAACTTTCCTTACCTGTACTGGCTATAGCACGAGTTTTGGTCCCATTGGTTTAAATGGTGCTGCTATTACCCGATTTTCTCCTAACGTGGGTTGGCGTGGGAGCAGAACTATTGTGTCTTATCAGAAGAGACTGTATGAGGAAAAGCATTTTCACCCAGAGGGTAGTGGGAATCTGAAACTCACTACAAGGGTATGGGAGAAATGCTGGAAAATATTAGATTAGATAGGCCACTGATTTTGACTGAGGCAGATATAATGGGCTGAAGGGCAGTCAGGAAATCAGCCCTGCAGCAGCAACAACAGAGCGAAGGAGAGCAAACCTGGGAGTGAACAGCAGGATAAATACCTGAGCAGTGGGGTCAGTCAGAGTGAACCTGGGGGTGAACAGCAGGATAAATACCTGAGAAGCGGGGTCAGTCAGAGTGACCCTTGGGGTGAACAGCAGGATAAATACCTGAGGAACGGGGTCAGTCAGAGTGACCCTGGGGGTGAACAGCAGAATAATTACCTGAGGAGCGGGGTCAGTCAAGAGTGAACCTGGGGATTGAATTGAATTGAATTGAATTTATTGTAATGTGTACCGAAGCACAGCGAGCAATACAGACAGATCACATAGTTAAGTAGCACAGATAAGTAAATAATAAACAGCGGCAAAAACAAAAACACGGGTACAGGCAAATGTTAAGAGTTTGTGAGTCCATTCAGTATTCTAACAACAGTAGGGTAGAAACTGTTGTGAAATCAGCTGGTGCATGTGCTCAGGCTTCTGTACCTTCTCCCCATTGGGAGAGGCTGTAGAGAAATGTTGCCAAGGTGGGATGGATCTTTAAGAATGCTGGCAGTCTTTCCTCAACAGCAGGCCTGGTAGATGGAGTCTATAGGTAGGAGGTTGGCCTTTGTGATTGCCTGGGCTGAGTTCACCACTCCCTGTAACCATCTCCGATCTTGAATGGTACAGTTGTCATACCAGGTAGTAATACATCCAGACAATGGTCTCAATGGTGCACCTATAAAAGTTGACAAGGGTATTCGCCAAATTTCCTCAGCTGCCTGAGGAAGAAGAGACATTGTTGGGCCTTTATAACCAGTGCATCTACATGAAGAGTCCAAAAAAGCTTGTTGTGGATGACCCAGGAGCTTGACTGTCTCCACTTGTTCCATCTCTGTGCTGCTAATGTTTAGGGAGGCATGAGTAATATCCTGCCAAAAGTCAATAATGATCTCCTTCGTTTTGCCAGCATTGAGAGTAGGTTGTTCTCAGTGCACCATTTTTCCAGGTCTTCCACCTCCTATCTGTAGTCTGTTCGTCGCCTTCTGAGATTCGACTGACTATCGTGGTGTCATCAGCGAACTTGTAAATGGGATTAATCTGATGTTTGGCGTCGCATTGCGTACAGCAGGGGGCTGAGTACGCACCCCTTGGGAGGGGGGGGTTCCAGTGTTGAGTGCTAGTGACAATGAAATATTGTCCCCAATCTTCACTGACTGTGGCCTGTGGGTCAGGAAGCTGAAAATTCAGTTGCGGAGAGGGGTTACTAAGTTTAGTAATCAGTCTCGAGGGGATAATAGTGTTTAACGCTGAACTGTCGTCAATGAGTGGGAATCTTATGTAGCTGTTGTTGGTGTAAAGATGTTCTAGGGAGGAGTGAAGGGTAAGTGATATGGCACCTGACGTGGATCTGTTGGTCCAATAGGCAAATTGGAGTGGGTCAAGAGTAGTGGGGAGGCTGGAGTTGATTAATGCCATGACCAGCCTTTCAAAGCACTTCATGACCACCAAAGTTAGGGCCATTGGACGGTAGAGATTGAAACCTGCTGCATGAACCTTCTTAGGCACAAGGATGATACAGGCAGGGACAGTGGCCTCCTGCAGGGAGATGTTGAAGATGTCTGAGAAGACCTCTGCCAGTTGATCTGCACATGCTCTGAGTGCACAGCATGGTATTTCGGCTGGTCCCATCACTTCCTTTTGATTCACACGAAGGAAAACTGATCTCGCCTCAGATGCAGTGACTATTGGGATATGTTCATCAGGACGTATCGGAATAGGTGTTACCCCTCCGCCGACATTCTGCTCAAAAGCGAGCATATAAGCTGTTGAGACAATCTGGGAGGGATATGTCAGCGTCTGCTATCTTGGTGAAGAGCAGAATAAATATCTAAGGAGTGGTGTCAGTGAGAGTGAACCTGGAGGTGAACTGCAGAATAAATCCCTGTGGTGTGGGTTCAATCAGATTGATCCTGAGTGAACAGCAGGATAAATACCTGAGGAGCGGGGTCAGTCAGAGCAATCCTGGGGGTGAACAGCAGGATAAATGCCTGAGGAGTGGGGTCAGTCAGAGCGAATGTAGGGGTGAACAGCAGGATAAATACCTGAGGAGTGGGGTCAGTCAGAGTGAACCTGGGGGTGAACAGCAGGATAAATACCTGAGGAGTGGGGTCAGTCAGAGCGAATGTGGGGGTGCACAGCGGGATAAATACCTGAGGAGTGGGGTCAGTCTGAGCGAATGTGGGGGTGAACAGTGGGCTAAATACCTGAGGAGTGCACCAATATCCTGGCAGGCAGGTTTGCTCATATCACTCAGGAGGGGTTATACTAGTGTAGCGAAGGAGCAGGGTCAGTCAGAGTGAGCCTGGGGGTGAACAGCAGGATAAATACCTGAGTAGTAGATTAGCTAGTAAAATGACCAAGGAGATTTCTGAGACTAAGGCCAGTCAGGCTAAAAGGAAGAACAAACAAGGGGGTTACTAAACACGGCAGGGATGGTGGTCTGAGGTATGTTTGTTTGAATGTGAGAAGTATGACAGGTAAGGCAAATGAATTTAGTGCTTGGATTAATACATATAACCATGATGTTGTTGCTATTACAGAGACTTGGATGAGAGCAGGACAAGTTTGGCAGCTTAATGTTCTGGGTTCTGGATGCTTTTGGCGAGATAAAGAGGGATGCAAAAGAAGTAGGGGGAGTTGCATTACTGATTAGGAAGAATAATAGTTGTACTGAGGGAGGACACCTTGGAGGATTCATCCAGCATGGCTACATGGGTCAAGCTCAGAAATAGGAAGGATGCAAACACTTTGATGGGATTGAACTACAGGCCTCCAAAAAGCCAGTGGGAGATAGAGGAATAGATATGTGGACAGCTTATGGAAATGTCAATAGCCCAACTATGGAATGGGTCATACTAATCCTGGTAATGGGAATGAGCCCAGCCAGGTGATAAAAGTTTCAATGGGGCAGCATTTCAGCAACAGTGACTATAATTCTGTAAGTTTTAAGTTACTTATGGATAAGAATAAGAGTGTTCCTGTGATGAAAGTACAAAAATTGGGATAATGCTAACTACCACAATATTAGACAGGAATTGGAGAATGTAGCTTGGGAGCGACTCTTTGAGGGTAAATCCACAAGTGGCATTTGGATTTAAATGTAGATTAACAATCAATTGACTAGAGTTCAGAACCAGCATGTTTCTGTGAAAATGAAGGCTAAGGATGGCAAAATTCGGGAAACTTGGATGACAAGAAAAAATGAGAGCTTAGTCAAAAGGAAAACGGATGTATATGTAAAGTTTAGGAAACTAAAGAAAGACAGAACCATCAAAGAATACAAAGATAGCAGGAAAAAACTCAAACAAGAAATTAGGTGGGCTAAAAGGGACCATGAAATTTCTTTGTCAAACAGGAAAGGCCTTTTATACATACATGAGAAGCAAGAGAGTAGCTAGGGAAAGGATAAATCCATTCAAGAACAAAGGAGGGAATTTATGCAGACCAGAGGAAGTGGATGTAGGCCATAATGAATATTTTGTATTGATATTCACAAAGGAGAAGGATATGGTGGATGGTGAGTCTTGGAATGGACATGTTGATATTCTAGAACATGTCAATATGAAAAAGGAGGTACGGTATTGGGTGTTTTGAAAAACATTAAAGTCGACAAGTCCCCTGGATCTGATGGGATCTGTCCCAGAATGCTGAGGAAGGCAAGTGAGGAAATTGCTGTGGCCTTATTTAAAATGTTTGTGTCCTTTTTAATCACAGGACAGTCCCCAGAGGATTGGAGGATAGCCAACATTGTTCCTTTGTTTAAGAAGGGCAACAGGAATAATTCAGGGAATTACAGCCAATAAGTCTTCTATCAGAGATTGGGAAATTATTGGAGGAGATTCTTATGGATAGGATTTACTCACATTTGGAAAAAAAGTTATTTATTAGTGATGGGCAGTATGACTGTGGGGCTAAGGTCATGTTTCATAAACTTGATTGAGTCTTTTGAGCTAGTGACAAAGATGATTGATGCTGCCTATATAGACTTTAGCAAGGCCTTTGACAAGGTCCCTCATGATAGACTGATACAAAAGAATCTGTGGTGAGCTGGTAAGATGGATTTTAGAACTGGCTTCATCATAGAAGTCAGGGTAGAGTGGAAGAGTGTTTTTCAGATTGAAGATCTGTAGCCAACGGTGCTCTAAGGGCATCAGTGCTGGGACACCTGGTGATTGTAAATCTATATAAATGATTTGAAGGAGCATGTAAGTGACCTAATTTATAAATTTGCAGATGACATAAAGACTGGGGGAGCTGTGGATAGTGAAGAGGATTGCCAGGGGGTACAACAGGATGTAGATAAGCTGGAGACCTAGGCAGTGAAGTGTCAGATGGAATTTAATCCAGCCAAATGTGAGGTGATTCATTTTGGAAGATCAAATACAGGAAAGAAGTATACAGTAAATCGTAGATACCTTAGTAGCATCAATGTACAGAGTGATTTAGGCATAAAGAAAACGGCAACACCATTGGATAAAGTGGTCAAGAAGACATTTGGCATGCTTGCCTTCATTGGTTGGGCCATAGAGTATAAAAATTGGTAAGTCATGCTGCAATTGAATAGACTTCAGTTAGGCCATATTTGGAATATTGTGAACAGTTCTGGTTGCCACATTGCCAGAAAGATTTGGAGACTGTAGAGAGGGTATAGAAATGGTTTATCAGGATATTGCCTGATTTGGAGGGTATTAGCTATGAGGAGAGATTGGACAAACTTGATTTGTTTTCACTTGAACACTGAAGAGTGAGAGGCAATCTGATAAAAGTTTACAAAATTAAGCGAGGCATGGATAGAATGGATAGTCGGAGTCTTTTTCCCACAGTAGGAATGAGGGCAAAGGTTTAAGGCAAAAGGGGGTGAGTTTAAAGCAGGTGTGAGAGGCAAGTTTCTTGACACAGAAGGTGGTAAATGCCTGGAACATTCTGCCAGAGGAGGTGGCGGAGACAAATACAATAGCAATGTTTAAGAGGCATCTTGACAAATAAGTGAACAGGTAGGCAATAGAGGGATACGGACTACATGGAGGCAAAAGATTTTTAGTTTAGAAAGGCACAGTGTTGGTGGGCCGAAGCGACTATTGCTGTGCTGTATTTTTCTTTGCTCTTCGTTCTCAGCGCCTTTTCTGTGTCTTAGATCTCAATGATCCTATGTCTCTATGACAGCTCAAGTAGGCTTCAAGACCTTCCCTGCCTGCTTCAACAACAATCTCAGATAGCCCAATGAAAAAGTTTCACATCCACAGCCCAGTTGCAAAGGCCTTTTTTACTTGACACTCAGCTCTTCTCAGCTCCCCCTCACTGACTTACCTATCATAGCATTGCACTGCCACTTTCAAGCTTGAAGATCTTCAATGTGATCTTCAACTTCAAAAGTCTTAACCGGACAGCAAGCCGACCTGCCAGACAGAAGAACAAGCATACAGGAAAATCCTACCCCTATAATCTGAAAATCTCAGTGTTGAATAGGATTGTTAGTCTGGAGAATCATCCTGCCCAGAGAACAGGCTACATCATTACCTACATTCAAGGCCAGGTTAGATAGATTTTTGATAAACAAGGAAGACAAGGATTCTGCGGGAGGATGGAAAAGTGGAGTTAAGGGATGTAGAACTGGAAGGTTCAGTTTCAGACGTATCATCACCATACTAGAAAACATCATCAGTGAGCCTCTGGCTGTGTTTAAGTTTCTTTGCGTTGGTATTGTCATTTCCTGTTCTTCTTCTCAGAGGCTTGTTAACGGGATCAAAGTCAATATGTTTGTTGGAATGCCATGCTTCTAGGAAATCTCACATGTGTTTCTGTTTGGGTTGTCTCAGGATGGATGTGTTGTCCCAGTTGAAGTGGTGTCCTTCCTCGTTTCTGTGTAAAGATACGAGTAAGAGTGGGTCACGTCTTTTTGTGGCAGTTGATGTTCATGAATCCTTGTGGCTAGCTATATGCCTGTTTGTCCAATGTAGTGTTTGTTACAGTTCTTGCAAGGTATTTTGTAAATGACATTAGTTTTGCTTGTCTTCTGTATAGGGTCCTTCAAGTTCATTAGCTGCTGGTTTGGTGTGTTGGTGGGTTTGTGGGCATCCATGATGCCAAGAGGTCTGAGTAGTCTCGCAGTCATTTCTGAGATGTCTTTGATGTAGGGGAGAGTAGCTAGGGTTTCTGGACATGTTTTGTCTGCATGTTTGAGTTTGTTGCTGAGAAATTGGTAGACTGTATTCATTGGGTACTCATTCTTTCTAAATACACGGTATAGGTAATTTTCCTCTGCTCTGCGTAGTTCCTCTGTACTGCAGTGTGTGTTGGCTCATTGAAGTAATGTTCTAATGCAGCTTCATTTGTGGATGTTGGGATGATTGCTTCTGTAGTTCAGTATTTGGTCCGTATGTGTTGTTTTCCTGTAGACATTGGTTTGAGGTTCACCATTGGCTGTTCGTTCTACTGTGACATCTAGGAATGGCAGTTTGTTGTTTTTTTCCTCCTCTTTAGTGACTTTTGTGCTAGTAAGGATGTTATTGATGGTCTTGAAGATTTTCTCTTATTTGTTTAGTTTAGTGATGACAAAGGTGTCATCCATGAAGCGGACCCAAAGATTGGGTTGGATGGTTGACAAAGCTGTTTGTTCGAGTCTTTGCATTACTGCCTCTGCTAAGAACCCTGACATCGGTGATCCCATGGGTGTTCTATTGGTTTGTCTGCAGGTTTTGTTGTTGAAAGTGAAATGGGTGCTAAGTCATAGGTCCACTAACTTGACGATATTGTCCTCGCTAATGACATTGGTGGTATTAGGTGTATGTGTCTTTGGTTCTTCTAATAGTGTGGTCAGTGTTTCCTTGGCCACGTTGATGATGATGGATGTAAACATGGCTATTACATCAAAGGAGACCATTATTTCATCCTCTTCTATCTTGGTATCTTTGATGGTCTTCAGGAATTCTTGGGTGGGGTGGGTGGAGTGGTCTTCTACAATGTGTTTTAGTCTTTAGTGTAGCTCTTTGGCCAATCTATAAGTAGGTGTTCCAGGTAGCAAGACTGTGGGTCTGAGGAGAGCTCCTGGTTTGTAAATTTTGGGTAATCCGTAAAAGCATGGTGTGTTGACTATGTCTGGTTTCATTCTTTGGAAGTCGGTCTTATTTATTTCTCCAGATTTCTGAAGCTTTTTGAGTACGGCTTTGATTCGTTTCTCTAGTTGTAGGATCAGGTATATCGCCACTTGTTGATAAGTGTTGATGTCTGCAAGCAGTGCATTTGCCTTCTCAATGTCGTCTCTTTGATTTAAAATGACTATCAAGTCTACTTTTGCTGCAGGTAGGATAGCAAAGTTTTTAACTTCTTTTAGTCTTTCCTTTCCTTTCTTGTGTATTGAGTGTGGTTCCTTCCTTTTTCCTACTTAATGTTGATGCGACTGTCTGTCTAATGGTTTGCTGGGTTTCTTTAGATTTAGTTGGTTTTGTTGTTTTTTTTAAGGAAAGCTTACTTTTAGAGGGATGGCAGTGCAGAGAGGGCAATGTTCCTCTTGCAACATGTATGAGGTGAGGGAAGCCATTAGCGTCCCTGCTGAGTACACTTGCAAGAAGTGCACCCATCTCCAGCTCCTCCAAACCCGTGTTAGGGAACTGGAGCTGGAGTTGGATGAACTGCGGATCATTCGGGAGGCAGAGGAGGTCATAGATCGGAGCTTTAGGCAAGTAGTTACTCCGAAAGTTCAAGATAGATGGGTGACAGTGAGGGGGAGTGGGAGGAGGAAGCCAGTGCAGGGACCCCCTGCGGTCATTCCCCTCAAGAACAAGTATACCGTTTTGGATACTTGTGGGGGGGATGACTTACCAGGGGCAAGCAACGAGGTTCAGGCCTCTGGCACGGAGCCTGGCCCCGTTGCTCAGAAGGGTAGGGTGGAGAAAGGTAGAGCAATAGTTCTTGGGGACTCGATAGTGAGGGATACAGACAGACGGTTTTGTGGGGGCGACAGGGACTCACGTTTGGTATGTTGCCTCCCAGGTGCAAGGGTACGTGATGTCGCTGATCGTGTTTTCCGGGTCCTTAAGGGGGAGGGGGAGCAGCCCCAGATCGTGGTCCACGTTGGCACCAACGATATAGGTAGGAAGAAGGGTGAGGATGTCAGACAGGCTTTCAGGGAGCTAGGTTGGAAGCTCAGAGTTAGAACAAACAGAGTTGTAGTCTCTGGTTTGTTACCCGTGCCACGTGATAGAGAGTCGAGGAATAGGGAGAGAGAGCAGTTAAATGCGTGGCTACAGGGATGGTGCAGGAGGGAGGGATTCCGGTTTCTGGACAACTGGGGTCCTTTCTGGGGAAGGTGGGACCTCTATAAAAAGGATGGGCTACACCTGAACCTGAGGGGCACCAGTATCCTTGGGGGGAGGTTTGCTAGTGCTCTTTGGGAGGGTTTAAACTAACTCCGTGGGGGCATGGGAACCAGGACTGTAGCTTTAGGGTACAGGACCTTGAGTGTAGGGAGGTTAGGAATAATGCAGTGATCTCTAAGGAGGGTGCCTGTAACCAGAAGGGTGGATTGAAGTGTGTATACTTCAATGCCAGAAGTATAAGGAATAAGGTAGGTGAACTTGCAGCGTGGGTTGGTACCTGGGACTTCGATGTTGTGGCCATTACAGAGACGTGAGTAGAACAGGGACAAGAATGGCTGTTGCACGTTCCAGGGTTCAAATGTTTTAGTAGGATCAGACATGGGGGTAAAAAAGGGGGAGGCGTGGCATTACTTGTCAAAGATAGTATCACAGCAGTGGAATGGACGATGGAAGAGGACTTGCCATCTGAGTTAGTTTGGGCTGAGGTTAGAAATAGGAAAGGTGAGGTCACCCTGTTAGGTGTTTTCTACAGGCCTCCTAATAGTCCTAGAGAAGTAGAGGATAATATTGCGAGGATGATTCAGGAAAAGAGTGAAGGTAGCAGGGTGGTTGTTATGGGGGACTTTAACTTCCCAGATATTGACTGGGAGAGCTATAGCTCGAGTTCATTAGATGGGTCGGTGTTTGTACAATGTGTGCAGGAGGGTTTCCTGACACAATATGTAGACAGGCCAACAAGAGGGGAGGCTATATTGGATTTGGTTCTAGGTAATGAACCAGGCCAGGTGTTAGACTTGGAGGTAGGTGAGCACTTCGGGGACAGTGACCACAACTCGGTGACTTTTACTTTAGTGATGGAGAGGGATAATCGTGCGCCGCAGGGCAAGAGTTATAGCTGGGGGCAGGGAAATTATGATGCAGTGAGGCATGACTTAGGATGTGTGGATTGGAAAAACAGGCTTCAAGAGAAGAACACTAATGAGATGTGGGGATTGTTCAAGGAGCAGCTACTGCGTGTCCTCGATAGGTATGTACCAGTCAGGCATGGTGTAAAGGGCCTTGTGAGGCAGCCGTGGTTTAGTAAGGAATTGGAGTCCCTTGTGAAAGGGAAGAAGGCGGCATATGTAAAGATGAGGCGTGAAGGTTCAGTAGGGGCGATTGAGAGTTATAAGGTAGCCAGGAAGGAGCTAAAGAGGGAGCTAAGAGAAGCGAGAAGGGGACATGAAAAGTCTTTAGCTGGTAGGATTAGGGAAAACCCAAAGGCTTTCTATAGGTATGTCAAGAATAAAAGGATGACTAGGGTAGGTATTGGTCCAGTCAAGGATAGTAGTGGGAAGTTGTGTGTGGAGGCGGAGGAGATTGGAGAGACATTAAATCAGTACTTTTCATCAGTATTCACTCAGGAACAGGACACTGTTGCTGATGTGAATATGGAATCACAAATAATTAGAATGGATGCCCTGGAAATATGCAGGGAAGAGGTTTTGGGAATATTGGAAAGGATGAATATAGATAAGTCTCCTGGGCCTGATGGCATTTACCCCAGGATCCTATGGGAAGCTAGGGAGGAGATAGCAGAGCCATTGGCCTGGATTTTTATGTCGTCATTGTCAACGGGAATAGTACCAGAGGACTGGAGGATAGCGAATGTGGTCCCATTGTTCAAGAAAGGGAGTAGGGATAGCCCTAGTAACTATAGGCCAGTGAGTCTGACTTCAGTGGTGGGCAAAGTCTTAGAGAGAATGGTAAGGGATAAGATTTATGAACATCTGGGTAGGAATAACGTGATCAGGGATAGCCAGCATGGTTTTGTGAAGGGCAGGTCGTGCCTCACAAACCTTATTGAGTTCTTTGAGAAGGTGACTAAGGAAGTGGACGAGGGTAAAGCAGTAGATGTTGTGTATATGGATTTTAGTAAGGCGTTCGATAAGATTCCCCATGGTAGGCTAATGCTAAAACTACGGAGGTATGGCATTGAGGATACATTAGAGGTTTGGATTAGGAATTGGCTGGCTGGAAGGAGACAGAGGGTAGTAGTTGATGGATTATGTTCATCTTGGAGCGCAGTTACTAGCGGTGTACCACAAGGATCTGTTTTGGGACCATTGCTTTTTGTTGTTTTTATAAATGATCTAGAGGAAGGACTTGAAAGCTGGGTAAGCAAGTTTGCAGATGACACAAAAGTCGGTGGAGTTGTGGATAGTGAGGAAGGAAGTGGTAGGTTACAGCGGGATATAGATAAGTTGCAGAGCTGGGCGGAAATGTGGCAAATGGAATTCAATGTAGCTAAGTGCGAAGTCGTTCACTTTGGTAGGAATAACAAGATGATGGATTACTGGGCTAATGGTAGGCTACTTGGTAGTGTGGATGAGCAGAGGGATCTTGGTGTCCATGTACACAGATCTCTGAAAGTTGCCACCCAGGTAAATAGTGCTGTGAGGAAGGCATATGGTGTACTGGGCTTTATTGGCAGAGGAATTGAGTTCCGGAGTCCTGAGGTCATGTTGCAGTTGTATAAGACTCTGGTGAGGCCTCATCTGGAGTATTGTGTGCAGTTTTGGTCGCCATACTATAGGAAGGATGTGGAAGCTTTAGAACGAGTGCAGAGGAGGTTTACCAGGATGTTGCCTGGAATGGTAGGAAAATCTTATGAGGAAAGGCTGAGGCACTTGGGGCTGTTCTCATTGGAGAAGAGAAGGTTTAGGGGAGATCTGATAGAAGTGTATAAGATGATTAGGGGTTTAGATAGGGTAGATACTAAGAACCTTTTACCGCTAATGGAGTCAGGTGTTACTAGGGGACATAGCTTTAAATTAAGGGGTGGTAGGTATAGGACAGATGTTAGGGGTAGATTCTTCACACAGCGGGTTGTGAGTTCATGGAATGCGCTGCCCGTATCAGTGGTGAACTCTCCTTCTTTATGGTCATTTAAGCGGGCATTGGATAGGCATTTGGAAGTTATTGGGCTAGTATAGGTTAGGTAGGATTCGGTCGGCGCAACATCGAGGGCTGAAGGGCCTGTACTGCGCTGTATCCTTCTATGTTCTATGTTCTATGTTCTTTTGTGAGTTTGTTGTCTTTCAGTGTTGTTTCTAATGCTGTTAAGAATTCTTTCTTGTCGACACCCTGGAAGTTGTAGCTGAACCCTCTTACAAAGACGGCTTTTTCAGTGTCTGTTAAAGGCCGGCTAGATAAGTTTTTTATCGATGCTTCAACGTTGTTATTTTGTGTACATTTGCCTAGTTTTTCCACAGGTCTAGATTTTTTTTTCATTTTCTGCATTTGTTGCTATCTAATGTCTATGGCTTGTTGTACTGTATCTGTCCATTCATGGTCTGTTGCGTTAGTGAGTAAAGTTTTTGGTGCAAAATTTTCCGACTGTATTTCTGGAGTCTGTTGTGGGCATCATTAATCATTTCTCTAAGAATTCTGTGGCCGTTTTGCTCTGCTATTCTTTTCAATGGTGGGGTGTTAAGGGGGTGTTTGTATTTAACACATTTTGGTAGTATCTGTTTCCTTAGGCATTCAGTGCAGGAAATACCGCTATTCACAAGTGGCGCTCTGTCGAATGGCCTTGATTTCTTATTTTCGGACCAGTTTCAGCATATTGTACCCATAGGTGTTAGTGAGTTTTGAGTAGATTTGTAGCTCAGGTTGACGTTCTGGATGTAAGTGGAGTTAAGACCTCGACGAGATTAACCAAGATCTTATCCGATGGCAGAGCTGGCCCAAGTAGCTGAATGGCCTGCTCCTGTTCATAATTCCTGCTTTCTTGAGAATTTATTTTCATTTGTGGGATGTGGGCATCATTGGCTATGGGCCAGTATTTATTGCCTGTCTCTAATTACCCTTGAGAAGTTGGTGATGAGCTGCCTTCTTGAACTGCACGTGTAGTACATCGACCCAAAATGCCCTTAGGGAGGGAATTCCAGGATTTTGACCCAGTGATATTACAGGAATGGTAATATATACTCAATGATTAAATATTCATAGCATGTTATAGTTGAGTTCCAAAGATTCCCAATTGTTTGAGTGAAGACCTTTCTCCGCACCTCAATCCTACATAGCTGACCCTTTATTCTGAGACTGTCACTCCTAGTTCTAGGATCTCTTGCTCAGGGAAACATCCCCCCAGCATCAACCCTATCAAACCCCTTCATAATTTCACATACCTTAATGAAATCATCTTCCATTCCTGTAAACTTTGGGGATTATCAGGTTACTCTGCTCATTCTGTCCATAAGAGAAAATATCCTCAGTCAGTCTCCTGAATCTTTTGTTCCACTTCCACAAACTATATCCTTTGTTAGTTAAGGAAAGCAAAACTGTACACAGTATACTAGGCTTGGGCTAAAGGTCTAGTATAGCTGCCAACAATCTGCTTTAAAATTGCACTCCACGCCTTCCATAATTAAGGCTTTCTGTGCTTCCTGTAAAAGTACAGCCAGATCTTAACACTAACATTAATCATCTAGAAATAAAAGATTTGTGGGACAACTAGGAAAAGATGGCAGGATTAGACACACTTGCTGACAACCAGCATTGGGCATATTGGGCTGAATAGCCTAAGTTTTGCTGTAACTATTCCACGATTCTGCAATTATAAAATCTTTGACCATGAAAAAAATATTCTGCCTTTCTACTTTTCCAATTTCTCCATACTTATTCCAGTGTCCAAATTTTGATCCACTTGTTCAACCAATGCTTTTATACCTTCTTACTTTCCTACTTAATTTTATAGTACCTGCAGATTTATAAAGGTGACAATCAGTCTCCTTATCTGAATTATGAACTCAAACTTTGAGTTCCTAATGTGATTGCAGAATACTAGGCTCCTTCCCTCAGATTTATGGAGGACTTGCTGTCAGGTAGAGTAGTTGAACAGACAGCAGGTAAGGGGAAGCAAGAGAAGTCCATGAGGGAGAAGAGAGTAGGATATGATGATAAGGTTAGATAAAGGAGAGTAAGGGGGGACTTATGAGGAAAATAAACATTGATGTTGGCTAGTTAACTGAGCTTTCTGCCTCAGCCACATAATCATAAAATCCTTACAGTGTGGAAGCAAACTATTGGGCTGATTGAGTCCACACTGACCCTCCAAAGAGCATCCCCACCCAGACCCACCCCATCCCTGTAACCCTGCATTTCCCATGGCTAACCCATCCAGCCTGCACATCACTGAACAATTTAGCATAGTCAATCCATCTAACCTGCACACCTTTGGGCTTTGGGAGGAAACTGGAGCACCTGGGGAAAACCCACATGAACACCGGGAGAACGTGTAAACTCCTCACAGACAGTCACCTGAGGGTAGAATTGAAGCCAGTGCTGTGAGGCAGCAGTGCTAACCACTGAGCCACCATGTGTGGTAATGTAAAAAGAACAACACAATCTGTAAATTTCAGGAGACTGGAATGGCAGGATGATTGGAGTGCAGTTGTGATAGTTCTATCAGTTTCATTAGTTCTATCACAACATGATGCAGTGTTCAGTCATGTCTTTACTGTAATGTGTCAATTTAGGATAAACACAAAATATACAAATGTAAAACATATGTATACATATATGCATATAGGTGTCTTTCACATAAATTCAAATGCACAGAAGCACAATAAACATGTCTGAGATTGAAGGAAAAGAATAATTTGTACTAATAATCTTAAAGCATGTTGCCCCCATTTTAGGAAACAAGTATTAAAGCTGGTATTTAAAGCCAATTTGGAATAGCACAGTAGGTCACCAAATCCATAAGGACCGAGCCACCTCATATGTCCCATGATATGGATGACTGCTCCAAGCAAACCCTATGTACGAGATTGGAATTGAACAGAAAGGTTCTCAGCTTCAATCCATTCAATCAAGATGTGAGTGCGGAATTAAAATGGTTCCGGATTCAACATTAGACAAAAACAGTATGTAATATTCCAGTATCTACACATTGTCTCTTTTCTTCTGTCTTTTGGGGGCTTTTATTTTTTACTTCTAGTCAACAGCCGGCCCAGATTGCATATCTTGCTGTTTGATGTGTCTGGCAGTGTTAACCGCTGTTTGATCTGCTCGGCTGTATTAATGACAGGACTGCAGATCCCCCTCTAATTAAAGGGAACTATTCACTGTTCACTTCCTGACACATCTGCTACTTCGAACAGAAATAAGTGCCACAAATTCTTCTCATTTTCAACAAAGGAAACAATGTTAAAGAGGAAGCTGCATTTTTTTTTGCTTTTCTTCAAAGCATAAAATTCCTTTCCTATTTACTAGTTTATTCGGAAAATTACAGACTACTACTGAAAATTCCGTTAAAAAAAGTTGCTCAGATTTTGTGTGCTATATTCTAGAGGAATGTTTCCCATAAAGGTTGAATGATACTTGCAGTGTGGATCTTCCCTTTCCCAAAGTCAGTTTGAATTTAAGACGAAAGCAAGGATCTCCAGGCATGCGCTAACATTGTCAAGTGAGATATGCAATGACATTGAAGCATTTTTACAAACAATAAATCAGGAACTAAAACAGACAAAGTTTTAACTATTAATTAAATGTTTTGCAGGGAGTGAAAGAGTTGATTGAGTCATAAACGCAGGATCAAGGTGGCAGCTAAAACATAATAACCCCATTTCTAAAAGAAAATAATATTTTAAAACTGTGAACTTCCAATTATTGTGGAGAAATCTGTCATAAAATTAATTTTTTGAGGTTGTTCAACATAATTCTGAACTTAAAAGCCCAGTTATACCTCATTCAACAAGGTGAGCCTTTCTTCCACTATTTTTTGCAACAAGACTTGTCACATAGCAAAGTGAAAATTCATTAGTTAAGAGATATTCGACTTGATTGCAGAGCATGGATATTACAATAGAACACCTGATGGAATATGATAATTGAAAACAACTACTAGATTTCTGCGTTTAATCATACAAGGGCCTCAGACGCTGCTTTCAGTTTCAAAGAAGTGATGAAAATGAGAATTGACAGTTTTTCCATCATTAATATTGCAAACCCTGGATCAACATATAAAGTTCAAAAGTAAATTTCATTCCAACCTTACAACATCACTGAATTTCCAAAATAAAATCAATTCCACTTGGCTGAAATGCCCCCTGTAGTGTAATTGACTGGGATGCTACATAATAGTTGTCACATGTCCTCTCCCATGATTTATGAAAAAATGAGCTCAGCTCTTCCCTGAGTGTATGGGAAGAATCTTTCTTCAGAGGGATTAGTTATGATAAGGCTTTCTTTGATCTGAGGGTGACCCTGGATAGCATACTTAAAACACAAAATGAAAACTGCAAGATGTGAGCACCTGAGCAAACATCCCGAAACTTTTAATCTACTCCTTGGAACATTATAGACAGTGTCTTGCTCAGTTATATTTCAAACTGAACCACTTTGTCCTTGAATAATTTATTTTAATACTTGAAAGTAATGATTTTGTCATGTGTCAAAGTTACATAATTACTTTGATCGTGATTGATTGACAGGCCAATCTTCAAACGAAATTTGGTTTCATAAACTAAATTATCTTGTTCTGAAGACCATTGTGGAAAGTTCTTTTCAACAACTTCAAAAACTCCAATCTTCTGATCTTTCAATAAAAATGCAATGACCATAGACTGATAGGTTAAGGAAATCTATACGTTACATTCTGGTGTCAGCATGGTTCATTAGGGAGTACTATACTGTTAACACTAGGCAGAAAACTGTGTGGTCAAATCACACTTCAAGATTTAAACATATAATCAAACAATTATTCTAGAGAAATACTGTAAGAATGCTTTATTGATGAAGATATCGTCCTTTGACTTGCGACATTGGATCAAGGAGGCCCTGTGAGCTCTTTAAAGTGGACATAAAAGATTCACAATCCCAGAAAAAGCAGAGATTTTTCTCAGTGTCTGAGCCAAACTTTACTCGCTACCAACTCTTGTTTGCTTCTGTCCTCTGAGACCTTGTTGTGTTTTAATTAGCTGCTTTTATATCATAACGATGCCTGCACTTGTAATAAAAAAAGCAACAAATGTGCAACATTTGAAATCTATGAGTGCAGGACAAAGTTCTACATGTGTTTTATATCCTATTCTTGATGTTTATCCTGGAGCCTAGGACAACGTTCTGATAGATTCGTAGAGCAACGTGCTGGGCTGAGATGCTTGACCTCCAATCAGGGACTGGGGTAGGTGTATTTATCATGGCCCATTAACTGGATTTCAGGGTCCTACAGCACCTGCTGTATGATCAAGGATGAAGCTATTGTGCTTGGGTGTTGGGCAGGACACTGTCCCTGGGCCAAGACCAACACTATGGCTCATGATTACTCTCTCTGCCCTTGTCTCTGGTCCTCCTTATCCTGGATATAACTCCAACCAGCAAAGAGTTCACCCCTGAAGTCTATTGACTCCAGGTTTACAAAAGCTCTTTGGTGCTACAATCAGTGAAAGGCAACTTTTTCTAGGGCAGCTATCCTCAATGCACATCTTGAATTTGACAGCACCATCCAAATCCATAACTTGTACCACTGGAAAGCACAGAAGTTGGAGATGTATGAGAACACCACACCTGCATGTTTTCCTCCATGCCAGACACCATCCTCACTTGGAACTGCATCACCATTCTTTCAAGTTTCACTGGATCAAAGCCTTGGAAGGTCCTTCAAATGGTTCAGTGGTTGCACCTGCACCACATGGACTGCAGTGGTTCAAGAATGTGACTCATCACAACTTTCTCAACGCAAGTTTGAGATGAACAATAAATGTTGGCCTAACCATTATCCCCCACATTCCAAGAATTAATAGGTAGAACTAAAATGTTGGTTTTATTGGATATCCAACAGTAAATACTGTTGAGGGCGGCATGATGGCACAGCTGCCTCACAGTGCCAGAGACCCGGATTCAATTCCCGCCTCAGGCAACTGACTGTGTGAAGTTTGCACGTTCTCTCCGTGTCTGCGTGGGTTTCCTCCGGGTGCTCCAGTTTCCTCCCACCAGTCCAAAGATGTGCGGTTCAAGTGAATTGGCCATGTTAAATTGCCCGTAGTGTTAGGTAAGGGGTAAATGTATGGGTATGGGTGGGTTGCGCTTCGGCGAGTCGGTGTAGACTTGTTGGGCCGAAGGGCCTGTTTCCACACTGTAAGTAATCTGAATCTAAAAAAAAATCTAATCTAAAAAATTCTAAAAAAAATACAATCTGCAATGTTAACCAAAAATATCAAGTACTCAGAAATTTCAATTGATCCAGAAATTAACTGAGACAGCCCCATATTTACATTGCTATGTGTAAAAGTAAGTTTACTCTTAAATGGCCTACCTTCAATTTTAAATGCTCTGTCCTTCCCCTTGTGATTCCCTTTATCATTTTAGATATATTTTTGGTCATCTTTCAAATTTACAAGGGAGGAGGAAATTAACAAACAACTCCTGCTTCTAGATGTGATGGTAGAAAGTGCACAAAATGGGGAATGCACAACAAAAGTATCCAGAAAAGCCCCACACAGGGACCAGATCCTGAATTATAACAGCAACCACCCAAACATAGACAAGTGAAGTTGCATTAGGACCCTGTTCAAAAGGGCTACAACACACTGGAGCACTCTTGATCTGCAAAGACAGGAAGAAGAACACCTCTCCAATGTCTTTGCCAAGAACAGATATTCCCACAACTTGATCCACAGATGCCTGGCAGACAAACAACATGACAAGGACATGCCATGACCCAACACACTAACCACTCTACCTTATATAAAAAATGTCTCTGAATGGACAGCCAGACTTCTCCGACCACTCGGATTCATGACAACCCATAAACCAACAACCACGCTCAGATAACAACTCACCAGGACAGAAGACCCGATACACATCATGTGCAGGAAAAACGTGTGTTCAAGATTCCATGCAGGGACTGCATGAAACACTATATAGGACAAACAGGCAGGCAACTAGTGATCCGCATTCATGAACATCAACTAGCCATTAAATGCCACAATCAGCCGTCCCTAATAGCTGTACACACAGATGGCAAGGACCACATATTTGACTGTTACAACACAGCAATAATAGGACAAGCCAAACAGAGGACAAC
This sequence comes from Hemiscyllium ocellatum, assembly GCF_020745735.1. Classification (NCBI taxonomy): domain Eukaryota; kingdom Metazoa; phylum Chordata; class Chondrichthyes; order Orectolobiformes; family Hemiscylliidae; genus Hemiscyllium; species Hemiscyllium ocellatum. The sequence goes on along the minus strand of NC_083414.1, from coordinate 20,209,869 downwards.
CAGATAATTTCTACAAGCATGGTATTGATCCACAGGCTCCATCAATAACACTTTGACCTAGATCCAATACACAGACCACTGCAATGAACAACCAGAGCAGCAGGAATGAACCCAAATAATTCCAGCTGACACAGGACAATAGCATTTTACAGGAGACTCCAAAGCACCTAGACAGGGGACAAAACATCTGCAAACCAGGTTCCCAGCTTGCCAAACATACCCACAATGAATGCAACCTCTCAACTTTCCAAAAAAAGCTAATTTATGAAAACTGCTCTCATTATTAAAAAGAAATCCTGATACACATTATACTCCCTCAAAAGACAATATGGGACCCAGAAACAAGCATGGTTTCCCTCTTTGGAGCCCGACTAATGGTCTTCAAGTGAAGTATCAAACCTCTACTAGTATTTCAATCTTCTTAAAGTCCATTATCCATTCAGATTTTTGCTTGCTTTGTATTTGTATCCTGGAAGATGGAACAACTGAATCATTTTGCTCCATCACAGGTTCAGGGTTAAAATTGGTCTGTGCAAGCAGCCAAAATGAGTTCATAGTGAATCTGCATCCAGTTTTACACTTCCCTGAGCCTGTTTTCATAAGCTCATAGAACAATGCTTAATCTCTTCTCAGAGTCTTAATTAGGTTCACTCTCAATTTTAATAGGCTTGAAGTTCAAACTCTTGGCAATACTTTCCAAGTTTCTGGGGAGTCAATGGCATAGTGGTATTATCATGAGACTATTAATCTTGAAACTCAGCTCATGTTCTGGGGACCCAGGTTTGAATCCTACCATGACAAATGGTGGAATTATAAATCTATCAAGGACATTAGGGAACCAGATGGGTTTTTTTGATAATACCCTATTGAATTAGTACTCCATGTTGAACACCACTTAGAGGAAGCACTGAGGGTGGTAAGGGTGAAAAATACACTTTTCAATGTTTACCACCAAGAGTGGCTCGGCAGCAGCACTAATGATTGAGCTGGTTAGGTCTTAAAGACTGGGTCAACAGCATGTGGTGAGGGAAAAACCTACTTGATTTCATATTCACCATTCTACCTATCAATGATGCATCTGTCCAGGATAGTATCAGTAAGAGTGGTCACAGTCCTTATGGAGATGAAGTCCTGCTTTTCATTGAGAATAACCACCATAGTGTTGTGTGGCACTATCACAGTGCTAAATGGGACAGACTTCGAGCAGATCAAGCAACTCAAGACTGGGCACCCATAATACCCAAACACAATCTGCAAACACATAGGAGAAAGTGAGGACTGCAGATGCTGGAGATCAGAGCTGAAAATGTGTTGCTGGAAAAGCCCAGCATGTCCCCCATTCAGCCATGACCATCAAGGCAGAGGATCAATCCTGATTCAATGGAGAATGCAGGAGGGCATATCAGGATTCTCATTCCTGATGAAGGGCTTTTGCCCGAAATGTCGATTTTTCCTGCTCCTTGGATGATGCCTGATCTGCTGTGCTTTTCCAGCGCCACTCTAATCTTGATACCAGGAGTAATACCAGGCATACCTGAAAATGAGGTGTCAACCTGGAGGTAGCAAATGAGGTATCAAACAGGACTCCTTGCATGCCAAACAGCATGAGCAGCATGTGACAGACAGAGCTAAGTGACCCCACAACCATCAGATCGGATATAAGTTCTGAAGTCCTGTCACATCCAGTTGTGAATGGTGGTGAACAATTAAACAACCTACTAGAGAAGGAGGTTCTGCAAATAATCGCATGCACAATGGTCGAAGAGCTCAACAGATCAGTACAACAGATAAGTCTGAAGCATTTGCAACAATTTTCTGCCAGAAATGCCAAGTGGATGATCCAGTGGTCCCTAGCATCAGAGATGCCAGCCTTCAGCCAATTCGATTTATTACACGCAATATCAAGAAATAGTTGTAAGCACTGGATACTGCAAAGAATATGGACTCTGACAACTTTTGAACAACAATATTGAAGATTTGTACTCCAGGACTTGCTGGATCCCCAGCCAAGCTGTCCCTATGTACAGCTACATCACTGGCATTTACCCAATAATGTGTAAAATTTCCCAAGTATATCCTCTAGATAAAAAGCAGGACAAATCCAACCTGGACAATTACCAGCACATCAGCATACTCTCAATCATCAATAAAGTTATGGAAGGTATCATCAATAGTACTATCAAGCAGCGCCTGCTTATCAACAAATTGTTGCCTGATGCCCAGTTTGGGGTCCACCAGGGTCACTCAGCTCCTGACCTCATTACAGCCTTGGTGCATAACTGGACAAAAAAGCTAAATTCTAAAGATGAGTTGGAAGTGACAGCCTTTGACATCAAGGCTGCATTCAACAGAGTTTGGCACCAAGGAGTCCTATCAAAACTGGGTTGAATGGAAATCAGAGGGTAAACTCTCCACATGTTGGAGTCAAACCTGGCACATAGGAAGACGGTTATGGGTGTTGGAGTTCAGTTATCTCAGCTCCAGGGTATCTCTGCAGGGGCTCCTCAGGGTAGTGTCCTAGGCCCAACCATCTTCAGCTGCTTCATCAATGACTATCTCTCTATCACAAGGTCAGAAGTGGGGTTGTTCATCAATGATTGCATAATGTTCAGTACCACTCACATCTCCTCAGATACTGAAGTAATCCATGTTCAAATGCAACAAGATCTAGACAATACCTAGGCTTGGGCTGAAACATGGCAAGTAACATTCATGTCAATAAATCCTTGGCAATGACCATCTCCAATATGAGACAATCTAACCATCGTCCCTTGACTTCAATGCTGTTGTCATTACTGAATCCCCCACTATCGACATCCTGTGTTATCAATGACCATAAACTCAACTGGACTCACTGTATAAGCACAGTGGTTACAAGACCAGGTCAGAGGGTAGGAGTACAGCAGCAGTCACTCATCTCCTGACTCCCCAGAGCCTGTCCACCATCTACAAGGCACAAGTCAGGAGTGTGATGGAATACTCCCGGCTTGCCTGCAGCTCCAACAACATTCAATAAACTTGATGATACCATCCTGGTCAAAGCAGCTCGCTTGATTGGAACCACATCCTCACACATTCACTTCTTCTACCACTGACACTTGAAGTAACACCACTGTGTCTACAAGATGCATTAGATAGCATCTTCCAAAACCACAAACCCTTCCATCTAGCAGCTAGAGAGCAATAGGTACATGAGAACAGCACCACCAGCAAAATTCCTTCTAAACAACACACAAACCTGACTTGGAGATGTACCACTGTTCCTTCACTGTTAATGCGTCAAAATCCTGGAATTTCTTCTCTAAGGTCATAGTGGGTCTACCTACAGCACACCACCACCTTCTCAGTGACAACTAGAGACAGATAACAAATGCTGGCTCAGCCAATCACACCCATGCCCCACAATAGAATAAGAAAAACAGAAACTAACACCAAGCAAGGTGCTTCAGATTTACTATTGCCTCTTTCAGGGCACAGATGATGTCAATTTTATTCCCCTAGACTCTACCCATGAAGACAAAGTCTTGGATACAAGAAAATGAATAATTTGTTATGGTATACTCATTTTCACTTCCTCAAAGTGCTTTGCAACTAATTAAATACTTGTGAAATGTCAACACTGTTACAGTGCAGGACATTACACTTTACTGACCCTGAATTTATTTTGCAGTAGTCTTTATCTATCTTTATAATCCCCTGCTCCAATGTTTATTATACCTCCTAACTTAATGGTATATGCAACCTTGCATAAACAATTCCAAGTCATTGATATCTCTCTCTCTCTCTCTCTCTCTCTCTCTCTATATATATATATATATAATATATACAGTGAAAAGTGTAGCTCCTGTAAAGATCCTTGTGAAATACCACTTGTCATAGCCTAACAGCAAGAAGTATTTCTATGGAAACAAACTGTCTTCTACCTTCTAATCAATAACTGTCTCACATCACAATGTAACCTTTAACTCATGCATTTTTATTTTTTACTTATAATCTCTTGTGCAGAATTTGTCAAACGCCTTTTAAAAATCCACAAAGACAACATCCATAACAATTGACCACGCAAGTGACCTCAAAGAAATTCAACGAGATTAGTCAGGCATGACCTAACCTTCACAAATCCAGGCTGACTATTTAATGAGCTCATGCTTAATCAAGTACTCAGTCACTCTATCCTTAATGATAGGTCCCAGTAACTTTACGACAAGAACTGATGTTAAACTGACAGATCTGTAGTTACTGGTACATAGTTTCTCCCTTCACCCCATCCCCCTCATGAATCATGCAGTGACCTTTGCAATATGTCAATTCATAGCCACAATACCTAAAACCAGAGAGCTTTGCAAAACTATAACGAAAGTATCTGTGATTTTCTCCCTTATTATTTTACTCTTAAAGGATGGTGAAACCAGCAGGATGGTGATACGTCGCTAGTCTTATAATTTCTTAATTATCATTTCTTTTATATATATCTTTATTAGTCCCAATATATAGAAAAACATGTTTGTGCCAAATTTGCAATTGTTTAGAAGCTGAATGTAAATTGATTGCAAATACAATAAAGGTGTATTTATGTAACGCCTTCAAAGTAGTAAACATCCCAAGGCACTTCACAGGCGAATTATGTAACATAATTTGGCACTGAGTTACAAAAGATGTTATTAGGGCAGATAGCCAAGAGCTTGGTCAAAGTACATATGTTATTGAGATGGATAAAGCTATAATGCCCACAACATGCCAAGAATCTGGATTTCAGATGCCCATGTCTGATTTACATTATGTTTGTGTGCTTGGACCCAAGCCCACACAAAATAATGTCGATGGGGTGTTAGGACTCATAAGTTTCATTCCAACACATTAGGCACACAAGAAGGCTGATCCTCACATTATGGAGGGCGTTTGACAGAGTCCTAAGATGACAGTACTTGCTGAACTAGGAGAATACACACAAAGCATGTATGCCATATTATGAGTAATCCTCACATATTTGAAGAACAAGACATGATGTTAATAAGGACCAGAAGTAGATATGTAACTTAACTTGCTTTGTGTGTTATAACACCATTGTCTCCGAGACTGTGTGATGCTATGTCTGCAAATCATCCACTAGCAAGGAGCCCCTTTGGAATATTACTCAGATTCAGATGAGATTTCTGATAGAAAATCTTAAACCATTTACCATTTACTGTGGTAATATGGAAAGGTAATAGATTAACCTCTGCAGTACAGAATTCAGTTGTTTGGAAATACCATTTGTCCCGTCATGGTTCAAGCATTGTGATAATGACCCTTGTTGTCATTGACATAAATTTAGTATAATATTTTAGCAATAAAACATCGTTACAGCATTTTATTGTTGCTTTGTGAGGTTTTAGAAATATTTAGAATGAAATAACAATACCATTGCTATTTTCTAGTTCACAGAATTGTGATTCAGCATTCCAACATCATTCTATAATCCAGATTTACAAAAATATTGTTATGACTGGACTCTGGGCAACAATCCCCAATTCATTTCAAATCTGGATGAGATGCTGCTAAATGATTAGGCCCTCAGGTGAGGAGAGAATGAATTGCCTGTCTTCATCTCTCTCAGTGGTTTCAGCAAGGTAAAATCAGAAAAGATCATACCTCAGATGGATACCTTGCCCCAGTCTGAATATGTTGATGTTTAAAAGGAGTGAAATGAACCAGGCATTCATGAATTAAGGAGTTTATTAGCTCCTAAACATGAGAAAATATGAAACACATATATACAGTTTGGAAATTGGAGCCAATTAAAAAGATAATAGTGGAGGGGATCTAAGATGGCGGCGATCTGAGACGATCACACTGCAGAGCTTTGCATCGCAGCTGGAGCAGGACAGTCCTTTAACCCGCCCAACCCAGGTCATCAGGATTTCTTGGGGTGTTAGAAAGATTGTGGAGCCCCAAGAAACATTTAAAAATTGACTTACCTGTCTTGTCAGCTGTCCAGAAATGTCTAAAAAGGGAGAAAGAGCATCTGAGGCCGGGCCTGCAGCTCAGCCTGCAGCAGCCTCAGAGCAGATTACTCTCCAGGAACTGGTGAACCAGCTCTCGAAATCTCGTGAGATGTTGGGGAAACAGATTGAAGATAAACTGGCTCCAGTCTCTCTCATGCTGCAGAAGCATGAGCAGCAGCTGGGAGACCTGGAGAAGAGGACGGATGAGGTGGAGCACAGGGTCACAGTGGTGGAAGCTGTTGCCAGTTCATTCAAGGAAGAGATCCAAGCCCTGAAGATGCAGGTTCATAATTTGCGTGACCAAGTGGATGGTCTTGAAAACAGGAGCAGGAGAAAAAACATTCGGATCATCGGTCTGCCTGAGGGTAAGGAGGGTGAGCGGCCTGCAGAATTTGTTGAAGATTGGCTTCCGAAATTCCTTGACTTGGAGACTGGCATGAGAGGATTGAAGATAGAGAGGGCTCACCGGGTCACAGCACGGAGATCGGGCCTGGGTCAACGCCCTCGTCCTTTCCTGGTCTGATTCCATCATTACCGGGATAAGGAGAGAGTCATGGAGGCTTCCGGACTCCAGGGGAAGGATCCAATGGCCCTAATTTACGAGGTGTCTAAGATCATGTTTTCTCAGGACTTTTCAGGGGCGGTGATCCAGAAACGAAAATCGTATGATGGTGTCAAGAGAAGACTGAAGAGCTTGGGATTCAGTACTCCCTGAGATATCCGGCAGTGCTTCGGATCACCTTAGATGGATCCATGCATATCTTTGACACATCGGAGAAGGCAAGAGACTTTGTGGACAAACTAACCTAAGTTAAACAATTGTAGTATGTATAAATATCGTTGCATGGGTATGCGTTTATCATTCTGTAAAAGAAATGGAGGAAATCCGGTTGGAGCTTTGTTTTTCCCCTTTTTTACCTCTGTTGATAATAATTTGGTTCAAACTATGTCTGGCGGTAGTTAAGATGTACATTTTAAATTTCTAAGTTAGGATATACCAAAGGATGAGTGGGGTATTTATTCCCCCTTCTTTTTAATAAAAGTTTTTTTTTATTCATGTTGATAGTCTATGGGGTGTTTATTCTTTTTAGCTTGTGCTTGCGATGCGTCTCTAGCTGGGAGAAGTGAAGGTGGTTGAGATGGTTAGATACCTATTTATGGGCAGTTCGGGACGGGTAGTTGCCCCCTCTGGGCAGGGGGTGAGTTCCTCTACTCAGCGCTATGGCGCTTTATATGTTGGTTTGTTTTCTGGTGTTTGTTGTTTTTTATTTTTAATAATTTTGTATGTTTGTTAAATGTAGTGGTTTTAGATAATGTAGTTTTTATATTTGGTGGATCATGCAACACTAAGGCTCAGCAATTTGTGGTTCGAGTTCCTCCTCTCTGGAATTTAAATGTAATTGCAGAAGATTATGCTAATGATTTGATTAAATGGTGTACCTGGAATATCAAGGGAAGTCACTCACCAATTAAGAGGAACAAGGTACTCTTGAGGCTTAGAAAGGAGAAGGTGGATATTGCTTTGTTACAAGAGACACATTTGGATGACAAGGAGCATCTGAAATTACAGCAGAATGGCTTCAACAGAGTTTATTTTTCATCATTTAATACCAGAAGTAGGGGAGTGGCTATATTGATTTGGAAAAATCTTTCATTTAAATTGTTGGAATGTGTTAAAGATACATACGGGAGGTTTGTAATTCTTAAAGCCTTGATAAATGGGGAAGAATATGGCATTTTAAATGTTTATTGTCCCCCAGCTCATCCTCTTAAATTCTTGGTAGATGCTTTTTCTAAACTGATAAGTCTCAAGTCTTGGCACATCATTATAGGGGGAGATTTTAACTGCCTCATGGACACCACAGTAGACAAGTTGCCTAAAGGTCCCTTGATACCCTCTGCACAAACTAAACAGTTATTGGGTTTGTGTGGGAATTAGGATTGGTGGACGTCTGGTGGTGTCTCTACCCTACAGGTAGGGATTTTACGTTTTTCTCCAACCCACACAGATGTCACATGAGGATTGATTTTTTTCTCACCCCTGCAGTAACCCCGGATCTGGTGGCATCCTGTACGACTATAATATTGCCATCTTTGATCATGCTCCAGTGTACCTCATGGCTAAAATTAAGGATGTTACAGTGGATTCAAGGTACTGGTGAATGGACCCCTTTATTCTCATGGACAGCAGTTTGTGGAGTAATTCTCTAGGGAATTTCGGGCATTCCTAGACATCAACATAGGCTCAGTTGATAGCTCATCTGTTCTCTGGGAAACTGCCAAAGCTTATGCCAGAGGATTAGTTATTTCATATTCCACAAGTAGGAAGTGGCAGAAGGGTGAGCAGCAATGTCTCCTTGAAGCACGGTTGAAGGCAGCCGAGAAGGCCTATTTTGACACACCCTCATTGGTCAAACTACAGAGGATTATGGCACTGCAGTCTGCACTAAATTCCGTGCTCACGCAGACGGCAAAGAAGGAGCTGGCGTTTGCAAAGCAAAGGTTATATGAGCATGGTGACAAGCCAGGCAAATACTTAGATACCTTGCCAGAAAGAGAAGTGGCCCACAAACCATTACAGCGTTTAGTGAAGGGCCTGGGAACCTAACACGTGATTCTAAAATGATTAATGTGGCATTCCAGAGATTCTACTCTAAATTATATCAGTCTGAGAATTGTGAGGAGGGGCAGCCAAAGTGGAATCCTATTTTAGAGATCTGAAGCTCCCAGATGTGACTCCCGAACAACAGTCCTTTCTCAATGCCCCATTATCGGAGCAAGAAGTGCAGGAAGCTGTGAGGCAGCTTCAGAGTGGAAAGGTGCCCGGTCCTGATGGACTTCCCAGTGAATTCTATAAGGAATTTATAAGTATACTGTCAGGCCCGATGCTGAATATGTTTAACGATTCATACAGTCATGTTTGTCTCCCACCATCTCTGAGAGAGGCCAATATTTTACTTACCCTTAAAAAAGGGAAGGATCCGGAAGACTGTGCTTCATACAGGCCCATCTTGCTCTTAAATGTGGACTTTAAAGCTCTTGCGTTAAGGTTGGAGACTGTGTTACCTTCTATTATTAAAGAGGATCAGACGGGCTTCATAAAGGGTCACAGATCCTCCAATAATGTTAGGAGGTTGCTTAACGTAATTCAAGCATGTCAACAGCAGTCAATACAGGGATTGGTGATTTCTTTAGATACAGAGAAGGCATTTGACAGAGTTGAGTGGCCGTACCTTTTCTATACTTTAGACCGGTTTGGTCTGGGTGAAGTTTTCATAAGATGGGTAAAGGTTCTCTACAGTGTACCTCTCGCTGCGGTCATTACCAATGGGGTATGATCAAGCAATTTTAATATTTCTAGGGGCAGCCGGCAGGCAGTCCCCTTTCACCATTACTTTTTACGTTGGTGATTGAACCGTTGGCAGAGACCATTCGTGAGGATCTCAATATATCAGCTCCAGAAGTGGGGTCAAAATTATATAAGATCTCGCTGTACGCAGATGATGTTCTAATTTTCTTGACAAATCCAGCAATTTCAGTGCCTTGCCTGATACAATGCATTCACGCTTTTGCCGCTTCTTCAGGGTATAAGATTAATTTTGCTAAATCAAAGGCTATGTCTATGGGTGGTCTTACGAAAGAGTTGGCTCTTGAGAATGACTATAGATTCCCATTTAGGTGGTCACAGGGGGGTTTTGTGTATTTGGGCATATTCATTACTCCAGTTCTGGATTGGCTGTTCAAAGCCAATTTTACTCAATTATTTGAAAAAATTAAACAAGATCTCCAAAGATGGGAGGCATTCCAGTCTCATGGTTGGGTCGGATAGCGCTTATTAAGATGAATATTCTCCCTTGTTTGCTATACCCTATATGGATGCGCCCCCTGATTTTCAATAAACAAACACTCAGGAGACTGAACAATTGGTTCAGCTCCTTTATCTGGCACCATAAACGGCCCCTCATTAAATTAGCCAAATTGCAGTTGCCTCACAGATTGGTGGTAGTAGACCCTCTGGACATTAAAAATTACCAATTAAGCTTGCATTTAACCTCCGTAAGTTATTGGGTTTGTGGGGACCCTCTTTCAATATGGCTATATATTGAAGTTCTCCAGGCAAGGTGCCCCCTTACCAATTTGCTGTTTTTGGACAAGGTGAGGACAGTTAGGGAATATTGCCATAACCCAATAGTCATCAATACTGTTAAAGCATGGAGGGCAATTCAGCAGAGGTAAGGTAATAGTGGCAAAACATCTTTGTTCACACCTTTAGTGGGTATGCCGAGTTTTCAACGAGGTATGATAGATTCAGGATTTAAACGTTGGACAGCTATGGGTATATTTTGCATGGGTGATTTATTTGAGGGAGATGTAATGATGTCTTTCGATCAGTTAATACGGAAGTACGAGTTACCTAATAGAGACCTCTTTCACATTTTTTCAAGTTAGGGACTTTATTCAAAAAAGGACCACACTTTTGACTGATCCCTACAAACCTGACATAGAAAGAGGAGTTCTAAGTGCTAAGAGTACACTCTCTGTCAGTACTCTATATCACCAATTGAGGGGTGCCACCTCAGATGAGTCTGATCAACTCTGCAAGATGTGGGAAAGAGAGCTGGATATTAAAGTTTCTTCAGAGGCATGGGAGGATATTTGGGAGAATGCAAGGAAGATATCAATTTGCAATAGGACCCATGCTTTACAGTTGAAGATTCTCCACAGGGTCCACTTAGCCCCAGACTGTCTGTCAAAATTTAAGCCAGGGGTATCGTCAGCATGTCCCAAGTGGAAGGTCTGCACGGGTACTCTTACCCATTGTCTTTGGTCTTGTGACAGGCTTCAAACATATCGGAGCGCTGTGGTGGGTGCAATGGCGAGGATTTTAGGTGTAGGGGTGGAGAAGGACCCTATTTTGCTCCTTTTGGGCCTCCCCATTGTATTTCCTGCAGACTTGCATAAGGCAAAACTTTTCAATATTCTTACGTTCTGTGCAAGGAAGAATATCTTGCTAGGTTGGATATCAGAAAAACCCTCAGGCCTGTCAAGTTGGCGGAAGATTGTTATGGAGTATATTCCCCTGGATTTTCTCACAAATATGGTACACCACAAAACTGAGAATTTTTACAAGACATGGCAACCCTTTTTGAAATACCTGAACACAGGTTTATCTGCCACACTAACAAGGGCTTTTATATAGCCGTAATGATTGTGTTTCATGAGTCCAATATCCAGGGAGGAGGAACTGTGAATGTATAAGTGTTTTGTTTGGCTGGGCTGAGTTATTACTATTTATTTGTTTGTGGTTAGGCATTTATTTAGTTAGCTGAACAGCTAGTTTATGTTTTTTTTAAAATTTTATATTTCTCTATATATTGTTATACATTCGTATAGGAAGGTGGGTTGGGGAATTTTTTTATTATTTTGGTTTAGTTTTGTACTATTTTTGGACTGTTTTGAATTGCATTGTTTTGTATTTGTTGTAATATTTAAAAATCTATTTTTTCTTAATAAAAATATATTATAAAAAAAGATAATAGTTAAATGGAAATAGGAATCAGTCTCTGGTTTTGTGAAGAATAAATGGGGGAATAGTTTTGTAGTAGTTTCATAGTAATAGAAGCAGGAGAAGGCTATTTGGCCCATCGAACGTGCTCCGCCATTCTTTAAGATCATGGCTTGTCGATCCATCGTTTCAACTGCTGCTACCTGCATTATCCCATAACCCTTAATTCCCCTACCATGCAAAAACCCATCCAACTATGTCTTGAATATATTTAATTAAGCTGCCTCTTCTGCTTCCTTGGGCAGAGAATTCCATAGATTCACTACTTTCTGGGTAAAGCAGCTCCTCCTCATCTCTGTCCTAAATCTACTCCCACTAATCTTGAGGCCATGTCCGTTAGTCCTAGTCTCACCTGCCAGTGGAAGCAACTTGTCTGTTTCTATCTTATCTGTCCCTTTCATAATTGTATATGGTTCTATAAGATCCCCTCTCACTCTTCTAACTTCCAGTGAGTACAGTCCCAGGTGGCTCAAACTCTCTTCATAGGGTAACCCCCTCAACTCCGGAATCAACCTGGTGAACCTCCTCTGCACTGCCTGCAAAGTCAGTATATCCTTCCTCAAGTAAGAAGACCAGAACTACACTCCAGGTTCAGCCTCACCAACTCCTTGTGCAATTGCAGTAGAACCTTCTTGCTCTTAAACTCAATCCCTCTGGCAATGAAAGCCAATATTTCGCTTGCCTTCCTGATTATCTGTTGCACCTGCAAATCAACTTTTAGCGACTCATGTACGGGCACTCCTAAGTCCCTCTGTACAACAGCATGCTACAAACTTTCACCATTTCAGTAATACTCTGACCTAAAATTTTTATTTCCAAACTTCACATTCATCAACCTTGTGTTCCATCTGACAGACTCTTTCCCACTCACTTAACCTGCCTAAATCTCTCTGCAGATCCTCTACATCCTCTGCACAGTTTGACTTTTCACTCAATTTAGTATCATCAGCAAATGTGGATATGTTACACTCGGTCTCCTTTTCCAACTCATTTATATATATCATGAATAGTTATGGGCCCAACACTGATCTGTGCGGCTCCCCGCTCACCACTGATCCAACCAGAGAAACTCCTATTTATCCCAACTCTCTGCTTTCTATTGGTCACCCAGTCCTCTATCCATGCTGGTATATTCCCCACAATTCCATGTGTTCTTATCTTATGCATGAGTCTTTTATGCAGCACCTTATCAAATAGCTTCTGGAAATCCAAGTATACAACATCCATCCACTACGCTTGTTACATCCTCAAAGATTTCCAGTAATTTGTCAAGCACAACCTTCTCTTCCCGAATCCATGCTGCATCTGCCTGATGGAACCCTTTCCATCCAGATGTCGCAGCTATTAAGCTCAATGATAACAGTAATGCTACATTTGAAGTGAAGCAGTTGACTGTGAATGACTTGGTTCTGCAATTTAGTCGAGTTTTTTTTTTCTCTGTTCTGTTTTGTTTTCATTGATGATTTCACTGTCTTGCTGGTTCACTGTACTCAGAGTGAGAAGTGGTGCTTCTTTACCTGTAGCACAGGATTAACTATTAGCAGCCCACAAGCTGTGACTTTCATAGCAGTAAGTCTACTTGAGTATGTTAACACACATTTGAGTTTGTTGACTGTGGGAGATTTAGTGATGGTGTTACCATTAAACATTAAGTGGAGATGTTTACGTTCTCTTATGTTGGAGATGGTCATTACTTGGCACTTACGTGTTGTGAATATTATTTGTCATTTGTCAACCCAGCCAACCTCCTGATCTGCCCATACCTGACCCGACTATAGGTCAACCTGACAACACCTTCTCTTGCCTCCCATACTGTCCCCCCACGGCCAAACTACTACACTAACCCAACCTAAATATCATGGCTAACATGACCTTACCAGTTCCTGCTCTGACTGCTTTTGTAGACCCAACTAACCCCAACTTACCTGCCCAACTGACTCACGTTACCTAGCTTCCATGACACCTCACACACCTATCCACCCTTTAATGCCATCTGTTCACATGTTCACCCAGTTACCCATTCACCCCAGACCTTTAAACTTACCATGTCATGAAAAGGCAGCACATCCATTCTTCCTGTGCGATAACATTGCGATGATGTTCTTTTGGAGAAGTCAAATTCAGAACAAATGATAAGAAATGTGGAGTAGCATCACAGCATTGAAAACATTGAGTGGAATAGCAGTCTGACAAGGATTGCTCTTACCTACTTGCCCTACTACCTTAAGAATCTTTGAATGTGCACTGCAAACTTCCTCTGTTTCTCGACATTTTCAGTATTCTACCAATTATGTATTATATTGTCTTGTTACCCCCACCCTCTGCCATATGTACTATTTCACTTTTCTGGACTGAATTAGGTTTCCTATTTTTCTGTCCACTTGATTAGTCTATTTCCTGCAGTCTATAGATTCCTTATTCACTATCAAGCACATGGCCATATTGCAAAGAGATTTGCAAACACAGCCAGTATCAATACAATGCTAATAGATCTATTAGGCTGTGATAGTTGGCAGTAATATGGTCTTGGATGGTTTTAATCAGCTCAGTTGGCTGGACGGCTGACTTGTGATGCAGAGTAAAGCCAAGGAGACGAGTTTAATTCCCATGTTTGCTGAGGTCATCATATTAGCTCAATCTCAACTTTGACCCCTCTCTGAGTTACAGTGATCCTCAGGTTAAATTCACTACCAGCCGTCTGTCTCAAATAAGAGAGCAGCCAATTGTCCTGTGGGACTATGGCAACTTGCACTTCACTTCAACTGATACATCTGTATTTCATTTATTTCTGTAAAAGTAAATTGCTAATGTCATAAATCTTACTGCAGAATATTTTGGCATGCAGTGCATGTCAATAATGGCCAGAGTACAAAGGCCAGATTTTCACATTATGGATGCCTCATGTTTGTAAAGCTCTTTATTTGCCAAGCTTTAGAAAGGTGCCTGAAGTTTGTAATCTTTGCTTGGGTGATTTGGGCGGTGAGGGAGAGAGAAGTGGAGGAGATAGAATCAAGGCTGGCTCTCTAGAAGCAGAGTGGAAGCAGCCACATGCACAGCTGGACACTGAGGTAAGCAGGTCATATGCAATACCTTGGCTATTCAGGACTTTGTTCCAATTGTCTTAATGGTTGTTAGGTCCTCTGGCTCAGACCTCTCACAGTGCTCAGCCCCCATCTATTCTCAATGTCACTCCATGTCAACTGACGCACACCTTCCCATGACACTTCATATCATCCATGTCATCCCATGACCATTTACCCAGTATGAATTAAATACAGAACCACTGAAACAGATGTGTGGAACAAAGAATTTCACAAACATTCTCTTGGGGAACAAAAATAATTAACTATATTAATCAGAGAGCCGTCCTTACAACCATTAGGGGTACTGTGTCTCCATCAACCTCATACATACCCTAACATTACACAAATGATCTAGATCCCCATTAGGAAGCCCACTGCAGGCCTCTTAGGTATAGTGGGCCCATACCAACTTGGCACTGGATGGAGACGATTAGATTTTATTCATGCTATTTGTTAATTCCTCAATAAGTGCTCAACAATTTCTCACACTAAAGTCCAGAACAGAAAAGTGGTCATTCTGAAGATTGTTCCATGTTACATAGACATTAGTGCCAGGAAGCTACAGGGATGAGAGTATAATACTGCAGAATATTCTTTCACCCAGTCACTCAAAGAACATTCTGGAAATTGTATTCTGATGCTTCATTTCCCTTAATATAAGGGTTATCCAATAATATCAACATATGTCAGAATTACACATAACAACAGGTGTTAAAATCTGGCACTTACATTAAAACACAATAGTACCTACATACTTCAAACCATGTTAGGAACAGATGTAGTTTCCTCAAAAATGTTCAGATTGTTTGACACCCTGTTGTAAAATTTTGCTCTTCATTGCAAGACTCATCTTGCCTTGGGATGAATCTTTTGAAAGGATTGCAGAGTTAGTGCTTATTTCTCTCTAGACTCTTATCAGGAATGTTCCTTGAGGCCAATTCTTCTTTCAACTGGTGAGAATCTTTGAACTCCACATTCCACAGTTATTAATACATAACACTTCACAATCTGGTTTATTATCTAACAGACTGCAATTCTGAGGTTAAAGTGCAAAGTAAGCTCGATAGCTTCACTGCTACGCCATTTATATCTCTTCGTTAGCCCAAACATAAAAAAGCAAGTTGCAAAATTGTTAAGTCCTGCTGGAGATGGAAGTGGGGTGATAGTAGTGAGAGATGAGACAGAATAAACACAGGAAGGATGTTCCCAATGACAGGGGATTTCAAAACTAACAGTCACAGTCTAAAATTACAGGGTAGGCTATTTAGGACCGAGATGAGGAGAAACACCTTCACCCAGAGAGTCCTTAGCCCATGGAATTCTCTGCTACAGAAAATGGTTGAGGCCTAAACATTGAACACTTTCAGGAAGGAGTTGGATATAGTTCTTAGGACTTACACAATCAAAGGGATCAAAGTGAGAAAGTGAGAACAGGGGACTGAGTTGGATGACCAGTCATCATCAAATTGAATAGTGGAACAGGCATGAAGATATGAATGGCCTACACCTGCTCCTATTTTCTATGGGGAGTAACATGCCAGTTTTCTGAAGTGGTGAATTAGGCAAAAGCAGAAGAATGAAGGTTACCTCCCCACAAATGGTAAGTAGCTGTTAAATCAATTAAAGGTTCTATTGAGGTTCACGGGTTGACTGAAATCTCCAATGGTCCCCTCAATCATTGAAACATGGCAGCCAAACTCAGCAAATACACAGATGAGTCATCCTGGTGCCAGACTTGGGTGTGAGGGGTCAAGAATTCCAATGCCATCGCTCCACCTTATACAGGCATGGATAACATCCAGAGATGGCTACAGCCTGCCCTGCCCTCCACAATGCAACTACCATCATTTTGTGTTCAAATGGTTTTGAAAGGTTTTCTGGGGGGTCTCCATTTTGAAGCACCCTTTCTTTTACCTACAGAATCTCTGATGTGATTCTGTTAGTGCTGGAGGAACTTATTATTGGACAGTTGGATAGATAAGTTGGTAGACAAACAGACAGGTAGATTGCCTTGGGGTAAAAACAATGACTGCAGATGCTGGAAACCAGATTCTGGATTAGTGGTGCCGGAAGAGCACAGCAGTTCAGGCAGCATCCAAAGTGCAGTGAAATCGACATTTCGGGCAAAAGCCCTTCATCAGGAATAAAGGCAGTGAGCCTGAAGCCTGGAGAGATAAGCTAGAGGAGAGTGAGGGTGGGGAGGTACAACCTCAGTACAGGTTATCCCAAGGCCAGTGAAAACCTTCTAAAATGTAGTCACTGTTGTAATGTTGGGAAGTCTCAGATTCATATGTTCCAGATAAACTCTTCTGCCATCCTCTCTGGAACCTATTCGATGAACTTTCTACAAAACAATCAATTACATAGTGATGAGAAAGATAAAATACCATCCCAAACTCCAAAGTATCATTGAAGTCGCTAGTGTAATATCATTTTGAAAAAGGAAAGAGACAGATCAGGCCACTTCTTAGCCTAGCTAGAGTGAGAGGAAAAAGGAAAAATTAATGGGGAGTGGAGAACAGTGGACCAGTAACTTGATGTTGTCTATGGACAGAAAACCCTGAGAGTGAGGCAAATGAAAAAATGAGATGGTTAAATTCCAAATTCACAGATAAGACAGATATAAAATGTGCACATGTGGGAGATATGATAGATTGAAGATTAGTAGGTAGAGGAATAAAATAGTTCATGTCATTCTCACTTTTACAATTGGGAAATATCATCAATTCTTCAGGAGCAGTTGAATTTTCACACTTGCAATGACATGACAATAGAAAGGTAATAAGTCATAAATTCATGTGTAATAGCAGTACATTCAGCTGAAACTTGCTTTGCCATTCAATGTGGTTATAACTGAGCTGCTTCTTCATCGATGCTCCTGTCTGCTTCTCAAATCCTCTAACTCCTGAGAGATGAGGAATTAACCAACCTCAGTTTCAAATAAATATAACTTGGAGCATCAACAACTCTCTGGGGTAGAAAATTCCAAAGATTTAGAACCATATGAGTGAAGACATTTCCTATCATCTTAGCCCTAAATAATTAATTCCTTATGCCGAGGTCATAGTCATATTCTTGATTTTCTCAGTCCAGGGAATCAACCTTTCTGTGTTGATCCTGTAAAGCCCACTCAGAATCTTGAATGTTTCAATTAAATCACCACTCATTCTTCTAAACTCCAGAGAATATTGGCCTAATTTACTCAATCTCTCATCACGGGACAACCTACTCATTCCAACAACCAATCTAGTGAAACCTTACTATATGACCTCAAATGTAATCATATTCTTCTTTCAATGTTCAGACAAAAACTGTACAGTGTGATTTTACAAAAGTTCTATCTAGCTGTAGCAAGCCGTCCCTATTCTTATATTTCAATATTCTTGTAATATAGGCAACATACCACTTTCATTTGTGATATATGATGTGTGATTTACATATATTTTGAGATAATTTAATTTAGAGTTTGGATTTTTAATTAGTGGCTTGTGGATTTTGGTGTTTGTGTATGAGGGGGCTTAATAATTGCCAGAATTTCTGGGGCCATGCTGTTTTTAAAACCAGAATGAGAGAGGGAGTCCCTGTGGAGATAATAGGGATTTGTTAATATTATCACAAAGCTGGTTCCTTTTTTCTAAAAGCAGTTCCTTTTCTCAAGGATACTGTGTCCTTGATTCTTTTCAGAGGGGTCATAAACAGGCTGGGCTCTGATTAGATTAGTTTGGTATAGAGCTGAAAAGGATTTTGAAAGGCCTTTTGTATATATGTGAACAGGTGAGACTTCAGTCCAAAGTGGTTGTGTTTTAGAGTGACCTGTTTCACAAAAGGGGAGTGCTCAGCTCTCTAGCTGACCAGTTCAATCCAGAGCTAGTTGGGAGTTCAACAGTGAGCTGTGTGGAAACTCTCTCTCTCTTTAACCTGTAAGCATCTGTTCCTTTTTTTTAACTGGTCTTTAAGGGGGATTGCTTATCAGGACTGTTGTGTATATTTGGAACAGCATAATTAAGCCTAGTTTGGATAGATTGAGTTATATAGGGGCGAAAGTGAGGACTGCAGATGCTGGAGATCAGAGTCTAGATTAGAGCGGTGCTGGAAAAGCACAGCAGGTCAGGCAGCATCCGAGGAGCAGGAAAATTGACGTTTCAGGCAAAAGCCCTTCATCCTGATGGAGGGCTTTTGCCCGAAACATCATTTTCCTGCTCCTCAGATGCTGCCTGACCTGTTGTGCTTTTCCAGCACCACTCTAAATCTAGACTGAGTTCTGTAGGGGTTCTTTATTCTGTTCTTTGTGTTTCATTGTGTAATTTTGTGAATAAATTTCTGTCTTTTTTAAAACTTAGTAGTCAACCTAGCTACCTTACTCCGGGTAATTTTCACTGTACACTTTCTGAAACAAATTGCAAAGTTATGGTCTGGGCTGCCTGGTTGAGAATGTTTGAGTGGTCTGGCCTAGTCCATAACAATATTGGGAGAAGTTTATGATGTATAGGGTAAACATTGAGGAACGTTAACCTGCTTTCTGTTTAGAAGGATCGGGACATTGTTTCACTTAGGCAGAAAGGCCATAACTTAGACATCTTTTTGTTTCAGTTTGCAGGAGTTCCTGTTTGAAATGGATGCATGAAACCGTTGCTCCGAGAGGAAGATGTTAGTTCAGAACAGTTCAGAAATAGGTTATCCCAGTGTTAAGGTTTTAGTTTGAAAGTACTAACCAGAAGTGTTTGGTTAGAAACCAGAAGGTGTAACTTGAAGCTGAGAGAGTTTAAACTCAGTTGTGTGACTAATCACGAAAGAGCTAGCCAAACTCTCAAGAATGGGAATTGAAAAAAGCGGTGAAGAGAAACCTATAGATGTGATAGGGAAGTGACCTCTCTCTGGTGTTGCACTGTAAAGTGATGGTACAGGAGCATAATTGGGATAGTAATTTACAATGTTTTTCAAAATCATTCGATGTGTGTTATATGTACATAGAATAATTTATTCAATTTTATCTTCTTTACTTTCATGTAATAATTTTTTGCTTTATTAATAAAACCAAATCTGCAGCATTGTGTGCTTGTGTTTTAGTGAAATAAAAATGATACGATGTTTTTCTCTTTCACAGAAGGAGCGGGAGCAGAGAAGGAAGTGACGGGGACGAGAGGGGTAGCCGGGAAGGAAAGCAATGAGTATAAATACTCACCCTTCGACGCCAATGGCCATTTTAAGTGCGAGCAGCAGCAGAGGTAGGACGAACTTGGAAGACTGCAGATAAGGTAAGGCAGTTTTTATTAAAATTACTTACCAGTAGCAGGCAGCGGTGTTTTTCTCTTTCACAGAAGGAGCGGGAGCAGCGGAGGAAGTGACGGGGACCAGAGGGGCAGCCGGGAAGGAAAGCAGTGAGTATAAATACTCACCCTTCGACGTCAACGGCCATTTTAAGTGCGAGCAGCACTTTCACCAAAGTGCTCTCCCACCATGAGATCTGACACCTGTCCTGGCTCGTTGCAGAGCACCAAATCCAAAATGGCCTCTCCCCTCATCAGTCTGTCTACATACTGAGTAAGGAAACCCTCCCTACACACCTGACAAAAACGGCTCCATCCAAACTATCCGCACTTAGGAGGTTCCTGTCGATATTGGGAAAGTTGAAATCATCTATAACAATAATCCTGCTACTTTTGCATTTGTCCAGAATCTGCCCCCCTATGTGTTCTTTGATCACTCTATTGCTATTAGGTGGTCTGTAGAAAACCCCCAATGCGGTGGCTGTTCCCTTGCTGTTCCTAACCTCCATCCATACTGACTCAGTAGACAAACCTTCCTCAACAATCTTTGTTTCTGTAGCTGTGATGCACTATTTGATTAGCAATGCTACACCCCCTCTTTTTTTTCCACCCTCCCTGTTCTTTCTAAACGTTCTAAGCCCTGGAACATCAAGCAACCATTCCTGCCCCTGTGAAACCCACATCTCTGTTATGGCTTGTTAATGCTTGGTGTGTATCTATGTGCTAACTTTTGTTTTTGTACAGTTACACACATGTCCACCTGAACGATAATATTTCGAAGTTTCACTGCTTATGAAAGATATTCTGCTTTGCTATTTTACTACCAAAGTAAATATAACCTCACGCTTCCTAACATTATACTCCATTTGCCACCCAGCTGTTCACTCACTGAACCTTTGCATCCCCTTTGTGTCCTCAAATTTTATATTACCACCTAACTGTGAAAGTTTTGATATATAGTATTACACTCAACCTCTTTGCTTAGGTCATTAATATAGATTATAAATAGCTGAGGCCCCAGTACTGGTTCTTGTGACACTCCATTATTTACAGCCTTCCAACTTAATGCTCCAATTATCCTTACTCTCCAATTTCTATCCATTACTTAATCCTCTGTCCCTTCTCAATACCATAAGTACTTAACATTTTCTGTGAAACTTTGAAAACTTCTTTTTGAAATCCTTGTATACCACATCTACTACTTTCCCTTAATATATATGGCAAGGCTTAATATTCTGAATTATAATGTTCTACATTGTGTTTGAGAAAGACCATAAGATCATAAACATACAGTAGCAAACATAAACCATTCAGCTGACCGTGTCTGCTCCACCATTCAATGGTGATCTAATAATCCTTCACTCCACTTACCTAGCTTTGCCCTACAAACATTGATTCCTTTACTGATTAAAATTCCATCTATATCAACCTTGAGTATACCCAACAGCAAAATGTTTGTGGAAATAGCTATACTTGAGAAAACAATGAAGTGACTAAGGGAGATACTTAGACCATTTTTGGTTGATATTATATATATTGCTAGTTTTATAAAGAGTGTTGTGATGCAAAAGTATCTTCGAGCAAGTAGTTAATTATATGTCTCTAAAACTTCTGGGTCAAAAGGTTTCAATCCATTCTGTATAAAAGGACAGTCAATTTCTTTGAACAGTGTTGATGATGAGTGTAATTTATTGTCCTGTAATTTATTCAAGTTGACTGGTCCAAAACACATTTATGAGTGCATGGCACAGAAAGCTATTGGTCATAATTCAGGGTTTAGTATCCCTGGAGAACCATTTGTCAGTTTAAAGATAATACATATATGGCATGTTTGTACATGTGTAAGTATCCATGTGCATACTGCTCCTAAATAAATTGAAAAAAATTCATGAGCATCACCAATTAACATCTCATAATAAAGCACCACCTAATGTGTTTAGGGGCTCTTTCAACTCATTTTATCAGAGGTTAATTAATGTTACAGACAGCTTAGAAGTTACTCTGTCAGTCAGTAGTCTGCATACCTAAGGTGTTAACCCTGCCAGATTTAAAAGATAGGTTGGACGAGAGTGCTTCAGAATAGAAGCAGGTTATAATCTAACAGGTCTAACAGGTGATGAAGGAGCAGCGTTTCGAAAGCTTATGCCTCCAAATAAATCTGTAGGACTATAACCTGGTGTTATGTGATTTTTAACTTTGTCCACCCCCGCCCAACACTGGCATCTCCAAATCAGGATAGAAGCAAGCACTTTAAGTTGAGAGTTGTGAGGATGATTTTCAGATAGTGCCATGAATGTGCCTTCTTCAGTCACACCTAGCATTAAATGGTGCAGACGAAGTACATGCTACTATCTGTCTCCACTGCTGGATTCTTTCATGGAATAGGGCACTTGTCTGTTGCCAGAGGTTGTGGCTTAACAGATGACTCTCTGTATCCAAGTATGGCTGACTAGGAAATAGACGTTAGTTAGGCCACAACTGGAGTGGTGTGCGCAGTGCTGGTCACCACATTATAAGAAAGATGTAATTGTACTAGAGAGGGGGCAGAGAGATTTTCCAAGATGGTGCCTATTTAACGGGTCTGAGCTATGAGGAAAGATTGGATAGGCTGTTGTTGTTTTGCGTGCAGACATAGAGTTTGTTAGGGGACCTGACAGGGATGCATAATTAGTGGGGGCATTAATTGGTGGATGGGAAGGCACATTTTCCATTAGTAAAGGGGGGGGGCACTCTGGGGGCATAGAATTAAGGCAAGAGGTAGAATGCTCAGAGCAGAGTTGAGGAGAAATACTTTCACTTAGAGGGTAGTGGGAGTCTTGAACTCACTGCCTGAAAAAGTGAATGAATCAGAAACTATTGTAATGTTTAAGCATGGGTTAAAAGGCTAGAAAATAGGACCAGTGTCACAAGATCTTTGTTGCAGGTACAATGGGCCAAGAGGCCTACTTCTGAGCCATAAATGTCTATAAGTCTATTTCCCCACTCTTACTGCCTGCACTAGGCATAATGGACAAATTTTATAAATGACGTTAGTTTTGCTCATTATCTTACAAAATACCATGCAAGGACTGTAACAAACAATACATTGGACAAACAGGCAGAAAACTAGCCACCAGGATGCATGAACACCAACTAGCCACAAAAAGACATAACCCTCTTTCACTAGTATCCTCACATACGGATGAGGAAGGACACCACTTCGACTGGGATAATACATCCATCCTAGGACAAGCCAAACAAAGACATGCACAAGAATTCCTAGAAGCATGGCATTCCAACCAGAACTCTATCAACAAACACATCAAGTTAGACCCCATCTACCAACCCCTGAGAAAAGGAACAGGAAGTTACTTCACCACAGGAAATAACATCACCAACCCAACGAAACTCAAACATATAAATAGAAAATGGAAAGTTTCAGCATTGCTTCACATGAGGCCCACTGAAGATGTTACCTGGTAAGGTAATGAAACGTCTGGAAATGAACCTTTCAACTCAGCGAGCGAACCTACATCCAAAACCTCAACCTGAGCTACAAATCTTCTCAAAACTCGATAATGGAAGGATTTATGATTGATAATCCAACTGTTTGGCCACATTACGAATATATCTTCCGTGACCATTTATTTGAGCTTCAGGTCCAGAGGCACAAATGTTACCTATTGCACATAAAACGTTCCTGCCATTGCATGTAAATTCCAAAATTGAATAGTTCAATGCCACAAATAGTGATTGAGAGAATAACAAATCATATTGCATGGAGGATAGATGGTGAAACTTAAACAATTCTGTTCATTAAACGTACTACATGACTGTATAATACAACCTTGATTTCTAAGTGGTGAAGTGAAAAGAGAACAACAGTTTTGTAAAATGATTTAATTTTAAGCTTTCTCTCATCCTGCTATTTTCTCCAGTTCAAGAAAAGATAAAACAAGTTAGGTCCCAACAGCAGTTGTGGACACAATATTGTCACATATACAGAAGATACAGGACAATAGAAACCATGTTATATATCTCCATATACAGAGATGTCCAAATAGAGAAATAATTTTCACAGAATATATTAAATGATACATTAATCCAATAAGCTATTGCACAGAACAAGATGATCATAACAGCAGTGAACACTCTGTGCAAACACTCCAGCAAGCAACATGATGACTGATGCATGTGTAGTCCACATGATCTAGATCCAGGAAACACAGTACAGTACATCACAGACACCTTCTGTTAATTTAGCTTTTCTAAAAAAACATTCCAGCACAGTGATTTTGAGTTTCAAAATCTACAGTATTTGAATTTCTCAATCAATGTAATGGAATCCCTTTAGGCATTTTCAATCAATCTGTTCAGACACGTTATGACATATCTCTGGTGGGACTTGAAGCCAGGTTCTCTGACCCAGAGGTAAGGACACTACCCTTGTGCTGCAAGAGCCCTCTTTACAGTCATCAATTTTACCAACTGATGCTTACTTAGTGATTATCATTATTCAAGGGGACCTGGAAGTGATCGCTAATTATAAATTATGCAATAATGCAATGGTCTGCAGATTAAGCATTTGGAAAAACATTGTCAATTTTTTTAAAGTGATGAGTATAGCAGGATTCCACAGCAAATCTGTGGAAAATGCACCACCTTTTATAGATTGGAAAAGGACTCACAATGTATTTTATTAAAGACAGGATAAGCAATAGTCCAATAACAAGGGCATGAGAATCCCTTTAATCTGTAGCAGTTCTTCTGCCCTGTCATCAAATGTCTTTTTAGAGGCAGCCAATATGCAATTAGCCTTATTAAGAACTGCTTTATTCTGATTAGATGCTTATACAGCATAGTCAACGGACATTCTCAAATCTCCTTGTACTGAATTTCTGCCAATGGAGATCTTTTCACATTCAACCATTTGGATTTAATTTGTAATTGTGATTTTTTTTTGTGCAATTCATTTTGTTTAAAACTATTTTGGATTTTCTGGCTGTTAACTCTTTGGGAATCAGTTAGTTACTAAAGCTTTAGGATCAGATTTTGCCAATTCACATTTTGCATGGCCTATCTAAAATCTTAATTAAAATTAAGCTTGAGGCACATTTTTGAAAGAAAACACACCGTGAAATTAGGTCAGTACAAGAATCAATGTCACTAAAGTCGATGTTAAACTTAACAATTGTTTACCATGAATGCTATACTTTGGTTCATCTGCTAATATTATATTACTGCTGAAGCAAAGCTAATACAGCTAAAGCATTCACTAGTTAAGAGACTCAAAGGTGGAATTAAGGCATCTTTGATGTGGTGTATCTTCAAATATCAGTGAACATTCTGCAAACTCTACCCCAGCTTTAGGACATGGCAGATGGCATTTGAAGCAGCAAATCAATCACATTAATTGGCATGTGATCTTGGGCATTGTAGAATGCTGGCAAGACCTAATCTCTTATTACAGTCATTTTTTCATGATTGGATTAAACAAATGTTGAGAAATCTTACTTTATTTCAGACTCTGAAAAACTACTGTGGTGCTCGGAGGTTCTAGTTTCCTGCTGTTTTCAAATGAATGAAACATGATACATCCCAAAAATACAGGCTTTTCTCATTTGATAGTGAGGAGTGCTTACACTGCAATCACCTTCAAGTGCAATTCACATCAGAAACTCTTGGGTTTATGAGTCATTTCTCCACACAATCTGTGTTTACCTTCTGCCTCACTTTACTCAGTAATCTACAGTCCACCTCTGTCTGTTAGTCACCATTCATGGACAGCAATTAGATTTACTCATCCTCACCAGCGAAAGAGTTTGACTTCCCCAGAGATTTGTTTCAATGGAAAGGATATACATGGATTTTAAAATTAGGGTGTGAGGCAAGAATGTTAAAGACTTGGCTGAGGTTCAGTAAACAATCTACACTGTTATTGAAATAGGCACATGAGGAATTCCACACATTCTTTTTGGCATATGTGTTGGATTTAAATGTGGTGCTTGTGATTCGTTTAGTGGTTGGAAGCATTAGGCAGACATGAGATGAATCGGACAGAATGTGGAAGATGGTGGACTTCTGTTATCGACGAATTTGCAGGGATTCAAATGCAAATTAAAACCAGTTTGACAAAACATGAACTTTATGTAAATTAAACAGTTCATGCAACACTGATCAATTTAGACATAAAAGACAACAAGTACCACATATGGAAAACAGAACCAATGGTAGTGGATTTCGAAGGAGAAACACTTCAGCAGCATGGATATGTACGGTTAAAGGGGAGAAGAAAAGAGAAGAACTCTATTGCTCATTTGTAAGAAACTTATCAGCCATGTTTGAATGACGGAGCAGACTCGATGGGCTGAATGGCCTAACTTCTGGTCTGCCCCTATGTCTTATAGTTGGGGAAAATACAATAATTGAACTCTTTGCAAATACAATGAAAAATTAGGAGCTGAAGTTAGGAAATTTGGGGAAACAAGTTACCAAATGGGAGACACACAGAAATATCAACTTTAATAACTCATTGGGTATTGAAGCAGTCTGCATTGATGCAGCAAGACTGGGACAATATTCAGGCTTGGACTGATACATGGCAAGTAACACAAGCCACAAACAATGGCCATCTCCCAAAAAGTGACTATCAACCATATTTCTTTGATATTCAATGGTATTTCCATTACTCAATCCCCCATTGACATACTGGGGGACTACCATTGACCAGAAGATGAACTGGTCCAGCCATGTAAGTACTGTGGCTACAACACAAAGTTAAAGGCTGTGAGTTCTGTGCTGAGTACCTTTGTCTGTTCACCATCCACAGATACAAGCCAGGGATGTGATTCAATACTCTTACTTGCCTGACTGAATGCAGCTCCAACAACACTCAAGAAACCTAGCCATGGGCACACGTATGGACCCCAGCTATGCCTGTCTCTTTGTTAGCTACGTAGAACAGTTGATCTTCCGTAATTACACCGGCACCACTCCCCACCTCTTCCTCTGATACATTGATGACTGCATTGGTGCCACCTCATGCTCTCGCGAGGAGGTTGAGCAATTCATCAACTTCACCAACACATTCCACCCTGACCTTAAATTTACCTGGACCATCTCTGACACTTCTCTCCCCTTCCTGGACCTCTCCATTTCCATTAATGACGACCGACCTGACAGTGACCTTTTTTTACAAACCCACCGACTCTCACAGCTACCTGGATTACCCCTCCTCCCACCCTACATCTTGCAAAAATGCCATCCCGTATTCCCAATTCCTCCACCTCCGCCGTATCTGCTCCCAGGAGGACCAGTTCCACCACAGAACACACCAGATGGCCTCCTTCTTCAGAGACCGCAATTTCCCTTCCCATGTGGTTAAAGATGCCCTCCAACGCATCTCGTCCACATCCTGCACCTCCGCCCTCAGACCCCACCCCTCCAACCATAGCAAGGACAGAATGCCCCTGGTGCTCACCTTCCACCCTACAAACCTTCGCATAAACCAAATCATCCGCCGACATTTCTGCCACCTCCAAAAAGACCCCACCACCAGGGATATATTTCCCTCCCTACCCCTTTCCGCCTTCCGCAAAGACCATTCCCTCTGTGACTACCTGGTCAGGTCCACGCCCCCCCTTACAATCCACCCTCCCATCCTGGCACCTTCCCCTGCCACCGCAGGAATTGCAAAACCTGCGCCCACACCTCCTCTTTCACCTCTATCCAAGGCCCTAAAGGAGCCTTCCACATCCATCAATGTTTTACCTGCACATCCACCAATACTATTTATTGTATCCGTTGCTCCCGATGCGGTCTCCTCTACATTGGGGAGACTGGACACCTCCTAGCAGAGCACTTTAGGGAAAATATCCGGGACACCCGCACCAATCAACCACACTGCCCCGTGGCCCAACATTTCAACTCCCCCTCCCACTCTGCCGAGGACATGGAGGTCCTGGCCTCCTTCATCGCTGCTCCCTCACCACCAGATGCCTGGAGAAAGAACGCCTCATCTTCCTCCTCGGAACATTTCAACCCCAGGGCATCAATGTGGACTTCAACAGTTTCCTCATTGCCCCTTCCCCCACCTCACCCTAGTTCCAAACTTTCAGTTCAGCACTGTCCCCATGAATTGTCCTACCTGCCTATCTTCTTTTTCACCTATCCACTCCACCCTCCTCTTGACCTATCACCTTCATCTCCTCCCCCACTCACCTATTGTACTCTATGCTACTCTCTCCATCCTTCAGGCTCTCTGCCTTTATTCCTGATGAAGGGCTTTTGCCAAAACATTGATTTTACCGCTGCTCGGATGCTGCCTGAACTGATGTGCTCTTCCAGCACCACTAATCCAGACTCAAGAAACCTGTCAAGGCAGCTGCATCATTGGCATCCCACCTACATTGGCAGAAACTCACTCCACTTTATTATGAAAGCAGCTGATGGTAACACTGGGCAAGTCAGATCCTGGAGTGAGATCTGGCTTGATAAACCACATCTTTTATTTTTCTCTTTCTGTTTACTGTGGTGGTCAGCCACTGAACATATTCACAAGAAGCTGCCAATGTATTTTTAACAAAAAAAGTTATGACAAACAAAAGTAAGACACCAACTGCATTCCACTGTACAATAATTCTTTACAAATATCAGAAAGGCGCAATCCAACAACTGTACAGAGACCACATCTATCTCCAAACTAAGACTCCTTTACTGGTAGGTGTATATTTCAGCATCTTTCTGCATTTACTTGATGCTTTTTACTTCAGTTAGTGTTTTATCTGAGACCCTTAGACAAACTTCTACAAAACTTCATTTATTACTTAACATGCATCTTTCAAACTCATGTTTTTGACAGTCTTGTAGGATGTCATTGCCTCTGACAGGTTAATAGCCTTCAGCTTCTAAAGCTTGGCACTTATTGACTTGTAAGCCATATCAGCCCAGATCTCTTAGAAACAGATAACAAAAGGATTGTCTTTTCTCTGAATGAACATGCACACTACCTGATGACTTCTGGATTGTTCTGACTTCTTGCATTACTAGATTCCCTCTGGCAGGCAACAATGCTTCTTTTCTGTCTTTCACTTTTGTTTCTAATGCACTGAACTGGTTACTCTAAAAGTTTGAAGACCTCATTAAAATGCACAGAAACAAAAATCCCATGACATCCAGGCGCAAGTCTCAGAAAAACCTTAAGTGAAACTAGAAACCAAGTTTTCTCCTTTTCAACACACAATACATAGAAATACAAATAAAACTCAAAACTGTACATCCACTTTAGAACCCAAGCTCTCAGACAATAATAAAATATGAATTCTCATCATATTGCCCTGCAGAAGAACTTTCATCTTTTACTCTACTACAATCATCTCACTATATCCAATCAATGTAATAAATTTCACTTTGACAGTGACAATACATGTCCATCAAATATACAAAGATTTTCCATCACAATAATATTCTACTGAAGTCCCATTTCATCACTAATTTGCCATTGATAAAGCATCCACTATGATATTGTCTCTTCCTGCTACAAGAATATTTTTTAAGTTATATGGTTGTATCATTAAACTCCAACAAAACAATCTCAGTTGTTTGCTGTGAAATCTTGCTCAGAGGTTGGTGGCTTATGGGCTGCATTATTAGCAATTTCTGCAGAGTTGTTAGATATGCACAATTAAAATTGTTGTAGAGCTATTAAATGCAAAGTGCTGTTTTTCACAGTTGAATATTTCTGTTAATACACATTCAACTTGCGTCAAAAGTAACTGACTGGTTTGGTTCTTCACTCCCCATCTTCTGTTATAATACTGCATTAACATACAGTTTAAATGGTTTAGCATAATTTGGTGCTAGCACAACCAGTGAAGAAGTCAGCACAACTTTGAAGGTTGTGATGGTTCTGTGCCTTTAAGTGTGTACTGTGCTGTTACTTTTGCAGAGATGTTTTGTCACAGTGGTGCAGAGGAGTCTCCTTCAGATGGGCAATTGGTAAACAGCTTTAGAGTTCTCCATGGATTTTTTTTTTAAATGAGACAAAGAATCATAAGTGGGCAGAGACAGAGCT
Source organism: Hemiscyllium ocellatum (assembly GCF_020745735.1). NCBI lineage: Eukaryota > Metazoa > Chordata > Chondrichthyes > Orectolobiformes > Hemiscylliidae > Hemiscyllium > Hemiscyllium ocellatum. The sequence continues at coordinate 20,179,918 of NC_083414.1, read as the reverse complement.
GACACAGAACAAGGAAAGGTTTTAATTTTAGAACACAGACATAGAAAATGGAACATAGAAAATAGAGCATTGAACATAGAACAGTACAGCACAGTACAGGCCCTTGAGTCCACAATGTTGTGCCAAGTATTTATCTTGATCTAAGATCAACCTAGAACTTGCCTGAAGAAGGGCTTATGCCCGAAACGTCGAATCTCCTGTTCCTTGGATGCTGCCTGACCTGCTGCGCTTTTCTAGCAACACATTTTCAGCTAAAATCAACCTAACCTACTTACCCCTCAATTTACTGTCATCCATGTGCTTGTCCAGCAGTTGCTTAAATGTCCCTAATGTCTCTGACTTTACTATGCTGGCGGTGCATTCCACATCTGCAAATGTGTTGCTGGTCAAAGCACAGCAGGCCAGGCAGCATCTCAGGAATAGAGAATTCGACGTTTCGAGCATAAGCCCTTCATCAGGAATAAGAGAGAGAGAGCCAAGCAGGCTAAGATAAAAGGTAGGGAGGAGGGACTAGGGGGAGGGGCGATGGAGGTGGGATAGGTGGAAGGAGGTCAAGGTGAGGGTGATAGGCCGGAGTGGGGTGGGGGCGGAGAGGTCAGGAAGAGGATTGCAGGTTAGGAGGGCGGTGCTGAGTTGAGGGAACCGACTGAGACACGGTGGGGGGAGGGGAAATGAGGAAGCTGGAGAAATCTGAATTCATACCTTGTGGTTGGAGGGTTCCCAGGCGGAAGATGAGGCGCTCCTCCTCCAGCCGTCGTGTAGTTGTGTTCTGCCGGTGGAGGAGTCCAAGGACCTGCATGTCCTCGGTGGAGTGGGAGGGAGAGTTAAAGTGTTGAGCCACGGGGTGATTGGGTTGGTTGGTTCGGGCGGCCCGGAGGTGTTCTCTGAAGCGTTCCGCAAGTAAGCGGCCTGTCTCACCAATATAGAGGAGGCCACATCGGGTGCAGCGGATGCAATAGATGATGTGTGTGGAGGTACAGGTGAACTTGTGGCGGATATGGAAGGATCCCTTGGGGCCTTGGAGGGAAGTGAGTGTGGAGGTGCGCCCACACCTCCACACTCACTTCCCTCCAAGGCCCCAAGGGATCCTTCCATATCCGCCACAAGTTCACCTGTACCTCCACACACATCATCTATTGCATCCGCTGCACCCGATTGGCCTCCTCTATATTGGTGAGACAGGCCGCTTACTTGCGGAACGCTTCAGAGAATACCTCCGGGCCGCCCGAACCAACCAACCCAATCACCCCGTGGCTCAACACTTTAACTCTCCCTCCCACTCCACCGAGGACATGCAGGTCCTTGGACTCCTCCACCGGCAGAACACAACTACACGACGGCTGGAGGAGGAGCGCCTCATCTTCCGCCTGGGAACCCTCCAACCACAAGATATGAATTCAGATTTCTCCAGCTTCCTCATTTCCCCTCCCCCCACCTTGTCTCAGTCGGTTCCCTCAACTCAGCACCGCCCTCCTAACCTGCAATCCTCTTCCTGACCTCTCCGCCCCCACCCCACTCCGGCCTATCACCCTCACCTTGACCTCCTTCCACCTATCCCACCTCCATTGCCCCTCCCCCTAGTCCCTCCTCCATACCTTTTATCTTAGCCTGCTTGGCTCTCTCTCTCTTATTCCTGATGAAGGGCTTATGCTCGAAACGTCGAATTCTCTATTCCTGAGATGCTGCCTGGCCTGCTGTGCTTTGACCAGCAACACATTTGCAGCTGTGATCTCCAGCATCTGCAGACCTCATTTTTTACCGGTGCATTCCACATACCCACCACTCTCTGCATAAAGAACCTACCTCTGACATCTCCCCTAGATCTTCCTCCAATCACCTTAAAATTATGACCCCTCATGACAGCCAATTCTGCCCTAGGGAAAGGTCTCGAGCTATCTATCTATGCTTCTCATTACCTTGTACACTTCTATCAAGACTCCTCTCTTCCTTCTTCTCTCCAGTTTTAAAAGCCTGAGCTCACTCTACCCCTCTTCATAAGACAAGCCCTCCAATCCAGGCAGCATCCTGGTAAATCTTGTTTGCATCCTCTCTAAAGCATCTACACTCTTCCTATGATGAGGCAACCAGAACTAGACACAATATTCCAAATGTGATCTAATCAGGGATTTATACAGTGGCAGAAAAACCTCGTGGCTCTTAACTCTACCCCTATTAATGAAAGCCAAAACACCATATGCCTTCTTAACATACCTATCAACTTCGGTGGCAACTTTGAGGGATCTATGTAAATGGACCACAAGATCCCGCTGTTCCTCCACACTGCCAAGAATCCTGTCTTTAACCCTATATTCAGCATTCAAATTCAACCTTTCAAAATGAATCACTTCACAGGTTGAACTCCAACTGCTACTTCTCAGCCCTGGTCTGCATCCAGTCAATGCCATGTTGTAGCCTGCAATAGCCCTCGACACTATCTACAACACCACTGACCTTTGTATCATTGGAAAACTTACTAACCCACCCTTCTGCTTCTTCATCCAAGTCATTTATTAAAAACTGCAAAAAAGCAGAGGCACAAGAACAGATCCCTGTGGAACACTACCGGTCACTAATCTCCAGGCTGAATACTTTCCAACCACTACCACTCGCTGTCGTTTGTTTGGCCAGCCAATTCTGTATCCAGACAGCCAAATTTCCATGTATTCCATACCTCCTAACTTTCTGAATGAGACTACTGTGGGGAACCTTATCAAATACCTTAGTGAAATCCATACATAGCACATCCACTGCTCGACCTTTGTCAATTTGTCTTGTCACGTCATCAAAAAACTCAATAAGGCTTGTGAGGCATGACCTGCCCCTCACAAATAATGATGATCTTTAGTCAAACTATGTTTTTCCAAATAGTCATAAATCCTACCTCTCAGGATTCTTTCCAGTAACTTGCTCACCACAGACATAAGACTGACTGGTTTGTAATTCCCAGGTATTTCCCTATTCCCGTTCTTGATCAGAGGAACAACATTCACCTCCCTCCAATCTGCCCGTACTGCTCCCTTGAAGAGTGAGGATGCAAAGATCATCGCCAGAGATGCAGCAATCTCATTCCTTGCTTCCCGTAGTAACCTCAGATATATCTGCTCCAGCCCTGGGGACTCATCTATCTTGATATTTCCCAGAATTTCCAGCACATCCGCTTCCTTAATATTAATCTGTTGTAGCCTATTAACCTGGTCCTTTTGTCTAGAGAATACTGAAGCAAAAAACTCATTTAGGGTCTCCCCTACCTCTTCAGACTCCCAGCACAAGTTCCCTCTGCTACCCTTGATCAGCCCTACCCTCTCTGTGATCATTCTCTTATTCCTCACATACACGTAGAACACCTTTGGGTTTTCCCTAATTCTTCCTGCCAAGGCTTTTTCGTGCCCCTTCCTAGCTCTCCTGAGTCCATTTTTGAGTTCTTTCCTAGCTACCCTGTAATCCTCTAAAGCTGAGCCAGATCCTTGCTTCCTCAACTTTAAGTAAGCATCCTTCTTCCTTCTGACAAGAAGCTCTTCTGCTCTTAGGTGAAAGTGAGGACTGCAGATGCTGGAGATCAGAGTCAAGATTAGAGTGGTGCTGGATATGAAAAGGAGAGTGCTTCGGCCTCTCAGTCAGTACTCTCTACCACTTACTACATAATAAGGTATTGAAGGACATGGAATGGTTATGTAAAACCTGGAATCAAGAATTGGAGATAGAAATCTCCTTAGAGATGTGAGAGGACATCTGGAAAAACTCTAGGAAGATCTCTATCTGTAACAGAACTTAGGCTATTCAATTGAAGATACTTCATAGGGCTCACATGGCACCTGAGTGACTGGTAAAGTTCAAGACAAGAGCATCTCCAATGTGCCCTAAATGCAAAATAGAAGTTGCTACCCTTGGGCATTGTCTGTGGACATGCCATAAGATCCGCAGACACTGGGACAGCGTAGCGAATGCCTTGGAAAAGAATTTTGGGTGCGGAGATTGGGTTGGACCCAGTGTCTCTACTTTTGGGCTCCCTAAATTTCCCCTCTCTAGATACATACGGGAAGAAATTATTCATTATCCTTTCCTTTTGTGCGAGAAAAAACATCTTAGTAAATTGGGTATCCGAAAGTCCCCCAAGCCTTTTGAATTGGCATAGGGTAGTCATGGAATATATCCCCTTTGACTTCCTTACGAATATGGTGCACCAAAAAACGGAATTCTTTTATAGAACATGGCAGTCCTTTTTGAACTACGTTGATGCAGGTATATCGGCCATATTGTTCAGGGCCTTTGCTTAGCCGTTGGATGGTTCGGGGGCTCCCAGGAGGAGGAATCCCATATAAATACAGGTTTTGTTATCACTTGATATAAATTTATTTTGAATATGTATCTAGTTATTTATTTACTTATTTACTTTCATTGCTCCTTTTTTTGTTATTGTTAGTAATATGTGATTTTGTGTTTTGGTAGTTTGTAGAATAGATTAATAGTTTTCTTAATTTTATATTGGTGTTATTATATTGTAAAGTGGAATACACTATTTTGTACTATTTTTGTAATTTCAATAAAAATATCTATTAAAAAAAGAGTGGTGCTGGAAATGCATATCAGGTCAGGCAGCATCCAAGGAACAGGAAAATCGAGGTGTTGGGCAGGAGCCCTTCATCAGGAAATTCCTGAAGGGCTCCTGCCCGAAAAGTCGATTTTCCTGCTCCTTGGATGCTGTCTGACCTGCTGTGCATTTCTAGCACCACTCTACACTTGGCTTCTCTGCTCTTGTCATCCAAGACTCCTTCACCTTATCATCTCTTGCCTACCTCAGTGGGGAAAAGTTATCCAACACTTGCAACAAGTGCTCCTTAAACATTCTCCACATTTCTGTTGTGCATTTCCTGTAGAACAATTATTCTGAAGTTATACTCCACAACTTCTGTCTAATAGCATTATAATTTCCCCTCCCCAGTTAAAAACCATCCCATAATGTCTGCTCCTGTCCCTCTCCATGGCTACGGTAAAGGTGAGGCAGTTGTGGTCACTGTCACTGAAATGCTCTCCCATCGAGATCTGACACCTGGCCTGGCTCGTTGCCGAGCATCAATTCCAATATGGCCTCCCCCCTAGTTGGCCTATCTACATATTAAGTCAGGAATCCCTCCAGGACACACCTGACAAAATTGGCTCCATCCAGACCATCTGCACAAATGAAGTTCCAATCAGTATTGGGAAATTTGAAGTCACCCATGACAGCAACAGTTACATTGGCACCTTTCCAAGATCTGATATCCAATCTGTTCTTCCATCTCTGTGCTGCTATTGGGGAGGTCTATAAAAACAGCCAAGAAAGTGATTGCTCCTTTCCTGTTACTGATTTCCACCCATACTGACCCGCCCCTTCTCTTCTGCAGCTGTGATGCACTCTCTAATTAACAATGCTACTCCCCCTCCTCTTTTAACTCCCTCCTTGTTCTTTTTAAAAGATCTAAACCCTGGAACATACCTAGTATTGTGACAAAACTTCTGAAAAAGAACCTTCCAGCTCAGCGAGCAAACTTACATTCTGGAACATCCAGCAACCATTCCTGCTCCTGTGAAATCCATGTCTCCGTTATGGTATAAGATCATAGTTCCAATACTTATCCATGCTCCAAGTTCATCACTCTTATTCCTGACACTCCTTGCGTTGAAACAGACACAATTCAACCCATCCTTTTGCCCTATCAACTGTGTATCCTTCCTGACGGATTTTCTGCATTCTATTTCTGCCCTTTCAACAACTACCGTCACCTTTGACCTTAGCTTTGGTTCCCATCTCCCTGCCAAATTAGTTTAAACCCTCCCAAAGTACTCTAGCAAATCTCCTGCCCAGGACATTGGTGCCCCTCCAGTTTAAGTGCAACCTATCCTTCATGTATAGATCCCACCTTCCCCAGAAGGTACCCCAATGATACAGTGCTTCAATTGAGTATCTGTCTTTCACATTTTCTATCAAAGAAGATGGGATAAATATGTCAGCATCAATTTCTTTATCTTCCTCCTTTTAATTGCATGCACTCTTTCTTTTCTTATCTAATTCTGTGGCCCTGAGATCTGGTATACAAAAATCAAGGAAGAATCCAGGCTGTTACTTTCAGCATCTATTTCTTGGACGTCCATTGTTTGTTCCAATACCCTCAGCTTAGTCAATGTTTAAACCACCCAGGTTATTTACCAAAATGAAATTAATTTCTTCTATCAGGATTTTCTGCACTCATCTAACTACAACGTTCCATTAATCAAGTCACTCTTTAATCCCACTCTATATAAAAAGGGACAAATTTGTAGCCTCCTTGTAAATCTCCCATTAATACTTTTTCCTTTGTCAGCCCCTCTAGAAGGCAAATTCTATTATCAGTGAACATCAATAACTGACTTACTCCAGTACCTCCTAATATCTTATTGAATTACTTCCTTGTTTAGAGAATTACCTCGCCCTTGAAATAAAATATTCAGAACCTGCAGTAGTCTGATTTTTCTCATCAGTAATAAATTTAGAAGAATTTGCTTGACTGTCCTGAGTCACCTCCTCCATCCAAGTTGGTTCTGAGAATATCATGCTACGGTTTTAATATCCATTTTCATTCCTGATACACCCTGCTCTGAGGATTCCTTCAGCATTCCTACTATTCCACTAGATCTTCTATTTAATTTCCAGCAATCAACTTTACCATGTTGATTTTTATTACAATAAAAGCATTTTATTTTCTTTATACTTTTAAGTTAGAGAATTTCCCTTTTACCATTCTTCTGTTTGTTCACCATAACTAATACCACCTTCTATCCCCAAGTTTTTTATTTCCAGTTTTCTTGTTGATTTCCTTTTGGCCACTCCTCCACATATAACTGCTCATGTGAGATAGCAGATCATGGCTGTGCCTTAATCAATCTCTTTTATAGCTCCAGCTTTAGTATTCAGTATCTCACCCAACGAAGGAAAGCATTCCACTTGCTGTTGTTACTATTTCATCCTCATGTCCTGCCACCTACAAAGACCTGTGGACATACATTCTGGGTTCTCTCACTACTTCTACCCTTTTCAATACCTTCCAATTTATGGTGTACTCCCTTGCTTTGTTTGCCTCCTGAAATGCCTAAGCTTGCACTTCTCCAGATTAAATTCCGTTCACCACTTTTTACCCACTCAACCAATTCATTGATATTATTGTACAGTCGACAGCCATCTCTTCATTATCCACAACACAGCCAATTTTTGTGTTGTTTGCAAATTTCCCAAATATGTCTCCTCCATTCTTTAATATGTACCACAGACAGCCAACACTGAGCCCTGTGGAACACCATTGGAAACCACTTTCCATTTACCAAAATATCATGACCATTTCTTAACCCCAATTTTGGATCTAACTTTCCCTTTATGCCATAGGCTTCATTTCTCTGACCAGTTCTGCCATGTGAGACCTTACCAAATGCCTTTCCAAAATCCATGTAGATAACATTTACTGCACTAACTTCATTAATCTTCCTTGTTACTTCTGCAAAGAGTTAGTAGGACATTACCTGGCCTTAATGCCATGCTGATTATTCTCAATTAATTCATGCCTATCTAAGTGGGGTTAATCTCAGCATTGATTCTAGTAATTTTCCTACTACCATGATAAGATGGACAGGTCTACAACTATCCTTCACACCTTTGTTGAATAATGGTACAATAGCTGCAGACTTCCAATGCTTTAGTACCACATTCGAATCAAATGAAGATTAGGTCATGATCCTGAGGGCATCCATTATTTCTTCCCTGGCTTCCTTCAACAGCTTATGGTACAATCCATCCACTCCAGCAATCCATTATCTTTCGTGGAGGTCAGTACCTCCCCCTCATTACGTTTATTTAATATTTCACACTCTTTCTTTAAATAGAATGCTTGCATCATGATGACAGTGACAAAGCATTCATTAAGAACCCTACCCATATCTTCACGTACGTATCTGATAGCCCCTACCCATTCATTGGTCATCCATTTGCTCTTAATGACCTGATGATGACAATAGTGAGGGTTGGCTTTGAGTAAAAAAAGCAATAACAGCATAATGCATTTATTCAGTGCCATGAACATTAAAAAATAGTTGAAGGAAAATGAGACTGAGGCAAGAGGTTAGGGAATCCTCCAATATCCTCTGTTGAATAATTAACTGGACTATGGTGAAACAGCAGGGCAGTGAAACTAATTGGCAGCCTTTTTAAAAACAGTGTGCTGAATGACCTTTTGCAATTCTATAACATGCTATACTATGCACCATAATAATAGTCACAGGGAGGTTGCTCAATAAAATACATCTAGAAACAGTATGTGCTTTGGATATTTATGACTAGTATGAACAACTAGCTGACAGATGATTATGCTGTCAGTGAAATATTAATGGCTATGACATAAATATTAAAAGTTCATTAAACAAGTTGAAGTGAAAATAAATATAGTCACCCCAAAGCACCCACATTTTTCATGCTAGTCAAATGATATGGTTTTAAATAAAGGACAAAACAAATTATACAATTTGAAACATAAGCTGTAATCAGGCATTTAATTGTATTCCCTGTTAGTTAACCTTGCCCTTGCACATTTAGCTTTTTAAATGTGTGGCATTCACAGTTAACCATGTATTTGGTCCTTGTTTGAAGTTGCTATACTATTTGAACATAAATAAGGCAAAAGCCATTAACATGCCCATTATTTCGGAAGCAGGCTTTGGCGCATAAATATTTTATTCTGCTGCGAAAGTGTAGGGGCACATTTGATGACAATTGTTTATTAAGTGAATGCATTCATAGTGAGGCCTGTTGTACGCAAACATGACATTCTGTCCTAAACTAAAATTTAAATTATAGCTTTCTAAATGAATAGCCCACACTATGTCATCTTTAAAATGGCACAGGAATGATTGTGCAGTGGGGTCTTTCATTTGCACTTGAATCAGCTCTAGGATTCATCAAGAAAGTACTGTGTACTGCAGTGGTTGGTCATTATTACAATTTTGATGATCAAAACTGAATAGGTTATTTATGTTAAAAGACACACAACACAGGTGCATTTAGATACAAACAGAGGGTAGACAAACAATTTTATTGATCAATAACAAATTTCAAAAAGGTACAAATCATTGGCTTCCATTAGCATAATCAATATTACCAACGATGCATTGCATCCATACCAACAGAGCTCAGAACTGCTTACAGTTTAGTGCAGTCTTCATAAAAATCAGCAGATAGAACACAACACAAGAACTTGCAAGGGAAGATGTTTGCTCAACATAACACAGATACCACAACCTTTCCTCTCTCTCATTTTTAACAAAAGAGATTAAGCTTAACATTAAAGAATAAAGAGAATTCCACTGACAAGCAGCATATGACTTTTACTACATATGTTCATTCAGCAATGTACAGGTAAAATTGTGCCTAACCACATCAATTCCCAGAGCTCTTAAAGGTCACTACCCCACAGAACGTCCAGTCTATTCCTCTTGCATATAAAAACTTGCATTCTACTTTGTTATGCTCTGTAATGCACCAAACTCATCATCTCCCATGGCAACCTGGCACAGTTCATCTAATATTGCCACTGCTTGATTTCTCCCAATTATTGGCATGTCAAATAGCGCCTATTTTGTGACTGTCTTAAATCGTTCAAAATAGCTTTGTATTCACTCTGTGCATTCACTGTCATCAGCAGCCTCCAGTTTTGTATCAGTAAAATTCCAAATCATGTCGGCGGAAAGAGATAACAGCCTTACTACTGATCCGCAGGAAACCCAATACATATCTACTTCCATCTGAAGCAATAGTATAAGGGTTACACAGCACATAACTGTAGGTAATGTTCACACTTTGCTTGACTGGCTTATAGAAAAGCAACAGTATTTTAGTAATTTCTCATACTTGTATCAAGGGTAGCTTCATAATGTTGGGAGAATCACAGAAGGCAAAAAAACAACTGTTCTATATTTTTGCTGCCACGTTAAAGGATCTGATACATAGATGGTGATATGAACAAATTAGTTAGAATCTAAGCAAGTATTCTGTGAAATCCATGGCTTAGTACTGTAAGTCTTTGTGTGAACATTAAAGAGAATGTATCAAAAATTAGGGGTTTGTGGGGTGTACTTGGGACCAGTAATCCATGCAACCCAGGTTATTATTCTGGGGACATAAATTTGAATCCCACCACAGCAGATGATTAAATTTACTAATGTTTGCCAACTTTTTCTAGTCTAAATGTAATTCCAGATCCACAGCAATGTGGTTGACTCTTAACTGCCCTCTGGGCAATTAGTGCTAGCATTTATTGCCCATCCCTAAGATCATGTGAACAAATAAAACAAACTATCGTCAGAAATTTAGTTATTCCATTAATAGCTGTTTCTAAAGTATAACTGGCTCTAACATACACATCAAGGAAGAAATAGAGGAAAGATATATGAGCCTACTTAGTTAAACATCCATTTTTTTCTGTTGTGAAAACAGAGCTCTATTGACTATTGTCTGTTCCTTCCTCTTCAGGTTGAGATGAACCAGGAAATTACAAACTGGGGGGTCTCATGTCAGCGGTAGGGAAACAATTGGAGAAAATTCTGAAGGAGAGAATTAATGTTCACTTGGGAAAGCGTGGGTTAATTAGGGATAGTCAGCATGGCTTTCTCAGAGGGAGATCACAACTGACCAATTGGTTAGAATTTTTCAAAAATGTGATCAAGTGTGTGGATGAGGAAAGTTCAGTCAATGTAGTTTACAGGGTATATGGATTTTAGTGAAGTTTTTGACAAGATACCACATAGCAGACTGATGAAGAAGGTTAAAGCACATGAATTGAGGGGACCTTGGAGAAATGGATCAGAAACTGGCTTAGTAATAGGACACAAAGGGTGGTGGTAGAAGACTGTTTAAGTGATTGGAGGTTTGTGTCCAGCAGTGTACCACAAGGATCAGTACTGATACCTTATGGTTTGTTATACACATAGTGATTTGAATGAAAATGTGGGGAATGTCAAGCAAGTTTGCAGATGACCCCAAGATTGGTGAGGACGTTAATTGTAAATAAGATGGTTCAACATTACAAAGAAATATAAGTGAGTGGGTCAGATGAGCAGAGCAGTGACAGATGGTATTTACCCTGTTAAGTGTGAGATGATGCACTTTAGAAGAAGAAACAAAATGAAGGAGTATTTAATGAATGGCAGAACATTGTGTTGATCACAGTAAAAATGGGATTTTGGGGTAATTATTCACAGATCCCTGAAGTCAGCAGAGCACATGAACAGGATAGTTAAGTAGTCATATGGGACACTTGCTTTCATCAGTTATGGTACTGAGTATGAAAGCAAGGAGGAAATGTTGGAGTTGTACCATGTTGGTTAGGCCACAGCAGGTGCACTGTGTGCAGTTCTGGTCACCTCACTTTAGGAAGAATGCGATAGAAAGGAGGTTCACCAGAATGTTACCAGGAATGAAGCAATTAAGGAGGTTTCATTAGAGCAGAGAAGGCTGAGGGGGGGACATGATTAAAGTGTTTAAGATTATGAGGAGTGTGAACAGGGTGAGTAAGGAGCAGCTAAACCCTTAGTTGAGGGGGCAATCATGAAGGAGCATAGTTTTAGGGTAAGGGGCAGAAGATTCAGAGGGGATTTGAGAAATTTTTTTTCCACTCAGGTCATGGAATCTGGAATGTACTGCCTGGGAAGGTACTGCAGGCTGGAAACCTTACAACCTTTAGAAGGTATTTGGTTTTGCACTGAAGTATCATAACATGCAAGGATATGGGACAAATTCAGGAAATTGGAATTAGCATGCCTTTAGAGGCAGTTATTGTCAGTACAGATTCGATGGGCTGAAGGGCCTTTGCTTCAGTGTATGACTATGACTAATAATATATTGTATTTCATGAACTACCTGGACCTCATTCTCAAGAACAACCTCAAAGCAGGATTCCAGAAGGAGCAGCTTTCATCACCTTGCCATTGGTTTATCACACTGCCTAGCATAAAGACCTGCTTTTAAAACTTTTAACAATTATTCAATGTAGCAAAATTCTTTGGCTTATCAATAATATAATGAACAATCACAATTTATTTTACATCAGTGGCAAAACCAAGTAAATATTTGCCACAGAGGTCTGCACTCACACAGGATCTTTCCAACATTTATAAAATGGACCATACCCCTCCACAAGAGGAGATGCATGTAATTTGGTCATCAATGGCTTGGGCCTTTTGGTAATGCTATTTCTATTCCTGATACCACTATCTTGAGCCAGGAAAGACAAGACAGTTGTTTCAGGATGTCATCGGAACAACAAAGATCTCAGGAAAGCATTCAATGCTTCCTCTGCCAAAGGTGACTCACCCATGACCTACCCCCAAGCCCAACTAAATCCTTGGGTGCCACCATCATGGTCTACAAGAGGGAACAAAAATACAACAAATAATGATCTTCCCATTCTCAAAGACTTGGAAAATTCCACCTCAAAAAATAACCCTTAAAATTGTAGCAACCATTTCAGGAAACAGCAGCTAACATTCATATCAACCCATTATCCAGATGGATGGAACTATGGGATGCTTGCTGCATACAAAAAGAAAGTCAACACCTCACCACTGACAACAATACAGGTCATTGGTCTTGACCTTCCTTGAAGACAACTTACAGCACATAATTCAACCTTGGCAAGGCAGGAGCTAAAAAATTACATGATGGTGACTGTAACCATGAATTTCAGACCATGGAACATATCATATCAACTGCCCATCAATATCTATGGTGGGAGGTATCTTGTTTCTCCACCTGGCATTTTAAAAGGCCATAAAAATGACAGACAGCTTAGATATCTTCTTATCAGATTTTCCAATCATACGATAGCTGTGTTGGAAACCACCGATTTAAGCCTGTCTAGTATAAATGTGCACAATGAAATTTATAAGACAGCAAAACCGATAAAAGTGTTAGACCGGGAAACAATGTTTTACAGGGTAAGAAATACATTGAAGTGCAAGATTAATATATCATAGGTATTGGGAAGTGTGGCAGGGTACGTAGAGACAACTATGCACTCTGGAAGCAGGAAACTTATATTAGTAAGATTAAAGTTAATAGCATAATGCACTAGAGGAACAGGAACTAGACAAGAAACACTGCTGCTTTATATACTGATGTACTGAAAACTTAAAAGGGGGACTGGAATCAATTAGCAAACAATGTTGAACAACCCTTGCTGCAATAAATCAGTTTCTTTTTTGAATTATCATAATACTGAGTTTAAAGCTATGTTTAGCAAGCATCTTCCTTCAAATATTTATAACATCATGCAAAGATCTGCCAAGTTCAAACATCAAAAGAAGGAAAATGCAACTCCAGCCATTACAACTACAGGATAACTTCAAGTCAGCAGTGGACAGAAAGGACTGTACTGATAGCTATTTCACAAATAGAGGTGAACTGAGGCTAACAAGAGAGTCACTATGAACACTGGTCAGCAAGGAAGCTGCTGTCACTCACACCGCTCCCCCCCGCCACCAACCCCTCCCACCCCCCCCACCCCCCACCACCCAAATACAAACAATTGATTGTCAGCAAAACCATTCCACACAATTATATTGTTAGACACAACTCTTCTATTCAACATAACACAACACAACTGGTCTATACAGAGGAGCTACCTTAATGCGAAGGGAATGGTGAATATTTTGGTGCCCATTTGGTATAGTGGGATATTCTTTCACGTGTATTGCGTCAACACAAATGCTAGTCATTAACAATAACTCAAAGGGAAACAAAACTCAGAAGGGTCAGACAGTCTTTAGATTCCACATTAAAATCATGCTCAATCCTTGTGTAAACAACTAAAAATATTTTAAGTTCTTAATGTTGGGCAATGTATTATCTTCTTGTTGAAGAAATGGATAATACATTCATTTAACCATCGCTATTTCCTCTCTTGAATTGATCTTTCAGAGTATTGTTCCACCTCATCCTCACGACATGTAATTGAATTGACGTTTACCACTGTTTTGGTTTCCTTACTGTATTAAATGCAAAGGGATTCAATGGTCTTGATATGAGGCAGGAACTGTGGTGGGCAGGCACTTCCTGCTGCCAGCTGGCATCTTGCCATTATTCTGACTACCCATGATTTACTACAGGGCTGAATCAGGCGAGGAACTGTGATCCACCAGTTACAGTGGCTGCAGGGCAATTAGAACAAGCTGCTTCATTCTTTTCTTCAAATAAGTTGCTTTATTCTTCCTGACATCTGTTGTTACAAACTGCACCTTTGTTTTCTTTTAAGTTTGGAAAGTGCGACTCAAAGCTGGATTTCAATTACTCAACTTTTTTTTTAAATCTTTCTTGCGATGCTAAACCATTGACTTCCAACATTTTCCAACAGGATGATGCTAGTGTCTGAAATGTACTGTAATCAAGACTTGCTGAAGAACAACAGTGGTTTGCGGAATAATACTGTTGCATTTCTAGTAATGACTTAACCCTGCAGAATAGCTGTGGGCCTGAGGCAGACATGGCACTCAAAACTTGAACACATAGCCAAGTCACACCTTTGATAGTGTCTTGTCCAGTCACTGTATAATCTTCCTAAATGTGGACTTTTTGAAATTGGCTTTAAAAATGAACATTGCTGTAAACATGGCCACTGAGAATCAGGTGACTCTTGAAATTACTGCATAGACAAAGAAGTGCCTTAGGTTTTCCAGAAACTTCTCAATGTAAAATGACCGTAGATGGCATATAGGAGACAAAACTAATTTTGGAATTTACAGCTACATTTGTATTCACCAAATCTCAAAATCAGTAGCAACACCGCAACCCAAAAAAAAACGCCCATGGGCTCAACCATTAACAAAGAGAGGCACAAAAAAAAAGTGTTGGTTTCTGACATTGAGTCATTTTTAAAAGACATTTGATACATCATAGGAAATATTTGTTCACCAACACTTCTGGGCTGTATGAATTCTGTGATGAAATTGAAGTAATGACCATGTGGTTACATAATCAAAATGGAATTCAGGTAACAATTCTTAATACTCCAAAGGAAAAGGCAAAATCAGGACAAGCTGGATAAAAATCAGGAAAGGATGGACTATCCCTTCAACTAGAGGATGTGAATCCTGCTTAACAACTGGAGAATGGATGGGACTAAAACGTTTTTGCCAGAAAAGGTTCATCTCCATTAAAATGGCAATAACCTCATCTACAATGCTTCTAACTTCCGATCTTCTCCAAAGAACCACAAGAGGAAACTCATCCAGACCTGCAATGCATGTATCCTAAAGGTTTATTTATCAACATGATTTACCTCCTATTATTCCATGAACAATTAAATTTCATTATTCAATTTCCAGAATCCATCCCTACATGTGTGCGCGTATCTGCCTGTATGAGAGTGTTTCTCATTGAGTTTACATTCTGTTGTACGAATAAATGCTTTTCTTTTAAACTTACTTATCTCTTATCTTTTTTTTAAAGTAAAGAATCTCTACAATACTCTGACAAATATATGCATTATTGTGGACAATGGAGAGGTGAGAATATAGGTGAAATGTCACCCTCCATTTCTGTAACAATAGTTTAGTTAATTTGGGATAAAAGTGGTATCTTAGCCATTTCTTTCACTGAAGCTTTGTCCAAGTTGACCCAGTCTTCCAAACATCATAGGACAAGATATGACAGGGGTGGGATGGATCTGAATTCATATGTTTGCTTTGCTAATTCTGAATAATCAAAGTTCCTAAGTCAGAACACACAAGGGATACACAAAGTAATGCAGTGGCTATGCACGCTAGAGAACACAAGTTCAAAAACTGCTATTTCAACATTTCAAATTAATCTTACAAAAAACCTTTAAATGAAAAGAGGGCAGGAGAATCACAAAGCTATCAAATTGTCACAGAAACACAGCTGGTTCAAGTAAAGTCTTTTAGAGACAGACACCTGCTCCCCTTAACCAGTCAGGCCGGGCATGGGATTCTAGATCCTTAACAATCTGTTTGCTGACATGGCGATATCAAATCTACTGAAACTCAAATCTCAACACTAACTGCTTAGGGGAACTAGCAATGGGCACTAAATCTTGTACTCACCAGCTTATATCCTGGAACTGAAAATAAAAGGAAAAGCAAATAAAAAAGGTACTTTTATTGCCCAATTGATATTAAGAAAATTCTGGTTATCCAACTCAAAATCGACTGGTCCACAATGTTGGTAAGTCATAAAGAGAAACAGGTCAGCAGAGTATGGAAATACCGGGCTGGAGAAGAACATGAATTTACAGTTTATAGTCTTTAATTCTTAACAACCATCAGGCCTAACAGAAACTACACAGCACAGCCATTAGAACTGAAAAGTCTGATTAATATTCCAGGCATAAAGTCTTTCCAGACACTAACACTGACCTCTGAAGAAAAATCTTAAACAGAAACATGAATCAATGTTTTCCTATGACAGATGCAAGTGGCATATGTTCAGAACGTTTCACTTTTATTTCAGGTTTCCAGCATTACAACTCTTAAGTTTAATTTTTTTGGAAATTTAAAGTCTACCACAAAATCAAATACTATAACAATTTCACACAATTTAAAACCTCATTTTATGTCCAGAAATCACTCGAATACAGATATTTGATTACTGGCGCATAACTTGAAGCTCATACCATGACTGCAATCTATCAAAAGAAAGGCAGGATAAATCATGACTGAAATGGGAGATCCAAAGTATCCTAACTACTGATGTCCAAGGTTTTGATGTTGATGTGAAACAGAATCAACGCTTCTTAGCCGAGAGTGCTACAAGACATCTTTCCATCAAGTTATACATTCTCTCTCAACAAAGGAAAAGGGGAAATGTCAGCTATCTCAGCATATATTCAAGATTACACAAAATATATCTTTCAGTAAAGCTACAGAATTGGTAAGCTCGAAGCACATGCTAGGAAAAAACTCTTTCCAATCTCAGATTTCTTCTTGGAGCCTTCTTGATTTTTACAGCGGTAAATTATCCAAATAAATCATAACTTCCTTACATTACAGAAGTGAATGTAATGATGGAACCAGAAGGAATGGGAAGAAGAACTACCTTTGTCTTGTTGGCTCATCACACTAATAGCTGCTACCAAAAGACGTCAGAGTACCCACTACATTGAAAAGGTTCTATAAGCTACTGAACTGTTGGCATGGATATGCTAGTAGCCAGTGGCTAACTGAACATTTAACTGGTTCCAACAATCACACTGCATTTGTTTGAAACTAAGTACATAGCCAGGACAAAAATCAAAGATATTTTAAAATCCAATTTTAATATGGGTAAGGAATTTAATGAAGCTCATATTACAATATCAGTTCTAAGAGTCCAAAGTTTGTCAATGAATATTTTAGTACTTGATCCGACTACTGCTAGGATCTACAGTTCAAGTTTCAGTATTAATCAGAATCTCCAAACATCTATCTCATGCCAGCACTACACATCATGTGGGGCATTACCAAACTTCAACTTAGTTTGTTGGCTAGTTGAGGGACATTAGCCTGTTAAATAATCCATTGAACGTCAAACATTCTGAAACATTAGGACTTCCTTCAGGTAAATACTTACGGTAGCACACATTCAGAGTGTGCATTACAAGTATTTAATTGTTTTCTCTTAAACTTAAGTGAGAAAAGTGTTTATTTCCATAATCATCTGATGGTTGTCTATGGTCATGAAGAATTGGTTAACGTTAGATAACCAGAAAATGTAAACAGCTCATTTAAATATAGAGCAAGGGCATCTCTCAAGAATAAAATTAATATTTCACTTTCTGATGTGGGGCAACTGGACTTGAAACATTATCTCTGCTTCTGTCTTCACAGATGATACCAGACCTGAGTTTCTTCAGCATTTTCTGTTTTTGTTTGTTTTGCATTTCATCTAATTAGAGTCCTAGCAGGTTAGTGCGACACATACGTAAAACTGTTTCTCAGATTTAATTCTAAACAAACTGTATTTGACATTTTTCTTTTAATGGATGGAAAATTCCTTATTCATCTTTGCTCCTGGGCACTGCGGGAAAGCAATATGGTGAAAAACATATTGTTGAGGCGGGTTCGTGTGTGGCTAGCGTTTTACCTGAAGTCCAACTGAGTCACAATGACAGTGTTGTTGAGTGCCAACCTAGGCCTGCAAGTTTAAAGAAGCTCCTGAATTTATGGATTTTAAAACACAATTCAAATTTAAAAAGAGAATCTTCCAATATTCACAGAGACTTTCCCCATTCTTAAAAACAAGCTCTCTGCTGTAGTGAAAACTCAATTTACCCTGTTAATCCATGAAGGGGATTGAACTTGGGTTTGTTAGAATTATAAAGTTCTAAACATAAAGTGCATTGGGCTCTTTAACCTTGTGTGTACTTGTAGTTGTATTGATGTTAACAGATGGTCCCAGTGTTACTCTGACAGCGGGCTCTTCAGATCCACCAACCGAGACACATCATGGAATGTGAATCACCATCATGGGAAATATCTGATTCACTAATTTGTAACTATATCACAGACCAGAGGAGACAATGTCAGCAGAAGCATCTTCCAGAAAGACTGCACTGCACTGCACTCTCCGGAAAGATTTTGGAAGGAAAATAAGTGTCTTTGAGTAAATCGAGGAATTGAGGAAGCCATGAATGAAAACCTTCACAAAAATAGATGTCTACTTCTTTATATCTGATTCTGCTAAGATAGTAGGAAATATTAATTCCACTTACACCTCTAAATCTCTACGTCTGATCCTGCTGAGAGAGTAGGAAATATTAATTCCACTTCACACCATATTGTGTGCTTGTAAGTACCAATTGGGACAGGAAGTTAAAAGAGGTTTTTTTTTTCCCTGTGCAACTCTATGACTAATTAGCCCTTCTTGGCATTTCAAACCTGCTAGTGTGCAATTTCATCAACTGACTAGAATTAAAACTGCAGTAAATAATGTTAAAATATTCCAGAGGCTAAAGGTCATCTAGTTTTAAGAACGTTTTAATTGTCCTGCAAGAAAATATCAAATAATTAAAAACAAAATGGAATAAACTTCACTGATGTCCATATGTAATCTGATGAAGTTAACCTCTCCCTCATCTCTGACGTTACAAGGAGCTGATGAAAATCCAGGGGCTCAATGGCAGCCACTCACATTCTCAGTACCTTGTCCACCATTTAGCTGAAAGTGTTTCAGCCAATCAGCATTCTTAAATGAGTAACTACTGAAGATCCACCAAAACAAAGTAAAAATGTACAAATGGTCTAATAAAAGCCACACGTTTTCTGTCTAAAATAATTCTACTGAAAAAATTCGCTGAGTTAATCAAATAGTACTGGTTGGCAAGTCTGAATAATTCCCAGAGCAGCACAATTTTATGCAACTTGTTTAAACAACTCCTTGCTTTGTGGGAGCCCTAGAAGCTCAACTTCAAAGCTATCCATTTATCACAAAACATTCTGGCTCCCGCAGCAGAGGTCCATGATGCATTTCAATTAAGTACAAAGTGAGGTTAATCCCATCACCATCTGGGTTTAAGATTTTAAAAAAGATAAGGTGTGATCTCGAGACAGTCACAGATCATTTTGTGACAGTCCATATTAATTAATCTGCAAACTCAACTGACACAGGCATCCAGATGCCAATGTGAATGGGGCTTGGTCCCAATACAAGACATAATTTGAGTAAATTCATTATATGTATATACATATACACACACACACACACACTAAACACAGCCTCAATATCAGGTCAAACCTGTGTGACACTTTTTATGACACTTGGACCAATCCTCTTTCGATATCAGGGATGGTGTTCAAAGTATCAGCAACATTAAAACAGCAGTAATCGATAAGATGGGTTATCATAAAAAGGAAGAGAATGCAGGGTCAAATTCATCTGGATTTCAATATTTCAATTCATTGAGCCCGTTCTTAATTGAATTTTTTTATCGACTTAAAAATATCTTAATTGGAATTTAAAAATATTTAAAATATTTAGAAACCCTGTCTCAGGCTAAAAAGGAAGAGAATGCAGGGTCAAATTCACCTGGATTTCAATATTTCAATTCATTGAGCCCCTTCTTAATTGAATTTTTTTATCGACTTAAAAATATCTTAATTGGAATTTTAAAATATTTAAAATATTTAGAAACCCTGTCTCTGCTGTCACAAAGATTTGACCTCGATGTGTATTCTATACCATCACCCTGTTTTGCAAGTAATTGGGTTCCAGGCGTGGAATTTAAAATGCAAGCCATGATCGAGTCTTATTGCTCCTGCATGTCACTTGCACTGTTTGCTTGCCCGTAGTATGCCCACCCCTCTCACCCAGAAGCAATAATCACATCACAGGGATTGGTTCACTGGCTCAACATTCTGAGGAATGGCAAAGTTTAAGAGCATTTAGAGGGGGCCCCAAGCACAGGCTTTTGGGTAAGCTGTGCTGAGAATGGAATGATTGTTACATTTAAAATAAAAACTGCTTCTGAGCCCAGGCTATGTCATGAATAACCGGTACGTTGATGGTCTCCATTTGCACTCAGACCCGGTTAGAGTAGTGGCAACTGTGAGAATGGTTGGTCAGCAAGTTTTGCTCCATTTGCACTTGAGAATGTGGCGAGGAGGGAAGAGGGCATTCATCACAGGGTGAACCTTGGAAACAAAAGCACACTGTTTCAGTCAGAAAGTAGAACAGAATACAGAACAACCTCGACTATCCGAACGAGATGGGTGGGAAGTATTTTGTTCGGATAACTGATTGTCCGGATAACTGATAACATCTTTACAGGACCTTGTGATCTTGTTCAGATAATCCAAAATTTGGATAATTGATGTTCAAATAACTGAGGAGAAAGTGAGGACTGCATGATTTCCGATGAAGGGCTATGCCCTTGGATGCTACCTGACCTGCTGTGCTTTTACAGCACCACACTCACGATTCGGATAACTGAGGTTGTTCTGCATAACTAGAAGTAATCAGAAACAAACTATCCAAACTAAAATACAGCTTCTTTGTTCCGCAGGGACATTTGCTACATCAATAAAAATTTAAAAACAAATGTTGGTCCATAGTGCAAAGTACATCTAGCCCCTGAGAAATGGAACTGCTGTTGTTGATTGCATGCCCAGATAAACAGAGCTGGTATTACTAAATGAAAACTCTTCAAGGCCGAGTTGGCTACAAGAGAACCCACCTAGTGGCAGAAGTTTCAAACTTAGTGAAGATCTGGCTAAATTTGGTAATCCCATATCTGAAGCAGGCAAGTCCACAGTATTGCAAGGCATTGTTAATGCCTGACCAGCCAGTCTCATTACATTAGGTTGCCTGGCAACAATAACAGACCACTGCAGCTGAAATCCTCCTCACGCAGTTCCAGATGACTCAAGGAACCAAATCCTGACAAACTAGGGCTGAGCAAACAACAGTGAGCTTACCAGTGTTCCATGCTGCTGCAATGTTTGGCAGTTAAATTCAAATGGTGCATCAACATTTTTGATTTGATTTGATATATTATTGTTACCTAGGTATAGTGAAAAATTTTGTTTGTGTGCAACACAGGCAGATCATGTCATACAAAGTGCATAGGGGTAATAAAAGAGAGGAATACTTGTTAAATACAAGTTTAATTAAGGACTTCTTTGAAAATATCATGGTTCAGGCAGTTTGGTTTCTGTTAAGCTTACACGTAACATGGAGTTTTAGCTCTGTCCAGAACAATTGGATTTTCAAGAATAAAGTAATGACTTTCACTTCATATATAGTGATGAAATTGAAGAGTCAATTCATATTGCCAGCACTTCCAATGCTGAGGATAACTGGTGACACCGAACCAAAGCAGATTTTGGGTAATGTAAAGTTAAATAGCTTTGCATTTCTCTTTTTAAAGTTTGAATATTCCCCCACCTGCCTTAAAATGAACAGTAGGGTAGATCGCATTTCTATCTCAGGGTTGAACACTTTTAAGGTCATCAATTATTGGAGGCCTTAGGAAAGTCTGAATATTGTTCTCCCTTCCATTTTTATGCTCAGAACTCCCTGTATTCCACCAGCTGAAGGAAAAGAGTGCAACTTGAATTTTAGGATATCTTCATAATCTATATTTCGTGACTCCTTCAAACTCTTCCGTGTTCCCATGGCTCATTAGGGATCTAATTTACATCCCCTCACCATGGCATAGCATGGCTGATCATCATTACCTGTTGAAACAATGATGCAGCCCATGCCAAATGAAGCTTAACGAACTGCAACATGATGCCGCATTGGACAGTTTCAAGAACCTTTGAAGAGAGGTCAAAAAATCCTTTGTTCTTTTAGCACTCTGCTGCCAGACATCTGAAATGGGCAAAAAAACAGAACGGGATCTACGTAAGGTAAATCTAGCTCTAAGCTTCCTCAGGGTCTTATATAGGACAAAGCCTTAACCCCTTAAAAGGTCACCAATGCAGGAGTGAATGAGGGATCCACAACATTGCAAGCCCCCATTATCTCAGGTGGAGAGGTCAAGTCATTTTTGTTACCGTATGAAGTGCAAGAAGGGTCAGAGTACTGCTTTACCCAATCCTGGGTCCTTTGCACCAGGGATGGGGTGTGGGTCATGTCTTTCTCCACAGAAGGTTGTAAAGCAATTTACCAAAGAGAATTCCCACACTAGGATGGGTCCTCACCATAATCAGTTAAAATGGCGCCATTTCCTACCAGTTCTGCCTATTGCAACTATATTGGCACTGCCACCCAGTAGCACAACCAGATGTTCAGCATCATGAAAATAAAACAAAGAAGTGTCAAAGCTGGAACTCAAACAGAAACAAAACAGAATCTGCAAGAGAGGCTTAGTGGGTCTGGCAACATCAGTGGAGAGAAAGCAGAGTTTGAGCCCTTGAATGGACCCGAAATGTTGACTCTACTCTTCACAGATGCAGCAAGGCCTGCTGGATTTCTCCAGCAATTTTGCTCAGGAGCATGCTCAGACTCAAACTGGCCCTTATAAGACCAACTCTCCACTCAAAAAATATGGGGCGCACCTTCAAACATTCCCAAGGATATTGAAATTAAATCTGGAAAGGAGCTTTTCTTATAAAGGGAAGTCATTAACCAGCTTAATCCATCTTACCCTGTTATGGTCTGGTGGTGGAATAATTAATCCTGCCTGATTTTAACACTCTCAGCATACCCTTAGCCCAACAGCTCTGTGGCATTCATCAGTAGGCATGCACACTGGTGAAGGAGGCCAGCGGTCAGAATACAAAGACCATGATTTTCCAATGGCCAAGCATTCAGAGCCATTGGTTTCTTAGTAAATTCCTGGAGGATCCAGTCTACAATAGGAAGAGGACATCAATAATAGAAGTGGATGAAGCTCATAGCCTTTATACTTCCCAATTTGCACCCACTGCCAAAAACGTATTCAGGGAGCAGTGGAGAAGCTTAGTCCAACATCTTCACAAATCCTTACCATTTTTTGAATCTCCCCCTGGCACCAGCAGTGTCCCATGGCATGGACTGGTTGGTGTATTCTGCACTGACCCCTCCTGACTGGTGCCCAACTGCAGTTTCCTCATGTGACGTATCACAGCTGTGGCATTAAAAGCTTGCTGTCGGAAGACAATGGAAATAGCAAGGTGTTACAAATGATGGTGGCGATCGAGGATAAGTGGACAAGTGATGGAAAGATAAAGAGGAAGACACAAACATGCTGAAAAACTCTTTATTGCCCTCCTATATATAATGTCCACACCCCAATGAATAAGAAAGGATTCTGTTTCATTCCATGGGTTATCATACAGTGTGAAAGCAGGCCAATCATTCCACCAAGTCCACACCAACCCTCTGAACAGCATTCCACCCATACCCAGCTACCTTATATCCCTGTAGCCTTGCATTTCCCATTGCCAATCCACTTAAGCTGCACATCTTTGGACTGAGAGAGGAAACCAAAATACCTGGAGGAAACTAATGCAGACATGGGGAGAATGTGCAAACTCCACACAGACAGACAGATACAACACTGAACAATTTAATTCTAAACAACACTGCTGTCAAGTACCTACCTTCCATTTACTTTTTGCAAAGTTCTTTTTGATTTGGGCACTGACAGACTCGTGGATGTTCTTATCTAATGCAGTATCACCAGCAATCCTGCAGGATCAAAGGAAAGATCAGTATAAGAAAATGGACAAATGGAAACTGCTACTGTATGTGATAAATGAGCTCAATTGATATTATCCAACATAACTATACAACAGGACACACAAATGCAAGATCAAGATGGAAAATGCTCCATCTGGATCATTGTCATCGGGTCCATGCACAGGACTTGTTTCGGCTTTTTTTAAAAAAATCTCCAACCCGCTACAATATTAAATAATCATTTTACATTAATTCAGGAACTCCTTGCACCAACATTCCCTGCTTTTTTTTCCTCCCGGTGCACTCTGTTTATGAACCTTTCATCAGCACAGACAATGAATACGATTCAGTTCAAACCTTACCATGGATGCTGCAAGGCTTGGTCACAGGTATAGCGCTTGTTTGGATCTTTTTCCATCAAATGTTGAATAAAGTCTTTCGCTGAATTGAAAATAATTTTAAAAAACAGTAGTTATAAGATAGCTGGAGCTTTTCATGAATTGGCATCCCAGCTAAATATTCCCATGAACAACTAAGCTCACAGTGTGATATGGGGCTTTTGACAATCAACAGATTTCAGTCATTGCTGTCAGGGGAGATGGTGACTCAAGGATTTTCACAGGAAACAAGGGAAAGATAGGTGGATGAGTCCCTGCGGGTTACGCATTTTTAATCACTCAATAACTGTGAAGAACCAGTTTTGAGGTAGGGTCACTGGACTTGAAATATTACCTCTGATTTCTCCCCCACGGACATTGACAGACCTGTTGAGTTTCTTCAGCAATTTCTATTTCTGTTTGTTTCAGATCTCCAGCCTCTTCAATTCTTTGTTTTTAAATGACTATATCCAGAACCTGTTGGTGTCATTACCATAAATCACACAAACATACACACCAAAAGAATAGGCCATTCAGCCCCTCTAACCTGTGCTGCCATTCAATAAGACCATGACAAATTCCACATTCATACTTACCCCCAATAACCTTTGATTGCCCCGCCCAACAAGAATCTATTAGCTTTGCCTTCAAAGTATTTAATGACGCATCCTCCAGCATCTTCTGAGGCAGAGGGTTGTAAAGTTGTACAACCTTCTGAGAGAAAAAAACTCCTTTCCTCTCTGACCTGACAGAATGCCCACTAAGATTAAAACAGTCCCTCCCCATTTTGGGCTAAGGAAATAGGAGAACAGGAAACGCACTTTCTGCCTCTACCTCGTCATGACTGTTCAGGATCTTATAAAATTCAATCGGGTCACTCCTTGCACCTTGAAACCGCAGGGAAACAAGCCCATCTGTTTCACCCATGTTCATATGACAATCTACTTATACGAGGTGTCAGTCCGAACAGCTTATAGTCCATTAAACATGGAGGCCAAAACTGCACACAGCATATGAGATGTGTTCTCACTAATGCCCTGTATAACTGAAGCATAATATCCTTACTCTTATTCTAATTCCTTTCCTAATAAAGAACAGTATCCCATTAATCTTGATTATGTGCTGCACCAGAATAGTAACATTTTGTTACCAGACTCTGACCCACATTTTCCATATTAACACTTGCTTCCTTTATCTTATCTCTAATTTTTGTTATACCTCATCCTTCCACATTCGTTCCTGTGCTCCCACTATTTAGTTTAAACCACCATCTAATTCTCTAGTTATACGATTTACAACACAGGTTGCAGTATGGTCAGGGTGTATACCATCTCCACTTTCCCCAATGGCTCGGACTAGAGGAACCTTCTCTGGCACCAGTCTTTCAACTACATATTTATTTCTATAATTCAATGTGCCCTTTGCCAATTTACACAAGCACAGGTAATAATCCAGAGGTAAAAACTTTAGAGCTTCTATTTTTTAATTTCATGCCTAGCGCCTCAGACTATGCAGAACCTCCCTCCTTATTCTGTTGATGCGGTCAGTGTCTACATGGATCCGATCCCTCCCACTGCTGGTTCCTTGCAGCCCTGAGCAGATGTCTTGAACTCTGGCAGTGGATAGGAGACATAGCTGTACAGACTCTCGCTCTTTGTTGCAGAGAATAGCAACATAGCAACAAACAGCACAAGGAATCCATGGGGAGATAACAGCTAGACATTGACATATCAGATCCAGATGGTCTGTATCGCAGGAAATACAGCTGGGGAAAACACACAAACCTTAATTACTCAAAAAAAAACTTTGGAGAGAGGAATTATATAAAAGAGATGTACCATGACAATTTGAATATTCTTTATTCAATAAAGAGGAGTAAGCCAACAATTATAGGTAAATGCATTACTTGAGTTGAATATTAATTGGGTGAGCTCATAATTAATAGCATGAAATAAACAAAACACTAATTAGTGTGGTCAGCATGGTTTTCTAATTGTCAGGCCATGTATAATTGATTTTGTTACATGTCATGAATGTGCATACAGTTATTTGCAGAGCATTAGATAAAGTTCTGCAAAAGAATACTTGTTTCCAAAATTAAAGCCTGACTATTAAAGGGAACATAGCTGTAGCTGAGTGATTCAAAGGCAGAAAACAAGGGGCACAGGGAAGTGGATAGTTTTCCAGCCCACTTGCTGCAGGCATTACGTTGTGAAGGATCTGTGCTGGATCTCCTTTCTTTTAGATGAATTGACCTCCCTGTTCATGTCGACACAGACATAGGACGGGTGGTGGTGGTCAGAGTGGGAAGGATGCACAGTGGGCTGAAGGGTAACAGTCCAGAGATTGTGGAGAGAGATTTCAGAGAATTGTGAACTGGGGAAAAGAATGGTGAAAGGCAATATACCCCAGGAATAAAATCAAGAGAGGTATACTGCTGCAGCATTTCAGTTTCAAAAGGCAGGAGTATAGGAAACAAAGTTGTTGAAAAGGCAACAAAGATTCTAGACTTCATATGGGGCGTGGAACACTGAAACAAAGGAAATGGTGTTGAATTTGTGCCTGATATTTCCAACAACGGCACCTTCTTATTTCTGATATTGGTTAGGCTACAGTCAGAACAGAAAGCTATTTCTAATACACCACAATAGGAAGAATCTTAGGTGAGATAGTGAAGATTTAAGAATGATACCAGGAACAAGAAGTCACGATGATAAATTGAGACTTTTCAGCACTGAAATAGAGAGGAGATCAAGGAGCAGCAAAATCGACGTTTCGGGCAAAAGCCCTGAAGGGCTTTTGCCCAAAACGTTGATTTTGCTGCTCCTCGGATGCTGCCTGAACTGCTGTGCTCTTCCAGCACCACTAATCCAGAATCTGGTTTCCAGCATCTGCAGTCATTGTTTTTACCTAGAGAGGAGATCAAGCCTGCAACTCTGTGAAACACGTTTCTAAGTGTCTTATCAAAGTAGTCCAGGAGCTAACGTGGAGAAATACAATTGCTCGTTGATAAACACCATCGGTTCCTCTCACACTGATCATGATGGTATGTCACAGGGAGACATCTGCGAGTGCAAGTTGTTTATTGCCTTGCTTGTAAATTCAGTCCAAGACCCTCCACTGAGTGCACGACAGTAGCTGGATGTGTTCAGGATGATGTAGCGAGCAGAACCTACCTGAGTCTGAAATATCATCCCAATATGGAGAATCAAATTCATATTCGGCCTTTAGAATCTGCTCAAAGAGCTTTGCATCATTTTCATCGTAAAATGGAGGATAACCACACAACCTGAAGATGATGAGAGGGAGAAAGCAATAGTCAATGGGCAATCTTCAGTAAACCCTTTGAGTAGTAGCAACTTAAAATTAAATATTACAACTTTGATCAGCCTTTCCACTCATTGTAGCAAAATATATTAAGGTTGGTGAATGTAGAATTCACTTTTTTTTTGGTAGTCAAGCTATGCAGCAGAGGTAAGTTTCAGGGAGTCCTTGCTTAACATTGTCCTGTTCAGTATTGCTTCACTTTAAAGTTGTTGTTGTTATTGGGGTCTGAAAGAAGCTGGAAGATTTGGTTAAACACCGTTTGCTGAATTATTGGTCCCAGCTGTGATATTTCGAGGGACCCACCACCTCTGTCAGACTGGCGGCCAGTCCTTCTGCCAGCCTTCTGATTTGCAGTCATTCCATGTACTGTCTGAGCTTTACCTTGGGCACTACTTACCCCACAGACCACAACCTAACTGTTGCAGCCTGAGTGCCACTCAACACCTTGTCTGCCACCCAATGCCACCCCAATGTCCCCAGGACCTGCCCAGACATGACAGTGCACCAGTCACAGTGTCCTCCTCTCTTACCCAGAGGGCAGCAGACGGGACTGAACAACTCCAGGCTTGGGAGGCCTCACCAGTTCCCCCGCACTATCCCACTGGTGCAAGCACTCTGCAGCCCTGGTCATCAGCCCAGAGACAGAGAGGGAGAAAACACCAAGCCTAGCCGCGACCCACTCCTTGTTGATTGCAGCCAGCAGAGGGGGTGACCCCAGAAAGTTGGAGTTGAAGAGGACCCTGTGGATGGTGGTAGCTGGAATAATGAACTCACTAAGCAAAGGCCCCAGTCAGTGTCCACCTCAGACTCCACTCCCAGAAGGTCCACAACTGGCGATTCATGTGCAAATTCATTTTATTTTAACAGTTATTTAACAATAAGAATTTAACTTACTGCATGTCATTTTCCATCAGGGTCCAGTAGAATGTTTTAATACTTTTTTTCCTGCAAAGAAAGGTCCTGTGGAACCTAACTCCCATCTTAACATTGATTCCCATTCACATAAAGCCGCCTCACTTAAAGTTGGAATTTTCCAGAACGCAACTACAACTTTAAGTGAGAATTTCCAGGCCTGCTCCACCTGTGCCACAATCCCCGAAAACATTCCCATCAGTTTCAGGTTCTCATTCCAGGCAGATCTTTTAGTAACCTCTCCCTTGGTGAGATGAACAATTTGGAGCCAAGAGCTGAAAAATGTGTTGCTGGAAAAGCGCAGCAGGTCAGGCAGCATCCAAGGAGCAGGAGAATCGGGCATAAGCCCGACCTGACCTGCTGCGCTTTTCCAGCACCACACTCTCAGCTCTGATCTCCAGCACCTGCAGTCCTCACTTTCTTCCAATTTGGAGCTAAACCCGGTGCAGTTTTATTTTTCGAAATGGGAACACAGAGCTTCTGAATCAACTTGGTAACTGTCCCTGACCCGTTCCTCCCTCATTCCCAACAGCTTCCCCTGTGACATGTTCCCATGACAGTGCATATTGGCATGTTGACATAAAACAACATATCTCAAAACCCACAGACAATCAGTACTCACTTTTACAAGATGCCAGGTCGTTCCAGAGATTTTCAAGAGTCTGCTGCAGCAGTGGTAGATGTTACATGTTTTATACTTAGTTCCCAGTGAGCATTATCCCATCTCTACATAGGTCAGGGACAGTATAGGAACAGCTCACCATTTCTCAGTTAGGTCCTTTACTGCCTTCTGGATTCAACACAGTTCAAAAATTTCAGAATGTCATCTGTGGTCCCCATTTTGTTTCCTATTTTTTGTACAGTTCAGTGCAAACTGTTTTTGCTCTCAGATGCTAACTGTCAGACGCTCGTCTGCCATTTACATCTCCAGTTCACACAGCAGCTTGTTCCATTTCTAATCCTTTTGGCCCTGCACCATAAATTCTTTTATTCAGTCTCTCCAGGCCTCCCCACAATCTCAGGCCTTCCCTTTTGTACTATTCTGAAGCACAAAGGGACTTAAGAGTCCTAATGCAGGATTCACATAAGGTTAACAGGCAGATTCAGTTGACAGTTAGGAAGACAAACACAATATTAGCACTATATAGGAGCAGGGATCTACTGCTGAGTCTGTATAAGGTTCTGGTCAGAACACATTTGGATTATTGAGAGTCGCTTTGGGCCCTGTATCTAACAAAGGCCTTGGAGGGAATCCAGAGGAGGGTTTTGGATGTTCCCGGGGATGAAGGGCTTGTCATATGAAAGCATGAGGGTTTTGGGTCTATACTCGATGGAATTCGAAAGAGTGATCTGACTAAACTTACAGAATACTGAGAGGCCTGGATAGACTTGACATGGAGACTTAACAAGACGTTTCCACTGACAGGAAAGACTAGAACCTGAGGGCATAGCCTCAGAGTGAAGGGCAACGCTTTAGAACTGAGATGAGGAAGTATTTCTTTCTCCCAGAGGGTAGTTAATCAGTGAAGTTATTGCCACAGAAAGTAATAGAGGTGAACTCATTAAGTGTATTGAAAACAGAGGCAGGTAGGTTTGCAATTTTTGAGAAGATTTGTAGCTCAGGTTGAGGTTCAGGTTGTCAGTTTGCTCGCTGAGCTGACAGGTTTATTAATATGTTCTTGATTAGTAAGGTGATCAAGGGTTAAGACGTGAAGGCAGGAGAGTAGGAGAACATATCAAAACATATCATCCATGATCAAATGGCAGAGCTGACTTGATGGGCCAAATGGCCTAATTCTGCTCTTATATCTTCTGGTCTTATTCCTGCATCCTTTAACTCACTTAAAACCTGTGACATTTCTAACCTTCCCCAGTTCAGATGAAAGGTTATAGGCTTTCAGATGGTGCCAGGCCTGCTGAATATTCCCAGCAACCTTTGTTCGTTTTTTTACGTAAGGTTTTGAAAAGCTTTTAAGATGGAAGTGATGAGAATTTGCAGTCTCTGAAGGTCAGAAGAATGTAGTATTCTCTTCCTTAGAAACCAGGGGCCGAGTCAATTAAGGCCGTTAGATTTTTTAATAGACAAAAGGGCCAAGGATTATGGGAGACCGAGGGAGAGTGGAATGAAACCACACCAGATCAACCATGATCTTATTGAATGGTGGATCAGGCTTGAGGCACTGAACGGCCTACTCTGACCTTTAAATCCCATGTTCCTCGTTCTAGCATTCATAGCATTTTGCTTTTGGGATCAACCTTATTCATTTCAATAGGACCTTCCAGCCATCAGATCCAAGTCAATCATCCCAGGAATTTCGAGTGGATTTGACACATGGTTAAAGTCATTCAAAGAAAATTCAAATCCTAGTCTCTGCTGGATTAGTTTATTTCAAATCACAGATTTGAACTGAGAGATTCATTTGATCCTTTTCAAAACTGGATTCTGATGAAAATAACTTACAAAATATAAGAGATGACTCCTATGGACCAGCAGTCAACTGCTTTACTGTAAGGTTTCTGAGCCAAAACCTCTGGAGCTGTGGGAAAAATCAGAAAATTATGGATTAGCAGAACAGGTAACACAGCCCTCTCCTGACAGGCAGAACTGATAACACACGGTCCTCCTCTGACAGACAACAGGCAGAACAGGTAACACAGCCCTCTCCTGACAGGCAGAACTGATAACACACGGTCCTCCTCTGACAGACAACAGGCAGAACAGGTAACACAGCCCTCTCCTGACAGGCAGAACTGATAACACACGGTCCTCCTCTGACAGACAACAGGCAGAACAGGTAACACAGCCCTCTCCTGACAGGCAGAACTGATAACACACGGTCCTCCTCTGACAGACAACAGGCAGAACAGGTAACACAGCCCTCTCCTGACAGGCAGAACTGATAACACACGGTCCTCCTCTGACAGACAACAGGCAGAACAGGTAACACAGCCCTCTCCTGACAGGCAGAACTGATAACACACGGTCCTCCTCTGACAGACAACAGGCAGAACAGGTAACACAGCCCTCTCCTGACAGGCAGAACTGATAACACACGGTCCTCCTCTGACAGACAACAGGCAGAACAGGTAACACAGCCCTCTCCTGACAGGCAGAACTGATAACACACGGTCCTCCTCTGACAGACAACAGGCAGAACAAGTAACACTGCCCTCTTCTGACAGAGGACAGGCTGAATAGGTAACATTGAAAATGTGTTGCTGGAAAAGCGCAGCAGGTCAGGCAGCATCCAAGGAGCAGGAGAATCGACGTTTCGGGCATAAGCCCTTCTTCAGGCTCATGCCCGAAACATCGATTTTCCTGCTCCTTGGATGCTGCCTGACCTGCTGCGCTTTTCCAGCAACACATTTTCAGCTCTGATCTCCAGCATCTGCAGTCCTCACTTTCTCCCTGAACAGGTAACACTGTCCTCCTCTGCCAGACAACAAACAGAACGGAACCCTGGTGTAAAGAGGGCATATTGGTAGTGTTCCTAACTCTAGGTTAGGAGGCCTCAGTTCAAATCCCACCCACTTCAGAAGTGTGCTACTGCATCCTGGAGTAGGTTGGTTAAAAAAATATCTTCACTGACCGCAATCTAAATCTAAGCCCATTCCTCATTCAAACAACTCACCCATCTCCATTTCTGCTCAGTCTGTTTTCCTGTGTATGTCTTTCATTTACAGTGACTTATATCTTAATGTAAATCCCTGAGCATTTGCAAATAAACCCTGCTATAATGTAACTCCCTCACACCATTACATCTCTTCAATGAGATTAAGTAATGGTCTCAGAACACCTCAAACAATCAATAAGGCTGAAAGAAACTACACTGTCTCGATGACCCATTCCTCAAGCTACTTTCTTAGAGACCCCAGTTCACTGCGTCTCAAATGGTGTTAATTCCTGTGCTAACAATAGTCCTGGGGAAATCTTTTACAGACTGAGTTTTCGTCCATTTGATCCTTCTTTGAGTTACAAGTAAAATTCTCTCCCAACTTTTTTTTGAAGTTTCCTAGTTGGAAAATTGTCAGTCTGAAGAGGTTTACCGTCCTCCTATGGATGTCATCCCTCTAAAATCCACTCAGACATTCCTCTGTCCCCACAGTCCCACTACACACTAACCTACCTTGGCACAATCACATTAGGTGTGGAGTCTGTTTTAACATGCGCCACCCAGCATTCCTGGACAGCATTTAACATCAATCTTACACTCATACTTGTGGCTTGGTTCAAAACCAGAAATGTAGCTGGAGCATTGGCTCAAACCAAACATCAGCCTCTGGTTCCACATGGTTTGCAATTACCCTATTCATCCACTGAGTGTGCTCTTACTGACGTTTTCATTCTGACAAATAAGACCTGAGAAGAAAACTAATTCCACAAATTCTTGGGCCACAGTCGCTTACAAAGGCAAGAGATTAGGGAAAGACTCTTTTGACAGGTGAAGCAGTGGCCTAGTGATATTATCACTGGCCTCTTGACCCAGATAACGGGGACCCAGGTTCACATCTCACCACAGCAGATTAATTCAATAAGTATTTGGAATTAAAAGTCTAAAGATGACCATTGCCAATTAATGGGAAAACCCACTGGGTTCACTGATGTCCTTTCTTCCTTTAGGGAAGGAAGCTGCCATCCTTATTTGACCTGGCCTGTCTCTGACTCCAGATGCACAACAACATGGATGGTTCTGAACTGCCCTTATGCTGTCGTAGACAGTGATACGATCCTCCCGCGATTGAATTAAAAAAAAGCAACAACCAGCAAGTAAAGCCCTGGTTGTTCAGTCAGTACAGCATCAAATTTGGAGGGCTCTTGTAGTGCAGTGGTAGTGACCCTACCACTGAGCTAGGAAACCAAATGGCCTTCCTCTTCCATGAGCGCAACGTCCCCTCCAATAGGTTGACGATGTCCGCCAGCGTATCTCCTCTACTTCACACACCACCACCCTTGAACTCTATCCCTTCCATACAACAAGGACAGAATGCCCCTGATCCTC
Organism: Hemiscyllium ocellatum; assembly: GCF_020745735.1. Classification (NCBI taxonomy): domain Eukaryota; kingdom Metazoa; phylum Chordata; class Chondrichthyes; order Orectolobiformes; family Hemiscylliidae; genus Hemiscyllium; species Hemiscyllium ocellatum. Next base: position 20,146,154 of record NC_083414.1, on the reverse strand, counting down.
ACCTTCCACCCCACCAACCTCTGCATACATCGCATCATCCTCTGCCACTTCCACCACCTCCAAACGAACCCCATCACCAAAGATATACTTCCCCCCACCCATCGGCATTCCAGAGAGACCATTCCTTCTGCAACTCCCTCGTCAGGTCCACTCCCCACCCCCCCCACCCCACTCCTGGCACATTTCCTTGCCACTGCAGGAAATGGAAAACCTGTGCCCACACCACTCCCCTCACCTCCATCAAAGACCTCAAGGGATCCTTCCACGTCCATCAGAAATTTACCTGTACCTCTACCAAGGTCATCTATTGCATCCATTGCACCTGGTGTGGTCTTCTGTACATCGGGGAGACAGGACGCCTACTTGTCGATTGTTTCAGACAACATCTCTGGGATACCTGCATCCACCAACCCAACCGCACCATGGCTGAGCACTTCAGCTCCCCATCCCATCAAGGACATGCAGTGCTGGGCCTCCTGCCAAAACCGTTACCACCTGACGCCTGGAGGAAGGATGCCTCATATTCCGCCTTGGGACCCTGCAACCACACGGGATCAATGTGGATTTCAACAGCTTCCTCATTCCTCCCCTCCCACATTATCCCAGTCCCAAGCCTCCAACTCAGCACCGCCCTCCGGACCTGTCCATCACTCCCCCCTCTGACCTATCACTTTCTCCCTCATCTTCATCCACCAATCACTTTCTCAGCTACCCTCCTCCCAACCAATCCCCCTCCCCTCTCCCATTTATCTCTCAGCGCCAGCCCACAAGCCTCATTCCTAATGAAGGGCTTATGTCCGAAATATTGATTCTCCTGCTCCTCGGATGCTGCCTGGCCTGCTGTGCTTTCCAAGCAACACACTCTCGAGCCTCGGTTCAAGTCCCACTTACTCCCGAAGTGGCTAATAGTGTCTATGAACAAAAAAAATCTAGAATGGGAAACAACACCTCTTATCATTTCTCAGGGACAAACGTAATGTTGACATTAGTGAATGAGTAAATCACTGCAGCGTATTCGGTCTGGTCTGCAGTGGTTGTGTGGACTTACCCACATATCCTGGGGTACCACATGCTGTGGACATCACACTACCAGTGCCCTCAATTTTCGACAGGCCAAAGTCACTGATCATTATTTTGGAATCTTCATCAACGCTGTAGTACAGCAGGTTCTCTGGCTACAGGGTTAAATGCAACAAAACATTCACTGAAAGCCACAGAGTCTTTCTATCGAGTGAGACACAGTGCAGAGCATATGTACAGACATTGCCAAACATTAAAAAGTAGAAGGTCTGAGCAAAGTATTCCAAATCAGGAGGGACGTGGTCAGAGTAGATGGGGAGAAACTATTCCCGCTCATGAAGGGATTGGAGAGTGAGAGGGAGTAGATGTAAAGTCATGGGCGAAAGCAGCAAAATAGACAATGACTGGGAGGTGAGGGTTCTGGAGTGCATTACCCAAGTGTGTGGTGGAGGTAACTTCAATCAAGATGTTCAGAGGGAATTAGACCCTTCACTAAAAAGGGAAAATGTGTAGGGTTATAGGGAGCATGCTGGAAATGGCACCAAGTGAAATGTTGAATGGGCGAGCTGGTACTGATATGATGGGCTGAATGGTCACTTCCTATACTCCAACAATTCTGTGATTCTGATTGTTTTAGCTTACTGGCTGGGGGGTAAATGCTCGGAGATTGTGAAATGTCCCATATAAACGCAGTCTTCCTTTATGTGGATGTGATAGCCGGTGTTTTTATTCAAAACCATAAAACATTGGAACAGATACAGGCCATTCAGCCCATCCAGTCTGCTCTACCATTCAACAAGTTCATGGCTGATCTGATCATTCTCAGCTCCACTTTCCTGTTTTTTCCCCATATCCCTTTATTCCCTCACTGTTTAAAAACCTCAGTCTTGAATATACTTAATGGCCCAGCTTCAACAGCCTTCTGCAATGAAGAATTCCACATATTCACAAGAAGAAGAAATTCTTCTTCATCTCTGTCTTAAATGGGTGACCCCTTATTCTGAGATGATGCTGCCTAGTCATAGACTCTCCCACAAGAGGAAATGACCTTTCCATATCTACCTTGTCAAATTCCCTAAGAATCATGTATATTTCAATAGGGTTACCTCACATTCTCCTCAACTCCAGTGAGTACAGTCCAACCTACGTAACCTCTCAGTGCCTCTGTACCTAGCATCAACCTTAAGAACCTTCTGCGGACTGCCTCCAATGCCAGTATATCCTTCCTTCGATAAGGGGTCCAAGGCTGTTCATGGTATTCAAACTGTGGTCTGACTGGTGCCTTGTATCGTTTTAGCCAAACCTTCATATTTTTCTATTTCATTTCCTTTTAAACAAAGGGAATTCGAAGGACAAAATTCCAATTATCTTCCTTATTACCTGCTGAACATAGATGCTAGCTTTTTGTGATTCAGGGGTGAGGATTCCCAAATCCCACAGTTCTGCAGCTTTCTGCAGTCTTTCTCCATTTAAATAATATTCTGCTCCTCTATTCTTTCTGCCAAAGATTGTAACCTCACGTTTCCCATATATTATATTCCATCCACCCAGCTTTTGACCACTCACTTAAACCTGTCTATATCCCTCTGCTGACCCTTTGTGTCATCCTCACCCCAAGCCTTCATATCCACTTTTGTACCATCTACCAAACTCTAGATTAGAGTGGTGCTGGAAAAGCACAGCAGTTCAGACGGCATCCGAGGAGCAGGAAAATTGATGTTTCAAGCAAAAGCCCTTCATCAGGAATTCCTGATGAAGGGCTTTTGTCCGAAACGTCGATTTTACTGCTCCTTGGATGCTGCCTGACCTGCTGTGCTTTTCCAGCACCACTCTAATCTAGACTCTGGTTTCCAACATCTGCAGTCTTTGTTCCTACCATCTTCCAAACTGGCTACTGTACATTCACTCTCCACATCCAAGTCATTCATATAAATTGTGTTAATAATTGCGGGTCCAGCTTTAATCCCTGTGGCACTGTTCAAAAGCTGAGAGACATTGAATGGAAAAAGTAATATAGGTGACCCCTGTATCCATGGGTGATACGTTCCAAGACCTACCCCGGATGCCCAAAACCATGGATAGTAGCGAACCCTATCATTTAAATGGGAAATCTACCTCCTCAGTAGCCCCCTGGAATTATTTCTGGAATGTTCTGTGTCATATTATCAAGGCGTGGTAAACTACGGATGACTGAAACTGTGGATACAGGGGGTTTTACTGTATACAGTTTCTAACCTGTGTAATGTCTGTCCTAGTACCCACATACCTTCAGGTCTCTGTGTACAATGCCCAGCTCATGCAGGTACGTGACAGCATCCAGGATTTGTTGGATCAACATACTGGCGTCTTTCTCTGTATAGAAGCCCTTATCCACTATCCTGTCAAACAGCTCTCCACCAGACACACTGTGAAAGATCAAGGGAAACACAATGATAGAGGGACAATGCACAATGATATTCAACATCAACGTATCGCTCCCATGAAGCACAATGGGAAATCCTATCCACACACTGAAAAGGACAAGATCTATGCTTCACATTATCGGAACAAATGCCGGAGACTTACCTAGTCAATATAAACAGACATAATCTAAATGCAGAGATGTACATTTACCATAATGCATTGCCATCAGCTACATTGAGGAGTTTGGTGCTATTCAAATAAATACCAGGAAGATAAGCAACCAGCCTTCTTGTGTGACACGCTTAATGCACTGCCTCCACACACATACCCAACACCACCAGTCAGACTTACACTCACTGCCACTCTGGTGTTAAATTAAAATGCCCTCGACTTTGAACAACTTGACTTTGAACAGACAACAATCTACAATCCCAACAAGCATCCACTTTTACTAAAACGGTGATGACAAATGGACAGTGCACTCTACAGTACAAGCCAAGTCATTACAAGCAGAGGGCCCTCATCCAAGACATTTTGGGCTCGGTTTTCTCTCAGAACAGATCCTCTTCAGATCTTTATTTCTTTAATTTCATTTCTTTATTTTTCTACATAATACAAAGATGGACTGCAATGTTTAAGTTTTAACTTTCTTCCTTTATTTTTCTACTTCATACCTAAGATTTCGTACCTCGGTCACTTTGTACATCAGATGGTGCTGGAAATGATGACATTGTACAATTTTCACTTTTCTTCTGTATTTGAGTACACATGACAATAAAATCTAATCTTAATTCTAATTTAAATTCGAACAACCCCTTCTTAGCTGCTGGGAAAATTCAAACTATGAGGTATGCGGCCAACATGGTTTGGAGATTTAGATGTATTTCTCCTGAAAATAAAATATAAATAATTCATTGCATTGTGCCGGCCCTAGTCTGGCTCCCGACCTACAGAAAGAATTTAGAGTCTTGCAGGAGTTAACAGTGTCATGTCACTTTATGTTTCATTACAAATGGAAACTGAACAAGGAATGCTCAAGTAACGGGGAAGGTCCCAACACTCATTTCTCGTGAACATCCAACAATATAATCGTCGGTGAAACAAATCACTCCAGTCTCTGGAATTTATAAAAATTGTAGGCACTTATAGGTGAGAAAACCAAGATCATTGGTTAGTGCAAGAAAACAGTAGCAAAGGATGATCTTGAGATCAGAGAATGAGTTTTATACAAACTAATGTATAGACCAGACAAATGGAGGCTAGCTCCTCACACTCTGCTGTCAGTGCAACCCTCTGCTCCACCTCGCTCTCTCAGAGATAGCCTACATCCCAATTCCCACTGGACCCTCAGCCCCCTGCCTATTCAAGGAGGAATAATTTTACTCAAAGTATAGTTCGAATGTGGAACCTGCTGCCACAGGGCTTGAGACAATTAGCAAACACACATTTGATTGGATTTGATCTATTGTTGTCACAAGTACTGACACACGGTGAAAATTGCTGCTTTCTGTGCAATGCAGGCAGAATGTACCGTACAAAGAGCAACAGAGTAAAAGAACCGAGTGCAGAATACAGTGTTACAGCCACAGAGAAGGTGCAGAGAGAGAGATCAGAATTAATATTTAAGAGGTCCATTCAAAAGTCTGCTAACAGCAGGGAAGAAGCTGTTCTTGAATCTGTTTGTAGGTGTATTCAAACCTTTATATTTAAGGAGAAGCTAGATCTTTGAAGGAGAAAGGAGCATTATTGATACGATTAGACGAAGTGGGAGAACGCTCTTGTGGAGCAAGCACATCAACACTAAGTAGATTGAGCCAAACAGTTTATTTATTGTAAAACTGTTGATTAAAACATCATCTGGACAAATGGAACCATACCACCACCTAGTGGTCACATTTTGGGAGCCCATTGTGTAGTGTGACAGCACCATCTACAGGACACTATGAGTATTTCTTGAGCATTGCTTGCATCCAACACAAGAAAAAATGAGAAGTGCTGGTGATAGTCAGCAGGTCTGGCAGCAAACCGAGGGGGAAACAGAGCTAATGTTTCAAGTCCAAAGGGACTGTTCTTCAAAACTGGATGTTCCAAACGTTAACTCCGATCCTCTCTCAACAGATATTGCTAAGTTTCTCTAGTATTTTCTGTTTTTATTTCTAATCTCCAGCTTCTGTATTTATTTCATTATTTTATTTGATCTCACAACTGCTGAGTTCCACATTTTCACCATTTTGGGAGCTGACCTCTAATCCAGAAGCTGAAGTGGAGCAAGCAGATCAATCATAAAAAAGCCAAAAAAAACCTGCAGAATTGGGAAATTAGAATCCCTACTGTGTAGACACAGGCCCTTCAGCCCACACCAACCCTTAAAAGTGAATTCCACCCAGACCCATTGCCCTACATTTACCCCGTACTCATGCACCTAACCTACACATCCCTGAACACTACGGGCAATTTATCACAGCCAATTCTCCCAATCTGCATATCTTTTGGATTGTGGGAGGAAACTGGAGCACCCAGAGGAAACCCACACAGACTTGGGGAGAACATGCAAACTCCATACAGACAGTCGTCTGAGGCTGGAATCAAACCCAGGTCCCTGGTGCTGTGAGGCAGCAGTGCTAACCACTGAGCCACCAGGAATCAGTAACAAAAACAGGATTGCTGGGAAAAACTTAGCAGCATCCATGGAGAGAAATCAGAGTTAGTGCTTCGGATCCAGTGACCCTTCCACAGAACCAGATCAATATCCTGGCAGCAAGCTGAGTAAAGAAAGTGTTCAGTGCCAAGCAGCTCACCCTCCCAGAACCACTCCGATCTACAAGCTTCAAGTTTGTCCCGATATTCAGCAGGAGCCCTGGATGATGCCACATGTTGTGCTCTACCAACTACTGGCAGCTGGTTCTTGTGATGGGGGTAGAGTGCTGTCTTCCTGTCTAAGTTACTGTTCGTTTTATATCCAGAGGTGCTCTTACATGCATCTGAACATTTATTCTTCCCATCACTAAATCATCTATGGTATTTTTTTCATCCATTAACCACCACCAGCAAATCATCAATGTTTTCCAACTGTTTAATTTATGTGCAAAACCCATTAGGGCAATACAGACCACCAAAGCTGACATAGAGGTAGGGAGAGCGTGAGGGGGCTAAATTAAAATGGAGTTGGAAGGAGAGATAAAGCACTACTTGCTGAGGTGCCCACCTCTCTCTAAAGAGTCCTGAAGAAGAGTTACACCCGAAAAGTTGACTTCTTTACTTCCTGATGCTGCCTGGCTTGCTGTGTTCTTCCAGCCTCCTGCCTGTCTACTTTGGATTCCAGCATCTGCAGTTTTTTTGTCTCTAACCTCTCTCTAAAGGCAGAAAGTATTTGTGGACATCGCTTGCTTCCTGCCCAAATTATTTTGAGTCAACTTGTTCAAAGGTGTTATCTCTAGTGCAGATGGGATATTAACCCAGGTCTCCTGGCTCAGAGATGGGACACTATCACTGCACGATACTAAGTCAGTGGGTCTATCTAATGAGTATTTGTAAAGGGTAAACCATTATTTGGTCTTAATGAGGGGATACTTGTCTATTGTGACAAGATATCCCTATTATTTTACAATAAACTGTAAATTTCATTGACACTTTAGGCAAAAAGACCAAGTCTATCAGGAGCCAAAGATGATTCTTTTCTCTCCAACAGGACCTTGTGCTAAACTGCTTCTTCTCCATCTATGTGGCATCATCAGGTTGGGTGAAGCGTTATGCAATCTCATTAACCCACTTCAGAACCACGAGCCTTTACAACAGACGCTTGCAGCTGCTCAAAACTTAAGAGTGAAAATGGAAGATAAGACAGCATTTCACATGCACAGTGAACCTGCCATTGACATCAGTGTACATGGCCTCCACCGCTGCTGTACTGTGGTCACAGTATGAACACTCTATGGGATACACTGCAACAACTCCACAACACTTAAAAGAGAGAGAGGGAGAGAGAGATGGTGAGAAACAGAGAAAGAGTGTGAGTGAGTGAATGGAGTTTGTGTGTATGTGTTTGATTTGCTTTATCTGGACGGATAAACGTTTAGATTGCTGGCTGTGTATGTTAACCAGTCAATGCTCCTTCACTGAACAAGTTTTAGTTTAAAAATGGACCAATAACAGTGTTTATTTAAAAGAACTTTGTTCTGCTGTGACCTCTGAAACCACAGCAGTAATGCTGTGAAAACACGGACACCTTAAACTTTCCCTCCAAGTCACACACAGCCCTGATTCAAATTGTTTTCTCATTCATTCATGAGATGCGGGCATCGCTGGCAAGGTCAGCATCTCATGCCCGTCCCTAATTGCCATCCAGAACATACCATCATTAGGTCACTATCCAAGCATTGTCTTCCCAAGCCCACAAAGGGAGCGCAGGAGCTGAGTTTCTACATTTCCAGGATAATTAGGGGTGGTAAACTCTGGCCTTGCCTGTGATGCCCACACATCTGTAACAAGCTAAAGAAAAGGCTTCCACATCTGACATGATCTGCATAAAGACAGGTGAACTTTACCTCTGAGACTGAAAGCCTTTGAACAGCTCCTGTGGTTCCTATTGACAGCCAGTTAACAAACCATTGAATCAATAGAGGATGAGAACCATCACTACAATGAACCGATTCTGAAGTCAAGCACATTGAATTGGTGCAGTCTTCAAATGACTTTGCTGGTATTGTTATCACCCAGAAAACTGAAAAGCATTAGATACCTTTTACCAACTTGTTACAATATTAATTTCAGGGAACAATGTGAACAATAAATACTATGTCAATTTATTGAGTATTTTATGGAAATGAGATGCAATCCATTTGGACTATCGTTAGGATTTTTTTAACGAAGTATGGACAACATGTAAAAGGGATTGCAATTGAGGGAAAGCTGTGGCATCTTTTAAGCAACAATTGAATGCTGGAGGTGGAGCTTTGTAATTATTTAATTTTTGGGTGAATGAACACCAATTCCAAGGAATGTGGTAAACAAAACATGACTCAGAGACAGAAGGGGATAGTGGGTCAAAGACATGCAGGTCCTAGGCCTCCTCCATCGCCACTCTCTTACCACCCAACGCCTGGAGGAAGAACGACTCATCTTCTGCCTCGGGACTCTCCCACCCCACGGCATCAATGTGGATTTCACCAGTTTCCTCATTTCCCCTCCCACCCACCTTACCCCAATTCCAACCTTCCAGCTCAGCACCGTCCTCATGGCCTGTCCCACCTGTCCATCTTTCTTCCCACTTATCCGCTCCATCCACCTCTCTGACCTATCACCTTTACTCCCAACTTCCGTCCACCTATTGCACTCTCAGCTACCATCCCCCCCCAGCCCCAACCCCCTTCCCATATACCTCTCCACCCCCGAGCCTCCCAGCCACATTCCTGATGAAGGACTTTTGCCCAAAACGTTGACTCTCCTGCTCCTCGGATGCTGCCTGACCTGCTGTGCTTTTCCAGCATCACACTCTTGATTCTAATCTCCAGCATATGCAGACCTCACTTTCTCCTAGTCGCCAAATGCTGTTCCAAAAGGATAGATTTTGAGAAGGGCCTTAAAGACAGAAAGTCAAGTACAGAGAATCCAGGGATTGTATTCCAGATCTTGAGGCCGGGGCAACTGAATGATTAAAACTGGGGGAGTGCAGGAGGCCTGTGTTGGAGGAGTTTCCGTACATTGAAGAGTTGGAGGCGATTACAGAGTTCAATAAGGACAAGGCCATGGAGAGGTATGAAATCAAGGATGGGAGTTTTAAAATCAGACCTTCCTCAACTGGGAGCTGAGGCAGGTCACCCAAGCTGAAAGGCACAAAGGCAATGGGATTTGCTGCAAATTACACATAGTCAGCAGAGTTTAAAATAATCTCAAATAGACAGATGGTACACAGTGAGACACCCAGTCAAGGTGTATTGGAATATCCGAGTCTAGGGATAGCAAAGGCCTGAACGAGGGATTTAGCTGTAGGTGAGTAGAGGTGAAACAGTTGGAACTAAGAATGGATCTCCCTTATCCATGACAATCTTAAAATGACAGCTTCAAAAGAAAATCTTAGATTAATTGGTTCTCATGAGACTCCACAAATCTCAAGTTTTCACTGAATAATTAATGAAGGAGGGCTTTGAAAGGTTTAGAGTGCACTCCTTCGCATTCCTGCCTCTAGAAAATCAGGAAACTGTCTTTGTTTTGCTTTTTGAATACTTTGAATAAATCTACTTCCATCGTGTTTAGAGGGTCTATTCTGGCTTAGTCTGGCCTTCTCAACCTCACTGCGTCCCTGAGGACTAGTGACCCACATGTTAAACTCACACCAGTTACTTGTCTCCGATGAGAGAGCAGTCCAATTGTTCTGTGGGACTATGGCACATTTGCTCAACTGGCAGAGTGGCAGTGTCCCTACCTCTGAGCCAGAAGGCCCAGGTTCAAGTCCCACCTCCCCCCAAGATATATAGAATTGAGTTGATGAATCACATCTTCAGCCAACCTCGAAGCGTGAGCCCTCCTCAGGCTGGTTTCTAGATCTTCCTCACCCCTCGCCTAGACTTCCACCCTCCTGCTTAAACTTATTCCTTCTCTTTTAAATCTTTGTCAAATATTAATTATTTTAGTCAACATTCAAAATGTGATAACAGAGAGGCTCCTCATGACAACCTGTTCCAGCAACAGCTCGCTCATTTTTACACAATTATAGTTCCAAGCAATTAATTTTGGGCTGGGCCCTTTAAATTCACCTACATATTACCAAACAGGGTATTGAAAGAATGCTCTTCAGAACTTAGGCAGCATGACTGAAGAACAGAGTAAGTCCAAAAGAATGCATGGCATGAGCATCTTAGCTCACCTCCTTACCCCCATTCCTGGAGAAAATGGAGGGAGAGGGACAACAAGAATGTTGTGGTGCACAGAGACCCAAGTGGCTGTGTACAGGAATCACAAAAGATAAACATTCAGGTTTAGTAAGTAACTAGAAAGGCACATGGAATGCTGGCCTTCATTCTGAGAAGGGCTACCGTGCCGAGCAGGTTAGGCTCTTTACTCGTTGAGTGTTTGAAAGAACGAGAAGTGATCTGATGAAATATACGAGAGCGAGAGGCTGGCTTTTCGGGTCAGGTGCTGAGCCAACGTGGCGAAACAGAGAACCAAGGGGTTTCGAAATGTGGAGCCTCACATTTAAGGAAAAGAGGAAGTGGAAGAATTTCTTCCTTTAAAGAGTTGTTAGTCTTTAGAATTTTCTACTCTAGAGAACAACGGGGTCGCAGAAATACTGTCAAGGCGGAGTTAGACTGTTGATCAGCAGGAGAATCAAGGGTTATGGAGGACAGGCAGCAATGTGGCATTCAGAACAGAATTAGATTAGCAACAACAGTATTGCATGGTAGAGCTGGCTTATGGAACGCTATGTTCCACTCCTGCTCCGACTGCTCTGTTTATACATTCGCTGAATAGCAGGAAGAAATTGACTAATTCAAGGTCACTTAGCTAAAGTATTATCTGCACTAAGTGATTGTGAACATTAGCGCTGTATTCTGTAGGTGGGGCTGTAATTGTCAAATTAGTCCCCATTGAAATGCACTTCTCCATTGAGCTGCTTTGTACAGGCAGAGCAGCAGGAACAGTGACCAGTCCAATGTGAGTGTTCACATAGCACCATAGACTGAACAACCAACCTGCTGAAACTGTACGCAATGGATTGCTTTCAACAGCCTTAGGTACACAGCTTTAAATGACCACACAGGATTTTATTTTCGTACCCAGATTTCTGTACACCTGAGCCCTTTGACTCTCATTGTCCTAGCATCTGAGAGTCATATCTCGCACTAAAAGAGACCCTTCAGCCCAACTTATTCATGCTGACCAGGTTTCCTAAACTGAATGTCCCATTTGCCTGTGTTTGGCCTATATCCTTCTAAACCTTTTTATCTGTCCAAATGTCTTTTAAATGTTGTATTGCTACCTGCATCTACCACTTCCTCTGGCAATTCATTCCTTGTATGTACCACCCTCTGTGTGAAAACGTTGCCCCTCGCACCTTAAACCTATGCCCTCTGGTTTTGGACTTCCCTACCCTAGGGAAAACACTTGGCTATTTACATTGTCTATACCTCTCATGATTTTATAAACCTCTATAAGGTCACCCTGCAGCCTCCTACACTTCAGAGATAAAGGTCCCAGCCACTCCTTATAGCTCAAAGCTCCAGTCTGGGTAACTTCCTTGTAAATCTCTTCTGCACCCTTTCCAGTTTAATAATATCCTTCGTATAGAAGGGTGACCAGAATTATACACAGTACTCTAAAAGAGGCCTCACCATTGTGTTGTACGGCTGCAACATGACATCTCAACTTCTACCCTTCAGTGTAACCTTAACAGAGCAGCTCACTGCAACAAAAAAAAAGTTGCTGACATGTCACTGATTACAGCTCTACAGTCTCACAACAGGATTAGTGTATTAGCAGCAACCCAGTGCATAAAGCCAATAAGCTGCAAGGACTTTCCATATAACCTTTTGAGGAAAAACCTGCAAAGTTACTTTTCAATTTCTCCTCCACCTCTCCTGAAGGAGGAATCGTTTTCCCTTCAGGATCTAGCCATCATTTCAGACTTGATAAATCCAGCTACACTGCCAGCACAGACTGGGAGTGATGCCCAACAAGGGAAATCAGTTGGGGACTGAATTGTCACTACACTGACAACAAACAGATTAAAATGAAAGATTTTCACATGGGTGAGGCCTTAACTGATCTGGGGGACAGATTTTTTTGTCCCCTTCGGCTGTAGGGAGGCACCTGATTTCAGTAGATAGTAAGTTCCCAGAGATATTTCAACAAGATGGTGTGGGGTCTGCAGGGATTAAGGGTGAGTCAACTCAGTCTGTGGGAGGTCTCATTGGATAGTGTGTGAGCTAAGTATGGGTCAGCTGAATACTTCTGCAGGATTTAGGGTAGGTTTTTAATGGTCTAATGGACCATTTGCTTCACTTCAGCAGAACTCTCAGAATTCTCCAGGTCAAATGGGTGTTTTGGAGGGTTCCGGGAATTCAATGGAATTTTCAATTTTCCAGGCAATCCCTTTGAAGTCTGCTCCGATGGGCACTCTGCCAGATCCCCACATGCAACACTCATTGATGTCGAGAAAATTACTATCTGGCTCTTGGAAAATCTGAGGTTCAATTGTACTGTATGCTTAATGTAGAGATTGATAGATTTCTAATTCCCAGCGGCGTAAACGGTTATAGAGATGTTGTGGGTAATAGGCATTGAGGTACAATCATACCAAATGGTAGGACAGCTTCCATGGGCTCAATGATATATTACTATTCCTATCCAGGACTGCGAATAGCATCCTGTATCTGACTCACTGCCTGATACCGGTGTTTTTCAGAGTGCCCACCCCCAGTCCCACACCCACACAAGTAGAACCCACCCATGTTCAACATTCTCATCTACCTGTATCTCCAACAATTCAATCTATAGACTTGAAGCAGATTCCAGGGCAAAACATGGAGATACACCATCGAGCAATGTTCATCAAATCGTGACCGGGAGGGGAGAATGTTGGATGATTTTTTTTCCCCATCCCCATACAACTGCATCAGTAGCTAACCGAGCACAGGCCCAGGCTCAATTTTAGGATCTTCCGAATCATATTAAGGGAAGTGCCACCACAAGCTCTGTATAGACCTCTGCAGGAACTCAGAAATTTCTAATTTTTAAACAACATTGTTATGGAATTCATAAGAGAAGCAGCAACGAAATGGCCCTTTTAAGGATCAGGGCAATCTCTTCGTCATCTACAACAGCAGACAGCTTCACATTTCGAAACCAATTCAGATAACCAATGACCAGCATTAAACTGCAAATCTTCTTGTGCAACTTGCAACATATACAGAGATTTAACTTCTATTGTAGAGCCATTCTTTATTGAAGTTGATTGAGTGCAGGATTTTAGGGAATGGCATAGAAGCAGCAGAGGGCCATGAATAAAGCCAAGATCAGGGAAATAGATTGGAGAATATTTTGGAAGGATGACAGTGGGGTAAGCAACTGGGAAGGCTTGCAAGTGTACACAAAGACAACTGTAGTGAATGGAATGACAGCTGGAGGGAGAAGGAACATATCAAACATTAACATGTAGAGACCATAAACAAAAGTAGGCCATTCAGCCCATCAAGTCTGCTCTGCTATTCAATGGCTGATTTGACAATCCTTTGACTCTGCCTTCCTGCCTTTTCCCATAACTCTTGAATCCCTTACTGAGTAAAATCTGCCTCTCTCTGAGTCTTGAATATAATTAACAACCACAGGTTCACTAATCATTGATGGAAGGGGTGCTCCTCCTCTCTGTCCTATATAGGTGAAATTATTGGGAGATTATGACCTTTGGTCTTCGACCCTCCCAGAAAGGGGAAACAACCTTTCCACATCTACCCTGTCTAGTCTCCTAAGCATCTTGGGATTTGAAGGAAGTTACAACGGTGAGAATCAACAATACCACGAAAGCACTTCTAGACAAGGACATGGAGTTTGGGTTCCACGTGTTTGAGTTTGGGACATCGATGAAGACGGGGGTTGGGGGGTTTGCGGAATGAGAGCAGGGCTTAATTAAGAACAGGGTAAAGAAGATGTTTAGTGCACTGTCGAACATGGGTGGCGTGCTGGAGAAACCAAACCTAGGCAGCAGAAAGATGTGGCTAACGTTTGGGAGGCAGTTGACTTTATGACATTGAGAGGGGAACTGATGTTGCTATCGGGTTCTTGAAGGGCAACTCATGGCGAAACAGGGCAGCAAACCTCTGCCATCCCTCCAACATCTTCCTCAATATCCATTTCTCGGATCTTAAAGTGTTCGTGTGCCTCTCCCAATTGCTTTCCCATTACTGAGAGTCCATATGCACTGCTCTGAAGTGAAGTTCAACCTGAAGGCTATTTCTCTGTTTCTGAAAGAGTGAGTGTATCCTATTGAATCAGGGACAGGATGCAAAGCCTTTGGGGGGAACCCAAGCTTCGTTGGCTTCAGTCTTGTTGAGCATTTGGAGAAAGTTTTATTTTGCTAGCAGTTGAATAATGTGGCAATGATCAAGGGATGGTGATAGGGACAGAACCAGGTGCCAGGCTAATGTCAGAGGCAATGAATGCCAACATTCGGGTGATAAATTTTAAAAATAGCAAAGGAAAGGGTTAATGATAGGATTTTACCCAGTCTTTCTTTAGGCAGCTTTCTCTACAAACTGATTGCTCTCACACCTCTCTACAGAACTAATGGTGGATGCTTGAGGTACATTTGGTGGTCATCATCCTAGAAATGGATGGGACACTAGTGCAGATATATATTGACTGAATTGAGGCAGTAGGGGCGGAACCATATGAGAGAAAGAGTAAACTAAGGTATCCAATTCATGGAATTTAGTAATATGGAGGAGAGAGAGACAATGCCAAGGGTAACATCATGATGATGACTGATTTGACAGCGAAAAACAAAAGAGGAATCCAAATGCAGTACATCAACAATATGGAATATTGAGCTTGGGGGAATTCAACATAGAAACAGGACCAGGATTGGGAGCATTGGAACAGAAATGTCTTGTGAATGCAGGGGACATTCAAGAATGAGTGTTAGCAGAAGGAAGTGACAAAGCGGACAGTCCAGATTTGAAATTACAACAATCCACATTTACAAATTTCAGAAGCAATGCAGGAGGAGGTGGAGGTGGGGAATAAGAGAAATCCAAATCGTTAAAATCGTTGGGTACAGCACCGTTTAGTGTAGAAGGTGTGAGAAAAGGGAAGGATTTTCAGCAGGAAACTCCCAAAAGAGCTTGAAAGCAGTTAACAAAGATGAGAAAATAATGATGGAGGGCTGCAGCTGAACAAGGTGAAGGTTACAGTGGATTATGTCAACAATGGGTGGGTGGCACGGTGCCTAGCACTACAGCCTCACAGCATCAGGGTCCCAGGTTCGATTCCAGCCCAAGGTGACTGTCTGTGTGGAGTTTGCACATTCTCCCCGTGTCTGAGTTTACTCCAGATGCTCCAGTTTCCTCCCACAATGGTGAATTGGCCATGCTAAATTGCCCATAGTGGGTGTATTAGTCAGAGGGAGATAGGTCGGTGTAGACTGGTTGGGCTGAAGGGCCTGCTTCCACACTGCAGGGAATCTAATCTAAAAATGAAAGTGAAAGCTCTTCCATTGCTAGAATGGAGATTTTACAGGCAAGACCTCGGAGTCATATTCGATGATAAAATTACCAAGAACGTTCCACAAAAGCAAATGGATGTGTACTTTAAAAGAAGAAAATTTTAGTGTCATGAACAAAGAGCAGGTGAATCATGGAGATGTTGTTCAAAGTCTCACCAGTGGCACAGCTGTCTTAATGGACTCCTTCTACGCTGATTATTCCTTTGCTTAGAATGTTGACGGTCACATCAAGGATAACAGGAGCCTTATTTACAAAGGAGCAAGGGAAAGTGGAACAGACAGACCCAACAGTCTCCAAGCCTTAACAAAAGCCAACGGAACTGCGGATTTTATAAATCAGAAACGAAAACAGGAATTGCTGGAAAAGCTCAGCAGGTCTGGCAGCACCTGTGGAGAGAGGAATCAGAGCTAACGTTCAGAGAAGGGTCACTCGACCTGAAATGTAAACTCTGATTTCTCTCCAAAGATGCTGTCAGGCCTGATGAGCTTTTCCAGCAATTTGTATTTTAGTCTTCAAGTCTTGTTTTTTTGCAAGAACGCTGAGTACCCATCCTCTCTTTCACATGGACCATATGATGAGGCTTTATTACCAGCTCCAGTTAAAGACAACAGCCATCTGCAATATTCCAGGCTGCCGTTAAATCAGACTCATAACAGCAGCCCTCATTCAGTTGAACCAGACAGACTTAATTAAATGATTAAAGGCAGATTAATTGTTTACACCCGATCGTAACTTCCATCTCCTCTGGTAATTCAATTCAGGGCCCTCTTGTTATGCAGTGGTAGTGTTCCTACCCCTGGACTGGGAGGCCTGGGTTCAAGACCCACCTGTTCCTGAGCGTGTAGTAACACATCAGAACAGGTTAATTAGGGAATGTCAGTTCAAACCCAAAGTCTCATAGAATTTAATTATCATTGTGAATGAGGGGGAAAAAAGGGCTTCAAATTGATCCATGTCACCAGCAGCAATGAGACTGGCTACAGAGGTAATGGGAAAAACATTATTTTAATAAGCAGTTAGCAATATAGTTGTCAACATGCAATGGTTATTAAAGATACCAAAGCTGATGATTACAAAGTGATTTGTTTGGACAGAATTCATCCCACAGATTTAACTTCTACTCATGAAGGAAACAAAAGGTACTTAAAAGAAACATTTCGCCAGCCTCCGCTCCCAGTATGGAGCATTGTCAGTGGCAAGTGTAGGTTGGGAAGTGAGAGCCACACTTCTGGAAGCCACCTCTGCTGCTGTTGTTGAGGCTGTGTGCTGGAAGGGGATGAGGGTGTTATTCCCATAATGTCTACCCATTTTCATACGGCCGTGTCAGCACTGTCCACTTCCCAGTGATCTGAAACAGCTTTCATCAATGGTTTAGCTCCTTCCACAACCTAGCTGACATCTCTCCCCGGAGAGCTTTATGTACTTTGTACATCAGTCATCCTTCTGAAATGAGATGTCAACACCAATTAGAGTTGAACCAGATGTAACTTCCTAGAAGATGGGGGTTTCTGAGTACACTTTTCCACGCCATAGATTACTCTGGAATTTCAGTCTGATTTTATGTCTCTCCCAGGAGATTACTGTTTTGCACGGGCTTGAGATTACAGAGTTATAGAGTTGCACAGCACAGAAAGAGATCCTTCAGTCCAACTCATCCACGCCGACCAGATATCCTAAATGAATCGAGTCCCATTTAAAAGCATTAGGCCCATAACCCTCTAAACCCTTCCTGTTCATATACTCACCCAGTGACCTTTTAAATGCTGTAATTGAACTTCCCCTGGAAGCTCATTCCAAACACACACTACCCTCAGTGTGAAAAGGTTGCCCCTTAGGTCCCTTTTAAATCTTTCCCCTCTCACCTTAAACCTGTGCCCTCTAATTTTGGACTCCCCATCTAGGGGAAATGACCTTGCCTATTTACTCTATTCATGCACCTCATGATTGTACAAACCTCTATAAAGTCACCCCTTAGCTTCCGATGCTGCAGGGAAAACAGCCCCAGCCTATTCAGCTCAAACACTCCAACCCTGGCATCAACCTTGTAAGCTTTTTCTGAACCCTTTCAAGTTTCACAGCATCCTTCCTCGTATACAGAAGCTTATCAGAATTCAGGGGAGAGACTGAATAAGGAAGAAAATAATTTCCTGTCCATCATTATGCATACATCATGAGGCAGCTCAAATTATTTTACAAACCAGGTGTTTGTGCCACTGGTCAGCAATACATTTTTATCCAGATAAGAAAGGTTAAAAGGCAGCAGCAAATTTATTTAATTATAAGGAGCAACTTCAACTGTAAATTTTTGTTATATCAATCAGCCTGTTCAGGCATGTTATGAGACACCTCGAGAGCAGGTGGAACTTGAAACCAGGCCTCTTGGTCCGGGATAGAGACATTACCACTGCACTAAAAGACCCAGCAAATTCAATGAGGAATGTCAGACATAACACAGTTATTTTAAGCATCCAATTCAGAAATGTTATGGCACACTTCCAGGGCAAGTGGATCTTAAACCTAGATTTTTTTTTGGCTCTGCTAATTGAAAGCTGTACTTTAGAAAACCAGAAAAAGTTACTACTGAGAGTCAACCTCAGGATCTCCTGTTAACAAGGTAGACATTTTAACACACTAAGCCACAGCATCATTTGATGCAACATTCATTGTATATAGGTCTGAAAGAGTTAATACTGAGGCGTTCCATAAGCACCATCCACTGAAATGATGTTATTTGGATCTATAAGCAGAAGAGCTAAGGGTCTCACAAGGGGCGAGGCTCAGTGTCTGGTCCTCCTCAAAGTCTCTGCATCAATGACTAGCAATCAATGTAACTTGCAACTAGTTGTTAAAGTGCAATAAACTATACCTTGTTAATGACAAGAGAATCTTCTAACTTTACCATACAGGAATCTAGACCAAACAGTCCGTGCAGCTTTCTACACTTGGAGAACATGGTGTCAACAACCTTCATCAAGGACATGCAACTGAAACAGTATAGTGGCTATATGCCCTTGCAACTACTTCAACCATGTATCAGCTTGGCCAGCAAAGAGTAATACATTTAATCACCAGTGTATTAGCATTACTAAGTGTAAGCTCAGAAAACAAAAAAAATGTTATTTAAAACGATGTGCAAATGAAGCAAGGATGATATGAGGGAAAAATAATTCATATAGCGAGTTTTTGGGTTTGGAGTGCACTGCGTGGAAATGTGGTGGAGGCAGGTTCAATTGAGGCATTTAAGAGGGCATTGGATGATTATTTGGATAGAAGTGGTGTGCAGAGATACGAGAAAAAGGCAAGAGACTGGCACTAGATAATAGAAACTGTGCAGGCACAATAGGCTGAAAGGCCTCCTCTGCATTGCAACAATTCTGTGATTTTGTGTACAAATACAGATAAGAGTGAGGCTGAATATTGCCATTAGCTGAGGGTCACACTTTCACTGCAGCCAGAAAGTTGCAGGCTCGAGTTCACTTTAGAATTCAACCACATAACCTGGAGATGGTACACTGGATGGGACCACATGGAGCTGACAGGAGTCTCAGCCACCAGCTGCGGAGCCCAGGGTTAGGCCAGGATCATGCCTTTTCAGAAAGCCCACTGCCACATAAGGCAATTGACAGTTCTGGTTGCTCAGTTATAGGAAGGGCATTATATCATATGAAAGGGTTCAGAAGAGATTTACCAGGATGTTGCTGGGTATTGCAGGTTTGAGTTAAAAAGAAAGGCTGGATAGTCTGGGACCTTTCTCACTGGACTGTAGAGGCAACCTGTAGGAGTTTAGACAGAGTTAATGGTAGTTGTTCTTTCTCTAGGATGTGGGATTTCAAGGCTAAGGGGCACATTTTTAAGGTGAGAGGAGAGAGCTTCAAAAAAGACATGCAAGTCAAATCTTTTACACAGAGGATGGTTTGCATGTGGAATGAACAAAAACATGAATAGGAAAGGTTTGGAGGGATATCGGCCAGGACCAGATGGGTGGGACTACTTTAGTTTGGGACTATGCTTAGCATGGACTGGTTGGTCCAAAGAGTTTGTTTCTGTGCCGTCTGACTCCATGACTCTATGACAAACCAATAGTGGGCC
This sequence comes from Hemiscyllium ocellatum, assembly GCF_020745735.1. Lineage (NCBI taxonomy): Eukaryota > Metazoa > Chordata > Chondrichthyes > Orectolobiformes > Hemiscylliidae > Hemiscyllium > Hemiscyllium ocellatum. The sequence continues at coordinate 20,126,427 of NC_083414.1, read as the reverse complement.
TTCCCCTCAGATCGAGGACCCCAACACTGACATTCAGCCCGTGGAGCACTGTTAGCTGGCAGCTCTTTTGAACAGCACTGCCAGTGGGGATGTGGTGGTTGATGCTAGTACAACATCCACCCGAGGCCTAGGATCGTATGATAGGAGGGGAGCTGTCAGCTAGGAGTTATGGGGACAACCGTTGGCAGCAAGGGCAGGGGTTTGTCTCACAATGGGACATTCCCTACCCCCTTTAACCCTCACTGCCCTAATGCAACATTCCACATGTTCCCAGCATGGCAACCCCTGCTCTTGACAGGTTTAGTTCTAGTGATGGTAGGATGAAACTCTCAAGTCGGCATTAACTAATTGGGGTTTCTGCAGGCTTTCCCATCATGGACTTAATTTGGAAAACATCATGGTTGCTTGCCAAACACCCTGCTTGTCCAATCAAATGCCCACACCTCAGCCACCAAACTTGCCACACGAGCGGGTGCAAAGTCTTGCCCACTGAGGAGATGCATGACACAGTTAAATGGCTACTTCTCATGAAATTAGATGCTATGGTTTATCCATTACGTTAGCAGTAAAGATATCATGGTTCAAATGAAGTGAATTCTTGTACATTCCAATAAGTACTTCTCCCTCAATTAATATGATCCAGAAACACAGATTTAGCTCATACTATGTCTTACTATTGTTGTTAATGAAGTTCCACCATTTCTTTAGTTAGAAAACCTCAACACAGTTTTCGTTATATGCCATCATTACTGAATCGAGGACCCACAAGTTTCAAGACGCTGCTTTTGTAAGCTCTAATTGAAGATATCACTGGTGTGGTTACAAAAGCCCAAAAAAGAACGTCTTTACTGGGGAAATATACTTTGTTTGAATTAGTCCTTACAGGGTTACAGGAGCTCACTTGATTCAACTTTAGTTCAAGGCTGAAAAGGCTGGTGTTAGGATAAAAGGTTGTAATTTATATTGAAACCTGTCAAAAAATGTTCAATAAAACAGCAAAAGTAGCTTAATCTTGATTCAGCTAAGAGACATGGGGTTAATAAGTCAGATGTCATCGCGAGCAGTACAGCGTGTCTACTGTTCACTCTTCCACACTGTAATTAGTTGTCAGCAGCACTCTCAAACTAGCTGAGGTCAAAGATATCAACTTCCTCCCGTGAGCAGCACACAAGAAAGTGCTACCGACCGAAACTACCCAACCCACACTCTCCGACAACATGAACAAGCAAGAATATGACTGATCAGAGCTTTCCTAGGTACATTAAGGACTCACATTAATCTCCAAGCAATGTTAATGTTGATCAGCTTCTACCTATATGTGATTTGGTGTGTCAAGTTTTTAAAAGTATCAAATCATCTGATAGTGAGGCATTCACAGTACCAATTATTCCCCTCTTTCCAACTTTCTTGTCGGTTTCAAGTAAGGCTTCTTGACATAAGGCTACACTTAGTGTGAGTTGCCTTCAGCAGGAGGTTATACCTGATGCAGCAATGTTTTTCTTATCTCTAACATAAGAAACTGGACATTGGCATTGCGGTATTGAAAACCCCAACAGACATTTATTACAACAAAGTATTTCTTAGGAATATAAGTGTACAATTATGTTACAAGAGGAACATGCTTTCAGTAGAGTGTCATAGTTCAAGCAATCAGAGGTAATATGGAATATGAAATCTTTAAACCTTCAGGTCACAGTTTATGATGCAGTGATAATATCATGAGCAGTTCTCTTAAAAGCACAGTAACAGTCTGATGGTAGAACAAAACACAATACCGTTCCCCAATTTAAAATTTAGTTCACTCATTTTTACTGTAGCAATAAGGGGCTAATCACTAGGTTTTCTTGAGTTAAAAAAGAACGTGTTTATTACCTGCTAATAACAAAGAAGAACATTAAAGTGCAACATCAAGCACATAGTTTTTGTGTAGTCACTCAATCCTATACTCATACAAGGCCACAGGCACAAAGTTAAAAGGATACAGCAGCCAGAACGCAAAGAAGATAAAACAACATACAGTTTGGAGTCCTCGATTTTGATTTTAGCCCAAGACCTCAATTTGTTATGATCAAATAAAGAACTGTGGATGCTGGAAATCTACGCCAAAGGCAGGTCACCGGATTCAAAATGGTAACACTGCTCTCTTTCCACAGATATTGCCAGACCTGCTGTGTAACTCCAACAATTTCTGATCTTGTATCATTATTGGTTAGTTGGATTCTTAGACTTTGAGCAGTAACAAGTACCGCAGTAATCCTTTAAGTTCACAGTTTCCTGATGTTTCTTTCCAATCAGAGTTGTAACCAGGTTGTTTTTTCCTTTTCAAGAGACAGAAACATCTTGAGCCTGTGTTTAGTTCTACAGTCTAAAATCCCTATCACTTGCTCTGTCAAAAAGCTCCTCGAAAGACAAGCTTGTTCTTTAGTCTTTGTCTTGTTTTCAAGCTTGATAATCACAGGTGAGATTTCATCTTCGGCATGTGAAGATTCTCATAATGGTTCAATCAAAAAGGAGTTGAGGGCCTTTTTACACCTCCCACGCGGTCAGGTGGGGTGGGGGAGATGTGTGTGTGTGTGTGTGTGTGTGTGTGTATCTACTTTATTCTTCTGTGGTAAAGCAGGCTAGTCTTTGTTCAACAACCATTAATTTCATATTATCAGCCATCAGGTGATGCCCGTGGTCATGTGAAGTCAATATCTTAGGTCCCTTCTTAAAACTATGTCCTCCTATGAAAGTCTCAGGTATTACATCTACCAATGGAGTTCAAGTATCAATAGTCTATGTTCTATATCATTGTGACCATATGTAGGAGTGGCCAAGAAGCTCAAATGACTGCAGAAGAACATTTTTGGGGAATGAATCCCCTGACTCAAGTTTCCACGAATCAACACAATAGCTAACAATAAACTAATAAGAACTAACAGAATCCATATAAAAGGTTTGGATGTCAAGGATGGTCATTGAAAGAGGTGTAAACTTGTAAGAATCTCTCCGATTTCTGCAGCTTGTACCCGACTCTATGTTTCATGACAGGGGAGGTGGAAAAAACAACAGTAGAATAGTTGGGGAATTGGTCATGTCTATTCCATGCTCAGTGGTGCAGGTCATGGCTTTGTGTGATCATGATTTTTACTTCCACTGAAGTCTTCGAAAATATGTAAAAATCGTCGGGAGTGATATAAAGTCAGCCGATTTGCTGAAACTTATAATATTGCATAAAGTCAAAATCTACCCAACTTGATACTGGGTATATAGATTTTACAGCAGGCACAATAATCATTCACATTTTTAAAATTCATTCACGGGACATGGGTATCAGTATTTATTCCCCAACTTTAGTAGCCTTTGAGAAGGTATTGATGAGTTTTTTAAACCACTGCAGTCTATGTGCTGTAGGTAGAATCCCAATACTGTTAGGGAGGCAACTCCAGAATTTTGATCCAGTGAAACTGAAGAAATTGTGATAAATTTCTAAGTCAGAGTAGCACAAGACTTGGAGGCGAACTTGGAGGTGATGATGTTCCTATGTATCTTCTGCACTTCTACATTTTTATTGTTTGAGGTTTTGGAAGATGCTATCTAAGGATCTTTGACAAATCGCTACAGTGCATTTTGTACTGCTACAACTGGGTGTCAGTGGAGGAAGGAATGGATGTGGTGCCAATCAATTAGGTTGCATTGTTCCGGATGATGCTAAGCTTCTTGAGTGTTGTACCCACCCAAACAAATGAAGAATGTTCTATCACACTTCTGACTTGTGTGTTGAAGATGATGGACAGGCTATGGGGACTCAGGAGATGAGTTACTCGCTGTAAGATTCTGAACCTCTGACCTGCTCTTGTAGCCGCAGTATTTATATGGCCAGGTTTTGGTAAATGGTAACCCCTCCCAAGAGGTTGGTAGTGGCTGAATCAGTGGTGCTAATACCAATAAATAGCAAGAGGCGATGGTCAGATTCCCTCTGGTTGGAAGTGGTCATTGCCTGACACTCATGTGGTGCAAATATTATACAATGTTATACATCCCAGATAAATTTACCAAAACCACACTTGTGAGGGTCAACCACTCCAACTCACCAACACACACCACCACCAGCTCTGTAGACAAATGTGTTCACAAGGTTGGTGGGGGGGAGGCAGGAGAAAGAATACTCATTTGTTACATTTAAGACAGTTTTCTGTTCTTGGACACAGTTTGGGGAGCACATTGAATTAGGTCGAAAGACCTTCAGCTCTTTGTTAAAAAAAAGTTATATTGAAAGTACAAGCTATGAATACAGAAAGTATTGAAAGTCTTTCCCTTATACAAAAACATAGAATGATACCCATCATTGTTAGCCTAACTATATAGTCAGCAGTACTGTAATCAACCATCATAGAAAGCTGTTTTCAGTAAGTGCACTGTAAAATGTCTTTCAAATACATGCACTTTATTAATATGAGTAAGATAGAAAACAAAAATGTATTAATGAGTCAGAGCCTTATTCAGCTTTACAGTATCTTCACCCGACAATATAATCTGTATAAATAAATTATTTAAAATATATACCAAGCATTGTTCATTACTGATTCTGAAGTTATTTTCCACTCTATCCTGGGAAAGATTGGTACTTTCAATAACACTGGAAAGATTTATATGACTGGGTCAATACACAATAAAAAGCTTGCATTGGATGAATCATTAGAGCTGCATCTCTCAGTCCATGCAGAATTGATATATAGCACTGGGGAAACATTTATAGCAGTGTTACTAGATTCATTGTCAGCACTGAAAGTGCAACTGCATTTCGTAGATGGATAGTCACAATGAATTACTATGCAGAGGTGTGAAATGTGCAATCAATACTTACAGTTGCATCACCAAGTAAAGATGTGTTGGACTTTCATAAATATCTTCCAGTGACACAATGTTTGGATGTTTGATTCTGAAAGAAACAATCAAATTTAATTAGGGCTACTCCTTTGCGCTGACTCTAAAGTCAAAGTTAAAACATCAATGTGAACTCCCCAAACACTCATGAATTACAAGCACTGAAGCAATTGCCTCTACATCACAATTAGTGCATTTTTTGTAAAAGAATTGGCAATACTGAGGTCACAAGGGACACCCTCTTTGTAAGTTTGCCAGGAGCAAGGTTCAAGCTTAAGTAGTCCAGCATTCCACCAGAAAGTCACTAACAGTCCAATACCTGCTCATTATCATGAGTTACTTCCAACATATTTTATTACTCTTTTATTACTCATGTTTTCTTAACCTTCTTCCTGCATAGTCTATCAAATCCGGAAGATTGCTGTTCTTCCTGCTGTGTGGATGATGCTGCTCAAACAAACAGTCATTTTATTTAATATCACTGCTGATTTTATAATTGCTACATTTTCTATTTACGTCATTAGAGATCAAACAGCCCACTGGCAATTCTGAAGAAGTCAGCAATGAAGGAGTTAAAATATATATCTTTTCACAGCAAATAAACAGCGTGCCACACTGACTCACAGACCCTGCAGCTTATATCATCTGATTTCTGACACCTTCCCACACACAAGGTAGTTCACAATTATGATCATTACGAGCACAGCAGAATCAGAATTGAGACTAATCTTTGAATGTAAACAACTTTGAACAGACAAGTTTCCCTTTGGCATTAGGTAAGGCTGTTACAAAGGCTATTTGATTATCAGGGCTCAAGAAAGTGGAAGCATAAAATGTTTAAAATTTTCCCATCTGTGCAATTGATTCAAAAAGCATCACAAACCTCTTCCTCTTTTAAAGGCGATGTTGTGTCAGCGAACAAAGCACTTCAGCAATGCATAGTGGAAAGAATAGCTCACAATTTGCACATTAGTTCAATGGACTCTTGCTTGCCAGCACAGGGGTAAATTTAGACAGCATCAGGAAACCATGTAACACAGTTAAAATCTTGGGCAAGTTAAGGTAGGCTCTGTTGTATGGGTTTGTCAGTGAAAGGCAATTTAAATGCCTGTTTAAAATAATGGATTCAGCACCAACAACACAAGATTCATTAGTCCCAGTCAAACTACCTCAGCATTTTTATACTCAGGTGACGTAACATAACAGGCAAAACAACATTTTCCTGGAAATTCTTCAAAGCTATTCCAATTTTGAACACTGACGCCAGACACAAATTTAAAAAAACATGATCAGAGCCATATATATTGCCAGTTTTTGCTCAGAAGATAATTTGTGATCAAAAGCATCAATCTTCCAATCATTAATTCCTTAATTCTTCACATTGCGGAGTTGGGCTCAGCAACACAACATAGTTATTCCTGGTAAAAAAAAAGAATCTCTCAACCTTGGCCATCCCTTCATTGCTGACTTCTTCAGAATTGCCAGTGGGCTCTTTAGTCTCTAATGATGTAAACAGAAAATAATGTGAGACACACTCAAACAATGTTACAATCAAATTCAAGTATTAAAGAAACCAGTTGTGGATGGACAACACAACTACTCAACGACTCCATGCTGTATGCCTTTGCATCCAATTTCATTGGGTCTTGTGCAGTTCATTGTAAAATTGTGATCGTTTACCATCACCTGAAAACTTGCATCTTGATTCTAATTGCAGCCTCCCCCCCCCCAACTCCATTGAATCACAAGACTCACTCATATCTAGCATTACTCAGGTTTATCTCAAACAGGGCATAGTTATAAGCATTTATTGGGTAATTCACTGGGTCAAAATCCTGGATTACCCTCCCTAAAGATCAAACCAAAGCAGAAGGCAGCTCACCACCATCTTCTGAAGGGGTAATTAGGGATGGGCAATAAATGCTACCCAGCCAGAAATGCCCACATCCCATGAGTGAATAAAAAAAATTACAGTGCATGCCTGGTGAAGGAGTTAATTTAGTAAAATTTGCACCTGTCTCATTGACAACCCCAAGAGATGAAAAAAATTGGTCAGTTCCTTTTGTAAAGCAGCTTTTACATCCTTGTAAGGTTTCAAACCATTTTGCACACAATGACCTTCTTTAGTTTAGTCACTGTTGCTTTCTAGGCAAATACAGTTGTTAATTTGTAAGTGGCAAAAATTCCCCAAACAACAGATGAGTAACCTGTCAATCAGCTTTTAGTGGTGCTGGTAGAGGGACAAATATTGGTTCAGATACCAGAATTTCCTGTTCATCTTCAAACACTGTCCTGGGATTAATTGTCATTCATTCATTCATTCAGCCAAAAGGCCTATTTTACAAATCATCTGAAGGAAGGTATTTTTAACAACATAGGAATACTCCATTCCACACCAAAATGTCAGCCTAGGGTATGTGCTTAAGTTGCAAAGTAAGGCATTAATCCACAACTCTGCACAGGTGATGACAATGTTACATGAAGCCAAACTGATTTCATGTCATCATGAGACTCTCAATTCCAGATTTTATAAAATTCAAATCTCACCATTTACTATGGCGGGATTCAAATCTGGGTCCTCAGAACATTACGTGGATCTCTAGACTAATAGTCTAGCGATAATACTACTAAGCCATTGCCTTCCCAAAATCATCAGGATTCGAGTTACAGAACTAGAATGCTGAGAAGACGAGAGTGTGTTGAAGGTAAGGTATACAGGACTGAAGCACAGGATGGGACTGGATGGTAAGCCAGTTTAAAATTAGAACAATAAATCAAAGACCTCAAGTCATGGGAGGTCAAATGTAATGAGGATTAAGGCAAAAACCAACTGGGTATAAATCCACATGGTACACAAATTTTGCCCTGATGACCACAGCAGGCACCTTGTGGTCTTTGCCACTTCTAACAGTGTGTGATACAAGGTGAGGGTTGCTTGAAGTAACTTATTACCACCAATCCTCATTTGACTTTTAAGCAAACACAGAACGCTGGAGAAACTCAGCAAGTCTGGCAGCATCTATGGATAGAGAAAGAGTTAACATTGTGAGACTGGTATGACTCAGTGCTGGCAAATAGGACTAGTTAAGGTTGGGATATCTGATCGGCATGGACAAGTTGGACCGAAGGGTCTGTTTCATTGCTGTACATTTCCATGACATTTCTTCAGAACACTCCTTGACTTTGTTATGACTTGAGCCTATTAAGTGGTAACTGGTAGAGGCCACACCATTATACTGTTTCTCAGAAGGAGCACTATTGTTAAATAACAAGGAGGATTATTGCATGATAGCAATAAGTACAATTAGATTTGGTCAGGAATAATTATTAGGATCTGACAGAACTGGTCCAGGTACATCTGCTCCCTCAGAAAGCTCTGTCTCCACCCACAGACTGCATGTGACACCAGTAGAATGGATGAACCAATGAAACATGAACTTTAATCCCTTCAGAACAATTACCTTGCACAACATGCATGGCAAAATCCAACCAGGATAAGGTTTATGAAGGATGGAGGGTGAGAAACCAAGGCAAGCATTGAGCAAGCAAGTTGAAAGTGACAAAGAGTGTCTACCATCATAGAATGGCACCGCTGTCAGAGAAGATCCCTCAAATGGGACCATGGCATGGTGATTCAGTGGTTAGCACAGTTGCCTTATAGCACCAAGGACCCAGGCCCGATTCCATTTTTGGGCGATAGTCTGTGTGGAGTTTGCACCTTTTTCCCATGTTTGTGTGGTTTTCTGCCAGGTGCTCCGGTTTCCTCTTACAGTCCAAAGGTGTGCAGGTTAGGTGGATTGGCCATGCTAAATTGTCCATTGTATCCAGGGATGTGCATGCTAGCTGGATTAGCTATGGGAAATGTAGGGTTACAGGGATAGGGTAAGAGGGTTGGACTGGGTGCAATGCTCTTTGGAGGGTCAATGTGGACTCAATGTGCTGAGTGATCTGCTTCCACACTGTAGGGATTCTATGATTCTAAGGACCATATTGCATTTCAATGTGGCATTAATGATAATTCACACTAACACACATTGATCTCCATTTAAGCCATAAACAAATGTTATGTTGCGACAAATGCCATTTCATCAAGCAGTTGGTGTAAGCTTATATATATATAAGTTTATAAGAGTAAAAATTACCACTTTATGATAGTTATATGCACACAGCCTTTACATTTAATAGGACAATAAGAAACCTCTGACTATAGACAACTAGTGCACAACAGCCAACAATGCTCACCTACATCAGTGATGGCAGAATGTACAAACAGGACAAAATGCTGCTACAGAAACCTACAACATCTAGAGTCAACATCCATCAAGAAACTAACAACCTTCAAACCTAAGGGAGCACAGTTCAGTTAAGAAGGAAGAGTTTTGCTGAAAGTAATTTTGTAGAAGGTTTCAGAACCGTGAGACTACTTGAAGTTTGTTTTTACACTTTCCAGAGAAGGAAGCTAGGGTCGTTTCAGGTACAAGGCAAAATTCATAAGTCTTGCTGCTTAAAGGACCATTTTTTCTCTTTGAAACTGAAGCCTCCCAGGTGCCAGAGTTTGGACATTTGTAAGCTGCACAAGTCCCTCATGTCAGGAAGCAGCTACACTGCCAGAATTCCAAAGTTAAAAGTTAAAGAAACTTCAGTTAATAATTTGGAAACATGACTCTTCCCAATATGGATATGTCCTAGGTCACATCATCAGGTGGTAAGATCACCCATGATTCAGTTGAAGTAAAGCACACAACCCTCAAGGTCATTGGTCAAACAGACTAAACTAATTTGGTTAATCATTACAAACGTCAGGATGGACTATGTGTTTTCTCTTCAGAACCTGTGATTGAAACATCAAAAGTAAAGTTCTTTGAACAGTAAAGGATTTTTGTAACCCAAATTTCAAAGAAGAGATAACTTCATTAAAGTGTTATAATAATTACAAATTGTAGTTCAATGCAAATCTCCCTGTCAGTGTTCTGACTGGAATAGTCAGGATACTGTTTATTCAGGATGTCTCAAAATTAAATTCTTAACCTATTATAAAGATAATCTATCTTTAATGCACCACATAGTGACATTCTTTAAGTACCTGAGCCATTACACAGATGTTCCGGCTGCTTTTCCATTCTGCTAACATGCCACAACAATGTTCCACATTAAAAAGCATGCCAAGGTTTACAATCTTGATTTTACACCTTAAAGAGGCTGCTCCTAGATTTAAGGTACACTTTTCTTCCAAGGTGGTCATTTTTTTTTGTATTCCAAGCACAGGATCAGATATCATCAGAAAATGCACTGTTTCAGGAAATCTACTAGGCAAGGTCCAGAATGCACAAGACTGCCTTGAAAGGTTTCTCAAGCAGTGATATGGTTATCTGGCTTTCTCCCATGTAATGTCCAACAACTGCTAGTTTTCCCAGCAGCAGGTTCTGCGAAGACATTTGCTTTTCTTTATTCATCAATGTGATGTGAGCACCAGTATTTACTGCCCACCCCAAAGTGCTCAAGGAAGTAGTAGTGAGCTGCTACTTGATTTGCTGCACTATAACATAGAACAATACAGCACAGAACAGGCCCTTCGGCCCACGATGTTGTGCCAAACATCTATCCTAGATTAAGCACCCATCCATGTACCTATCCAATTACCACTTAAAGGTCGCCAATGATTCTGACTCTACCACTCCCACGGGCAGCGCATTCCATGCCCCCACCACTCTCTGGGTAAAGAACCCACCCCTGACATCTCCCCTATACCTTCCACCCTTCACCTTAAATTTATGTCCCCTTGTAACACTCTGTACCCGGGGAAAAAGTTTCTGACTGTCTACTCTATCTATTCCTCTGATTATCTTATAAACCTCTATCAAGTCACCCCTCATCCTTCGCCGTTCCAACGAGAAAAGGCCGAGAACTCTCAACCTATCCTCGTACGACCTATTCTCCATTCCAGGCAACATCCTGGTAAATCTTCTCTGCACCCTCTCCAAAGCTTCCACATCTTTCCTAAAGTGAGGTGACCAGAACTGCACACAGTACTCCAAATGTGGCCTAACCAAAGTCCTGTACAGCTGCAACATCACTTCACGACTCTTGAATTCAATCCCTCTGCTAACGAACGCTAATACACCATAGGCCTTCTTACAAGCTCTATCCACCTGAGTGGCAACTTTCAAAGATCTATGTACATAGACCCCAAGATCCCTCTGTTCCTCCACCTGACTAAGAACCCTACCGTTAATCCTGTATTCCGCATTCTTATTTGTTCTTCCAAAATGGACAACCTCACACTTGGCAGGGTTGAACTCCATCTGCCACTTCTCAGCCCAGCTCTGCATCATATCTAAGTCCCTTTGCAGCTGACAACAGCCCTCCTCACTGTCCACAACTCCACCAATCTTCGTATCATCTGCAAATTTACTGACCCACCCTTCGACTCCCTCATCCAAGTCATTAATAAAAATTACGAACAGCAGAGGACCCAGAACTGATCCCTACGGAACTCCACTTGTAACTGGGCTCCAGGTTGAATATTTACCATCTACCACCACTCTCTGACTTCGACCGGTTAGTCAGTTTTCAATCCAATTGGCCAAACTTCCCTCTATCCCATGCCTCCTGACTTTCCGCATAAGCCTACCATGGGGAACCTTATCAAATGCCTTACTAAAATCCATGTACACTACATCCACTGCTCTACCCTCATCCACATGCTTGGTTACCTCCTCAAAGAATTCAATAAGACTAGTAAGGCAAGACCTACCCTTCACAAATCCGTGCTGGCTGTCCCTAATCAAGTAGTGTCTTTCCAGATACTCATAAATCCTATCCCTCAGTACCCTTTCCATTACTTTGACTACCACAGAAGTAAGACTAACTGGCCTGTAATTCCCGGGGTTATCCCTATTCCCTTTTTTGAACAGGGGCACAACATTCGCTACTCTCCAGTCCCCTGGTACCACCCCCGTTGACAGTGAAGACGAAAAGATCATTGCCAACGGTACTGCAATTTCCTCTCTTGCTTCCCACATAATCCTAGGATATATCCCGTCAGGCCCGGGGGACTTGTCTATCCTCAAGTTGTTCAAAATGTCCAACACATCTTCCTTCCTAACAAGTATCTCTTCTAGCTTACCAGTCCGTTTCACACTCTCCTCTTCAACAATACAGTCCCTCTCGTTCGTAAATACTGAAGAAAAGTACTCATTCAAGACCTCTCCTATCTCTTCCGACTCAATACACAATCTCCCACTACTGTCCTTGATCGGACCTACCCTCGTTCTCGTCATTCTCATGTTTCTCACATACGCATAAAATGCCTTGGGGTTATCCTTGATCCTATCCGCCAAGGATTTTTCATGCCCTCTCTTAGCTCTCCTAATCCCTTTCTTCAGGTCCCTTCTGGCTATCCTGTATCCCTCCACTGCTCTGTCTGAACCCTGTTTCACAACCTTATGTAAGCCTCCTTCTTCCTCTTTACTAGACATTCAACCTCCCTCGTCAACCAAGGCTCCCTCACACGACCATTTCTTTCCTGCCTGATAGGTACATACATATCAAGGACTCATCGTATCTGCTCCTTGAAAAAGTTCCACATTTCCACCATATCCTTCCCTGACAGCCTATGCTCCCAACTTATGCTCCTCAAATCCTGTCTTACAGCATTGTAATTTCCCTTCCCCCAATTGTAAAATCTACCCTGTTGTGCGCACCTATCTCTCTCCATAACCAAGGTGAAAGTCACAGAATTGTGGTCACCATCACCAAAATGTTCACCCACTAACAAGCCCATCACTTGTCCCGGTTCATTACCGAGTACCAAATCCAATATGGCCTCCCCTCTGGTTGGACAATCTACATACTGAGTTAGAAAAGCTTCCTGGACACACTGCACAAACACCGCCCCATCCAATCTACTTGATCTAAAGAGCTTCCAATCAATATTTGGGAAGTTGAAGTCGCCCATGACTACAACCCTGTGGCTTCTGCACCTTTCCAAAATCTGTTTCCCAATCTGTTTCTCCACATCTCTGCTGCTATTGGGGGGCCTATAGTAAACACCCAACAAGGTGACTGCACCTTTCCTATTTCTGACTTCAGCCCATACTACCTCCAAAGGCAGATCCCCCTCAAACTTCCTTTCTGCAGCCGTTATACCATTTCTAATTAGCAATGCCACCCCCCCCCTCCTTTTTTACCACCCTCCCTAATCTTACTGAAACATCTGTAACCAGGAACCTCCAACAACCATTCCTGTCCCTCATCTATCCACGATTCCGTGATGGCCACAACATCGTAGTCCCAGGTACTGATCCATGCCTTAAGTTCACCCACCTTATTTCTGATACTCCTTGCGTTGAAGTATACACACTTGAGCCCATCTCTGTGTCCGCAAGTATTCTCTGTCAGTGCTACCTTCTCCACAGCCTCCCTACATTCTTGGACATCCTGACAAACAGCTAGCTTACTTGCTGGACTACAAGTCCGGATCCCATCCCCCTGCCAAATTAGTTTAAACCCCCCCGAAGAGTGCTAGCAAACCTACCCCCCAGGATATTGGTGCCCTTCTGGTTCAAGTGCAACCTGTCCTGTTTGTACAGGTCCCACCTTCCCCAGAATGCAGTCCAATTGTCCAAATACCTGAAGCCCTCCCTCCTACACCATCCTTGCAGCCACGTGTTCAACTGCACTCTCTCCCTATTCCTTGCCTCACTGTCACGTGGCACCGGCAACAACCCAGAGATGACGACTCTGTCTGTCCTAGCTTTTAGCTTCCAGCCTAACTCCCTGAGCTCTTGAATGACCTCCCCACCCCTCTTCCTACCTATGTCGTTGGTGCCAATGTGTACCACGACTTCTGGCTGCACACCCTCCTCCTTAAGGATTCTGAAGACACGGTCCGAGACGTCTCGGAGCCTGGCACCCGGGAGGCAACAAACCATCCGAGAGTCTCGCCCATGTCCACAGAACCGTCTGTCCATCCCTCTAATTAGAGAGTCTCCTATAACTAGCGCTCTCCTCCTCTCCCCCTTTCCCTTCTGAGTCTCAGAGCCAGACCTCACGCCACAGACCCCGTCACTGCAGCTTACACCTGCAAGGCTGTCCCCCCCAACAGTTTCCAAAGCTGTATACTTATTGTTTAGGGGAACGACCACAGGGGAACCCTGCACTGCCCGCTTCTTCCCCTTCCCACCTCTAACTGTTACCCAGCTACCTCTGTTCTCCGGCGTAACTATGTCCCTGTAGCTTCTATCAATCACTCTCTCAGCCTCTCGAATAATCCTCAGTTCATCCAACTCCAGTTCCAGTTCCCTAACTCGTTCGGTGAGGAGCAGGATCTGACTGCATTTCCTGCAGACGAAGTCGGCAGGAGTATCGGTGGTCACCCCTACCTCAAACATCCTGCAGGATGTGCATTGTAGGGAAACCCATAATGCTGTTAGGGAGGGAGTTCCAGGTTCTTGATTCAGTGACAGTGAATGAACAGCAATATCATTCCAAGTTAGAATGGTGTGTGGCTTCATGGAAAACTGGCTGGTGACGGTGGTGCCATACATCCACTGTCCTTCTAAGTGAAACAAGTGATTTGGAAGATGCTGTTGGAGGAGCCAAAGCAGGTTCCTGAAGTACATTTTGTGGATGGTACATGTTGTTACCACAATGCAGTAGGGATCCAAACATCATTGTGTACGCTGATGGGTAAGTTGCTAATTCGGCAGACTGTGGTGTCCTGGATGGTGTTACTGAACATTTTTCGAAACTGAACTCATTTGGGCAAATGGAGAGTATTTTATCACAATTTTGTCTTGTGGGTGGAGAATAGATTTTAGGGATCAAGTGATCAGTGGGATTACTCACCACAGAATTCACAGCTTCGAACTTGTTTTTGTAGCTACACCAATCATATAACTCATATAGTTAAGTTTCTAGTCCATCGTAAATTCCAGGATATTGATGTTGGGATATCCAGAAATAGTCTTACTACTCAATGTCGAGGGAAGATGGTCTGATTCTTTTTTAAGATGGTCATTGCCTAGCACTTGTGTGGCATGAATGTTACTTACTACTTGTCAGCTGAAGTTGTATATTCATCAGGTCTCAATACAGACACAGACTGCTTCAGTATCTGAAGAGTCATGAATGGTGTTGAACGTTGTGCAATTGTGAGTGAACTTTCCCACTTCTGACTTTACAATGGAGGGCAGGTCATTAGTAAAATAGTTGAATATGACTGGGTCTTGAACATTATCTTGATCTGCAGTAACATCTGAAGGCGGAGGTGATTGACCTCCAGTAATTTCAACTGTCTTAGGGTCTTAGAGATGTAAAGCATGGAAATAGACCCTTAGGTTCAACTCGTCCATGCTGACCAGATATCCTAAATTAATCTAGTCCCATTTGCCAGCACTTGGCCCATATCCGTCTAAACTCCTCAGTGTTTGGTATGACTTGAACCAGCAAATTTCTTGATTTTGCTTGAGCCCCTTTAGTTCCATACATAGGCAAATATTGCTTTGATATTAAATGCAGCCATTCTCACCTGGATTCTTAGGTTATTTGCCCATGTTTTGACAACAAACTTAATGAAGTCTAGAGTAGAATGTCCCTGGCTGAACCCAAAATGAGCATCAATGAACAGGTAAATACTCAATAAGTACCACTTGAAAGCACTTTAAATGACAAGTCCTAGCACTTTTACTGTGATGATGAGGTGATAATTGGCCGGATTAGATTTGTTTTTGCTTTCTGTGGACAAGAGATAGCTGGAATTATTTTCCCACCTTGTCAGGTAGATGCCAATGTTGTAACTGCACATGGACAGCTTGGCAAGGGTGCAAATAGTTCTGGAGCAAGTCTTCAGTCCTCCAGGCTATTATTCATTAACTGACACCAATGGGGCTGCACTAAACACCACCACCTCCAGCCTAATACAAAATAGAAAAGTAGCTTAACTAATGGAAAATCTATGATATAATTCCATCATAACTTCCATTCTAAATGAAGTACTGAATTGATTTATATGCAAATGTTATATTCAAATTATTTATAACCCTTATAACTGGTTTTCTGTGCTCAGTTTTATTAGTTCTTGAAACTAAGATTTACTTTTGCACAGATGCAATAGAAATTTATGCTTTAAATATATTCCAAAGTCTTTCAAGCAGTTAATCTCATAATTAGATCTTCTTACTATAGAGGTTCACAGTGTGATTGACTGGATTTGTCTTTTAAGTAAGACAAAACATTGTTTTTTTCAACAGATGAGAATACTACCATTTATACCTGACCTCCAATTATAGTTCAACACAAGTGAACTAACAGAAAAAAATTGCTTTTTGTTGTTTAGTATCATTGCCATTAACAGTTGATATTTGGTGTCCTTATATGGAATGCTATGAATACATCTTTGTCTTTACTGGTATGTCTCATTCGAAATATTCCTTCACTTCTATTTCAAATTGCTAAAAATGATTCCATATCATAATCTTGTTTAGTGGTAATTCTAATTAAATGATGACGAATTAATAACTGGCTAATGGTCAACCTACATTGTCTTTTTCCAAAATCTAGGGAAAGTTTAGGTCTGTGCTGTATACCCTCATCCACTAATTTTCTCTTGCTACTTTGTCCTTGATGAACCACGTTTCTCCATGGCTCATTCTTTGATTACTGACTATTGCTTTATTGGCTTTATTGCTTACACCACAGATTATTGTCTTGCTCTTTTTGTTTTACATCTTTAGAACTTATTTATTTACGGTCAGACGTCCTTCCAATAACAGCCAAAGAACGTCAGCATTTCACAATGCTCCTGAAAATGCTAATCATCCAGATAAGTTTCCACATCCACTGCACCACAAAAGCCAATGAACTTATTGATGCAATCCTGAATTTGCTTTATAGTTTCAGCCTGGGTTCCCTCATCTGACAGTCAAAATTGAAAGTAATCACAGCTAAAAGTTGAGGAAACAATCTAAGATCAGCACCGAAAAGACCAATAAGAGGTTTTAACTACCTCAGTGTTAACTTTCCCTCATACTGAGCACAGGAGGGAACAACTGGTTAGAAGGATCATGGGACTCCTCCAAAACCAATCAAAGGCTTCTTTGATTGCAATGAACATAAAGAAATCCAGAGAACTCCATAACAATTCTATGCAATTCTCCTCATCATTCTTTCCGATCCATACACTGCCCTGGAGATGCTCAATATTGAGATATTAATAGGTTGCAGTCAAAATGATCAGACTAGTGATCTAGAACGCCACATCAGTTTTCAGCACTTTAGGTCGAGTAGACTTTGGTGTGCCTGGAAATGAATCAATATAAAACCGACCTTTTCTAACAACCGATTATCATATGAATC
Source organism: Hemiscyllium ocellatum (assembly GCF_020745735.1). NCBI lineage: Eukaryota > Metazoa > Chordata > Chondrichthyes > Orectolobiformes > Hemiscylliidae > Hemiscyllium > Hemiscyllium ocellatum. The sequence continues at coordinate 20,109,201 of NC_083414.1, read as the reverse complement.
ACTGATCTCAGTACTATTCAATTTGAGGTTTTAATAGAAAAATAATTTTAAAAATGAGATTCTGCATAAAAACAACCAGATTAGCAGCTTGCATATCCCTGTAAAAAACTGGACACCAATTTAATCACAGTTTCCTTATAGAATAAACAAATCACACTATTGTAGATAACTATTCAAATGGAAACTAAATCAATTCAGGATTCAGGTTCTGGTTATTATTCATAGACATATCAGGAGGATTTTGCAATGTATTGAGTTGTGGAGGAAGAAACTAATTATACACGTGCGGAGACCATCTTTATTGTACAATGCCAAACAGCACATCTCAAGGATTCGGAACCAGTTCTTTGATAAATTCCTAAGTTGAGTTTCCGGGTGTTGCAACCACAGAGGGAATCTGAGATGATTTAAAACGCTAACATTCCAGGGGTGGAACATATAGGCAACCTGATCCCTGGCTGTGATAACCAAAATTAATGCTGAGGGCCTTTATAACTTTAAGAATTTATTTTAAAATGCAATAGTAAAATAGACATAATGTACAGAAGTGCAGCTGAGAGCATGAGAGCTGCACGTCAAAATGAAATGTATACCAGAGTCAGTGTGTGTGTGTGGTTAGTTTTATCCAGCATAGGAACTGGGAGACCCAGCAGAGTTCACTGTATTGGTTACCTGGCAGATCACCTTTATACCATAGTTGGTGGCTCAACATAATGTTACAGATAGAAAGTCATGCATGAACAGAGCGTTCTTGTTGCAAAGCTAACTATGTAGCCAATTCTTTACCATGATTGACAAAATATTCATCTCCATTAGACTTGCCAACAGTTGCCTGGCAATGTTAGGAATCTATGTGCCCTTTCCTACCTTCTTATAAACAGACAGAGCCGAGAGGAAAACAACGCCATTAAATTGTAATGGCACCTGCTGCAGTCATATTTTGCCATTTTAATGCTCTGTGTTGCTTGAATACCTATAGCTCTGTCCAACTAGGTCTTCTGGCCCAGCATTTAACATCTGCCAAAACCACAATCTCACCATTCATTCCGTTGCATCTTGACAACCTGCCATAATGGCTCAGTGGTTAGCACTGCTGCCTCATAGTGCCAGGGACCTGAGTTTGATTCCACCCTCAGGCAATTGTTTATGTGGATTTACACATGCTCCCCATGTCAGTGTGGGTTTCCTCCAGGTGCTCCAGTTTCCTTCCACAATCCAAATGAGTATATGGATTAGCCATGCTAAATTGCCCATAGTGCCCAGGGATGTGTCGGTTAGGTGTATTACTTGTGTGATATACAGGCTTACAGAGGAGATGGGTCCGGGTGGGATGCTCTTTGGAGGTTTGGTGTAGACTCAATGGGCTGAATGGCCTGCTGCATGCTGTAGGGATTCAATGCTTCAGAAAGAGACTGAATGGTGCACTGGAAAAGATAAGTCAGAACAGTAATATAAAGACAGTGAAGAGCAAAAGAAAACTCTTTATTTGATTTTTCTAATTACTGTTATTTTTCCTTTCCATAGTTTCCCGTGACCAAAAGTAGACACTGCAGCACAAACATTTCAGATCAGAAACAAGTGAGAAATTTAACACATGGATCTATGCTCCAAAGGAGTATAACTGAGTAGTGGTTACATTATTGGACTAATTTATTTTACTAACAGTCGGTACTAACAATCCAAGGTATGTGAGTATATGGATATCTGAGAAATTCAATTCAATTGCTTGCAAAGTTTGAAGCCCTGTGATTCATCCTCATCATCGGTGGTCCTTCGCAAATGAGGATGACACTCTTCCACTCTCAGGTTGAGTCCGTACATGGCTGTACAGACCAATGCAGCTACTGCAGGCTCTGTTACACTTGGGACAGGTGGTGGTTGAGAGAAGGGGTGAGGGGCCATTGGTGTGGCAGCGAATTCCTTACGCTGTTTGCGCCTGGCTTTCACTTTTTCCCCGATGGCAAGTCTCGAGGTATTTCGATGCTTTCCCAGATGCTCTTCCTCCAATTTGGATGATTTTGAGCCAGGTGTCTGTGGAAATGCCACACTTTACCAGTGAGGCCTTGTGGGTATCCCTGAAGCACTTCCTCTGTCCACCTGGGGCTCGCCTTGACATTTCGGAACTGGGCGTAGAGCACCTGTTTGGAGATTCTCATGTCAGTCTTGGGGATGATGTGCTCGGCCCATCACAGCCGATGGGGGGAGGTTTCAGTGCCTCGATGCTGGGATGTTGGCCTAGTCGAGGATGCTGGTGTTAGTGCGTATGTCTTCCCAGCGGATTTGCAGGATTTTGCACAGCAGCAATGGTGGGACTGCTCCAGTGCGTTGAGAAATCTGCTGTGGACAGTCTACGTCTCAGAGCCATATAGGAGGGTGGGAACGACCATAGCTCTGTAAACCTTGATCTTGATGTCAGATCTGACTTTGGTGTCCTCGAACACTTTATGTGGCTGAATGCTAGTGCTAGTACACTGGAGGTAGTGCTGGATCTCTTCATCAATAGCTGCTTTGGCCAAGAGGACTCTCCCAAGGTATTGGAAGTGGTCAACATTCTTTAAGGCCTCTCCATGGGCCTTGATGATTGGGGGTGTTGCTCCAGGCCAGGTTGGTGGTGGACCTTTACAGGTGTAATTAAAGGGGTAGTGATTGCATGGATACAAAACTAGATATGGGGTAGAAACAAGAGTTAATTGCGAACCATTGCTTGAAATGGCTTTGGGATGACGAGTTTACTGGATAGTAGAACCAGTGATGTCGTCTTCGAATGCAACAATTATTACCTTACAGGGTGGAATCTTCCATCCTTACAACAATGCCATAATGTTGAGGATGATGAGTAGGAGTATGTGAGAATATTTACCTCACCAGAACATTTACCTTTGCCCTTCTCACACCTTGTACACTCCAAACAACATCTTTACACAAGTCTGACATTTAGTCAGATGGTAACTTAAAGTGAAAACTGCTCAAATTAAAGGGCACAGACTGCAATCTTGGTGATAAACAGCTGACTGCAGGGGTATGGATTCTTCTGTAGATGAAGAACAGTAGAGATCCTTTGCAAGTTTGTGAGAGTGTTGTCCTGTAAGGATTCTTCTGTAGATGAAGAACAGTAGAGGTCCTTTAACAGCTGATAAACAGCTGAGGAAAGCACAGCTCAAAGAGCAAAGCTGCACTTACCTGACAGAGCCTTTCTGCTGTAGCTGTCTCTGTGCTGTTATCTTGATGCCAGGGTGCATATATAGACTGACAAGCTTTTACAGATGCAGCTCAAGGAACATATCAATAGCAATGCAAATCTCTCTTTAAATGGCTTGACCAATAAATTTTCATTCTTTCTAGGACTGTAAACTTAGGACTTTGCACAGACAAACCTTCATAATGTGCAGCGATGCAAAGCTACTGTCACTGGACTTAGTTTTTACAATGTAATTATAATATAATCCTGGTGAGTTTACATGTAACATAAGCACCGAGCCTTCCATTTCTGAGCTCAGATTAAAGCAACTGAAATCCATTTGGAAAATAAATACTGAAAAGTAACTACAATTAGGCCTTTAGGCCAAAGGCAAATATTGCTACAGATACAAAGTTAGTAGGACAAGATGGACAATTAGCAGTTTCATAAGTATAATTTTAATTTTCTATTCTCTAGGAATCCAGGTTGGTCAGAAATAGCATTAATGGTTGAATAAACAAGACAAAACATTATACTCATTCAGTGGATCAAGGTTAAAGAACAACTGAATCAAACTGCATATGAAGAGGCCAGCTGGCTTGTCACACTGAAGCTGCCTTTTTGTAACTGTCGTCTCAGGAGTTCCATTACCCTTCTCTTTCCTCTAAAACTGTAAACCTTTCCTTTCAAGTAGACATCAAATGCCCTTTTCGAGTGGTCCTATTGAATCTCCTTTCACCAAAATGGAACCCTGATTGGAAGCTGGATCTCAACCAACCTTGAGGTTTGACTTTGTGAATGCACTCATAAGTTATTAGAGATGATCCACATTCCGAACCTTACAGATAATCTTTCCAGCTCTGCATTTGTGTGGGAGTTGTGTTCAGATCTGACTGCGACAAAATGATGCCAGGGATCTGACCTGACCTGAAGGATATTGTGTCTCAACGTTGACCCAAGGACTAAAAGAAAAGATCATTTGAGAATGGGTTATTTCAGCTAAGTTCAAAGTATATTGTACAAATAATACTTCAGATAATTTGTTTTGGCCCAGTGATGATACTACACATTAGGAACAGCTTTGCTCTGGGGACAATAGGATTCTCTAAATACCTGCGGCAGGCTCAGACCTTTCCCCAATTATACTTAATACAGGACAATTCATCATAAAGGACTTTGCTGTGGCCTGCATTTCTGTTCATGTCTGAAGCAAGCCATTGCTCCCGGCTCTGCAAACTCATCCCGGGAAAAAGCAGCCTGGAAGGTTCACCCTTCACTGTGGACAGTGGGGTTTCCTGGTGCCAGCCAGATCCTGCTGGGGGAAGAGGTGGGACAAGAAGGTGGTCTGTTTTAGTGCTCTGGCACGATGCTGAAGCTCAATAACAATACAAAAAACAGCTAAACATTACCCACCCCCCCCCACAGCCCTATCCCTCACATCCCACATATTCTCATGCCACTTGATGCCCTTCACCTATCTCTCCCATGGCTTGTCTCAACTCCCCACCTCCCCAAAGCCAAGCAGTGCCCTCCATCCACACCCATGGTCCTTACACCCTTTGCCAAATTACCACCATCTGCACTTAACAACTACCTTTGCCAATTCATCTTGTCCTACAGAAAGCAGGGATCAGTCTGCTGTGTCACTTCTACAGGGATATTGGCTGGGATGGTGAAATGTCATATGAGAGGTAGCCGTGCTGTGATATAAATTAGGCTCCACACGTTCTCCTGGAATAGTTTTGATCAATAAACGGATCAAGCAGGAATTTTCTAAATTATATTTTCTTAACTGTGTTGGATTATATTCCTTGGTCTCCTGAGACCAAAAGTAAACCTGACAGCAGCACACACATTTCACATTAGAGACGGGTGAGAAATTGAACATGCAAATCCATATTTTCCTCAACTGTTCTTGCTTTTTGTCTGTTGATTAGCCTTTCCCAAGCACATTGCTTGGCTCAGTGTAGGTGGTGGCTACTTATAGCGTGACGCATTAGGCATCACCACCAGGTTCGGTAGTCTGTCTGTGTTTCTGTATGGATGCTCTGAGCACATATGAGCGCAGGGTGATTACAAGCTGATAGACACACCATTAACAGCAATGGGAGAGGGGGATGAACTGACAGCAACACAAAATGGTAGAACTGACTTATGAAGAGAGGACAGTATTCACTGAGTTTAGAAGAATGAAAAGGGATCTCACTGAAACCTGCAAAATTGTGACAGGACTAGACAGGATAAATGCAGGATTTGATTTGATTTATGATTGTCACACAGAGATACAATGAAAAGAATTGTATTGTGTGCTGATCAGACCAATCATACCTTATAGAAATACATCAGGATAACAAGAAGGATGTTCTTAATGATTGGGAGTCCAGATCCAGAAATCACATTCCAGGGATATAAGGTAGGCCAGTTAGGACTGAGACGTTTATTCATCTAATAGCCTGTAGAATTCTCTGCCACAGAAAGCAGTTGAGGCCAAAACATTGAATATTTTTAAGGAGATAGATATGATCCTTTGGGTTAAAGTGATCAAAGGGTATGATAGAGTGACAAGCTAGTAACAATCCTGCTGATTGATAGGAGATAGGTCGAGTTATCCTGATGGTGTAGACTGAATGTTCGTCACTGCTTAACACAATCATTCTCACACTTCAGAAAAAGAGGGAAATTCTTTGCATGAATTTTCACTGTCCTCAATCTCCTTGCTCCTCAACAGCACAGGCAATACAAGTACAAAGTAAGGTAAAGTCACTATGGTCCTACTGAACCACAGGGTTCAACAGAGCAAATCGACTGGTAGCTTAAACTGAGGGTCATGACCAACCGGGTCAGGTCTGCTTTGGGATCAGTGATTCACCCAGACCAAATCTGTGCTGTACCAGGCAGGACACTCTTTGAGAGCCTCCCGCTCCTTGCCTATGTGCAGTACAGTGGTGGGGGTGGGGGTGGGGGGATTGCTCTACACCAACATCATTATTGCAGTCTCAATCAATGGGTGGGAATCAGAAAGCCTCCTGATCGGATCCAGAGTCAGGCAGGGTTTCCCACTCTCTCCTGCCTTGTTTGTGGATTGAATGGAGCCTTGTATTGAGTCCATCACAAAGAATGTGAGCCTGAGAGGGCTGACTATTCCAGGCAGTGGAGGCCCGCAGGTCAACTTGTACATGGGTGGCATCACTGTTTTCTGCTCGGGTCCGCTGTCAGCACACAGACTCGTGAGCATCTGCTACCAGTTCAAACTGATCTCAGGAGCCAAGGTAAATCAAGGCAAAAGTGAGGCCATGTTCTTTAGGAACTGGTCTGACTGATCCTTTTTTCCCCATTTACCATCGGACAGTTTACTTGAAGGTGCTGGGACTATGGTTCGGAGGGGCCTGGGTGTGTGTAAACACTTGGGAGGAGTGTATTGCCTGGGTGAGGCAGAAACTGGGCTTATGGAAGCATCTTGCCCTCTCCAAAGCTGTAAAAAATCTAATCATCAGGTGTAAGGCACTCTCTCTGTTGTTGTATGTGGTGCAGGTCTAGCCCATTCCACAAACCTGCACCATTGCAGTCATCCAAGCCACCTTTCACTTCATCTAGAGGTCAAAGATGGGCCGTGTCCACAGGGGCACCATATAGAAAGCCCTGAGTAAGTGAGGGAAGAATGTAGTCAATGCTGCCATCATCCTGATGGCCACCTTTATGCAAGGCTGCATCAAGCTGTGTATAGACCCTCATACGCAAACACCAAGTATCACTATGTAACTGCTCCCCATGTTGCAAAGGAAGGGTTTGGCCTCACTGTCATGGAACACTCCAAATAGTTGGACCATTCTATACCATTGTGGAAAAATTTGCAAAGCAAAACACCTTTGACCACAGGTCCCTTAGGAAGTGGTCAGCACATAGCGTATGCGAGACCCCGCAGGAAAAGGAGAAGGTGGATCCCGTGAGGTGTTCCCTGAGCAGACTGTCAAAGCCATTTAGCAGAATGTCTCATCGCCAGAGCTTTCCAACAAGCACCAAGACATAGCTCAGCTGGCGGTGAGAATCCGTTGAGAATCCTGTTAGATTCTTCATGTATGCCCAGACTCTCTGTGCCACCTCGAAGAGGCTGTGAGGAAGTGGCAGTGGTTGGGGGTGGGGGGCGTGAATGTAAATAGAGATTTTGCAAAGGAAATCTGGAGAGAGATGAAGTGGTTATTGTTGAGGTTCATGCTCTGTAATGCAGGACTCTGTGTTCTACATCCTGTTCCACAGGAAGCACATCAAAACAAACATCAACTGTGCCTGGAGGACCATCAACTTGGTGAAAGATGCCCTTTGGTCTGCCTGAAACTTGCTGATCTTCCCGTTGAAAGAGTTGACCTCAATCAAGTGTTGCAGATTGACACATTCCAAAGTTCAGGACTAGGTGCTGAGGAACGCACTAAAGTTTGGGGCAGCTGCTCAGTGGGGAAAGACTGAAGTTAAATGGGGGTTAATTTAGTTATTAGACACCACAGTGCCTCAAATATATGCAAATATAATCTTGTACAAGTAAGAAATGCCTTTGGTTTTGTTTGTTGGATAGAATCAGACTTCAATGTTTGTTTCTCCACATGCCAATGTGCAAAACAGAACAATTTTAGTGTTTGGGTACTTACATAAAGATATTTTTATGAATAAAGTAAATTTTAGAAATAAAACAAGAACTCAAGGGTCACTCTACCTTGGGCAAAGGGAGAGATTGAGGAGAGTCTGTTATAGTAAACTTAGCCAGTGAGGGAATTAAATCCATATTGGTGCATCATTTGGTATCGCAAATGAGCAATTTGGCAAAACAAGTGGTCATTAGGTGAGTACGGAGCCATGTCTTTCTATGGAAGTATTTATAATCAAAGATCTTGCTCTAAGCATCCAAATTTGTACTTCAAGACTAATCAATGAGGCACATGTACTGGAGGGCTAGCAAAGAATAGAATACAATCCCCACAGTGTTGAAGCAGGTCATTCGGCCCATCTGATCCACAATGACCCTCCAAACAGCGTTTATCCAGAACCATCCCCTTACCTTTCCCTGCATTTTCCATGGCTAACCCACATAGTCTACACATCCCTGGACTCTATGGGTGATTTCTCATGGCCAAACCATTTAATTCACACATCTTTGGACTATGGGAGGAAACCCAAGCAAGAATGGGGAGAATGTGTAAACTCCATAGACAGTCGCCCGAGGCTGGAATTGAACGTGCTAATCGCTGAGCCACCCCTTCTTTTCCCTTATTGATCTCCTTGAGAAGAGAAGAGCAAGAAGAAGAGAAATAATATGAGGAACTGAGCAGTGTAACTCGTTAACAAAACATCAGAGCTGGTTTAGTCGTATTTATATTAGATGTTAACAGGGTGCTTTATTTTCTTTTTGTGATCTAATGATCTGAAGAACATCCTGCTGCTGTTGTACTGTAAACAGCAGCTAAGACATTTCTCAGTGACTTATGCTCTGCTGCTCTAATTAGAATGGACATTGTATATTCGAACAACAGAAAACCTGCAATATGTACACAATTCTGGAAGTATGACAGCTCCAGTAAACCAGCTTAACAGTTCTCATATCCTTCCTTCCATCACTGGAAAACAAACATGATGTCAGACATCAGATGTTCATCCACTTTAAAATTATGTTTGCGTGACAAGCAAAATTTGGGGTTTGAAATGTGTGATTATTTATTTACCTTGTAATATATTCAGAGCTGGTGGAGAGCATTTAATGCTTTATTCCTGTGAATCCATGCATTTCTGATAAAGAACACAAGAACAACAGACAAAGGGTGAACCTAAAGCAGGAAATCCTGACAGGTTTGTGCCACAATATGACTAAGGAAGGGAGGGCTAGTTGTAGCATTCTAAATATAGACATGGTACACAAATGGTTTAAGAAAGTTCCTTAGGATCCACAGCAGCATAGAGTCCTCATCAAAAACATATTGCAGTTGTCTGACTCAAAGTATGAGGGTCTAGATTAGAGTGGTGCTGGAAAAGCACAGCAGGTCAAGCAGCATCTGAGGAGCAGGAAAACTGACGTTTTGGACAAAAGCCCTTCATCAGGAATAGGACTGATAAAGGGCTTTTGCCCGAAACATCGATTTTCCTGCTCCTCAGATGCTGCCTGACCTGCTGTGCTTTTCCAGCATCACTCTAATCTAAACTCTGGTTTCCAGCATCTGCAGTCCTTGTTTTTACCTCAAAGTATGAGGGCAATGCTCAAGCAGTGACAACGATGATGGCTGCCAATGAATGGATGATGGTCACATACCAAATGATGCACTATGTGGAGAGCTTGACAGCGTCCATACACCCACTGGAAGTCCAAAACTAAGGTACAAGCACTCATATGAGAGATACATGAATCCGGATTTACTTCAACAACTGAGGAACATATCTACACGTGATCTACACTAAACTTGGCACCAAAACTCTTCATACTGGAAATGTGAAGGACAACAATTTCAAAATGTTGCAGAAAAAGTACCATCACAAAATGGAATCTGCATCAGTGAGTGATGGCTTATGATGCCCCCTCAGCAATGATAATGTCTTAAACAAATGGGACCATACACCCACTTGAAGACATTCACAAATGAACAGTGAATATGAATCATTAGCAATGACGCAAAGCCAAACAGAGATACAAATGAAGCTTTTTTGTAACAAAACACAGTAGCGCAGAGTTGCTTAGTAGTTCATGGTTACATGCTGCATTAATACTTTATTATGCTTTGGGTGTTTAATTCATATAAGAAAACACAGTCATTTCGTCTTGATACAAATTTATTTTTTCCATAATTATAGATAAGTGTAGATTTAACTTTTCCCCTCGAAAGGTTTTGTAATTTTGTAACAATTTTGTAATTGTTACTAATTTGGTATTGTGCATCTCTGACAATGCAGCAGTCATGGAATGAATTCTCAAACAGATTATCTAATGTGCACGACATCTGGTTTGCTGAGTTTGGTTCCGAGTAGTTTGATTTTCCTATAATTGTTCTGTGCACAGTCTATAGCTAAAATATTAACGGAGGCTGAAATGACTTGACACATTGAACCTCAAATGAATAACTTGAAGGAAGTGATAAAGGAGAAAAATTGTATGAGGCAGAAATCCAATTGAGTAAACAATTCAGCAGAAGGGCATGGGGAGTGAACATTAGCAAATAGTAACCCTAAACCTAATTAGATCCACATTAAAATAAAATAAATCCTAGATAAAAGAGCTGGATTTCAGATGAACCAATTTCAGTAGTACAAAATGCAGCCTTGTCCAGATTACTTGGTTAGAAACAAAAATGACAGGCCAGGCCAGGGATCTGAGTTGATAGATATGAGAGATACATAGATATATTCTGATGAGGAATAAGGGAGGGAAAAGAAGGTTCTGTTAATATATTGAAACAAAAACGGCTTAAAATAAACCGATGGGAGAAAATAAAATAAAACAGCAATTATAATAAGTAATTAGGATAATCAGCAAAAACAAATTAGGACAGACTAAGGAAGAGTATGAAAGGTTTGTGGCAGTCAATATAAAGGAAGCATTAAGGGTTTTTATTGATGCACATGTAACAGAGTAATCAAAGAGAAATTAGGTGACTTTGAAGAAAAGGCCTTGTATTGGATTGGAAGAGAATGGCTGAGATGATTAACAAGACACTAGCAACACCTTTTAAGGCACAGTACGAAAGAATGAGTGCAGAAATACCTGAGGAGGATGTGGAAGAGCTGCATAAATATTCAAAAATATTAAAAATGAATAAAAAATTTTTAAAAAATTACAGTCTCAGAATGTACGCACTGCAGAAGGAGGATGAGAAAAGAGATTATGTATTCATTAACCTTAATTCCCCCAAAAGAATGTCTGGAGACAGGAATTGCATCAAAGATTGCAAATATTATACACCTGTTCATTGGGGATCAAAAAAGACAAACTAGAAAATTTTATGGCAATTAATTTTAATTTGCTCATGGGAAAAATTAATTCTGCAAGTAGACCTCAAACCATATTGTAGACTACACAGGACTCACTTTATCAGTGTAAATGACATTAGCAAATACAGTCAGCACAGAGAGCATGGATTTGTAAGGAGCAGCTTGAGTTTGATAAATACAAACTTAGCAGGATGTAACTAAAAGAAATGCAGTTGTACAGATACAGTGATGACTTGGGGAAAGAGAGACAGAAGTAAAGATAAATGAATATGTTTCAACTTGGTAGACCGCAGGCAATGTAGTACTCCAGGGAATTGAGCCAGGACATTATTTGTATATAGATTTGCATAGTGTCTTTCTTGTTATGATACTGAAGTTTGCTGATAACATTAAATTAATGGTGGAGCACTCCATAAGGAATGAGGTCCAGGTTCAAGTCTCACCCGACCCAGAGGCATGTGAAAGCATGTTTGAACAGGTTGATCAAAATACAGTGAGACTGCTAGATGACGGCAGATTAACAGTTGTGATTAAGAGATTAAACACAAGCAATTTAGGCCAGAAAAGAAGTGAAACATTACATAAAAACAGAGGATTGAGGGTCTGTGGGATGCATTAGTGAAGTTAGCGATTTAAGCAAAGACCTTTTCAACATTTAAGAATAAGTTAGAAAAAGTATATTCTGAAGAAGGGTCATGGACTCAAATTATTAACTCAGCTTTCTATGCATAGGTGCTGCCAGATCTGTTCAGCTTCTCCAGCAATTTCTGTCTTTGTTTTAAAAATGTGGTAATGGGATATTAAGACTGGAGGCCATAAGGAATTCAGACTATGACTCAGTTTGGGAATAGACATGACTGGGGACTGCTTGGGCTGAGTAGTCTGCTCCCATTTGTAATTTCCACCTCACCAGATGCAAATCATTGCGGACAAATGTGAAATGGTACATTTGTGGGGAGAAAATGGGCACAAAAAAGTGGATCCTAAAATGTAAGATCCTTAACAGAATGGAAAGAGTTGGAGATTTAAGATAGCACAGAAATTTGAAAGTTAAACAGATACTTAAAATTGTGAGTGCAGGTTATAAAAATGTCAAATGAGAATTTGTATTTTAAGCATTAGGCCATTAAATGCAAACCATTGAACTTATAGAAGATGGTGCTCACAGCAAAGCTGGAATATTTGGTGAAATTTAAGGCACCTCACTTTAGGATATTAAAGCTTTGGATTTTTTTTTACTGCTGTGCAGATTAACTTGATTGATTAACACTTATTCCCACTGAAAAAGGGAAAAGTTAAGGAGACTTGAAAAAATCTGAAGATTCAAGGAGGTTTACAAAAATAGCAAACATTTTGGGAGAAATAATGATATCCGCTTTTGCCATTGATTGGGAAATTTGGCATTAACACAATACAGAATCAAGATCAGAAGAATTAAGGGAAAATTTAGACTCAGCTTTGAAATGATTGAATGCTTTCATACAGAGGTCTATTGAGACAGAGATTAATATCGTTCTAAAAAGGGAACTAGATACTATGAAGGAAGATTATAAAAAGAGAAACTAGAGATCACGAAGAAAGATTAAGGGGATAAAAGGGTCCTTCTCAAGATGGCAGCCGATGACTAGTGGTGTTCCATAATGGTTAGTGTTGGGACCACAACTTTTCAATAAATGATCTAGATGAAGGAACTGAGGGCCTTTTGATTATGGTTACAGGTGATACAAAAAGAGGTCCAGATATTATTGAGGTGGTGGGGAGGCTGCTGAAGGATTTGGACAGGTTAGGAGAGTGTGGGCAAAGAAGTGGCAGATGGAGTACAACACGGGAAAGTGTGAAGTCCTGCACTTTGGTATGAAGACTAGAGGTATAGAAAATGGGGAGAAAATTCAGAAATCTGAAGTGCAAAGGGTATGGGAGCCCTAATCTAGATTCTCTTAAGGTAAACTTGAATGTTGAGTTGGTGGTTAGGAAGGGAAATACAATGTTGGCACTTATTTCGAGAGGTCTAGAATATGAAATCAAGGATGTACTTCTGAGGCTTTATAAAGCTCGGTCATACAACTTTAGAGTATTGTGAGCAATTATGGGCCCCATTCCTCAGGAAGGATCTGGAATGGGTCCCGTGGAGGTTCACGAGAATAATCCCAGGAATGAAAGGCTTAACATATGAGGATCGTTTGAGGACTCTGGATCTGTACACAATGGAGTTTAGAAGGATGAGGGGAGATCAAATTGAAACTTAAGGAATAGCGGACAGATTGAACATTGAGAACATGTTTCTGTTGGCAGAAGAGACCAGGACCTGAGGGCACGATCTTAGATTAAAGGGAAGAGCCTTCAGAATGGAGATAAGGAGAAACTATTTTAGCCACAAATAGATGGTGAACCTATGGAATTCTATGGAGGCCAGGTCATTGAGTATAGTTAAGACAGAGATAGAAAGGTTCTTGTTTGTCAAGGGGATCAAGGATTACGGGGAGAAAGCAGGAGAATGGGGTTGAGAAATGTATCAGCTATGATTGAATGACAGAGCAGACTTGATGGGCCAAATGGCCTAATTCCTGTTCCTATGTCTAATGGTCTTATCACTGCAATATAGTCCCTGCACAGAGCATAGAGTTAGCATCATATTGGTCAGAATATTGAGTACAGGCATTGGGAGGTCATGTTGCGGCTGTACAGGATATTGGTTAGGCCACTTTTGGAATATTCGTGCAATTTTGGTCTCCTTCCTATCGGAATGATGTTGTGAAACTTGAAAGGATACAGAAAAGATTTACTAGGATGTTGCCAGGGTTTGAGCTATAGGGAGAGGTTGAATAGGCTGGTGCTGTTTTTCCTGGAGTGTCAGAGGCTGAGGGGTGATCTTATAGAGATTTATAAAATCATGAGGAGCATGGATAAGGTAAATAGACAAGGTCTTTTTCCTGGGCTGGGGGAGTCCAGGACTAGGGGGCAAAGGTTTAGAGTAAGAGGGGAAAGATACAAAAGAGACCTCAGGGGCAACTTTTTCATGCAGAGGGTAGTGCGTGTGTAGAATGAGCTGCCAGAGGAAGTTGTGGAGGCTGGTGCAATTGCAACATTTAAAAGGCATCTGGATGGGTATATGAATAGGAAGGGCTTGGAGGGATATGGGCTGGGTGCTAGCACATGGGACTAGATTGGGTTGGGATATCTGATCAGCATGGATGTATTGGACCGAAGGTCTGTTTCCATGCTGTGCATCTCTGTGACTCTAAATGGACCAAATGGCATAATTTCATTCTCTAAATTTCATCACTCTAATTTGCGATATGAAATACCCTTATTTCTTAATCACACTTTCTTAAAAAGGTTTTGTGAAATCAGATGTTTGCAATATTGCAAACATTTACAAATTTCCTCACAATCTGCAGTCCATATGAAATGGTACAATTTTCAAGAATTGTTCCAGCAAACTAAAGCAGTGAACTCTCTACTTCTCCTAGGCTTGGTTTGTCATTTTTAGCTCTCAACTGGATTGCGCCAAGACATCCAAAGAGTGTTGCAAAGTGTGGGAAGTGCTGCCTCACAGCGCCTGAGACCCGGGTTCAATTCCGGACTCAGGCGACTGACTGTGTGGAGTTTGCACGTTCTCCCCGTGTCTGCGTGGGTTTCCTCCGCGTGCTCCGGTTTCCTCCCACAGTCCAAAGACATGCGGGTCAGGTGAATTGGCCATGCTAAATTGCCCGTAGTGTTAGGTAAGGAGTAAATGTAGGGGTATGGGTGGGTTGCGCTTCGGCAGGTCGGTGTGGACTTGTTGGGCCGAAGGGCCTGTTTCCACACTGTAAGTAATCTAATCTAATCTGATCCTCAGCTAGACTGCTCAAAGGAAATGCTTTCGATAATCTCAACCATTTGTAAGTGGCTGAGTAAATAGCAAAACAAAAACTTACTCAACAATGGTGGCTCTGTTTTTGTGAAATAGCTCAAATAAACCACAAAATTATAATTTCAATATTGAAAATAGGCACAATGGGAAGAGACACAACATAATACTGACAGAATGCATTGTACATAATTGGTTTGCAAAAATTTTCTCTGCTTTGCTTCACACTGCATTCATTCCTGCCCCATTTGACTCCCCCCAAAACACAATAATAAAAAAAGAACATACTTCTGGCAGTTGGTCAATCTCACTGATCAGAAGAACATGAATTCTCCTTTCATGAATGCTTAAGGGGAATTCAAAGAATAACATGCAAATTAAATCTGCTAGCATATCTTTAAACCTGATACTAGAAGCTTACTTTAAATAATAACCATGTTCCAGTCCCTTTACAGGATTGCAAACAGATTCTCTTTCACATGTATTTCTGAATATTACCTGGTATGTTCAGCATTCTCAATTTGGAGGCTATAATTTAAAGCAGCATAATAATTAACAAAGTGTTTTAATTTTTTTAATCTCGGTAAGGAAAATAGCAAGGACATTACCTTCGAGTCAGCTGACATGTTATCCTGGAAATGTATTTTTTTTTGTTAAAGGGCAGAATTACAATTGGCTGCTACTGGGCATTGAAGCTCCAGCTCACTCCACTAATACTGACCTAACGCCAACATTAAATAACACCATTTATAATTGCTGCTTACTGAAGTTTCCTGTAATATTATGCTGAGACATAGGTGAAAACAGACATCACCTGGCCTTTGGCTTAAGCACACCCACTGTTTAGTCCTTCCCCAGCACATGGACCATTAAATGATGGCAAAAACATTTCATAAGTTTAACAAATCAAGTCTGTTTTTGTCATTGCCACAAAGCACAATCTACATTCATCATAGGATCATAGAAGTGCTCCTACACAGAAGGTTGTTCAGCCCACAGTGTTTGCACCAGTTCTCTGAATGAACATCACAGGTCAGTGCAATTCTCCTGTCGTTTCCTCATTGGATGACTGTTTAAATAGAAACATTGTCCTTTTGAATGACTGAATTGACTCTGCTTCCACCGCACTTCCAGGCAGTCCAACCTAAATACAAAGATTTTCTCCCCCGGCATTTCACTTGCTTCTTTTGCAAATCTGTGCCCTCTGGTTCTTGATCTTTTTACAAATTGGAATAATTTCTTCCCGTTCATCCAACCTCCGTCTGTCAGATCTCCTCTTGCCTTTTTCACTCTATCTATCCTTATAGCTGAAATTTCTATTCCGTGGAACAATTCTTGCAAATCTCTTATGCACTCGTTCCACTGTGTTCATGTCCTTCCTCTCGTATTGTGCCTAGAACTACACACAATACTCCAGCTGAGGGCTAATAAGCGTCAAGTATAAGTCCAACATCATGTTATTGTTCTAGTACTCCCTAGGCCCAAATTAATAAGGCTCAGGATATTGTTTGCTTTATTACAGTTCTCTCCGCCTGTACCATCATGTTCAATGATCTGTGCACATGTGCACACTCATGCTGCTGTGCTCCTGCACCTCTTTTAGAATTGCATCCTTTATTTTATATTGTTCTTCCTACCAAAATCCATCACCTCATATACATTGCATCGCTTCACACTTCTATGTAGTACCTTTAACAGAATGGAATACCCCGAGGCACCTCACAGGAGTATTACAAAACTTCACACCAAACTACATTAGAAAGTATTATGACAAATGACCAAAAGCCTAGTCAAAGAGGTAGGTTTCAAGGCAGATTGTAAAAAAGAGAAGCAAGGTGGAGAGGGTTGAAGAAATTGGGTTGACGAGGGGCAGACGGAATGGTCCAGAGCTTGAAACATGTCATTAATGCAGCATGTAGATTGTTGAGCATGGAAGAATACTCTAAGGATTAACCACAGTAATGTCTAGGAACAAGGATGACTGACTTGAATCATTTACAACCACCTTCCTTTGGTGCTAGGCATGATTCTAATCAGTGGAAAGACTTTCCCTGATTCCCACTGACTTGTGTCTTGCTAGGGTTCACAATTCCATATTCAACCAAATGCTGTGTTGATGTCATGATCTAAGAGTGATTGTCCATGATTGAGCTGATTAAAATTTGGGGTGTGCTAAAAACCAGAATTGGAGCATGACAGTCATCTGAGGGCTGTAGGACTGCAGAAGGTTACAGGGATATGGAAACCATTTACTAAGTGGAAAATTTTAATATCAAGGCATTGCCAGATTAGGATTGTGCACATGTGAATAAATGAATGGAACATTATGTGAGCAATAATAGGGAGGAGGATGGGAGGCCAGTCAGGAAGGTATTAGAAAAGTCAAGTTTAGAGCTTTAGAAAAAGGTTCATGAAAGGTTTCAGCAGTGGTTGAGTCAAAGTAAATGAGGAGCTGGTAAATGTTACAGAAGTGCAGGTGATCTTAGTAATATCACAAATATGTAGTTATAAGCTCGTCTAAAAGCCAGATATGAACTGGTCCGAATCAAACACAGACAGTTGCTAGGGAACAGAGTTTCAAAGATAACATCCTAGATCTTCTCGATATTTAGCTGGAGGGGTTTCTGCTCATCCAATACTAGATAACTGATAAGCAGTATGACATATCAGAGATGCCAGAGGACAGACATATTTGTCCACATTTAAACTACAAATCAATACCACCATTTACTGTCAGTATAATCATCTGTGTTGGTTAGTGCCCTCTGGGTTACTGCCTTCTGTCTCACTGACAGTCATTTATCAATTATTAAATAGTCTGTGAATCAGTGAAGATCTGAAACTGCTCATAACCCTATTTCTTGCTCTTCTGTTCTTCCTAGGACTAATTTATAAATGTTGTCATTGTAAGTGTTTGCCATTTCCTGATATGATAGCATCAACTTGCAACAGTAAAACAAGAAAAGGAAATGACCACATTTAAACAAGAACAGTTGTCTCAAAGCAGTCCAGCTGACACAAGTGCTGTATTTTGACACTGACTTTATTATCAAACCTGCCGATAAGGGAGACACCATTGACATCGGGCATACTGACCTCTACCAGGCAGATACTTTCTCCGATCTCCCTCTGGACCGTAATATCAAACACTGAACATCACACAGTTGTTTCCAGAACTGTCACTGACCACATTTCCTCTGGAGATCGCTACTTCACAACAAACTCCCCACCTCAGACTCCTAACCCCACACAACCCGCTTCTACCTTCTTCACAAACAGAAGTGTCCTGGCATTCCAACTTCGCCCTGTCCCACTGAACTTGCTTTGTCCTAGTTTGATTCTATTTTTCTACCCTTATCTAGTCTCTTCCCACTTTCATTCATAATTTTTCTGACACTTTATGTTGGTTCTACAATTTCCAGGGTTTTGGCCCTAGCCATGGATGTGTAATCCCTCTACACAGTCTAAGGACAACCAGCTCTTCTTTGAAATGGGAGTTGACTTGTTCCCAACCAGCTCCTTCGCCTGGCTAAGCTCATTCTCACTTTGAACAATTTCTCCTTTAACTTGTTTCACTTTCTCCAAGTAAAAGGTGTCGTTATGGGTATGGATCCCAATTATAACAGCAAAATACTAAAATAAAAAAACAAGTGCTGGAGAAACTCAGCAGGTCTTGCAGCATCTGTAGAGACAAAAACAGAGTTAACCTTTTCAGTCCAGTATGACACTTCTTTGGAACTCTTTTCCTAGTAAAGACAATAGGGTTCCCCTCATCCTCACTTCCACCCAGTGGAAGCTAATGCATTCAAAGGATCATTCTCTGCCATTTCTGCCATCTGCAGCACCAAACACTTCTTCCCCTCCCCTCTACTGTCAGCATTCCACAGAGATGGTTCCTCCACCTGACCCAGGTCCACTCCTCCATCACTGCTAACACTTCCTTACCTTGCCCACCTCACACCATGGAGCCTTCCCATGTAATCTCACACAGTATAACATGCTGTTTTCCCTGCTCCCTTCTCACTGTTCATCAGTATTGAATGCATAGTAGCACTTTTCCAAATGGATAAAGTGCTGCAATGAATCTCAACAGTTATACAAAGCTAGTGAATGTAATGGTTACATTGTGACCGAACAGAGTTCTGTGCCCAATCGTCGGACATAGAACAGTGCAGCACAGCACAGACCCTTCGGCCATTATGTTGTGCCATCCTTTAATCCTACTCTAGGATCAAACTAACCTACATTCCCTTCATTTTACTATCATTCATGTGCCTATCCAAGAGCCACTTAAATGCCCCTACTGTCCTTAAAGTATCTGACTTTACTCCCACTGCTGGCAGTGCATTCCACGCATTCACCACTCCCTGTGTAACAGACCTACCTCTGACATCTCCCCTAAACCTTCCTCCAATCACCTTAAAATTATGCCCCCTCATGATAACCATTTCTGCCCTGGTAAAAAGTCTCTGGCTATACACTCTGTCTATGCCTCTCATCATCTTGTACATCTTTATCAAATTATCTATCATCCTACTTCTCTCTAAGAGAAGCCTTGGCTCCCACAACTTTGTTTTCATAAGACATGCCCTCCGGTCCAGGCAGCATCCTAGTAAATCTCCTCTGCACCCTCTCTAAAGGGCTTCCACATCCTTTCCATAGGGGCATGGATAGGGTAAATAGGCAAAGTCTTTTCCCTGGGGTTGGGGAGTCCAGAACTAGAGGGCATAGGTTTAAGGTGAGAGGGGAAAGACATAAAAGAGACCTAAGGGGCAACCTTTTCACACAGAGGGTGGTGCGTGTATGGAATGAGCTGCCAGAGGAAGTGGTGGAGGCTGGTACAATTGTAACATTTAAAAGGCATCTGGATGGGTATATGAGTAAGAAGGGTTTGGAGGGATATAGGCCGGGTGCTGGCAGGTGGGACTAGATTGGGTTGGGATATCTGGTCGGCATGGATGGG
Organism: Hemiscyllium ocellatum; assembly: GCF_020745735.1. Classification (NCBI taxonomy): domain Eukaryota; kingdom Metazoa; phylum Chordata; class Chondrichthyes; order Orectolobiformes; family Hemiscylliidae; genus Hemiscyllium; species Hemiscyllium ocellatum. The sequence goes on along the minus strand of NC_083414.1, from coordinate 20,089,251 downwards.
TTGGACTGAAGGGTCTGTTTCCATGCTGTACATCTCTATGACTGTATGACCAGGACTAGACACAATATTCCAAATGTGGTCTAACCAGGGCTTGATGGAGTTGCAGCATAACCTCCTGGCTCTTAAACTCAATTTCCCTGCTTAATGAAAGCAAACACACTATATGCCTTCTTAACCTGAGCAACTTGGGTGGCAACTTTGAAGGATCTATGTATGTGGACCCAAGATCCCTCTGTTCCTCCAGTGAAGAATCCTGCCTTTAACCTTGTAATCTGCGTTTGAATTCGACCTTCCAAAGTGAATCACTTCCCACTTTTTCCAGGTTGAATTCCATCTGCCACTTCTCAGCCGAGCTCTGCATCCTGTCAAAGTACCATTGTAACCGACAACAGCCCTCCACACCACTCACAACCCCACCAACCTTTGTGTCATTGGCAAACGCAATAACCCACCCTTTCACTTCCTCATCCAAGTCATTTATAGAAATCACAGAGAGCAGAGGTCCCAGAACAATCCTTGCGGAACACCATTGGTCATCAAGCTACAGGCTAAATGCTTTCCAAAGACCAATGGGCCAATCAATTCTGTATCCAGATAGCCAAATTTCCCTGTATCCCATGCCTCCGTAATTTCTGAATGAACCTTATCAAACGCCATGCCAAAATCCAGATACACCACATCCACTGCTCTACCTTCATCAATGAGTTTTGTAACATCCTCAAAGAACTCAATAAGGCTTGTGAGACACAATCTGCTCTTCACAAAGCCATGCTGACTGTCTCTAATCAAACTATGCTTTCCCAAGTAATCATAAATCCTGTCTCTCAGAATCCTCTCCAACAATATACCCACACCAACATAAGACTGACTGGTCTATAATTCCCAGGGTTATCCCCACTCTCTTTCTTGAACAAGTGATTAACATTTGCCACCCTTCAATCATCTGCAATCCACAATCATTGCAATAAAACTTATAATGCAGCAACTAACTATTGCAAATGAAAGAATAGGGTTTTCTTTTATATTTCAAAATCTGTCAATTGAAGAATTCTGGGAGCTGGTGACTAGACTTTTTTTTGTGTGTTCCCCACTTAGAGCTGTACACTGCCCACAGTTCATGACCCCTCCAAGTTGTCACAAACCAGTATGCCTCTAGAAGGGGCTTGATTGCACAAAAGTTGTAGTAATGGGACGAGTCAAACATTAACCACGCTAACAACCTGTGCAATGAAGCTGGTATCTGTGGGCGTGCTGCATGTCGGCAGGCTGGCCATACCCTCACCCCACGTCAGCAGCAACTGCTGCAATCGGGGATGGGGTAGTAATCATAGGATCAGGTCACATGGATCAGTTTTAAAAGGGTACCTCATTCAGCTCAATTCAATGAAAACCTGGGCAATAAAATACTCACACTATATAACCTTTTCGAAGGCAAAATGCTAACTATTAGTCTGGAAGATTATTTTCCACCAAACAAAGAGCTAATTATCGTGCACAGCTTGGAAAGTGATGTAGATTTTGCAGGAAAGTGCTCAGTCAATCTTCACCAAAAGCACAAGGTAAACATTCACCTGCCAACTCCATATCCTTCTACCCTCTCCGAAACCTTCAGGGATTCTCCTCCTCTGTATCTCTGAAATTCCTGAAGAGATGTTAATTCCTCAACATATTGCTTCTCATTCATTTCATAATCTCACAATCCTTCATTCTGAGGGCGAGAATACTCTCCCACCATTCACTTCCTTGTTAATTAACATATCGAACTATGAAGTCAGCATTTTTACTGGGTACTTTATTGAATATAATAGAATTGAATTTTCTAATCGTGCCCGTTGATGTATTCATTAAAGAATATACAAGATCAAAAAACCTCAAAAACTCAGCCAAATACCTGTGGATGAAATGTGTTTTTTTTAAAAAAGGTATTCTTGCATAGGATGCAGGCTTTGTGAACTAGGCCAACATAACTACCCTTGAGAAAGTGATGGTGAGCCTCCTTCTTGAATTATTTCCAAGTCACGATAGTGTGCGGCTTGGAGATGAACATGCAGGTATAAGTGTTCCCATTAATCTGTTTCCTCTGTTTCTCCAGGTAGCAAATTTGGAAGGTGCAACCGAAGAAGCCTTGGATGAGTTGTTGCAGTACATCTTACAGACAGTACACACTGCTGTGTTAGCAGTGAAGGGAGTGAATGTTAAGGTGGTGGATGTGGTGCCAATTAGATAGGCTGCCACATTATCGAGTGTGCACCCCCCAGTAGAGTTTGCTGCACAGATATGGAGGGTTTCATCTTGTGGGAGTCCTGACTGTGGATAGATGGGAAGAATTTGACAGTCCAAAGTTAAACAACTGAGTTTAACAGTTGGCCACATTGAGTACCAAAGCAAGTAATTATGTCACCAATGCTAAATTATCTGATTACCCCTGCAGCTGCTAGTGACAATTAATGAACCTACTTGTGCTGTAAGCTTTCCTCAAAGATTTGAGTCAAGATCTCAGAATTCCGTGTCATTGTGGGAGCAGCACTACCACAAGGATCCCAGCAATTCAGAAAGAAGACCCACTAATATTACTCCATAATAAATCAAGTTTTCACATTTTTAATGTAGAAGATAATCATCATAGTGTGTTAGTATTAATCTGATCCTTCAACACCCTCAAAGACCCTCCCCACTGTAATGGATCAACCATAATCACTGATAGACAATGTTCTGAAGAGTAAAGGGAACATTGGGCTGTTGGGTGCCACAATGTAACGGGGCACATGCATCATCTGCAATGCAAGGACATTTACAGTTTGGCTAAAGTAGACTGTTACACATTTGCAGTGGGCGTATTATCCAATTGTCACTGATTAAATAACCAAGGGAAACTGAACCACACTTTGATGGCATGAACAACATCCAACACACTTTGCAACAAATGTGAGATCCGCTAACTGAGGGCCAGGCGACCAGGAGGGCTGTACCCGCTCATGGTATTAAATGTTCTGTTGCTACTGAGCCCCTCCACACCAAAAAGACTTGATTGATAAGGGATTGTAAGCCTCATCTGTTTACAAGGCAGACCAAATCCATCAGCAGTAAGGTCTCTGGAAAAACTCTGTAACACAATTCTAAGATGGAAAAATTCAAACAAGATTTGTTTTGTGGACCCAATGCTAAAATGCCACCTTTTACTAAAGCAGACAGGTTTAGACTGAGTAACCCTGTTAAATGTACAAAATGACAAATTTGGCAAGATTTTTCATACTTGGAACAAAATTATAATTGGCACAGGAATATATTTCCTTCAACTGGATAAGTAATTGGAAACAGATCATTTCACCACCACCTCCCACCATTTTCATTTTCACTTGCACATTCTTCTTCACTTACTTCCGAAGGACAGCAATCTCATTCTCAATGCTGTTCTCCTTCCCCTCCAGGGCTTTCTTGGGGATACACTTAATTGCGACCAGTTTCTGAGTCCGCTTTTCCTCAGCAAGGACCACTTCAGAGAAGGCACCCCTGGAAAACAAAAAGCAGATACAACAGCATTTTAGAGCTATACAACACCAGTCATTCATTCCTCAACAGTCATGGTGGAGAAAATGAAGAGACGGATCTTGAACAAAGCCCCAGTTAACCACAAGAAAACTCACTTAATCATGAGGCAGGAAGGAGTGTTACATTAAAGCAGGGGTGTAAACACAGCATTCTTGAGTATTTGACTTCTACGGGGTAATTGGTACTCTGCCACTGCAGAGCATATTATGAACCAGAGGTAAATCTCCTGTAAAAAGCCTTGAAGTTAGGCAAGAAGCTGTTTCCACTGGCAGAAGGGTCAGTAATCAGAGGAGATTTTAAGACTATAAACACAGCGAGTCTCCATGATCTGGAACACATTGCTTGAAAAATAATGGAAAGAGATGCAACAACTTGCCAAAATGGCTTGGACACACACATGGAAAAGAGTCACTTGCAAAGCTACGGAAAAAGAGTGGGGGTGCGGAGTGAGATTAATTTGATATTTCTTTGTCAAACACTCAACACAGGTACAATAGGCCAAAACAGCCCTTTTCTGCGCTGTATGACTCTGTTGAGACATCCTAGCAGTTGGCAGGCAAAGTGAATGGGGCAAGCCACTGCATGTACAGGTTGTCACTACATAGGTAGATTTCAATGGAATGAGAATGAAAAATACACTGGTAGGAATGCTGGGTGGATGGGCTGTTGTGACATCCTATAGTTGAATGAACCAAAGTTACTAACTGTCCAATCACACATTACAAAATGGTCACTTGGGTGAGGCAGCAAAACTGTTAGAAAGCAACATGAGACAGCACCTCCGTGAGAAATTTAATTTTCAAAATAATGTCTTCTTTTGCATATTCATATACCGCAAAATGTAAAGAGAAGAGGAATTACCCAACTTCCCACAGTCATGTAAACAGCAGATAGCTGCCTCTTCATCATTTTGGTCAGATATATGGTTAAGGCAAGGAGATTAATGTTGAGTGATTCTCACCAGATAGTTACTCAAAATGTGGTATAAAGACACTTGCCTTTCACTTGCTAACATAACAAACTCTAAATTCTCGACTGTGTGTCTAATGTTCAAGTATATTTACATGCGAACATAAGAGGTAAAATTAATAAGTTTGCAGATGACACCAAAATTGGAGGTGTAGTGGACAATGAAGAGGGTCATCTCAGATTACAACAGGATCTGGACCAGATGGGCCAATGGGCAGAGAAGTAGCAGATGGAGTTTAATTTAGATAAATGCGACGTGCTGAATTTTGGGAAAACTTAGCAGGACGTATACACTTAATGGTAAGGTCCTAGGGAGTGTTGCTGAACAAAGAGACCTTGGAGTGCAGGTTCATAGCTCCTTGAAAGTGAAGTCGTGGGTAGATAGGATAGTGAAGAAAGTGTTTGGTATGTTTTCATTTATTAGTCAGAGTATTGAATACAGGAGTTGGGAGGTCATGTTGCGGCTGTACAGGACATTGGTTAGGCCACTGTTGAAATATTATGTGTAATTCTGGTCTCCGTCCTAACGGAAAGATGTTGTGAAACTTGAAAGGGTTCAGAAATGATTTACAAGGATGTTGCCAGGGTTGGAGGATTTGAGCTATAGGGAGAGGCTGAACAGGCTGAGGTTGTTTTCCCTGGAGCATTGGAGGCTGAGGGGTGACCTTATAGAGGTTTACAAAATTATGAGGGGCATGGATAGGGTAAATAGGCAAAGTCTTTTCCCTGGGGTGGGGGAGTCCAGAGCTAGAGAGCATAGGTTTAGGATGTGAGGGGAAAGATATAAAAGAGACCTAAGGGGCAACTTTTTCACACAGAGGGTGGTATGTGTATGGAATGAGCTGCCAGAGGAAGTGGTGGAGGCTGGTACAATTGCAACATTTAAGAGGCATTTGGATGGGTATATGAATAGGAAGGGTTTGGAGGGATATGGGCCGGGTGCTGGCAGGTGGGACTAGATTGGGTTGGGATATCTGGTCAGCATGGACGGGTTGGACCGAAGGGTCTGTTTCCATGCTGTACATCTCTATAACTCTCTGACATGGTTAGGAACATGGGACTGGGATATCACAGTAATTACAGAAACATGGCTCAGGGATGGACAGGACTGGCAGCTTAATGTTCCAGGATACAAATGCTACAGGAAGGACTGAAAGGGAGGCAAGAGAGGAGGAGGAGTGGCATTTTTGATTAGGGATGGCATTACAGCTGTACTGAGGGAGGACATTCCTGGAAAAACATCCAGGGAAGTTATTTGGGTAGAACTGAGAAATAAGAAAGGGATGATCACCTTATTAGGATTGTATTATAGACCTCCTAATAGTCAGAGGGATATTGAGAAACTAGTTTATAAGGAGATCTCAGTTCTCTGTAAGAATATTAGGGTGGTTATGGGAAGGGATTTTAACTTTCCAAACATAGACTGGAGCTACCATAGTGTTAAGCGTTTAGATGCAGAGGAATTTGTTAAGTGTGTACAAGAAAATTTTCTGATTCAGTATGTGGATGTACCTACTAGAGAAGGTGCAAAACTTGACTTACTCTTGGGAAATAAGGCAGGGCAGGTGACTGAGGTGACAGTGGGGGAGCACTTTGGGGCCAACGACCATAATTCTATTAGTTTTAAAATAGTGATGGAAAAGGATAGACCAGATCTAAAAGTTGAAGTTCTAAACTGGAGAAAGGCCAATTTTGATGGTATTAGGCAAGAACTTTCAAAAGCTGATTGGGGCAGGTTTTCGCAGGTAAATGGATGGCTGGAAAATGGGAAGCCTTCATAAATGAGATAACGAGAATCCAGAGAAAGTATATTCCTGTTAGAGTGAAAGGAAAGGCTGGTAGGTCTAGGGAATGCTGGATGACTAAAGAAATTGAAGGTTCGGTTAAGAAAAAGAAGGAAGCATGTCAAGTATAGACACGATAGATCAAGTAAATCCTTAGAAAAGTATAAAGGCAGTAGGAGTATACATAAGAGGGAAATGAGGAGGGCAAAAAGAGGCCATGAGATAGCTTTGGCAAATAGAGTTAAGGACAATCCAAAGGGTTCTTACAAATACATTAAGGACAAAAGGGTAACTAGGGAGAGAATAGGTCCTCTCATAGGCAGCTTTTGTGTAGAGCCGCAGGAGATGGGGGAGATACTAAATGAGTATTTTGCATCGGTGTTTACTGTGAAAAAGGTAATGGAAGGTATAAAATGTAGGAAAATAGACAATGACATCTTGAAAAATGTCCAATTGACAGAGCAGGAAGTGCTGGATGTCTTGAAACGCATAAAAGTGGTTAAATCCCCAGGACCTGATCAGTTGTACCCTCAAACTCTGTGGGAAGCAAGGGAAATGATCACTGGGCCTCTTGCTGAGATACTGGTTATCATTGATAGTCACAGGTGACGTGCCGTAAGACTGGAGGTTGACTAACGTGGTGCCACTATTTAAGAAAGGCAGTAAGGACAAACCAGGGAACTATAGACCAGTGAGCCTAACGTCGGTGGTGGGCAAGTTGTTGGAGGGAATCCTGAGGGACAGGATGTACATATATTTGTGTTTCCATGCTGTACATCTCTATGACTCTATGGCTAATTGAGAAAGCAAATAGTATGTTAGCTTTTATTATAGAGGGACTGATAAATAAGAGTAAAGTAGGATTACAAGGATTTATATAGGACCTTGGCGAGACCAGGAAGTAGGACAGAAGTCTCAGGGACTGGTGCGCTGCAACACCACCCTTCACTCCCTCAGAATCTAAGTACAGTAGGTCTCCTACAGCCCCAAGATCAAGGTGTATGGCACTGGTGTATTCCCGTTTTTTGAACTCTGGGTGAAATCACATCTGTGATACTGCAAATAGTTCTGGGTGTTTTGGCCCAAGAAAACTTTATTTGCCTCAGTGGAGTGCAACGATTCACTAGTCTGATACTGGGAATGAGGGAACTGTCCTATGAGCAGCACATGAGTAGACTAGGCCTCTGCTCTCTCGAGTTGAGAAAAATGAAGGGTGATCTCTTTGAGATATAAGATTCTTAAGGGACATGATTGGGTAAATACTGGGAGAATGTTTATCCCGGCTGGTGAATTTAGAACAACATGATCACGAGGACAGGGTAGACCTGAAAGGAGGTGATAGTTCTTCACTCACTTGTTATTCAATGCAATTCTCTACTGCAATGGGCTGTGTTGCTGAGTATGTTCAAGTCAGAGGTCAGTAGACTTGCAAAAGATTTAAGGGAATATGGGGATGGTGTGGCAATGTGTGTAGCTGACATAGAGAAACAGCCATAATCTTGTTGAAAGGCAGAGCAGACTCGAAGAACCCCATAACCAGGAAAAGTGATTAATGTAATTCTGCTGTATCGGCATGGCTCATATTATATTAGCAGAGAAATGAGTTCAAAGTTTGTGCGAAGATTTGAAATGAGTGAAAAATATGGATGCTGCCACAGAGTTGAAGAACAGGTGTAGAAGCAACATGAGCATTGGGTGAATTTTCACATACCATGCTTGCTACCATTAATATTCATCCTATCTAATGATGGTTACAAATAACTGGCCTCTATGTTTCATGTGGAAGTTCAGTACAAATTTGCTTTGCTGCCACTGCTACAGCTTAAAACATTCTGGAATCCTCATTATAAACCAGTAAGTGTCTCCTGCTGTGATATCTATAATCTACACCGCTCGTTAAAAGGCACCTCGTGGCTCTTTGCAACAGACTGATATTAAAAGTAGGCAATGTAATGATGCTGTCAGTGCCAGGAAGGATCAAACTGACATGTCACACAGCAAAAGGGGTGATGGAGTTTCTAATTTTCAGAAAACTCTTCGGCCTCACATTTATTCCATATCATTGCCAAGAATATTACCCGCTACAAGAGGGTTAGCTTCTGAGGGTCAAGGACTTGACTCTTGTTCCAAATGGACATTTCTGGTACAAGAACATGATCAGCCTTCAGAGTTGCATGGAGGAGTCTTCTTTGACTTGTTATAAAGAAAAGCCATCTATAACAAACTGCAGTCAATACAATGTACTTAAAGAATAGGAATGCAGGTAAGGACTAGATGTGGTTAACCCTCTTTCTCATTTGAACAGTGCCTGGACAATTTTGGTTAATCTTCTTCTGGCTTTAAGCAGATCAGCTTTCCACTTAAACCAGGGGAGCGGCTGAGAGCAGCCACCGAATTTTCTAACAGTGCTGCTGATGCCAGGGAGTACCTCTGGCTAAACAGTGTCAAATAGGAGATGTAATTTTTATTTGCTTGTTTTTTGTAGGGTGTAGCTGGCTGGCAAGCATTTATCACCCATCCCTAGTTGCCCTTGAGAAGGTGGAGGTGGGCTGTCTTCTTGAACTGCTGCAGTCCACCTGCTGTGGGTTGACTCTCAAATGTCATTAGAGAGGGAATTCCAGGGTTTTGACCCAGTGACAGTGAAGAAACAAGGATATATTTCCAAGGCAGGATGGTGAGCAGCCTGGAGGAGGACGTGAAAGTAGTGGTGTTCCCATTTATCTGCTGCCCTTGTTCTTCTAGATGGAAGTGTTTGTGGGTTTGGAAGGTACCGTCTGAGAATCTTCGGTGAACTTCTGCACTGTATCTTGTAGATGGTACACATAGCTGCTACTGAGTGTCAGTGGTGGAGGGAGTGGATGCTCGTGGATGTAGTGCCAATCAAAATGGGCTGCTTTGTTCTGGATAGCGTCAAGCTTCTTGAGTATTGTTGAAATTAATTCAATAAAAGGGGAACTGAACGTAACATCTTTTACTTCAAAATGATGAAACCACCGCTTTATTTTGAGATCATTCCTTTTTTTTTAAACGATTCTGGCAGATAAAATTCCCTTGAAAGATGAGCTCAGAGGGTTAAACCCAGTGAGGTCTGGCCAACCACAATTTGAATAAAATTGTTAGGGGGCAGCAATCTCGTCTTCAATGCAGCTGCATCACACCATACATCTGTAGTGAAAACGATCTTAGCTTCACTTTATTGTCCATGTTGAATGGGTATGGATCACTGTTGTCTCTAGAAGCTGTCCAAAACAATTTACTTAATGCATTCAATTTGTACTAAACAAGATGATATTTGATGATTAAACTCCAAAATTGTTTTATTACAAGTATTGTGATTCAATCTGAACTTAAAGAGAGAAGCAGCAGGGGTGTGAGAGAAACGAGGTGGAAAAAGGTCAAGGTACTTAAAATTCCCCAACATTCTTAAGATATAATCTTAACATCAATTGGTCTTGATGGACCAAATCGGAATGCGGTTGCCCGTCCTTGTATTTCTGCTGATGTTGTAACACCAATTTAGTTATCTGACTCACAGCAAGTTTCACAATTCCAGCTACATATTAGAGAACATAAATATTTCAAGCACATCAATACTCATGGTAACCTAGTTATCTGGGGTCAAATTCAAACTGATTTAACAAGAGTAAGACAAAGGTGCTTTATTTCAGACAAAGGTGGATCTGCTAATGAAGTCTGAACCATGCACACAGCATAGATTATAAACTGATAGTTGTTTTATTAGGTAAAGAATTGAAGGTTACAGCATCAAGTTAGGAAAACAGAATTAAGGTACAGATCAACTAAGATCTCTTCAAAGATAATTAGGCCTGAGAAATTTAATGGTTCAGTCCGCTTCCTAAATTGCATCTTTTTTTACTTTTTCATGCAATGTAATGGTCATTGGAAAAGCCAACATTTGTTGCCCATCGTTAATTGCCCTTGAACTAAGTAGCTTGGTAAAAACAATGACTGCAGATGCTGGAAACCAGATTCTGGATCAGTGGTGCTGGAAGAGCACAGCAGTTCAGGCAGCATCCAACGAGCAGCGAAATCGACATTTTGGGCAAAAGCCCTTCATCAGGAATAAAGGCAGAGTTTGCTCGGTCTGGCTTACGGCCGAAACATCGATTCTCCTGCTCCTCAAATGCTGCCTGACCTGCTGTGCTTTTCCAACACCACACTCTCGACTCTCATCTCCAGCATCTGCAGTCCTCACTTCCTCCTAGCTGATTTCAACCCTACTGCGAAGCCTCTTCCAAGGACGCCTCTCAGAGAAGTTCTCCTCTCAGCTCAATCCTGATGAAGGGCTTACGGCCGAAACATCGATTCTCCTGCTCCTCAAATGCTGCCCGACCTGCTGTGCCTTTCTAGCACCATGCTCTCGACTCGGTCATTTCAAAGAACAGTTAACCACATACAGTGGACCTGGAGTTACACATAAGCCAGGAGCAGGTGAGGATGGCAGAATTCCTTCTCTAAAGGAGCTTAGGAAACCATATGGCTTTCTACAACAATTGGTAATGGTTGCATGGTCACTATTACTGGAACTGGCTTTCACTTCCAGAGATCATTACTTGAATTTAAACTCCACTATTTGCCTTAATTGAATTTGTAGCCATGTCCTCAGAACACTAGCTTGTAGGCCTCTGGATTGCTACCTTCATCACATACCACCAGGCACTGTCTCCCTAACTTTGTAGGATGCCTCAGTTTTCTATGTTTAAGATCAAGATTCATCTGGTGAGAAATCCTCAATTTTTGTAGATGTTTGGATTCCAAGGCCATCACGATATATAGTGTTATTGCAGGAAGATGGCGTTGAGATAGATCAGGCTCGAAGCACCAAATGGTCTACTATTTTTAAGTGAAGGGAGAGCGCAAGGTCTCCATGACATCTCCTCCTCACACCTCTCCAGAAAGCAGCCAAAGGCAAACCAGTGAAACATTCATGCTTCACTCACCTGCAATGGAAAGAAATTGTACCCCATAGCAAGGGACAGAACTGTTATCTCAGGCTAATGATTCAAAATAAGCAACGAAGGGAGCTGCTTGACATGAGTTTGGCACGAAAACCACCTTGATAATGTTCTAACTATTTCTGTCAGAGTGAAGAATGAAAGCCAGAGAAATCCACTGCTAACATTCACATCAATACATCCACAGGTCTCACATTTCACACAGCAGATCATAGAGATATCCAAGTCATCGATATTGAACTCAACTCACCACTACACATTTAAGCTCATTAGTAGGACCATCCTTTAACTACAAATGGCCACAAATAAGATGCTAATTAATTCTTCTTTTTTCCCCAATTATCTAAATATTTTGATACCAGAAAGTGAAACTTGTTTAACTGAATATCATTTCTATTAGTAGGCAAATTTGTAATTGGCTGCAACAAGCTAAAGTAGCATAGATGCCAAACAGATTACAGTACCATTCATGCCCTAACAAGGCTGTGTGGGAAGAATGCACATTTTTGGCTCTTCGATATAGATTCTTTCTTTAAAAAATGCCAGCCTCAAATGTCATCCAACTGGATACTTTGTTTTGCTGCAGCAACTTTAATACTCAAAACAGAAGTGTTAAAATATCTGTTTTGCATTTTTGAATTCTGAAGGGAGATCAAACAATCCTGAAGAATTCAAACTGAATAGCTCAAGGTCTAGCGCAGGCTCAATTTGAAAGAAATTGCATTCAAGAGAGGCTGCATGATTAAAAATGTTAAAATAAAGTGCTCGCTCAATTTGTAAGTAAAGGTTTGGCTGGCGGGGGAGGTAAATTGGACTGTCCCCACACCAAAATGGCGCAGGCATTATGATGCTCAATTAACCATCGTCACTTCAATGTAACAACAACTTAGAGCTGCCTGATCATCTAATTTATTGATGTACATCCAGAGCCTTGTTGACTGTCCCTCAATTCAAGAATGATGTCGACGCAGAGTTGAAAGTTTCTGTCGTGGGTGTTCACGTGAGTGAACAGCGCTACCCTCCACCCATAGATTTGGGACAGCATCCTGCTAAGTACTGAATTCACTTGCTTTTCTGTCTCTGCTATGCCTCATCATCTTTAACTAACTTGCTGCAGTTTTTCGAAGAGGTAACAAGTAGGCTCGATGACAGCAACGGCTGTTGATGTGGTACACATGAATTACCAGAGGGCATCCGACACAGTGCCCACAACAGACTTGTGAACAAAGTTTTAGATTATGACATAAATGGGACAAGGCAACATAGATACAAAATTGGCCGAGTGATAGTAAACAGAGAGGAATAGCTAATGGATACTTTTCAAGCTGGAACAGGGTGTGTAGTGGAGTTCCCCAAGGATCAATATTGGGACCCTTGCTTTTCCTGCTGTATGTATTAATAACCTGAACCTTGGTGTGCAGGGACCAATTCCATAGTTTGCAGATGACACAAAAACTTGCAAGAATTGTAAGCTGTGAGAAGGGCAGTGTGGAACTCCAAATGTGCATAGGTGGAGTTGGAAGATAGATGAGGTGGAGAGGTGATAGATTTTGGGAGGAAGAACATTGAAAGACAATATAAAATAGGAGCTGAATTCTAAAGAGGATACAGAATCAGAGAGTCTTGGGTGTGTATATGCACAGAAGATAACAGGACGGGGGAGAGAACAGTCATTAAACCATACAATGCTCTTGGCTTTATTAATAAAAGGACAGATAGCAAGAGAAAGGAGGTAATGATGAACTTGTACAAGACACTTGTAAGGCCTCAGCTAATGTAATGTGCATAGTTGTGGGTGCCACATTTTTATAAAGAGGTGAATGCATCAGAGAAAGTCATAGAGTCATACAGTACAGAAACAGACCTTTCAGTCCATCTCGTTCATGCTGACCAAATTTCCCAAACTCACCTGCCGTTGGCTCATATCCTTCTAAGCCATTCCTATTCATGTACCTGTCCAAATGTCTTTTAAATGCTGGAACTGTACCTGCATCTACTACTTCCTCTGGTTTATTCGATATGTGAACCACCCTCCGTGTGACAAAGTTGCCCCTCAGGACACTTTTAAATCTTTCTCCTCTCACATTTGGGAAGTTTGCCAGTCATTGCTGAGGAGCATGGCGGATATCAGCACTAACTTAGCAAAGGGCTTGGTGTTGGAGTTCATCCTGTCCAGCATGGAAGGAGAGGTCAGCTCCATTTGAACACTTATGGATCCAACAATGACACAGCATTCAATGGCCATTGAGGCAGAATGAGTTGACAAATGTCGCAGTAAACATGCAAGTCAGGAGCAGGAGTAGACCATTGTCCCCTCGAGCCACCTCTGCCATTCAACAAAACCATAGCAAACCTGATGACGGCTTCAACTCTACGTTCCAGTCTACCCTCAATAATATTTGGCTGCTTTGTTCGTCAATGACCCAACCTTCACCTCTTGCTGGGTAAAAAAAAATTACAAAGACTCAATCCTCAAAAAAAACCAAAAATCCTCATATCAGTTAAAATTCAGTAGTTTCCCACTTAAGACTATTTCTAAGGTATTTACATCTTAAATAAAAAGACCAAAACTACACACAGTACTCCAGATGTGGCCACACTGGGCTCTATGTAATTATAACTAAACATTCCTCCATTTAGATTACACTTCCTTGTAATAAACAATAGCATTCCATCAGACACCCAATAGCCGAGTGAGGTAGAAGGTTTCAGCAATGCCAGCGTGGCTCTGGATTTGTGTCAGTAGGCCTGAAATTTGTTCTCCGCTCCTGCTACTCCATCAACCCTCTGCTCTCTTCTGTTGTGTATCAGCTCAAAGAGGAGGCAGTGTACATTTAAAACATCCCAGGCCAGAGAACATCCTCCAAGGCCACTTATACTCTCCTCACCTTCAGGTCAGCAGCCTTCCAACAGCAACTCAGCAATCCCTGGAGTAAAACTGTGTGGGAGCAATAAGACAGACAAAGGCACCCCCAAGACAAGCAGCAAGGAGACAGTAGCTGATGTTGTACATAATTTAGAATGATTTTATTCATAAATTCAATTTGGAAGGTCTATTCTGGGATGGCTTTTCTTTCTCCATTGCGGTTGTAGTGATATCCAGTGACGGGGAAGATAAACTATGGGGTTGTTAATAAATGCGGATTGGGAGTGGCAGATATTGCATGTTCTCTTGAATACTTCATTGGCTGTGTGGGCAGTTAGGGGCTGTCTAGGATGATGCTTCCCTTTGTCTTCTTTCCCTTCAGTTACGCCAGTGGCAGGGACTGTCCCTTCCCAATGACAGCAGACAGCAGACCAGCACAAATTTTGACAATTGCTCTGCCACATTCTAGACTGAAGAAGCATTGTTCCAGCCATCGATGGCCAGGTGAACACATTTTCTGTGCGCGTGTGAGCCCCACACCCAGAGTCAGATTCATCTGCCATGTTGTCAGTGGATCTCTCTCAGCACTCAGTAGCCATTCTTTGTATCAGCACAGTGGCTCAAATGCAGCTGGCACAGTGGTTTATCCCAGAATGAGAGCTTCCTGACCGCTGTTCATGGACAAGACACTCACCTGCTGTCTACCGACACCAGCCCAGCCTACTTTACTCATCCTTGGACAGTTAGATTGCAAAACATTGCCAATATCTTCTGCTCCAGCCTGCAAGGAGCCAGATTTATAAAAGGTTATATTGCCACAGCCACTGGTAGTGCAGTGCTTATTCAACTTTGAGATTGGAGATGTGGCTTCAGCAGGTGACAAATGTCAGTGAGCACATTCTTACAAGAGTATAAACATCCTCCACCTTCCACCTCACTGAGGTGCAAGTAGCAGATGTGCTCCCTGAACACACCAGATGGATATGACTGCTAGCTGAATGCCCCCCTCGTCCTCCTCCTCCTCACCCTCTTCCAGCAGTCTGTCCTGCTCTTAGTGACCTCTAAGTTCTCCAGGTCATGCTCAATTTCAAAGGGAAGACTGACTAGTTTGCCCATGCCTGGAAGTAAATAGCTTGTAAAAATATCAGTGAAAACTCCTTCAGCAGTTACCACATCACTCTCATGTGACTCAAACAGCTACAGAAAGCATTGAATATTTGTGGAACTATAAGAGCTAAAAGAAGCAGGCCAATAGCTAGTCTGCAAGTATACTTGGTAAGTCACTTTAAATAGCACCACTGGCTGGGCCTTTCTGCTGTTGAACTAATTTTCATTAATGTATGACAATGCATTTGCTGGAACTCCAAATGTCAATGGCACCAATCAACCTGTCTGCTCAGTGCTGAACACTCATCAGGGGACATTAATGTCATCACGAATACGATATCTGGCACAATTTGGCCACAAGCACCATTCGTCATACTTGAAGAGAAAGGGGCTAACAAACCCAACTGTTCACCTTTGGCATCCCTGAAGATGAATGCAACAAAAGTAAGTGACTAAATAAAGTCAGAAGGACTTAATATAAATGATGTTGTTTATTTTCAGGATGGAAATATATTAGTGAAATATTATTTCGAAGAACTGGATAACTAGACAATTGCCCACCACTGGGTAGCCCTAGTTCATTGTGCAGCAGCATGTGCCAGATATCGTATTCATGATGACATTAACGTTCCCTGGTGAGTGTTCAGCACTGAGCAGGCAGGTCATGACAGGCTGATTGGTGCCATTGATACACTGGAGTTCCAACTAATACATTGTCATCCATTAATAAAAATTAGTTCAACAGCAGAAAGGTGGGGTGAGAAAGAACATGCAAATCGTGAGAAAGTCATGAGTCAAAAGTGAGAGAATGTGAGTGATAGAATGCTTCAGAGAGAATGCTTCAGAGAGAAAGAAACTAAATGGGAATTCAAGAAAATTGAAATGGCAGCCAGATAGGCAGAGCATTATTGGCACAGGCTGGAGTTAATTGCCCATAGTCCCTCAGTGTATGCACTAGAGAAGGTATGCATGAGAAAGGCATACATGAGCTGTGTTACTGTTGCATATAGTAACATAAGATGAAAGTGTTAATCAGAGCTGTTGCTGCTATATCAACCTTGAGTTCCCAGCTGTGCAAATTTCAGAAGTAAACCTCCCCAGGCTGCTGGAATAGTCAAATCCTGGTGCTAATTATTTTAGTACTGATGCAGAATTATATAATAAGATTCATTCAACTGGTTTCAGCAGTGCTGTTTTAACGAGCAGTAGGTTTCCACGGACAACTTTGTCATTCACCAGCTAGGTTAAAAATTCCTTCTCTGAATGATACCATCAGCTGTCCTACAAACAAGCAGGTACTAAGAATGGATCTTCTCAAAATATTTAAGTAGTCAATTAAACAGAACACTAAAATACAGTAAAGTCAGAGGCAAAACCCATCATAAAAGGCCAAGCAAGACTTTAATATAAATCAGGTAAAAATGTCAGAAAAGGTTAGGTTAATTAGAACAAGAAACTGGATAGTGAGATGATTCCTTACTGTATCATTTCATTTCTGTATACTTGACCCAATTGTTGATTCTGAGGGTACAATTTTTGACACTTGCATAAAAATAGCTTAATGCAGAGTCTGCGTTTATCCTGGGGCACCATGTCTCTTTTGTTCCTGAGTTTGCTTATTTTTGGCCATCCAATCCTTAGCGTGAGAAGCATTCAGAAAGTAAACAAAGTGCCAAAACCCACAGGGTGAGAGAGCTGAAAGGTGGAATTTGGGACTGAAAATCACTTATTTGGCCAACATAGACATGAGGGGCTAAATGTCCTCCTTCGGTGTCAAAACTCTTCCTATGTTTCGAAGATCAGTTGATCTGTAAATGCCACTTACATTAGGTTCAGCGTGCCCAGTAGGGTTCTCTCAGTAGCTAGTTTATTTTTCGAGTGATTCTGTATGACGACTGAACACCAGCCAGCAGTGTGCCTGCAGTGTCTGTTAGTTCACTGGATCCTTTCTATGACCATTGCAATGATGTTTTATTCTGATTTCTTGCTTACTTTGCTGCTTTAATTTAGTTTGCTGTATCAGATCATTTTCTATGAAACATATAGCTTAGATGAACTACCTGCAAAGATTTTTCTTTTATTCCTTCACAGGATATGGGCGTCACTGGCCAGGTCAACATTTATTACCTGTCCTAAATTGCCCAGAGGATAATTAAGTGTCAACCACATTGCTGTGGATCTGAAGTATTGTATAGGCCAGACCAGGGAAAGCAGTTTCCTTCCCCAAAAGGACATTAGTCATCAGTAAACTTCAAATTCCAGATATTTATTGAATGTGTTGATTTATTGGTCATCATTAGACTCTTAATTCCAGATTTTTTATTGAATTCAAATTTCACAATCTGAACATTACCAGGATCTCTGAGTTAATAGTCTAAGAATAATACCACAAGGCCACTATCGTGACTGTAACGTGGTCAGTCAAGTGAACCTCATAGAATGTGAGATTGCTGATTGAGGCTGTCAACCTCGTCCAATCAGGGAGCCCTGGCTGACAGATATAAAAACAGGAGTGTCAGAGGTTCTGCTCACTCTGAGAGCTGGCTCTAAGGAAACCAGACCAGTGTCAAGTACTATGTATGTGTAAATAAAGGATGACTGTGTGAAGGAATACTGGCCTCTATGGAGTTATTTCAGCCATCACCTCCCCATTGTTGTGGTAAAGCAAAACACAATACTTTTTTGGAGATGTCATTTTTCTGTGTAGATAAACTGTCTCATCAGGACACAGGATTGTGGGCTGCTTTGAGGTGGACATTGATTAAATAAGACAACTTTAAAGGGTAAAGGGAGTGATAAATGATGCAGAAATAGCATCGAGAAATGGCACACATTAATCCCCCTTCCATACAGTAAATTCCAACTTTTCTCAAGAGAAAAATAGACAAAGGCTAGAACATTGTGAAATGCTAGCCTGGGGAAGGTTGGGACTCATCAGTTCAAAAGAAAACACAAGAGCCAAGAAAAAGCTCACAGGATGTTGGAGGAGGAAAGATCTGCAGTTTAAAGGCAGCTTTTTGACAGCTCCCATTCAGTTAGCTGACAGATTGTTTGCTCAGTGTTCCCAAAGGTCCTCCTACTTCCACACATCACTAATTTCTTAAGAAAAAGTACTGAGAACAGGTACTGACATTGTGCACTGGTGTAAAACAGAGAACTGGCAGCTGATTTTCAAATCGGAGAAATGTATAAAGGACGGCTGATTCATCATTGCTCATCTTATACTGTCTTCTATTCCTTTTCTCTTTCATTTGATCCTCCCCCTCCTCAAATACACCCATGCTATTAATCTCAATGATTCCTTTGAAACACTTGCAAAGAAAACAGGATGGGTAGCAAGGCAGAAAGGTCTAGAGAAAGTGTTTTAGAGACACTAGGAAAGAAAGTTGAAGACTTTGCCACTGAGGAGAGGTATAGCTCCAGAGATGTAAAGAGGTAAGAAGCAGCCAGCAGAAATTAGTGTAAGCTAGTGTACAAGGTGAAGGTAGGAAGGGACAAGGCTGGGGAGGTGCCTTTTTAAATCAGGGTTTGAATTTAATGCAGGATGCAAAGAGGAGTGGAAAACAGAGCCAAATGAGGTTGAAAAAGACATGGAAGGAGATAAAGAACAATATAATTCTTAGATAGTTTGTTCAAGTGAGATACAATGTTTGGGAGACGTAATGAAGGTAAAATAAATATAGATGAGGTAAAAGGAATGGACATGGATAGTCTTGTGACAAATAGGATGCAAGTTCAGCTCATGGCTGAACATGATTCAAAACAGGTGCAAGCATTCAGGAGGAATGATGCAACAGTGAATCATGTTTGAATTTTTGCTAAATGGGTAATTTTTTTTGTTGGTTTCAATCATATTGTAAATCAAGGTAAATAATTTAAGTATTCAGCAATTGGACACATTACAGTTAACTCACTATATTGGAATCGTTACCTTCATTATACCTCCCAAACACTATCTCACCTGAACAAGCTGAGAATGGACTACCTCTTTTTGCCCTTCCATACTTTTTTCACATGAACAACAGCACAGACTAAATGGAGAGTAAAGTTTCAACTACCCTGACCCAATAATATGCTTTCAACATTACCTTCGATGAGTAAATTGCACTACACTAAGATGAATTTTCCATTTCAGAGGTATTCTTGGGACTCAATGAGATCATCAGTTCAGAACCCAATTAGAGGCAGCTTTACATTGTGGACTTACATCTACTAACATAGGTTCACACCATCTGCAGGTACAGTATATATGCAGAATGAATCAGTATGTAAGTGACAACTTATTGTCAGAGGAAGATAGCTCCAGGCTTTCTTGAGATGGAAGCTCAACGAATTTTGGCTCAGAAGCAAGTCAGGCCTCAACACCCAACGTATAGCTCACCAATTTAGCACTGTTATAGAACAAAAATTATTTTGTGATAATGCTAAAAGCAGCGTAGGTTAATTTGAGAAATGACCCTTTCAAATAGAAGAAAAAATTTGCATCCCTTCAGTCTGCAGAGGATTCAAACTCAGGTCTCCTACATGAAAGGTTGGTATACAAATCCACTGAGTCACTCCCCACTTCAACACGACTAAATTCAACCAGTATCACAATAATACAATTAGCTGTCGTTGCAAAGACCAATTGAATTTTATTGAACTCTCTCTCTCATTGTAACAAAATAATTTCTCGCTTTCGCAGTCATCAATACTTCTCAATACTCATATTCTTTCCTTACCATTAAAATTGATGTGAAAACTGTTAATGCATGATCCCAAGCATTTAAACTGGCTGTCTCTATGAAGTGAGCTGAAAATATGTTGCTGGAAAAGCGCAGCATGTCAGGCAGCATCCAAGGAGCAGGAGAATCGACATTTTGGGCATGAGCCCTTCTTCAGGAAAAGAAATGTCTCTATGAAGTGCAAACACATGCTTTATCTTACATTCAAGTACCTACCCACATGCTGAGTCCATTAAATATTCGTTGTATGTGTAATTATAGACATTCTTGAATTTCACCTCAGGATTTTGAACATTATATTAAATGCATCAATCTTTATCCTCACTCTACAGCATCTGAAACTATTCAAGATAGGTATAAGACACTGGTGCAAGTTGCTTCTCTCTGCAACTCTGCAACAATGGAAGTGAAAACAATATTTCAATTATTTGATATCATAGAGGTGTACAGCACAGAAGCAGGTCCTTCAGTCCAATTCATTCATGTCAACCAGATACCCTAAATTAATCTCATCCCATTTGCAAGGTCTATATCCCCCTAAACCCTTCCTATTCATATACCCATCCAGATGCATCCAGCAGCTCATTCCATACATGCAGCACCCTCTGCATAAGAAAGCTGTCCCTTGGGTCCCTTTTAAATCTTTCATCTCTCACCTTAAACCTATGCCCTCTAGTTTTGGCCTCCCCTGTGCTGGGAAAAAGACCTTAACTATTCACCCTATCCATGCCCCTCATTATAAAATCTCACCCCTCAGCCTCCGACACTCCAGGGAAATTAGCCGCAGCCTATTCAGCCTCTTCCAATAGCTCAACCTCTCCAAACCAGGCAACATCCCTGCAAATCGTTTTTGAATTTATTCAAGTTTCATTACATCTTTCCTATTATGCAGAGACCAGAAATGAATGCAGTATTCCAAATGTGGGAAACATTCTGTTATATTCTAGGTGAATGTGAAACCGTTGAGTATGAGTGAGACTTGACTTCACCACAAAGTAGCAGGCTGCACAGCTCTGCCTGTCGTTCTTTACAAAGCAGATTCAGTGAAACTGCTTTCATTTCTTTCACGTGTTAACAAACAGCTTTACCTAACCATAATTTCACTCTGAAACATTATCCAAAAATGGAGCTGCGTTTCATTGCAACATGAGTCGGGCTCATGAATTCCAACAGACATAGATTGCAATCTTACGGCCTACACTGTGAGAATGAGAGCTATGACAGAAAGCTGCATTTCAATCGAAATAATAAGACCAGAAACACTAAGTCAGTTCTATTTTAATCACAGTAAGAATTCATTAAAATTGAAAACAAGCGTGCAAATCAACTTTTCTAAAAGCAATACCATTGACCGAGGGTTCACAAACTGCGAGGGACAGGAATATGATAAGAAACTAGCTTCCCTAGAAACCAATATTATGACAACCACAAAGCTTCCCCAAGGTCAGCTGGACATAGTAAATAATAATTATTTTCTATGGAAATCTTGCCAAAGTAATACTACGGATGGATCATTAACCCCAGTTTATTCCGTCATCCATCACAACTATAGTTGCCAACTCTGATTTTTCATATTCTTGGAGATTTGATCATGGAACATTTTATTTTGTGATGCTTAGCCATGGGCCATTTGTCACTGTTTGGAAATGTCATAACTTCACATAGCCTTCAGTTGGCTAGATGGCTAGTGCATGACTCAGAATTAAAGCCAGGTTTGCTTCTTGTTCCAGAAGAGATACATTTGGAACCTGTCTCTTCACTCTGCCCCCAAGAGGGAAAGACAATGGCAATCTCCCACTGACAAAAATTACCAAGGAATAACAGATCAGAATGAAACATCAGCAGGCAATTGGCCAAAGATCTGCCTTTATCACCAAGCCCCAAATACAACTGGGCATTGTTTTAGAAGTTTTAAAAAAAACACATGATATAGAAAAAAAACTTAGGTTCGTTAATATGTTTAATCAAACATAACTGCTGAGGTGCATGAGAAACAGCAAATTCAACAGATTCAACAAAAACATAATTGATATAGATAACGTTTTTTGCAGGTTTATGGCTTTTTACAATACAACTTAAAAAACCAAAATTAATTTAGTTCTCAATTCTCTCCACCCCACTGCTGTTGAGCAACTTCAGGGAGATGGGAAAAGTCCTCAGGGGAAGCACCAAAACTTCCTGACACTTGGGACTAAAGCACGCTTCACAGACTGACACCAAGTCATGTACCCTGCCATTTGTGTTTCCATTCTCCCAGTTGATCTCATAAGAGTCAGAGTTTCCATGCAGTTTTTGTTAGATCCCAATGCTACTATCCTCAGTCAGTAATGAAGTGGTGTGTTTCGAAATAATGGGTTTAGAAAAGTCATGCAATTCACTTGCAAGCTATGAAAACTGGAGTACAGTGAACAGTGCACATAAGGACCATTCTCCTCCAAGGGCTCAACCCACAAAACAAAACACATCCCAAAAGAACTGCAACGTGGGAAATCAAAAGCAGAAATTGTTGGAAAAGCCCAGCAGGCCTGGCAGCATCTGTGGAGAGAAAATTGTTTTTTTTAACATTTTGGGTCCAGTGACTCTTCTTCAGAACTGATGGTAGCTCGGAAAAAGTTAATATTTATGCCAAAATGGGAGAGGGTTGAGGAGTAAGCAAAAGGTGGAGGTAGAGCCCAAAGAGAGAAAAAGAGTTGGAGACTTGGAGAGATAAAGGACTGGGTAAAGGTCAGCCTCAGAGAATGAGTAGCTGATAATGGAGACTATTTGGAGCTGATCATGGCTATGTGTTGTAGCAGCCCATGTGGTGACAAGGCATGGTGTGTGGGGGTTGGGTAATGAAATGGGAGAAGGAGTTCAAGCTTTAAAATTGTTGAACTCAATATTGAGTACAGAATGCTGCACAGGTCCCAACCTGTAAATGAGATACTGTTCTTCCAGCTTGTACTGAGCGTTGCTGGAACACTGCAGCAAGCCTGAGTAGAGATGTTGGTCAGGGAAAAGTGTGGTGTGTTGAAGCAGAATATGTTGAAGTGGTAGGCAACTGGAAACTTAGGGTCATTTTTGCAGACAGAATGTAGGTGTTCTTCAAAGTAGTCACCCAGTCTGCGCTTCATTTCCCCAACGTACAGGAAATCACATAGTGTTTTTTGTTATTTTTTTCAAATCCATGTGATGTCAGAGTCGTACAGCTGTATAGCATGGAAACAGACCCTTGGGTCCAACTCGTCCACACTGACCAGATATCCTAAATTAATCTCATCCCATTTTCCAGCATTTGACCCATATCCCTCTGAACTCTTCCTATTCTTAGAGACATCCAGGTGCCTTTTAAATGTTGAAATTGTACCAGCGTCCACCACTTCCTCTGGCAGCTCATTCCATACAAGCACCATCCTCTGCAAGAAAACGTTGCCCCTTAGATCTCTTTTTAGTTTTTCCCCTCCCACCTTAAACCTATGCCCTCTAGTTTTAGACTCTCCCATCCTGAGGAAAACACGTTGACTATTCAGAGTCGAGAGTCTGGTGCTAGAAAAGCACAGCAGGTCAGACAGCATTCAAGGAGCAGGAGAATTGACGTTTTGTGCCTAAGTCCTTCATCAGGAATGAGCCCTTCCTCATTCCTGATGAAGAACTTCTACCAATTCTTCTGTTCCTCAGATGCTGCCTGACATGCTGTGCTTTTCCAGCATCACACTCTTGACTCCAAAACATTCCACAATGACTATTCAACCTATCTATGCCCCTCACGATTTTGTAAACCTCTTCAAAGCCACCTCTCAGTGCCTGACACTCTGGAGAAAATAGCCTCACCTTATTTCAATTTCCTGCAACACTATGAGAACTTTGGGTTCATCCAACTTTGGCCCCTTATCCATTCTTCACCTTGCATCTGCTGCCCATATCTTCAGCTGTTTATGCCTCAAGCTTTGTAAACACTCTTCTGTCTCAACCTTCCCCCTCTCTCCTGTTCAGAGAGACTCTTTGCAAAGCTTTAACTTTGATCAGATGTTTGATCACCCTGCACTAATTCTTTGTCTCAATGTCAGTTTTAGTCTAGGTACAATTCTATGAAGTATCATGGGTCATTTTACTATGCTCATGGCACTATTTAACTGTGAGGAGTTGGAATCATGCTGCAGCACAAGGAGCAAGAGAGAAATGAAAGCGATGAAATGGAAGAAATCTGAAATGTCCTCACAAAGTCAGAAAAATACAATGTCAATGTACCTGGCACATCATCATTTCTATGATATCATGTTGGTTCTATTGCATTACACTAGATAGGGAAAACAGATACTCAACAGCTTCCAAAATGTATCTGGGCAGACAGCCCATTACATAAGGTTCCAGGGAAAAGTACACAATATAATTGTTCTTCTTCATCATAGTTCCCACTTACTAAGCAATTATTTTTAACAATTCCTGCCTGGAATAAGTAGATTATAATGTTCCATATTGAACTAAGAAATGGTTATACTGCTCACTTATGATCAGTGGATTATATGCAACTGGTTACTGTGAATGAAGCCATGTTTCATGCTCCTATCCACAAAGCTCAAAAGAAACTACAGGGTAAGCTTGAACTGGATACCCTGAATAATATGCTTCACTTGAGAAATGATAAATATTATGTTATCAACAAACATGATTATCTCTCCAAGTGTTTGCACAAACTTCAGTATTCAGGTAAAATGGAAAATAAAAGAAAAAATGTGATCAATGCAGCACCTTTCCCAACCTCAAGACATCCCACACTTTATAACTTGAAATGCTTTGGAAATATAATCATGATTATAATGCAGCAGCTCCACATTGTGCATGGAAAGGTCCCATAAACAGGATTCAGTGTTGTGTTGTTTTTTGAAAGTCAGGGAATTATTAATGTCCATTTATGGGCACTTTAGTTTAACATCTGACCTGATAGATTTCAGCAAGAAAAGTGATGTGTCCCTGCAATACCACACTGGGGTGCAAACCAAGCATAAGCCATTGCTAACAACTCTTTAAAACGTTTAGATTTGGAAACATACATTTGCAATTTGGTTGAAATTCAAGTACAGTGTTATGCCTTCCTTGGTCAAATAGTGGCCACATCAAAAATAACATACTGAGAATAGATTTTCAATTCTAAAATATTGACTGATTAACGTTTGTTTCTCAACAGAAACATGGCTATAAGCGTTCCTATAGTTTCAGAAAGGTTGCAAAATGAGCACAGACTCAGATTACGATATAGTCATAACAAATAACATCAAGGAATAGGCCATTCAGTTCATCAACAAGGATAAAGTGACGACTTCAGGTTCTAGAGATTAGAGTTGAAGAGTGTGGTGCTGGGAAAGCACAGCCAGTCAGGCAGCATCCAAGAAGCAGGAGGCCTCATTCCTGTTGAAGAGCTTATCCTCGAAATGTCGATTCTCCTGCTCCTTAGATGCTGCCTGACCGGCTGTACTTTTCCAGCACCACACTCTTCAACTCATTCAGTTCATCAAGCCTGTTCCACAATTCAATAGGATCACTGGCTGATGTGATTGTGGTGTCAACCCATTCCTTCCTTCTTGACTCTCACATTAAACAACAATCTATTTAGCTCAGCCCTGAACAGACTCACTGACCTTTGGAATTCTGATTCCCAGAATGCAATGTTTAAGGACACGCTGAGATCTGTAATTCCTCCTCGTCACTGTCTTAAATGAGGGACTCCTTATTTTTAAAATATGCCACTAGTTCTAAATTCGCCATGAGGGGAAATATGCCCTCAGCATCTAAACAAAGTACAGTACTTTACAAAGCTTGATTTTTCTGGCAATAGGACTAGGGAAAGCTTTTTGATCGAGGTACGGCAGTAGGGAGGGATAGCTCAATCTAAAAAAAAAGCTCAAAAGAGGGACTGTGAAGAAGGCTAAATTAACTTGAATTTTGCTCAGTGCCATTCAGTGTGTCACTGTGCAGACTCATTTTTTTCTGGAGTTTAAACAGCTGCTGTAGAGTCTGAGAAGAATAATTGCACATGTTTGGGAAACAACAAGAATTGAATCA
Source organism: Hemiscyllium ocellatum (assembly GCF_020745735.1). NCBI lineage: Eukaryota > Metazoa > Chordata > Chondrichthyes > Orectolobiformes > Hemiscylliidae > Hemiscyllium > Hemiscyllium ocellatum. Next base: position 20,063,237 of record NC_083414.1, on the reverse strand, counting down.
TTTTTTTAAACTCCATGCTTCTTTCCAGATGCTGAGCATCAGCAGCTGCTGCAGCTGAAACCAGTTAGCATAGACTAGTACAGACTGGGAATTATTCCTTGGACCTTCACATTCTGTGACCTATCAGCACTCTGTCTTAATCCCCACAGAAACAGTGGGAAGACCTGGCAGAGCGACTCATGCTAAACCTGAAAACTCCAAACATTTAAAAAGCAAAGACTGCTAACCATCTTTATTCCTCACCAGTTCCTTATTTGCATAATTTATTCAGAACTGCAGGTCTCTCCTAGTCCCAATCACCAATAGCCGTCACAGCTCTTACTCAGAAAACTATATTTTAATAACTTGTCACGCTGCTTCTCAAAATGTCTGTCTCTGGCATGGATGTACAGTGAATTATAAAAATATGCTAAATTCAGCAGATGGTTAGGAACTGAAGCAGGATGAGTGCACCAGTCACCAGTGTTTAGCACCGTGGACATATGCCAGAACGGGGAGAGAAACAAAAAGAGTGGATTTTTCCAATATTTAGAAGTTAGGTTGATTAAAAATGTAAACGAGTGCAAATAAGACTTACTTAATCGAGAAATTGTACCATTCACTCCCATGATTTAAACAGAGTTCAACGATCACTGATCCCAGGATAGAAGGGAAATGGGTCCATGCTTCTAATTCCCATCACTGGTTTCACAGGAAAATGGAATCAGGTAACTGCTGGGTGAAGAAGCTTGAGCTTGGCTGTAATATTACAGTTCCAGAATGGGGCACAATCTACACTCATGCACACTGGCTCTGCCAATCACAGCCTGAATTCACAAATGAGGAACGGTTTATTTTATCAAGGTATCAGAAACCACATCTTTGCATGAGTAGCGATGACAAAAGAAAATGAGGAGAAATTCATGCCAGGTAGACAGATAGCATTTATACAAAGAAAATTCTTTGGTAGCTGCACAATTCACTGGAAATGCCAGCACATAATGAATACTGGTTCCCCCAATTCGAGACAGAGGGAACAGGTCAGTTTCAGAAACCGAGTACTAACATAGAAGTTCATGCTTTAGTGATTTCTACAGGCCCAAGGCAATAAAGATAGCAAGTACCTACTTTGGCAGGAAAGCACAGGAGCTGCACAGTCCGCCTTATGCAAATTAATTCATTTAATAGAACATGATCCTGGGGATGCTTTCCAAAAGGGTTTCCTTCCAATCTGTTCCAACATTTCTCTCTGCCTTCTCTGAAGGCATCCAGTCATGAAGGTGCCTAATTTCAGAACAACAATCAATTGGCAAATTGTCCAACACTATGTTCTTTACTTAAGTCTGAAAAGCAAGAGTCAGGTTATTTTACAATCAAGAAGATCAAAACTCATCAATCACACTCTCCAAACTGATAATACAAGCAAACTCAACATTAATCAACGAATAAACCCACAAAAGTTTCTCATCAAGCTTACTTAATTACTAAATTAATTGAATTGAGCAATGTTATTCAGCAGGTCACTGAGGACAGGTACACTGAGTTACACATTAACATAGAGGAAAAAGTGAGGACTGCAGATGCTGGAGATCAGAGCTGAAAATGTGTTGCTGGAAAAGCGCAGCAGGTCAGGCAGCATCCAAGGAACAGGAGAATCGACGTTTCGGACATACGCCCTTCTTCAGGAATGAGGAAAGTCCTCATTCCTGAAGAAGGGCTTATGCCCGAAACGTCGATTCTCCTGTTCCTTGGATGCTGCCTGACTTGCTGCGCTTTTCCAGAAACACATTTTCAGTACACATTAACATAGCCATCAATTAGCATATTGCTGATCAACACAACCAGAGAGAGATACTTTTTGGGAAACATTCATTGTGTTCACTAACAATATGTGGAAGAAGCGAAAAGATCTTCCTGTTGGTCATATTTCAAACACTTGCCACGTTATTTTTGAAAAAAGTAATTTTTGAAATAAAAAGTCAGTGAAAATGATGAAAGAAATTACAAACTCCATCATGTTCAAAAGTAGGATTTAGGAGCAAAATTTCACTGTGCCTTGTACACGTGACAATAAATTCAATTCAATGCAATTCAATTCAATTCAAAAGTAAGCTAGCTGACCCATTGAGTCTGATATACCACTCAGTACAATTATGCTTGTTGAGATTCAACTATATTTTTCTGTTTTTCTCACCATAGTCCTGGATCCCTTGCAACAAAACATTCATCTAACTTCACACAAGTCTTAATGACTGCATTATACATTGTCTACAAAGTGGTGATATGATAAAAGGATAATGATTTGGACTTCAAAATAGAGCAAGATGAATGGGAGTAAGCTCTATTAAGATATTTTTTTAAATGGTCAGAAAGGCCATTAGCTCCCAGTAAGGCTAACGTTAAACCATTACTGTAAAAACGTGGTAAAGACAAGCCAGTGAACTATAGACCAGTGAACCTGACATCGGTGGTGGGCAAGTTGTTGGAGGGAATCCTGAGAGACAGGATGTACATGTATTTGGAAAGGCCAGGACTGATTAGGGATAGACAACATGGCTTTGTGCGTGGGAAATCATGTCTCAAAAACCTGATTGAGTTTTTTGAAAAAGTAACAAAGAGGATTGATGAGGCAGAGCGATGGGCGTGATCTATATGAATTTCAGTAAGGCATTCGACAAGGTTCCCCATGGGACACTGCTTAGCAAGGTTAGATCTCATGGAATACAGGGAGAACTAGCCATTTGGATACAGAACTGATTCAAAGGTAGAAGAAAGAGGGTGGTGGTGGTGGGTTGTTTTTCAGACTGGAGGCCTGTGACCAGTGGAATGCCACAAGGATCAGTGCTGGGTCCACCGCATTTCATCATTTATATAAATGATTTGGATATGAACACAGGAGGTATAGTTAGTAAGTTTGCTGATGACACCAAAATTGGAGGTGTAGTGGACAGCGAAGAAGGGTATCTCAGATTACAGTGGGATCTTCATCAGATAGGCCAATGGGCTGAGGAGTGGAAGATGGGGTTTAATTTAGATAAATGCGAGCTTCTGCATTTTGGGAAAGCAAATCTGAGCAGGACTTACACATTAATGGTAAGGTCCTAGGGAGTGTTGCTGAACAAAGATATCTTGGAGTGTAGATTCAGAGATCCTCGAAAGTAGAGTTACAGGTAGATAGGATAGTGAAGGAGGTGTTTGGTATGCTTTCCTTTATTGGTCAGAGCATTCAGTATCGGAGTTGGGAGGTCATGTTGCTGCTGTAAGGATGTTGGTTAGGCCACTTTTGGAATATTACTTGCAATTCTGGTCTCCTTCCTATTGGAAGGATGCTCTGAAACTTGAAAGGGTTCAGAAAAGATTCACAAAGATGGTGCCAGGGTTGGAGGATTTGAGCTGTAGGGAGAGGTTGAATAGGCTTGAGCTGTTTTCCCCAGAGTGTCAAAGGGGTGACACTGAGCGGTGACCTTATAGAGGTTTATAAAATCATGACGGGCATGGATAGGATAAATAGGAAAAGCCTTTTCCCTGGGATGGGGGAGTCCAGAACTAGAGGGCATAGGTTTAGGGTGAAAGGGGGAAAGAGATAAAAGGGACCTAAGAGGCAACATTTTCACGCAATGGAATGAGCTGCCAGAGGAAGTGGTGGAGGCTGGTACAGTTGCAACATTTAAAAGGCATGTGATAGGTATATGAATAGGAAGAGTTTAGAGGAATATGGGCCAAGTGCTGGCAAATGGGAATGGATTAGGTTGGGATATTTGGTCGGCATGGTCGAGTTGGACGGAAGGGTCTGTTTCCGTGCTGTACATCTCTATGACTGTAAGTTTTGGGAGAACCTCTGTGGTGTTAATGGGATTTTTAAAAAAAATACTGTTGTTGGGTTTATAACAGACAGAATAAACACAAGAGCAATTTGTTTGTTTTTGAATTCTGAACAAAGTTTAAAGTTTTAGCTCAGAAGAACTTGGAGTTGAGCTCAGAAGATTACACTTTTGCTGCTGGCGTGAGAACCAAGTTTCACGTTGAGTACAGGATAACCAATCACCTCAACAGCAGTGATTTCTGAACTGTGAAGTTTCCAAACCAGGATTGTCAGAATTGAAATTTTCAAATTGTTAAAAGGTTTAGATCATCAGAAGGTTTTGCCAATGAACCCAGAAAGGAAACAAAAATTCAAGGATATAACTGAAAAATGTCCATCAGTTAAAGATTTAAAAACTGAGATAGGAGTGGTATTTCTCTGAAAATGAGACTCTTACAGATAGTATTGGGAAACAGGTTGAAACTGTGCTTTAATTCTTGTTAGGATCTTTCTAACTGGCTTCTATTTACGTATATCTTGGCTTGCTCTTTGCTTCTTTGTGTAATACATTTGTATTCTATCATTAATGAATATGTTTCAGTGACTAACCAGCATGCTAACCAACTGTAATAATTAAATATGTAATCTCTCAAGGCAGATTTTATCCTAGGATCTGACTTAGATGAAAAGACCACCAGACACAGGGGCAGAAGTAGGTGGTTCAGCCCACTGAGCCTGCTACATCATTCAATTAGATCATGGATGATCTGATTATTCTCAACTCCACTTTCCTAGTTTCTCCTTCATTACTCTCAATTCACTTTCTGATTAAAAATCTGTCTTTCTCAGCCTTAAATATATCAGCCTCAATAGCCCTCTGTGGTAAAGAACTCCACAGATTCACACAAAGAAGAAATTCTGCTTCATCTCTGTCTTAAATGTCCAGCCCCTAATTTTGAGACTCTGTCCTCTGGTCCTGTACTCTCTCAAGGGGAAACAACTTTTCAACATCTATCCGTCAATCCCCTGAAGAATCTTGCATGTTTCTTATTCTTCCTCATTCCAATGAGTACAGGCCCAATCCACTCAACCTCTCCTCATAAGGCAGTCCCTCCATACCTGGTCTCAGCCTCGTGAACCTTCCCTGGACTGGCTCCAATAAGGGGCCCAAAATTGTTCACAACATTCCAGCTGTGGCCTGACTTGTGTCGTTTATAATTTTAGCAAAACCTCATTACTTCCATTCCATTTGAAACATTCCACTTGTCTTTCCTATTACCCGCTAAACTTGGAAGCTAGCTTTTTGTGATTCATGGACGAAGGTTCTCAAGTCTCTCTGTTCTTTGGCTTTCTGCTGTCTTTCTCCATTTAAATAATATTCATTTCCTCTATTCTTCCTGCCAAAATGCATAACGTTGCATGACCCCAAATTATATTTCATCGGCTAAGTGTTTTGCCCATTGTCTTGATCCACTTACATCCATCTAATTTGTCCAATATCAACACCAGCTCAGATCAACCAGTGGACAAAAATGGATGATTAAATCCAATATAAAATTAAACAGCTAGCCGCATAAGGAACTGACACATATCTGTGTTTTAAGAAAAATCCAGCTTGTCACGCAAATTCTCATGCAAATAGTAGCAGCTTTCTTAGTCTGTAAATATAAAAGAAAGAGAGAGAGAGAGAAAGAGAGAGAGAGAGAGAGAGAGAGAGAGACATAATCATTTTTTGTGTTGGATTTCAGTCACAAGAGCTTAAATCAACTAGGTGGAACCAAGCTCATGTGCCAACAAGGCAGCTGTGATTGGCAATGGAAATATATAAGATTCCACACTGACATTTTTCATTTAATCTGCTTGAGCAGCAATAACTACGGAAACATCTGCTTTCAGTGTTGCTATAAATCCTGCAGAAATATTAAATCGAATTTCTATCAAGTCCATTTATAACCATGCAGAGACAAAGCAGTTCCAGGGGAGTGAACAAAATCGATTGGTAATTTTAATCCACATCCAAAGCAGTGTGTGCCTGTGTCAGTTACAGAGTATCAGTCATTAGAAAACAGCCCAGATGCAAAAATCTTGGAGCGTGGTGTTTAACATGCCAGTATTCATTTGTTGAATTAGGCAAAAAAAAAGACATTCAGAGATTTGTGAAGGTTCTATTGAAAATCTATACGTTAGCACAAACATCACTTCTCACCATTTACTGTGCAGACGCCAATCCCATTGAAGCAGAACCCAGATCTTTTTAAAAATCTTTTTATTTTCAGTCGTGTTATGACACACTGCTGTAGCAAGTGGGACTTGAACTCAGGCCTTCTGCCCGAGAGGTAGGGACATTACCACAAGAAACCCCAGACCCCACCACCAAACCACCCTCCCTCTCACGTAAACAACGAACAAATTCCAAGTACTGCCCAGAACTCAGCTCTTTTTTCCCCACAGCCATGACCAACAGATCAATTCACCCAATTAACAATTATCAAACAGCAAAACACTGCCACCAGAAGAAAAAAAAAGCCTTTTTTAAATACATCACAAAAATCATTGAGTCTATTGGAAATGCCAGTTTTTTTAATGATGTTAAGCATTTATAGGGGGCTTTGGAATCAGGCTGAAATAAGGGATTTACAGATTTTCAACATTTTTAGTCAGCTTTTTCAAACATATTGTTACCTACCTCTGGAGCAGGTGGAACTTGGAACCTAGAACTTTTAGTCTAGTGGTTGGGATACACCCACTACACCACAACAGCCCCTCAAGAACTAAGCAAACATTTGAAATATACTTATTTTTCCCTGCTCTGCAGCTGATCTATTATGTCTAAAAGGGTTCAGCATTTCAAAGTCTGACAGGTGGCAGCACGACAAGGAGAGAACAAGCGTTGACTATGTAAATGACAAAGACATGCAGAAAAGTTTCAGACAAGACTAAGCAGGAGTGAACAAGCAAGCTCATTTTAAGAAGGTGGGATATTAATAATTTGGATGCAGGATTTAAAGTTCAATTTATGGTCAAGCAGCACACTGCAGCCTTCAAGATATTCAAATGCAGGGAACCCAGCCACTGGAAGTCCTAGGTCCTATCTCTATGATGCATTCCTGTTAACGAGGTGAAGTAATTCCCAAATGAAGATGACTTTTTTTAGCAACTGGGGGCAAGGTTGGTGCCCAGTCAGCAATGTTGAAAGCAACCTGACGATGAGGCACAGTCACCAAAAGCCCTTTGTAAAGGCAAGCAATAGGCACAACCACTGTGTAACTGCAGGGCCCAGAGAGGAGTGGCCGAGTGTCAAGGGACTGATGGGTGATTGACTTTGAATGGGTACACAGTGGTATATATACCAGCTCATCAGAATGCATCCTCACGATGCTTCCTAATATTGGCACAGAGCGTGTGTCCTGTCACGTCAGTGAGATTTCGGTGATTTCACACAATGGAGGCTGTGCTCCCAATTAGGGTTACACCTGACACATTGGCCTCTCCATCTCCTGATGCTACCTGGCTTGCTGTGTTCTTCCAATCTCCTGCTTGCCCACCTTGGATTTCAGCATCTGCAGTGCTTTTGTCTTCTACCCAACTCCTCTGGCAGTTGTTGAGGTATGGGGGGGGGGGGGGGGGGAGGAGAGAGAAAGGGGGACAGTGCACAAAGAAAACTTTCAGCAGTTTAATGGCTCATGGTGACATTATGCAGCAAGCAATGAGAGAAGGCAGCCCAGGGAAGCATCATTCTCCCTTCACCCTCCATGAGAATTCTGTTTCTGATTTCCAGTATCCACATTTGTTTTTTTTTATGGTATAGGATTCTTGCAGTTTATGAGAAAATGCTGGACCTATAAGCAACTTTTCATGATCTAACTTTCCAAACTTTTGGAAACCATTCAGGAAATTCAGTGCCATTAACAACTTAATAAAAATTCATACATAACAATCTAATGTCTGGTGATAAATGCGTCTGGACTCTGAAATAATGGGTCATAAATTACAGTAACAAATCCTGAGATAATTAGAACATGGACACGTACAATTACGGAAGATACAACATCATTGTTCTGGTTTAAAATTAAAGACAAATAACATTTTTCACAGTTCAGCTGTTCGACTGGTGGTGGTTTTCAAGTGTACTTAAGTATCTTTGTCTCTTAATGGAAGGGATTAATTGGATTGTTCATGCGTGGCTAAATATGGCTCCTTAGAAAAGACAATTCCTTAGTGATCTAATCAAATCCAGAATACAAAGTATTAACATAAGAAATGAATATGATACCTCCTGACTTGCCAAAGCTTTCCATTATCTACAAGGCAGTAGTCAGGAATGTCACAGGATGTTCTACACTTACCTAGATAAGTGCAGCTATAACAACACTCAAGATGCTCAACACCAACCAGGACAAAGCAGCCCATTTGATTAACACTTCATCTACTACCTTAAACACCAATATACAGTCGCAGTAGTGCCTACTATATACACGAAGCACTGCAGCAACTCACCAAGACTCATTCAGTAGCATCTTCTAAATTAATAATGTTTACCCAGAAGGACAAGGGCTGCAGGCACGTGGGTAAGCTATCATATACAAGATTCTCTCCAAGCGAAACTCCATCCAAACTGGAACACATCACTGTTCTACCAATCAGCTGGATTGTCCTCCTGAGCAGCATAATGAATGTATTGACACCATTTGGGTCACGCTGGCTGAAGAATAGAGCACATCACAACCAGCAGTTGGGGATGGGAAACAAATGACCATTACCAGCAACATGCAGATCCCAAGAAAAAAAAGGTCATTCAGCCCATTCAGCTTGTTCTACCACATTAACATCATGACTAATCTTCTATCTCAATTACACTCTTATCTCACCTTGCAGTGCCCCATACCTCAAGATTGCTTTATTTTGAAGGTACGAAGGCAACGTCTGAATATAATCAACAACAATATAATCAATAATCTGCAGTCAGAATTTCAAAGGATCGGAGTTCTTTAACTAAGTGGCTCAGTTGTTAGCCCTGCTGCCTCATAGCACCATACACTTGGGTTTGATTCCACCCTCAAGTGAACATCTGTGCAAAGTCTACACATTCTCCTTCGTCTGCATGGGTTTCTTCTGGGTGAACTGGTTTCCTTCTACTATCCAAAGATGCAAAGGTTAGGTGGATTGGCTATGCTAAATTGCCCATTGAGTCCAGGAAATATTCAGGCGATTAATCAGAGAAAATGCAGGGGTAGGCTACGGGTCTGGGAGGAATACTCTTCAGAGGGTCGGTGTGCACTTGATAGGCTAAATGCTCTTCTTCCATGTTGTAGGAATTCTATGATTCTATTCTAAAGAACTTTCTCTTCATCACCATATTAAATGGCTAGGTTCTCAGGCTGTAAGTGCCCCAGTTTCAGCCTTTCCAACCTCCCAGCACCAGGCCTGTCAAGCCCTTTAAGAATTCTAGGTCTTTCAATTAGATTATCCTTAAAGCTTCAAATGCCATGAAGTTTGGACCTCTCCTTGGAGGACAATTCCCTCAGGTCAGAACTTAGTTCAGTGAACCTCTGTTACACTCTCTTCAAGGCAAGAATTTCCTTCCTTATGAAAGGGATCAAAATATGTAAGTATTCCAGCTTTGATCTCATCAAGGCCCATACAATTTCGGTAAGCCTTCTTCATTCATATGCTCCAATCTCTTCATACGGCTAGCATGCCATTTGCTTTCTTAATTGTGTGTCTTGTACCTACTTTAAATTTTTGTCTCAGCCTTAAATATAGTCAATGGCCGAGTATCCACAACCCTCTGGGTTACAGAATTCCATAATTTCACAACCTCAGTGAAGAAATCACTTCTTATTTCAGTCCTATAGGATTGACCCCTTGAAAAGGATTGCTGGTGTCTTCTACACCCACCCCCAACCTGCCAAATATTTCACAGCAAGTGAAAGAAACGTCAGGTTTTACCCTTCAGCCCCTTCAGAATATTGTACGTTTCAATGAGTTCACATCCTATTCTTCTCAACCCTAGATAACATTGGCTGAGTAAATTAGTCGTCTCATTATTGGAGAACCTACTCATCTCAGGGACCAAACTAATGAATGTTTCCTATACTTCCTCCAATGCAAGGGAGGGATATAAAAAGAAGATTAAATATTGAAGCAAAATTGCCCACACAGTATTCCAGGCACTAAGGCAGTCTCTCATTATACGAGGGTGGCAAGAATTCTGAATTCTTATACTCCAATCCCCTTGCAATGAAAGCCAACATGCCATTTGCTTTCCTAATTGCTTGCTAACACTGTGTCCCACAAGCTAACACTGTGTTCCCTTGAAAAGCACATCCAAATCTCCATGAGTATTAGCATTTACAAGTTTCAGACACTTTGATAAAAATCTGCTTTTCTATTCCCATGGCCAAAATGAATAACCTCTCATTTCCCCACATTATTCTCCATTTATGATCTTGTAGCCCACTCACTTAATCTAAACATATCTTTTCAATTTCTCTGCATTGTCACAACAAACATTTCCACCCAGCTTTGTATCACCTGCAAACGTGGAAACATTACGGTCTGTACTGTTGTGCTCATATTGGGTGGCATGGTGGCTTAGTGATTAACCCTGTTGCTTCACAATGCCAGGGACCCAGGGTTCGATTTCAGCCTCGGGGACTGTCTAGGGGGAGTTTTCTTATTGTGCCCCCACATCTGCGTGGGTTTCCACCGGATGCTCCGGTTTCCTCCCAAAGGTGTGCAGGTTGGGTAAATTGGCCATGCTAAAGTCTCTGTAGTGACAAGGTCTATGTAAGCTAGGTGATTTAGCCATGGTAAATGTGGAGTTGTAGGGATAGGATAGAGGGCTGGGTCTGCATTGAAAGCTCTTAGAAGGCTCAGTGGGTTGAATCTACTCTCTTGTATGGAGAAAACACCAGAGGAGGTGTTAAAAAAATATTAATTCATTCACAGGATTTGGGCTAGGTCAGCATTTAATTGCCGGGGGGGTGGGCATTAAAATTGCTGAGAGATCTGGTGTCACATGTAAGCCAGACCAGGTAAGATTGGCAGCTTCCTTCCCTGAAGGGCATTAGTGAACTTCCCCAACAATTGGATCATATACATCATTGCACTCTTGATTCCAGAATTTTATTGAATTCAAATTTCACCACCTGCTGTGGCAGGATTTGAACCCAGGATATTACTAAATCTTTGGATTAACAGTCCAATAATAATACCACTAGGCCATCACATCCCCATAGAATGGGCTGAATGATCTATTGGTATTGTTGCTATCTTCTATATTTCAATGTTAAATCCTTGCCTGCCACTTTTTGACCTGTCAGCAACATTAGTAATGGCCAAATTTACATTTACTTAATTTAGATTAGATTAGATTAGATTAGACTTACAGTGTGGAAGCAGGCCCTTCGGCCCAACAAGTCCACACCGACCCGCCGAAGCGAAACCCACCCATACCCCTACATTACCCCTTACCTAACACTACGGGCAATTTAGCATGGCCAATTCACCTGACCCGCACATCTTTGGACTGTGGGAGGAAACCGGAGCACCCGGAGGAAACCCACGCAGACACAGGGAGAATGTGCAAACTCCACACAGTCAGTCGCCTGAGTCGGGAATTGAACCCGGGTCTTCAGGCGCTGTGAGGCAGCAGTGCTAACCACTGTGCCACCGTGCCGCCCACCAACTGGACTGAATGGCCTCTTTACACAGTGTAAGGACTCAATAAAACTTTGCAGAGGGATGAGAATCTGTGGGATAACCCCAATTTGAAGGCAGTAGAGTTGTTGAGTTGTTGTTCTCCAAGGGAAAATTTTTGTTGAACATTTTAAACTTTTTCTTCCAAATGTTTCCCACTGTTCATTCATGGCTATAATGTTTATTTAATTCTCCATTTAAGTCTCCATTCATCCATTTATTCATTTACGCCTCCCCTTAGAGCATTGTAATTGGCTTGATCTATGATTTGTGTTTCGGGTTGCAGTAAAGTCAGTTTCAAGCTCAACCTAAAACTTAATTGCATTGTGATTACCAGCTCCCATCATATTTTTGCTTTGACATCAAGAATCACCCCTACCTCACTGCATCAAAAATACTGTTATTCCTAGTTGGTTTTGTCAGTATTGCTTCAGGAAATTGTCATAATTATGATTGTTTGCAAACTCATCTTTGAGTCCATCCTCGCAGATTTGATTGGTCTTGCCTAAATGAAAATTAAAGCACCCCTTCCCAGTTATTACATTGTCCTTGTTTCACTATCCAAACGGTTTTGAGAAACTGCACAAAACCAACTTTGAATATATTATTCAGGACAGAGAAAACGCCAGAGGAGCTGATGGGCTGAATGGCCTGCTAGCATTGTTGGTACATTTCACATTTTTAGCAACAACTGAAACAGCCAAATTACATAGGTCTGCATTATTTCCATTGACCATTAATATCCCGAGGCGGACAACAGAATTGTATCTGCAAACGACAGGATGATGAGATAAGTTGGCTTCTTTAGCTGCCAGAAACAATTATTGTGAAACCACGCAGAGTGACAGCTTTAAATGAAAGATCTTGAAAGACTCAACCACAATAGAATATAACTTGTCAGATTCACTGCAGTTAATTCATCCAACCAGTGAAACGTCTGTTCTGCCAGAACATGCTGAAGTCTGAAGTGGCAAATTAATTATCCACTGCTTTTATAAATTTATCCAGAAAATACACTGCAGTTTTTTTTAATTAAACGTAGAAATCAACAATATTCCCTTAATAAAATTAACATCACATGGGACCAAAATACTTTTGGGACAATATCAGTCTTGGTCACATTTTGTACTTACATTGCAAGACCCCATCATTTGACACTCAATTGATCCAAAAAGTAGTTCCAAATATGTAAACAATTCATTAAAAACATCAGCACACAGTTGTCAACACCTCCATGGGTAAGAGGGTATAATTAAAATATGATAAGTTCAAAATAGCCAGTTTCTATTATAAATGGGAACTCAGGAATAATAATGGAACAAGGTTGATACTAGAAAGGTGCAGATGTTCCCATCATATTTACATATTCATAGAATAGAAACATAAAATTCCTTCAGTGTGGAAGCAAGCCATTCAGCCCATTGAGTCCATACCGATCCTCCAAAGAGCATCTCACCCAGATCTGCTCCCCTATCCTATCCCTGTAATGCTACATTTCCCATGGATAATCCACCTAGCCTGCACATCCCTGGACACTATGGGCAATTCAGCATGGCCAATCCACTTAAACGCACATCTTTGGACTATGTGTTATGCATCATACACAGTTATTGCTATCATGTGCCATTGTCCAACACACGTCAGCTATCATTTCTTGAGCTAATTTTTGCTTCATTCACAGAATGTGGACATCACTGGCAATTCTTGGTAGTGTAGATGAGCAGAGTGATCTCTGTGTCCACTTACATAGATCCCTGAAGGTTGCCACCCAGGTTGATAGGGTTGTTAAGAAGGCTTGCAGTGTGTTGGCTTTTATTAGTAGAGGGATCGAATTTCAGAACCATGAAGTCATGCTGCAGCTGTACAAAACTGTGGTGCAGCTGCACTTGGGAGTACTACATACAGTTCTGGTCGTGGCATTATAGGAAGGATGTGGAAGCTTTGGAAAGGATTCAGAGGAGATTTACTAGGATGTTGCCTGATATGGAGGGAAGGTCTTATGAGGAAAGGCTGAAGGACTTTTTGTTAGAGAGAAGAAAGTAGAGAGGTGACTTAATTAAGACATATAAGATAATCAGAGGGTGGACAGCGAGACCCTTTTTCCTTAGATGGTGATGGCTAGCATGAGGGGGCATAGCTTTAAATTGAGGGGTGTAGATATAGGACAGATGTCGCCAGAGGTAGTTTCTTTACTCAGAGTAGTAGGGGCATGGAACACGCTGCCTGCAACAGTGGTAGACTTGCCAACTTTAAGGGTATTTAAATGGTCATTGGATAGGCATATTGATGAAAATGGAATAGTGTAGGTTAGATGGGTTTCAGATTGGTTCCACAGGTCAGTGCTACATCGAGGGCTGAAGGGCCTGTACTGCACTATAATGTTCTAACTAAAACCACTCTGAATGACCCTTAATTAGTGGCAGCGAGTATCTTGTTAAAACACTGAAATCCTTGTGACGTAGATCCTTGCATCGAGGAAGAAATTTCAGGCTTTTGACCCAGCAAAACAGGAGGAATGGCGACATATTCCAGACATGGCCTGTGATTGGTGGACAAGCTTTGGGGAGTTAGGAGATGAGTCAGGACTCCTAGCTTCTGACCTGCTCTTGTAACTACAGTACTTATGTCGCTGCTCCAATTAATACATGTTAGGATGTTGGTGGTGGAGGATTCAGAGATGACAAAGAATTATTGAGAAGAAGTGGTTGGAGATTTTCTAATGTTGAAGATGGTCATTGCCTGGCACTCATGTGGCACATCAGTCCAAACCTGAATGCACACAGACATGGATTACTTCGTTATCAGAGAAGCTGCAAATGGAACTTGTAATTAATGTGACACCTTTAAGACCAATCAACATCTAACCAAATTGAACAAAGCACATCCATTATACCTCACATGGCCTTTAAGGGGATAAGCCACATTTTACTGAAAGTGTAGCTCTGTGTGAAGTGTATGATATCGTGGCAATGACATTATAAAACAGCACAACCTGTAATAAGCATCGCTATAGAAAAGTTACTGGCATATTCATTATGTAACTGAATTATTACATCCGATATCAATTCCCTTGTCACCTCTAAAAAAAAATTACCAATTACACAATAATGAAAGTGGCCTTTGCAACTGGTCATGCGGAAGTTCTGAACCCCTCAATACTTTGACATTTAATGCGCAAAGCACTAATCAAAGCCACTTCTTTGTTTCCCAAATATTCAACTATGATACGAGATATATAAAATCCAATTTTATATCAAAATAAGGAGTACACAACGTGCATTTTTTTTAAAGGAAGCAGAGATCCTGGGCTCAATTATCACCCATCTTTAAGTCAGCTGTATCAAAGTTGATACTTGCAGCTGAATTTTTCCGCAGTCTCTGAGAATCCAGTGCTGGGAATCCTGAACCCACACTTGTTAGCAGTGGGACATATTCAGTGATTTTACCATCGGCAACCACTAGGCTGCTGTCCACATGCCAGCCCACTGGAGCACCAAAGAGAAGTGGATGCAGCTGTGGAAGGCTACCTCTGGACACATGACTTCAGTGTAAGGTAAAAATCAGTAGATTCAAGTGCAAGGAAGGGATGTCCATTTTGGGGACAGTTAGGGTTGAAGAAACAGTTTTTCCTTTCTGTGTGTCCACCTTTGGGCAATGGAATGCCTGGCATCAATGCCTCCTCACCCTGACCCACAGCCCTACACAGACACACGCATCACATACAGACACACACATAGAGGCATCACACACACACACACATATCACACACACATCACACACACACACACACTCACACATACACGTGATAAAATGTTGTTCCTATTTACAGCCAGCAGCAGACTGACTAATGATATTTTTAAAAGGACACTTTAGTGCATTATTTGACTTTCACTATTTAGGGTGGTCGAACTTTCCCATTGTAGGCATTTTAATTCCTCAGATCTACAATTTATTAAAGCTGATTCATACTAATTTCACAATCAGATAAAGAATACAAACTATGAGAATCAAGGAAACTATACCCAAAATAATTTGCAGAAACTGAACAAATACCTTGTCCATAGGATTTACAGCCACCATATTTTCATTTAAAAATTGTTAACCTTCTAGATATGAAATCATATATTCCCCTATTAAAAATCTGAACTCTTTAGGACATGACGTTGCACCAGTTAACATTTATACAGACAGGAAGGAATAGGTTGCACAAATACAGCTTGTACACACTTGAGTTTAGAAGGTTAAAGAAGGATCGAATCAAGATATTTAATATGCTTAAGGGATAGAAAAAGTACTTATCTGGATAGATAAAGTAACTGGATAAAGTATTACCTCTAATGGGGGAATCCAGAACAAGGAGACAGGATATAATCTGACAGAGCTGAATGAAGTGTCATTTCATACAAATGGTAATGGAAACAGGAACCAATTATCCCATACAAGGCTCTGGTTGCTATGTCATTCCGAATGTTCCAAACTGAACCTGATCAATATTTGTTGTGTTTGGGTATCAATGTGGAGCAAAGACGAGTCAATGGATTTGAAGTACAGACCAACCATGATCTAACTGATCGTAGAACAGACTGGAGGAGATGAATGGCCAACTGTGTTCCCATAATAGCCTGTGTCAAGTACTTTTATCATTGACATCATTCAGGAGTCTCCAACTCTCCGAAAAGCTGAAGACTTGAATTGATTATTTTCTTCATCTGAAAAGTTCCCAAAAGTACCCATATCTGCCATTTTCAAATGGCTGAAATGTGAACAGATTCACTTTGCAGTTTGGGAAACTCTGTATCGATAAAAAAAACTTTAGGTAGAAAGAGTGCCTCTCCTCCAGCAGACAGTAATTATGAGTTAACTGGTTTTTCCAAACAGATGCAGTTGAAATATTAAGTTTTGATCCCTTTGAGGGGCGCTTTGGTAAGAAAACTATGTGCAGCTCTTCAATGTCATATTCCAAAAGTCGCTTTTTTTCCTTTGTTCATACTGACAACTGGAAAATAATTGTTCATCCAATACATTTATTTTTGCAGCAATGGAATCTATTTGTTCGAGCTGCAGGAGATGAAGAAAATAGCTATTATTTTCCAGGAATCAATCCAAACATTCTTGTTTTATTGGCCAGGATGTTTAACCATGTCAAAATGACATGGGAGCCCTTTGAAAATGGCGGGCGAGTCCCAGTTACAGAATTCCAGCTTCATTCCCAAGGTTTCCAATTTCCAGAAGTAACCTTTAAGGTTGTGGGCTGGTTGAAGTCATGTGTCCACATCTGGCACTGCCATCCTGGACTGTAATGGTGTGTCCCTCTGCAGTTCTCAGAAGAGTTGGTCTCACTTTGTAAAGCTTAGAAGAGCCATCAACCAAAGCTTGCATGAGGAAACATTCCTCATGCCTCCATGCCATGCCAAGATATGCCCCCCCAACCAATCCCTCATGACCTTCCCTTAACAATACACCAGCATTTATTGCCCACCCTAATTCCCAATAGGATAGTTAAGAGTCAACCACATTGCTTTTGGTCTCGAGTGCAGACCAGGTAAGATTGGCAACTTTGTTTCCCTTTAAGGCATCAGTGAACCAGATGGGTTTATTTTCAACAATTGACAATGGATTCATGATCATCATTAGACTCTTAACTCCAGATTTTTATTACATTGAATTAAAATAGCTTCCATGGTGGGAATTGAACTCATGTCTCCAGAACATTGACTGCGTTTCTGGATTAACAGTCCAGCAAAAATACCAAAACGTCATTGCCTACCCCATGGAACTTCTAACTCCATTCACCCATTATAGAGTATGTACAAGCAATGAATTCTTTGGTGGCAATGCAATGTTTAAAAAAAAAGTTATGAGGCAGTAATATGAGTTTTGATGATCCAGACCCTTTAAAGTATCAATAGTTGAAACTGAAACCTTTTAAATCTTTAAATACAGTAAACTTCACAGCGCAGGTCAGACAGCCAGAGTTGCCAACCAGGCAGTGACTCAGGCATTTCAATAGAGTAATGGATAGTTGGGTTGCTTGGCAAGCCTGACAAAGTATTCTTGGGGAATTATCCGAATGAACACAGTTCAGGATATTTTGCAAGGCAGCAAAAAGTGGGAATTCAGATGACAACTTCCAATTTTTTGAAAATCGTCTACTAGAGTCAACTCCGACACAGGCAAAAATAGCTGATAAATCAACACCCATAATGTCAATTGGGTTGCACCAGAAACTCTAAGAACTTAATCTGTTATGATCAAGTCTGAAGGGCTGAGTAAATTCCTTTTTACCTTTATGAAGTTGGATATAAAATTATGTGCTTGAGGAAGGTAATGAATCTGTGGAATTCTTACACGCAGAGGGCTGTTGAGGGTGACTCATTAAGTATATTCAGGGCCGAGGTGGACATTTTTAATTAGTAGGGAGATCAATGGTTATGGGGAAAAGGCAGGAAAGGATTATCAGATCAGCAATGATCTCACGGAATACCAGAGCAGAGTTGATGGGCTAAATGACCTACTCATACGCCTATGGCTTTTTTTAGTTCGATATATACTTGACCATGTTTAAAGTGATGAAAAAAAAAGCCAAATCTCTCAAATTAGCAAGCAAACAATTTGTTTATTTAAAAAAACATTCTTAAAAAGTAAAGCTCAGCCTGAATTCCACACACTGGCAGACAGGCAAGCAATCAGAGCAATTACAGGTTGGGGAGGTGGAAATGGAATAAAGTTCTGTAAGTAAAAAGAATTACATGTCCTGATGTTCCTTTGGTGCTCATCAAAGTGCTGCAGCCAATGTAAGTTGGCTGTTCTTCTGGAGACAGTGTCTTTTAGACTGATTTCAGTCCTTTCCCAGATTGGGTGCTATGTTGAAGTCTGTTTTGTTTTTAAGTTCTCGACCTTGGACAGAATAAAAATCGCAACAAACATAGGGGCATGCTTTTGAAAACTGCTGAGAAAGATGTTTTTAATTATCTCTTGCAGTCATTTTTAATGTCACTGCCTCCTGCAACCAATGGACAAGCTTGCAATTGTAGGTTTCACATGGTGTTTCAGTCTTCCATTGTCAGAGCTATCAAGATATCATTTAAACAGTTACGGGAGTCTTCAGCTTTCTTTCCCACATACAGTTGGTTCTGCTATAAAGTATGCTTCTTCAACACAAATGGGTATAACTTGATTGAAGAATTTAGACCATTATTTGTAGAGCACAAACTTTCCTTAACTGTATTGGCTATAATGCAATTCCAACCCCATTAATTTAAATGGTGTTGCTATTACGTGATTTTCTTGTAACAGGGGGTTGCACTGGAACAGACCTATCGCATTATATCAGAACAGAATGTAATGGGTTTTGTTAAGTATCCTCCTGCCCCTGGCCTTCCATGCAGACAAAATGTCTGTTGCTTACTGTCAATTTTAACTATCTTAATACAAGTCAATTCCTGAGCAATGCTTTTCAGGCATCCATTTTGTAAGTCTCCATGGAGATTGGGCAGCTTGCTGGTCAAGTAGGTACTGCAGCATTTTACAGTGCAGTGCCCTCACTCAGTTAAAACCTGTTTTCTTTTCAAACACAAGGCCCAGGTAATAAATCAGTTGGAATTAACAATTATTAATCCATACATTGCACCTTCATGGTAAACGTCTGCTGGAAATTCAATGCAACTGTGACTAGTAACAACTAATTTAACAGCAGGTTTGTTGCAGGTGTTAGAATGCACATTCAGTAAAACATTGGTCTCAAAAAAGCAACGATATAAAACTGCTGCATAATTTAGAAAATGTAGAGTTTCACAGCTGTATGGCTTTTGTAAGTATTTTAAAACTCCATGGTGACAAGTACAGCCTTGAGTTTCTGAAATACTGTTCTACCCATAAGGTTCCCAGAATTCCCAAAATGCATTTAAATTATTTACACTCTGTTTCTTTGGGCAATCTAATGAACCGTAGCCTTCATCCATAATCAAGAAAATCATTGCCAAAACATTAAAGAGATTCAGTAACGTACTGTACAAATATGCATCAGTGAAAGGCATATCCCATTTACAAATTATGCTATGCAAGTTTGCTTTCACTTTAAACACTAGTCTTAAATTCTAAGAACTCAGCAAAAGAAAGTGGAACTTCCAGAAGAGAAACACTCTTCCTTAGTTTCCCAAACACAGGCATGTACCAACAGTTTTTTTTAATCAAAGTCTGCTTCTTGCAACTGGACATTACATTTTAAAATTATCTTTTGGGCATTACTGTCAAGCCAGAAGTTGTTACTCATCCCTAATTGCAGGCATGGGTCTTGAGGGGATTTGAGTAAAAACTTTTTCAACCAGTGTATGTTGGGGATCTGGAAAGAACTGCCTGGGAGAGTAGTTGAGGCAAGAAACCATACAATCTTTTAAAAGGTGCTTGAATGAGCACTTGAAGTGCCATAACATTCAAGGCTATGGGCTTAATGTGGGAAAGTGGAACTAGTGTGGACACAGTGTATTTTTGGCAATGGACTGAAGGGCCTTTTCTGTACTGTATGATTCTACAATTCCCTTCAACTGAGTGACTTGCTGGGTCATTTTAGAGGATAGTTAATGGTTTCTGGGAGTCTGAAATAATATATAGGCTACAATAAGTTAAGAATGGCAGATTTCATTTCCAAAAAGGCAGTAGTATACTAGACTGGATTTTTAAGACAGTTGATAATTGAACGATAAATGGTATCACTACTGAAATTAGCTTTTATATCCCAGATCTAGTAACTGAATTTAAATTTCACCAGTTGCCATTGAGATTTGAACTACATTGCCAGAACATGAACTCGAACCTCTGAAATACTAGCCCTGTGACATTACTCTTATTTTCCCATCTCTCCCTCAAGATAATGGAGAATGTCGACCAAGGTAAGAACGCTAACAAAATCATCTTTCAAACTATTTATATGATTTACACACAATCTGCTTCCCTCTACTCTGTTTAAACAGTGTATCCTAACTGCAACCTCAAAAGAAAACTCCAATATTTTAAAAAATACTCTCACCAAATGTAGGTGTGTTTTTATTTTACCTGTGACTGCCAAGTTGAGTAAAATTACAGAGAACATGATGTCATTGAGGGGGACCTACTAAGAACCTGATGATGGCAATTTCACATTCACTACTGCAATTAAAAAATTGTGTTTTGAAACCAGAAGTTAGGATGAAAAGCGAATCTCTTCATCTGTTATCCATGACCTCAACCTCAGTCATCAGTTACATGATATCTTTGAACACCAAAACAGAGATAACTTTGGGAAGCAATCCTAGACCAGAGTGGGAACCAAGTTTGCCAGGTGATACCTGCGAGAGAAAAGGGGCTGGAAACTGGGAACATTCCAGCAGGGGAGAGAACTGCGTCATAGAGTCATAGAGCTGCACAGCATGGAAACAGACCCTTCAGTCCAGCTCATTAATGCTGACCAGATATCCTAGATAAACCTGGTCCCATTCCAGCCTTTGGCCCATATCCCTCTAAACCCTTTCTATTCATACACTTATCCAGATGCCTTTTAAATGTTGTAATTGTGAGCTGAAAATGTGTTGCAGGAATCCTGATGAAGGGCTTATGCCCGAAACGTCAAATCTCCTGTTCCTTGGATGCTGCCTGACCTGCTGCGCTTTTCCAGCAACACATTTTCAGCTCTGATCTCCAGCATCTGCAGACCTCACTTTCTCCTCGAAAATGTTGTAATAGTATCAGCTTCCACCACTTCCTCTGGCAGCTCATTCTATACATGCACCATCTCTGTATGAAAAAGTTGCCCCTTAGGTCCCTTTTAAATCTTTCCCCTCTCACTTTAAAACTATGCTTTCTAGTTTTGGGCTCCCCTACCCTGGGGAAAAGTCCTTGTCTATTCACCCTATCCATACCCCTCGTGATTTTATAAATCTCTATAAGGTCACCCTTCAGCCTCAGATGCTCCAGGGAAAATAGTCTGAAGGAGAAACTTCCAATCAGCATTCACAGCAACCAGTGACCAAAACTCCTTGAGTGGCAACATTGGAAAACTACGTGCATTGGTTGGTGAGAAGCTGATGTTGGAGGGTGAGTTTAAATACCTAAAACAACATGATCATTTGTAAAGAAGAAGTAACTAGTTGGATTTCAGAAGAAATAGCTTTAAACTGAGCAACGAATCATCGATAAAGAAGTAGCAGCTAGTTGGATTTCAGTAAAGACCATGACCAAAAAAGGAAGCAAAGTTCAATCAAGTAAAACAAAATAATAAAATAAAACTGGAAGAAAATAAAGTTAATGTAAGTGAAGTAAAGTTACCATTAAATTGTTAGGGTAATGGTTACTCAAGGGAATGCAACCAGATCTAAGTCCCAGGTGTCACAGACGCCTCAGCTGCATGGGGGAGAGACAGGAATATCAAGGCAGTAGTGACAGAGGATTCCATGGCAAAGGATGAGGCAGGCTTTTCTACAGCAGTAAATGTTACTCTCGAATTATGTGTTGCCTCTCTGCTGCCAAGGTTAAGAGTGACGTGGAGTAGTTGCAATGGTCCTTTGGAGTAGAGGGATAATCAGCCAGGAGTCGTGGTCCACATTGGACTCAGTGACATAAGCAGGAAAAGGGATGATGTGCTGAAAGCAAATTTTAAGGAGGTAAGAAGGAAATTAAAAGGCAGGACCCCAAGAGCAGCCATCTCAGAATTATACCTAATATCATGTATCAATGGATGTAAGGATATGAACATTGATTGATTGAACACATGGCTGCAGCACTAATGTAGGAGAAGGAGCATCATATTTCTCAGGCACTGGGACCAGTTCTGAGCTAGGTGCAGCCTTTCGGTTGGGTAGATTACATCTCAACGGGATTGGGACTGATACCCTTGAAGGTAGATTTTATTGCACTGTTAGGATGGGTTTAAACTAACTTGTCAAGGCGATGGGATCCTGAAGGCTAACCCAAACTGAAAGAAAGTAAAGTTGGCAACAGGAAGTAAAAAAATTGTTCAGGAGACTGGAAGACAAGAGAAATTAAGCTGAGCATCAAGTATACTTCGAATGTGGAATGATATCAAAACATCCATGCTGATAAAGTCCATGGTACTCTATCTGGATACACACAATATGGAGTGCCATGGTACCTCAATAGTGCAAGGGGCATGGATTTAATTCCACTTTCAAGCAACTGTCTGTGTGGAGTTTGCACATTTTCCATGTCTGTGTGGGTTTCCTCCGAGTACTCCAGTTTTGTCCCTGAGTCCAATAACGTGCAGGTTAGGTTGACTGGCCATGCTAAATTGCCATTGTAACTACTGATTGCAGGCTGGATGGATTAGCTACGAGAAGTGCATGGTTACTGGGATAGCATAGGGGGATGTAGGTCTGGGTGGGGTGCTCTTTGGAGGGACACTGTGGACTTGATGGAGTGAATTACCTTCTTTCACACTGTAGGGATTCTACGTGCAGCAAAGCACAAATAGAGGTAACTGGGAATTATCTAAGTGACATTTCAAAAACATGGCTGCATGGTGACCAGGACTGGGAAACTGGATATTTAATGTTTAGGAAGAACAGAGAGAAGAAAAACAAGGTGGAACTGCAGTGATAATACAAGATGGGATCAGTCCATTAGGAAGGAAGATTTTAGATCAGAAGAACAATGTCTGGAATCTGATTGGATAGAACTAAGAATAGGCAAAAAGCAATAGACGTTGGTTGGAGTCATTTATAGACCACCAAATAGTCGTGGTTGTGTGGGGCATGGTAATAATCAGGAGATGAGAGAAGCATGAAGCTCTGTTAACATTATGATCACAGATCAACCTACATATAGACTGGGTAAACAAAAATAAACAGGAGAGCTGTGGAGGACAAGTTTCTGCAGTATGTTAAAAATTAATTTCTAGATCAGTAATGTAAGAACTATCTGAAGAACAGGCTATTTTAGTTATATAATTTAATGAAAAAGTACTAATTAATAATCTTGTTGTAATTAGTGACTACAATATGGTAGATTGTTACATTATGTTTGAAAGAAGGAAACATATTAAATTTGAGTAAGGAAAATTATAAGGACATGAGGCCCAAAGTGGCTGAGGTAGATTGGGACAATATTATAAGACACAACTGTACCTAGGCAGTGGATAGTCTTCAATATAATATGCATTCCTTCAAAACTGCAAAACCTCAAAACATTTGCCAGAAACAGTAGTCAGTCTAAGAATTGGGAGGCTCTTAAGAATACAAGAAAGGAGGACCAAGAATCCAAGATAAGGAAAGGGAGGATAGAATATGAATACAATCTAGCAAAGAATAAAAACAAATTATAAAAGCTTTGATACGTTAGTAAAAAGGAAATATTTGCCTAAGACAAATGCACATCCATTTCAGATAGAATAAGGAGAATTTATAATGGGGAAGAGAAAAATAGCAGAGAAGCTAAATAGTTACTTTGTGTCTATTTTCACTGATCTCAAATCTCAAAAAAGGACAAGGGATCAAGGGACTAGAGGGAATCAGGAGTCAAAGGAAATTAGCATTAGTAAGAACACTGTAAAAGTGAAATTAACAGAACTGAACAATGATATATCCATGGGATTTAATGCTCTATATCCCAACTGTTGAAGGAGGTGGCTGCAGAGCACTTGATGCATTATTGATTATCTTCCAGGATTCTGGAATGATTCCTGTAGATTGGAAGGGAGTAAATGTCACCCCCAATTTAAGAAGGGAGTTAGAGAAAAAGCAGAGAACTACAGAGCTGTCGGCCTTGCATCAAGTAGCAGGGAAAAAGCTGGAATGTATTCTAAAAGATGGGACAAATAGATACTTTAATAATAACAATCTGGTTGAGCATTGTCAACATAGATTAATATTGAGAAAACATTTTTGACAACTAAGGAATTGTTTTTACGAACAAAATTGATAAAGGCGAATCATTGGATGGAGCGTGCTTGAATTCAGAGAAGACTTTTGATAAGGTCCCAAACTGGAGGCTGATTAGAAAGATTAGAACACATGGGATAGGAGGTAATGTACTGCATGGATTAAGGACTGGCGAATATACAGACCAGACTTAGGAATAGATGGATCATTCTCACAATGGCAGGCTGTGATTTGTGGAGTGCCAAAGGGATCTGTATTTGAGTCCCTACCATTCACAATAGCTATTCCAATAATAATATTTCCAAATTTGTGGATGATACAAAGCTAACAGAAATGTGTATTGTGAGGAAGGTGTAAAGGGCTTCAGATAGATTTGGACAGACTTAGTGAATAGGTAAGAACATGGCAGACGGACAATAATGTGAAAGTGTGAGGTTATCTTCAATGCTAAGCAGTTGGAAAATGTGGATGTATAAAGGGACCTGGCTGTGACCTAATAAGTTACTGAAGGCTAACATACAGATGAAGCAAGCTATTAAGAAGAATAATGGAATGTTAGCCTTTATCACAAGAGAATTTGAATACAAGGATAGTGAAATTTCACTTCAGTTGTATAGAAGCTGGTTGGACTGCGCCTGGAGGACAGTGTGTGGCTTTTGTCTCCGCATCTCCGGAATAATGTTATTGCCACAGAGAGCAATGAAAGTTCACTAGACTTGTTCCTGAGATGGCAAGACCATCCTATGAAGAGTGATTGAGCAAACGTAGCCTGAATTCACTAAACTCTTGAAGAATAAGAGGTAATTCCTTGATACTTACAAAATACTCAAAGGGTCAGATAGGGTAGATGCAGGTAAGATATTTTCCCATTTGGGGAATCTAGAACCAAGGCCACAGGTTAAAAATATGCACAAGTGGCATTATTAAATAACAGAGATTTACACTTATATAGCACCTCTCATAAACATCAGGCATCTCAAGCCATACCACTGACAAATTTTGAAAAAAAATTTACTCAATGCTGTAATATAGAACATGGCAGAAACCTCCGATAAGTAGCATTTGTCTGTAACCAGATTTAAAAAATTAACTGTCATGCTCTTCTTCAAAATAGTATTGTGGGATTTTTTACACCCATCCACATAAGCAGATGGGGTCTCAATGTAACATCTTAATAGTGCCTCAGTACTGCACTGGCACATCAGCCTTAATTTTTGTTCTCAATCTCTTGAGTGGGACTTGAACCTAGAACCTTGTGATTCAGACACAAATGTGCTTTCAACTGAGCAACGGCTGACATAAAAGCAAACCTGCATTTTTCCAACATCTAAAGTGGCTCACTTGCCTACATTTACAACTGAATAAATTACTTTCAGCTTCCATCCCTTCATTTAAAAAAAAGCAAATTCTATATTTTTGTTAGTTTTACCAACTGCTGCTTTGCTAGGCTACAGTTAACACTAATATTTTACAGCAATGTGTATTGTGAGGAAGATGGAAAGGACTTCAGGGGGACTTGGGCAGACTTAGTGAATGGGTAAGAATATGGCAGGTGGAATTTAATGTGGTAAAGTGTGCAATGTTTAGAATTTCCGGTCTATCCTAGAAAAAAAATCCAGGCATATTCCAACAGAACCCTCCAACATGGACAACACTCAGATCCCTCCCAGTAAAAGGAAATAGAAACATTGTAATTATTGCTTAAACCTAAATGAAGCAATAATTCAGTGTTTCATGTAACATGAAACTCAGCCATTCAAATGGTACAGCAAGTTGGGAAGTTCTTCTTAATTGATTTGTGAGATGTAGACATCAGTGGAAAGGCCAACATTTATTGGCCATTCCTAATTGCCCAGAGGGCAATTTAGAGTTAACATATTGCTGTAGATTTGGAGTCTCCTGTAGGCCAGATGAGGTAAGAATGGCAGTTTCCTTTCCTAAAGGACCAGATGGGTTTTCTCAATAGTTGACATCAGTTTCATGGTCATCATTAGACTCTTAATTCCAGATTTTTAATTGAAGCCAAAAATTCCAGCACCTGCCATGGTGAGATTTGAACCTGGGTCCCCACATCATTACTGAGATCTCTGTGGTAATAGTCTAGTGATAATACCATTAGAATAATGCCTCCCCCCAATTAATTATTAATTAGCTCAGACTGTGAAATTCTTTCCACTAAAAATAAGATTAGATTCCCTACAGTTTGGAAACAGGACCTTTGGCCCAACAAGTTCAGACTGACCTTCTGAAGAGTAACCTACCCAGACTCATATTTACCCCTGAGACTATGGGCAATTTAGCATGGCCAATTCACCTGACCTGCACATATTTGGATTGTGGTAGGAAACCGGAGCCTCTGGCAGAAACCTACACAGACACAGGGAGAATGTGCAAACTCCACACAGACAGTCACCCGAGGCAGGAATTGAACCGGGTCCCTGGTGCTGTGAGACAACAGTGCTAACCACTGAGCTACCTTGCTGCCCCAATAATGCACCCTAATTTGCCAATAAGGACAGTTTCCAAATTTTACTTGTGTTGCTGTGAAGACATTAATTCGAGGCTTCAATAATTTTGTGGAGTCAGGAATTCACTTGCTCTTGAAGTAGAAGGAAGCAGTTGGGTTCAGTGGCAACTGAAGGTTAAACGGGTTCCGTTGTGAACTGCACGACTGGTAAGTGGAAGGCTGTTACCATAACTAAGCAGAATTAATATGTCAAGGGGCCTACATTTAATCTCTTCCTGGAGCTCACCAACTCTAGCCAATTCTCACTGATTGAAAATTTTTGGTAATTAACGATTAATGGATAGATAACAAAGTCTTCCATCAGACCACAGAATAGCTTTTATTTTTAGTGATCTCTGAGATTTTCTGGCGGGCTGCTTTTTGATTTTCTGGGATCAAAGAACAAAACTGCACAGGAACAGGCCATTCAGCCATCCAAGCCTGTGCCGACACATTTTGCCTTTCTGTAATAAAACTGTCTTCACTTACAGGATCCATATCCCTCTATTCTCTTCCTATTCGTGTATTTGTCCAGGTGCTTCTTGAATGCTGCTATTGTGTCTGCTTCCACCATCTCCTCTGGCAGCATGTTCCTGGCACACACCACCGCTTGTGAGAAAAATTTGCCTCGCACACCTCCTTTAAACTTCTTCCCTTGCACCTTAAACCTGTGTCCCACAGTTGAGAGTATGGTGCTGGAAAAGCACAGCAGGTCAGACAGCATCCGAGGAGCTGGAGAATCGACGTTCTGGGCATAAGCCCTTCATCTTTCCTGATGAAGGGTTTATGCCCGAAATGTTGATTTTCCTGCTCCTCGGATGTTGCCTGACCTGCTGTGCTTTTCCAGCACCACACTCTCAACTCTGATCTCCAGCATCTGCAGTCCTCACTTTCTCCCTGTATCCCCGAGTAATTGACCCTTTCACCCTGGGAAAAATCCTCATACCTTCTACTCTATTCACGCCTAAAATAATCTTATAAACATCTATCATCTCATTCCTCAACCCATTTCCTGTGTTCCAGCAAAAATAAACCCAATCTATTCAAGTTATCTTCAAAGATAAAGATCCCCCATACCAGGCTCCTTTTTCATTCTCACTAACTCATTTCTTCAATGATGAAGTTGTGTTGTAACAATACCTTTTGTATTTGCGTTGATATATGTGACATTCATGCTTTCACAGAGGCAGGGTTAGTGGCAGCGCCGGACCAAGTTAGGGGCCCAAACCTACCAGACAGATTCCCGTTGCTTGCAGCATAACAAGATACAGAATGAAGCAGAGCAAGATAGCAGCCAGAGACACATCCCTCCCTGACGTGCTCAATGTTTTCTATGCTCTGTTTGAGCAGAATGCCAGCGGCATAGTGTCACCTGCCCCAACAGCCCCCGGGCACCTGCCCCCATTGTCACCATTGCAGACAGCAGATCAGTCTTCCTGGGAGTCAATCCAAGGAAAGGGCCAGGCTCTGGTGGAGGCCTCGGCCGAGCATTCAGATCCTATGCAGAGCAGCTGGCGGACGTATTCACTGACATTTTCAACTTCTCCCTCCTAGAAGCTGTAGTCCTCAACTGTTCAAGAAGAGAACCATCATCCCAGTACCTAAGACACACATGCAATGTGCCTTAATGACTACCACCCAGTAGCCCTGACCTCCGTAATCATGAAGTGCTTCGTGAGGCTGGTCATGGCCCACATCAACTCTAGCCTCCCAACCTGCTCAATTCTCTACAATTTGCCTATTTACGTAACAGATCCTCAGCGGACGCCATCTCCCGAGCCCTGCACTCATCTCTGGAACATCTAGACAACAAGGACACCTACATCAGACTCCTGCTTATCGACTACAGCTCTGCCTTCAACACCATAATCCCCTCCAGAATGATCTCAACACTCCGAGACCCAGGTCTTGGCTCCGTCTTCTGCAACGGGATCCTCATTTTCCTGACCCATGGACCGCAGTCGGTGATGATAGACAATTGTACATGATAACATTCATGATAACACTCAACACTCTGAGGCCTCCCTCCAAGGATGCAATCTGAGCCACCGGTGGTACTTCCTGTACACCCAAGAATGTGAATGCTATCTACAAGTTTGCTGACGACACCACTGAAGTAGGACAGATTTCAAACAATGTAATAAGAATACAGGATGGAGATACAGTGCTTGGTGTTGTGGTGCGATGAGAATAGCCCCTCCCTCAACGTCTGGAAAATTAAAGAACCAATCATTGACTTCAGTAAGAAAGGAGGAGAACACGCACCCATCTATATCAACAAAATGAAGGTTGAGAGGGTTGAGTTCCTAGGAGTGACGATAACTGACATCGTGTGCTTGACTAGATGCGATGGCCAAGAAGGCACAACAACGCCTCTTCTTCTTCAGGAGGCTCAGGAAGTTTGGCATGTCTAAAAAGGACTATCACCAACTTCCAAAGATGCACCATTGAAAGAATACTGTCCGGTGTATAACAGCCTGGTACAGCAACTGCTCTGCCCAGGACTGTAAGAAACTACAGAAGGTTGTGTGCACAGCCCAGACCATCACAGATGCCAACCTTCCATCCATGGACTCCATTTACACTTCTTGTTGCTGTGGAAAGGCTGCCAACATCATCAAATACCCTTGCCATCCTGGTAATGCTCTCCTACAACCTCTTCCATCAGGCAGAAGATACAAAAGCTTGAATATATGCACCAGCAGGATCAGGGACAGTTTCCTCACTGCCATTATTAGACTGATGAATGGACTCTCTAACTTCAAATAGTGCAGATCTTGCTAATTTTAAATCTTGCCTAGCACACACCCTGTATGCCTCTGTCCTAGCTTTTTCCACCCTATGATCTGTATGCTCTTGCTTACTTCGATCTGTCTCTACTGCTCTAAACAAAGCTTTTCACGGTACTTATGTACACATGACAATCACATCAGAAGGATTTATCAGCATTCTCTATAATTACCAGTCCTTCATTGACCTTTAAGGTACAATATAAAAAGAAAGCATTAATTTCTTGGATATCAGTTTTCAACATGGCCAAAGACAATGGGAATAAGTTAGCAACATTTTTTTTCCAAAGTAACTGACACAAACTCCTACACATAAAAAGCCACCACCCTAAGCATATCTCCCATAGACTGATGAGGTCACAGCTAATGCATTTCTATCACATATGGCCAAAGTTGGAATATTAAAATGATGTCACCCTTATTACTGCTTTTCAGATCTCAGTTTCAGATTTAAATTCCACACAGTGTTCATCACAATAGTATCCACTAAATTTCCCTCTGCACACTATTACCTAAACATATGCACCCTTAAGCTAGAGATGCCACATTCAGTTACAAGGAATTCATTACCTCAGTGGTTAAGTTTTTGTGCTCTATTCCATGGCAAATTTGGTGACGCGCCATTTAATTAAGTGGGAGGGTAGTAGATGAAGAAGGCACTACCTTCCATAACGAAGTCCAGGGTGGAAAGGCTGATGGACACCATTCCTGCTTCTTCATCAATTAAGACCATTAAATGAGTAATTAATGCCTACATAAAGGGCCACTTCTTGTATTGTTCATACTCCGTGACTACCCAGTCAGGTGCACTCCCCCAAACAACCCACCCTCCCATCCTGGCACCTTCCCCTGCCACCGCAGGAATTGCAAAACCTGTGCCCACACCTCCTCCCTCACCTCCATCCAAGGCCCCAAAGGAGCCTTCCACATCTATCAAAGTTTTACCTGCACATCCACCAATATCATTTATTGTATCCGTTGCTCCCAATGCGGTCTCCTCTACATTGGGGAGACTGGACGCCTCCTAGCAGAGCACTTTAGGGAACATCTCTGGGACACCCGCACCAATCAACCGCACCGTCCTGTGGCCCAATGTTTCAACTCCCCCTCCACTCAGCCGAGGACATGGAGGTCCTGGGCCTCCTTCACCGCTGCTCCCTCACCTCCCGATGCCTTGAGGAAGAACGCCTCGGAACACTTGAACCCCAGGCATCAATGTGGACTCTACCAGTTTCTTCATTTCCCCTTCCCCCACCTCACCCCAATTCCAAACTTCCAGCTCAGCATTGTCCCCATGACTTGTCCTACCTGCCTATCTTCCCATCCACCTATCCACTCCACCCTCCTCTCTAACCTATCACCTTCATCCCCACCCCCATTCACCCATTGTACTCTTTGCTACCTTCCCCACCCTCCTTTCTGACCTATCACCTCCATACCCACCCCTATTCACCTACTGTACTCTATGCTACTTTCTCCCCACCCCCCACCCTCCTCTCATTTATCTCTCCACCCTGCAGGCACTCTGCCTCTATTCCTGATGAAGGGCTTTTGCCCGAAACGTCGATTTTCCTGCTCCTCGGATGCTGCCTAACCTGCTGTGCTTTTCCAGCACCACTCTAATCTAGACTCTGGTTTCCAGCATCTGCAGTCCTTGTTTTTACCTTACTGTTCATATTAACCCAAAGGCAATCTGGGATATGAGCACTCCAAGGAACTCATTCTCTAATCGATTGGCCTAGTATTGGGGAAAGGGTGAGGACAATGCTGAATGAGAGCCCCTGCCTTTGTGACTAAGTTCTTAGTACATCGAGTCATCACTCACCTGAGCCTGGGTTGCTTCTTGATCAACTCCATTGGATTAGTGTAGTACCAGCAGTAGCCACTGCCTCCACGTTAGCGCTGTTGAGCGTAGAAGAGCTGCTGGCTTCTGGTTGGCTGGCAACTCTCAGCAGGCCAAATCTCCTCTGCACAGAAGCTCTTCAGCCACGTTAATCTCCTCTGCACAGAAGCTCTTCAGCCACGTTATCTCCTCTGCACAGAAGCTCTTCAGCCACGTTATCTCCTCTGCACAGAAGCTCTTCAGCCACGTTAACTCAAACAGACTCGTTACCACAGCCACATCTCCTTCCTCAGCACCTGCCTAAGGAACCGACTGATCCCACACGGACTCCGAACTACATTCCAACCAACAAAATTTGGCCGCCTGGGAACCCTCCAACCACAAGGTATGAATTCAGATTTCTCCAGCTTCCTCATTTCCCCTCCCCCCACCTTGTCTCAGTCGGTTCCCTCAACTCAGCACCGCCCTCCTAACCTGCAATCCTCTTCCTGACCTCTCCGCCCCCACCCCACTCCGGGCTATCACCCTCACCTTGACCTCCTTCCACCTATCCCACCTCCATCGCCCCTCCCCCTAGTCCCTCCTCCCTACCTTTTATCTTAGCCTGCTTGGCTCTCTCTCTCTTATTCCTGATGAAGGGCTTATGCTCGAAACGTCGAATTCTCTATTCCTGAGATGCTGCCTGGCCTGCTGTGCTTTGACCAGCAACACATTTGCAGCTGTGATCTCCAGCATCTGCAGACCTCATTTTTTACTCTGCTCCTGGGGGCCTTGTTTCCAAGGGAAGGCCTGCAGCTGGCCTATCAAGTGCCTAAATGGCTCAAGAGGCAACACATCTTCTTAAAGAGGAGAGGACAAGGTCTTCTTGCCTGCCCTCCAGCCAGGAGCCCACAAAGCCTCCATAGATTCTGCCTGTTAAGGCAGATCAGTCAATTTTTGATATTCAGAAGAAATAACAGAAGTGTCCAGTGTTAATGAAATTCTAACTGAGTCAAGGGGAAAGAAAAATGCTTCTGTGGGAAAACTATTGTTGAACACTGAACTAAAGTTTAAGCTGCCTTCATTTTCATTTTTATGTCCACTGTACACTACAATGACACCCAGTTTTGAAATGCAGGAATTTAAATGAAAAATTCAAAGTTTACCCAAATAAACTGAAGTAAACAATCAGAAGCTCTTCCAGCACAGAGAGTATTAATACTTTAAGATTAGAAATAAAGGTTCAAAAACAGACAGTTGTTATAATAATGCGTAGCAGACCAACATCACACCAGATAACTTACTGCACAGCCCCATGTCTTCCAATCCCTCAGAAACTTGTTTCACACCAAGCCAGACTTTGTCCATGTAATGTCACCTAGTGGCACTATTATGTCAAGCAATTTATTTTCAACCGGACAGTATATGGCCAACATCAGCAAAATAAATAGTTTATTCAAGAGTATGTGTTCACCAAATGCACAAGTCCACTTTTATATGCCAGAGGCCAGTTGCTTATCAGTACGTGTATGCCTGTAAGTACCAAATAAACTAGGTTATCCAATTCTGCAAATCTATTCTTTGAACTATGCAAATAGCCAAAACTGAGGTGGGGGGGCGAGGGGGTTTAAATTTTTCCATACACGTAATTCAAACATACATCACCTACACTTGCCCCATGGAGTAAAACAGCTCTCAGCACCTAGCCTGCAGCTGTAATAATATTTCCTCAGTCCAGGAACATTCCAGAGTTACAGCTGTAGGCCTGTCATTATGTTTGGGTCAACACTCGACCAAACATTTTCTGGATAATTCCAGAAAGTGTAAAACAGTATTCTAACAAAGCAAAGCAGAGACTGGTAACAAAAATCTTCATCAGAATAGCAGCTCTGTGATTTTCAGGATAAATCATGATTTCACGACAGCTCAACATTAGCTGCATGTATAGACACAGAAACAAGAAAAGTTGAGAGCTGTATGTTCTGTTGGCTGTCTGCTAAATGCAGGCAGAGTGAGTTCAGTCGACTTTTCCCCAGCACCCTGCTGATCTGAATCCAGAACGCAACATGAGCCTACACTGTTCTCCCAATGTTAATAACCAGAAACTATTTCGGTAGCATGCACAATGCCACCTTAACATAGCAACAAGATCAATTAGTCGTTGAATTTGAACCATGGCAGAAAGGAAAAATGCATCATTTAATCCTTTTTTAACTTCGGTCAATTAAGAGTAGACTACAGAGAGAAGCTAGAACTGACTTATAGATATTTCCAACAATCCATCTGTGGTAACCATTTTTAGGACCCTGACCAGGCTGTCCTCAGAGGGAACCATTTTTTAGCTGAGTTGTTTTCTAACTGAAGTTGTTCACGAGAATTCTTTTGCTGATTTTGCTGCTGTGTCCCCTCAACCCCCTGATATGTTCCTCTCTCTCTGTACGGGAGCTCAGTGAGAACTGCGCCATTGTTTATTTGCTACTAACTTATGCAAACAGTGGTTAGGCCACTGTTGGGATACTGCATGCAATTCTAGTCTCCTTCCTTTTGGAAGGATGTTGTGAATTAGACGGTGCTAATTGACCGCCTAATGCTGTTGGACAGCCTAATGTTGTTAGGCCACTTCATGCTGTTAGACATGCATTGTTCTGTAATCAACGGTCAGTCATTTGTAATCCTATGTAACCTGTGAAACCCTGTAGCTTGGCGAAGAGGTCATGGTGCATTCGTGCTGAGTGGTGACTGCTCTCTTCCCATGATATCATGAATAAACGTGTCAATTACTCAAAGCCTGCGTACAAGATTTAATTAGTGAGAAACAGAAAACCGCTACAACACCATCAAAGCTCCTGTAACCCATCAAGGTCCTTTGTCAAGAACTGTAAAGCCTCTCACCATATTTCCATCAGATCACTAAATTTCACCACCATACCCAACTATCTTCAGATACTACTGTTCTTATTGGCTATTCCTTCCTCGAGTACAATCGTGTTCAGCTATTTCTCAATTATTGGGATAATTTTATCTCAGCTTCCTTTCTCTCACTTTGTCCTGATAAGGATCTGATTATCACTTCCTTCACATTTCTGTCTGCCAGGCAGAACACACATTTGATGGAGAAGAAAAATGCTAAAGAACTGCGGATGCTGAAAATCAAGAACAAGATCAGAAATCGCTGAAAAAGCTTAGCATGTCTGGCAGCATCTGTGGAGAGAAAACAAAGTTAACGTTTCGGATCCAGTGACCCTTCTTCAGAATTCTGACCAGCTGAGTTTTTCCTGATTTTGTTACATCGTTGACAGAGGCGAAATGCGGATTATGGTCAATGGAATAAATCCCTTCTTCCTCAATGATCAGGCAAATACCATTCCAGCTGAGTGGAACCGCCCAAGTGGAAATAAAACAAAATCGAAATTTTTAAAGGTTGTAGTAAAAAGCATCACTCATACTACGATTAAGCAGCTGAGCTTAATTGCCTGATCTACCAGCCTTTATCACAAGTTGTCCTACTGGGATGTGGAATAGTCTGATGGGCCAGGAGCTTCAGTCAGGCTGGAGAACCAGGTTTGAGGTCTTTTACACAAGAGGAGTGATGTAAAGCTGCTCTAAAAACAGCCGCCATTGACGCATCTGCCTTGCTCATCTGACTGAAAGTGCAATCAAATGTGCATTAGTTGTGTGTGTCATTGTACAGAGGGTCACTATGGAATAAACATCAAGTAACAAAAAAATAATGTAGCCTTGCAGCACTTCATTAATTTTGGAACAGCAGCATGATGCGATTGATAAAAGTTACATGACAGATGGCACCAAGTAATATACACAGATTTTAAAAATAGCAATAGGTAGGTGGGAAATTCTCCCGTGACTGATTTCTAACAAAGTCTCTTGTGCGTCTGTGTGCCCACTAAAAAAAAGTATATTGCACACTGGGAAGTAATTATTTCTGTGACTAACAGGGCTCCTGTGGTGTTGCTCAAAATGATTTGGACTCTTCATAAAAGTAAGCCTTCATACCAATTTGTAATACCAAGAATCTCAGCATTGAAACTCAATGTGAGAACATTCATAAGGGGGCCCTAGGATCAAGCAGTTCTGGGATGTATTCTCCCAGTCTAGGATTACTTTTAGCAATTTCCAAGGGGCTGGCAGAAAAACATTTCCAAGGACTTTTCAAGTCGAGGTTTTAAAAAGCATGGACCTGTCTTCCAGGAATTACTGGAAGATTCCAAAGCACAGAAATTGTTCCAAGGTCCAGCAGCAATAGAAATGCAGGCAATAGGCTTGGGAACCGTGATCGTGAGGCCTAGGCCTGCGAGTTGAAGGAAAAGAGGGAAGGAAGGCCAGACCATTGGGAAACAAAGTGTCCAGCCACTTCAAAACAAACAACAAGCTAACCAACTTCCTTAGCACTCAAAACACCCAGGTTTGCAGCAGAAAAATTCACCCCTGAAACCTCCTCACAGGAAAAGTCTATCACAGACACCCGAGAGAAACAGAAGCTGTGAGGAACTGCTGCCCCCCAAACAGAGATTCTGTCTTTCTGCAGCTCCTTCAATCACAGTCTGAGTTACTTCTGCCACTTCTGAAGAGACAGGACCTATCACTGGAGGAGCAGTGAGGGAAGGAGGCATGGATTGTTGGAGGAGGTGTTCCAGTCTTTCCTGCCGCTTACTTAACAAGCCAGGGCAGACACGGTAGGCCAAACGTCTTTTTGTGCTGTAAAACTTCTGTAACTAAAAGAGGAGACGTTAACCAGTTCAGAGCAGATGCAAGAAGTCATCCCTCAGCCTGTTTGAGATAGCTGAGTACCCATCAGGGCTGGTCTCAATGTTTCATTTGGTTGGATGATTGGAGAGGCGGTGGCACTAACGCTGGGGTTTTATATGGTTAGAGGTGGGCTTGCTCCCCTTCCCCACGAGTCTCACCCAAACTGGGGGGAGGCAGCTGTAGACCTGAGGTTTAGCCGGAGTGGGGAATTATGGAACAGTTGACCATCCCTTTAATCATTCCACCTAACACTATTTTGAATTTTGACTTGAGCTCTTGACAATTGAGCGGAATGCTTTATTTGATTTGTTTCCTACTTGAAACACATAAGCATAGATAAGCCTGCTGACTATACATTGAATTTGCAGGTCTTGGTTATCACAAAACATTTACCTTCTCCATTTACAACCATATGTCAGCAACTAATCTTCTCCTCTCATGTTTCTTTTGGGGGCTGGACCATAAAATTAGATTATCTTACTCCTGAACTTTATTCTGTTCATTCCGATTAGGTCCTCTTGCACAAAGTACTTAGCATTTTCATTTTGGAAATAAATAAAGGACATCCATTTATCATAAACTAACAAAAACCTTCTTGTTTCTATAAACACACACTTACAAAATCTTTGGTAATTGAGCTATCTCACCTACCTAAAGAAGGAGACCCACAAAGAAAAGTCAACATTATTCAAAAAGTAATATGACTGAAGGACAAAATCGCATCAGATGAGCCAATGGGCTGAGAAGTGGCAGATGGAGTTTAATTCAGATAAATACAAGGTGCAGCATTTTGGGAAAGCAAATCTTAGCAGGACTTATACCCTTAAATGGTCAGGTCCTAGGGAGTGTAGCTGATCAAAGACTTTGAAGTGCAGGTTCATAGTTCCTTGAAAGTGGAATCGCAGGCAGATAGGATAGCGAAGAAGGCTTTTGATAAACTTTCCTTTATTGGTCAGACAATTCAGTACAGGAGTTGGGAAGTTATGTTGTGGCTAGATGGGACATTGGTTAGGCCACTGTTGAAATATTGTGTGCAATTCTAGTCTCCTTCCTTTTGAAAGGATGTGGTGAAACTTGAAAGGATTCAGAAAAGATTTACAAGAATGTTGCCAGGGTTGGAGGATGTCAGCTACAGGGAGAGATTG
Source organism: Hemiscyllium ocellatum (assembly GCF_020745735.1). Lineage (NCBI taxonomy): Eukaryota > Metazoa > Chordata > Chondrichthyes > Orectolobiformes > Hemiscylliidae > Hemiscyllium > Hemiscyllium ocellatum. The sequence goes on along the minus strand of NC_083414.1, from coordinate 20,025,860 downwards.
AATAGGCTGGGGCTATTTTCCCTGGACTGTTGGAGACTGAGGGGTGACCTCACAGAAATTTATAAAATCATGAGGGGCATGGATAGGATAAATAGACAAAGTCTCTTCCCTGAGGTAGGGGAGTCCAGAACTAGAAGGCATAAGTTTAGAGTGAGAATGGAAAGATATAAAAGAGACCTCAGGGGCAACTTTTCATGCAGAGGGTGGTACATGTATGAGCTGCCAGAGGAAGTGGTGGAGACTAGTACAATTGCAAAGTTTAAAAGGCACCTGGATGGGTATATGAATAATAAGGATTTGGAGGGAAATGGGCCAGGTGCTGGCAAGTGGGACTACATTGGGTTAGGATAAATGGTCGGCATGTTCGGGTTGGACTGAGGGATCTGTTTCCATGCTGTACATCTCTGTGACTCTATGACTCTAAAATCAGCTCATAAAAGAAAGAAATACTGAGAATGAGAAGGAGCTCCTGAAAATCAAAAGTCGCCTTCAAGGAAAGCATTTTGACCCCTGAATCCCAGCCATGTTCCTGTCTGAGCTCCATTCCCAACTTGTCCATATGGATTTGTAAAATCCGGGGTGTTGACCTGTCATTAATTTCAACCAATTCCTCCTGCCCTCACGTTCCTGCCTCAAAGCATTCTGACAAAAATACTTGCTTTTTGCATTTGATAAAGAGGAAGTTTAGAAATCCACATTCTGACATCGAGTGCCGCTAATGCCTGGGGCACAAAAATGAAGAATGCATTGAAGAGGAAAGCATTTGCAAGTTAGCTCACCTGCACAGTTTCTGTTAAAGTTCCAACAGATTTCAAGTCAATTAATTAAAATGGCTGCCTGAGGAAGGGGCAGGAGATCTGAAAGCTTGTGGTACCAAATAAACCTGTTGGACTATAACTCGGTGTTGTGTGACTTTTGACTTTGTCCACTCCAGTCCAAAACCAGCTGGTTACACTGTTTTCAAGATTTTGAACAAATTGTTAAGCTCCAAGAAAAATTAGTGGAGAATTTTGCTTAGAAGAATGCAATAAAATAGTAAACTAAATCAACTTATTGCTTCCAAATCAACAAAGAAAACCCAACTGCTGCTCATCAGATGCACCGTGCAGAAAACCAGATGAAAGCATTTGCCCACAATTAAACTTGAACAATCCTGTCTCCAATTTAATGGTTTGGAGAAAACAAAAGAAGCTCTCATATGTTACAAGGCCATGCACCATTTACCTTTCAAAAACTGCTGATGTGGAGTTGGACTGGGGTGGACAAGGTCAGAAGTGTCACGACACCAGGTTATAGTTCAACAAGTTTATTTGAAATCACAAGTTTTCAGAGCGTTGCTCCTTCATCAGGTTGAGTGAAGAGAAGCACACAGTCACAGAATTCACAGGCAGAGTGACCAATGGACAGAGAGATCAAAAGATCATACCAATGGTGTGAGGGCATGTCAAATAATAAGTCTCTGCTATTGATCGAAAAGTGTCAGTGTGAGTAAAGTGTCAACAGCTGAATATGAGTGAAGGGGATGACTTATAATCCAACCAACCAATTGAGGCAGAGAGATAACTAAATATAAAAAAAGATGGTGCTGGAGAGAACCCAGACGCTGAAATAATATCATAAATATAAGAGATGCATGGCGAGGATCTAACCAAATTAACAAGTAATCTAAAACTCTACAAACTAATTAAGGTAGAGAGATCATAACAATTTATCAAGGTGATGGTATCAAAACAGGACAGTAAGGAAGATTATACAGATACAGAAGAGTGTGGTGGGGCCAAGACCACAGTTGAAGCTGTCTTTGTGGGCCTGGCACTTGGCTAAAAGTTTCGACTCAGCGATTCTGCATTGTTGTGTAATATAGGTTACATTCTGGGCAGCCGAAGATGCAGAGGTGTAAATGAATACTCTCTTCACTTGTTGAATAAGCCAAAGCCTGCATTGGTAAGCAAATGCCTTGAAACCAAAACTTAAAACTGAACTATTTCATAATCTTTGGGAACTGTGCTACCTTAACGACCTAAAGAAGAAAACCTAAAATGAAGTCAACATTATTATAGAAGGTAATATTATGAAAGGACAAAATCATTTAATAAAAGAGCTACTGAGAATGAAAAAGGAGACCCTGAAAATCAAAAAAAAATCATTTTGACCCTGCATCCCAGCCACATGCCTGTCGGTGCTTCATTGCCAAAGGTGAATTCATTGGGCAAATTTGACTTATTGTCGAACACACATCTTTTCATTTTGCTTAGTTTGGTCACCAGAAATTTCAGTTGATGCAGAAAAATGGTAAATGATAAAAATGTTTTCAGAAAGCATTTTGAATGATTTGTTTGGTTCATCAACAAATCATCAAAGGCAATTGTTTCCATCATATTTATATAAATGATTTGGGTGTAAATATAAGAGCTATGGTTAGTTAGTTTGCAGATTACACCAAAACTGGTGGTATAGTGGTCAGTGAAGTTAGTTATCTCAGAGTACAACAGGACCTTGGTCAGGTGGGCCAATGGGCCAAGGAGTGACAGTGGAGTTTAATTTTGATAAATGTGAAGTGCTGTATTTTGATGAGGAAAATCAGGGCAGGACTTGTAAAGTTAATGGTCAGGTTCTGGAGAGTGTTGCCAAAGAGATCTAGGAGTGTGAGTGCACAGTTCCTTGAAACTGGAGTCGCAGGTAGGCAGAGTGATCAAGAAGGCATTTGGCACACTTGCTTTCATTGGTCAGTGCATTGAGTATTGGAGTTTAGGTATCATGATGCGGCTGAACAGGACACTAGTCCACTTTTAGAATACAGCTCAATTCTGGCCTCCTTGATATAGGAAAGATATGAAACTTGAAAAGGTCCAGAAAAGATTTACAAGGATGTTGCCAGGGTTGGTGGGTTTGAGCTACAGGGAGAGGCTTAATATACTGGGGCTATTTTCCCTGCAGCGTTAGAGGCCGAGGGGCGACCTTTTAGAGATTTATAAAATCATGAGGGGCATGGATAGGGTAAATAGCCAAAAGTATAGGTTTAAGGTGAGAGGGGAAAGATTTAAAAAGGACCTGAGGAGTAACTTTTTCACACAGAGGGTGGTGTGGGTATGCAATGAGCTGAAGAGGAAGTGGTGAAGGCTGGTAACTACAACATTTCAAAGGCATCTGATTGGGTACATGAATAGGAGGGTTTTGGAGGGATACGGACAATGTGCTGGCAAATGGAACTAGATTAATTTAGGATATCTGATTGGCATGGATGAGTCGGACCAAAGGTTTGCTTCCTTGCTGTATAACTCTGTGACTCTATATGTTCTCTCATTTTGATGTTCATATATAACTACCGCATTAAAATGTTAACATAAGAATTATGTAGAACTTTAAAGAGCATACCAAACAGAACCAGAGTGCAGCAACTTGTCTATGCTAGTGTTTTTGCTCTATACAAGCCTCCACTCACGTCTCTGTCTGTCCTGGTCAGCATAACTTACCAGAAGTACTGTCTGTGGATAAGAAGTGCGCACTACGTGCAAAATCTATTTCGCAGTGTATAGATAAATATAGCACAAGGAACTTGAATGAGATTGCAAAGATTTCCCTATAAGGCAAACATTGTCATCAAGTAACAACAATAAATGCTAAGACAACAAACACTTCAAATGTCTCTTTGCTCCAAAGGTTTTTTAAAGTCTGAAGCAAGCCATTCCAAATATTCAGGGCATCACAGCTATACTAGATGGTTACATATTAATTATCAGGTGAAAACTGTCCACTCCCAACGGTTCGGACTTCCTCAAGAACATGACAAAACTAATGCATGCAAATGCTCAACTCATTCAATGTGGTTTCATGAAAAGACCACCCCACCAAATGCGAACAGATTACCTTTTCAGAATGTATTCATGGGATGTGGGTAGGATAACATTTTATTGCTCATCCCTAATTGCCCTTGAGAAGGTGGTGGTGAGTTACCTGCTTGAACTGCTGCTGTGAATTGTTGTATGTTTATTCAGATTGCTGTTAGGGACGGAGAGACATTCCAGGATTTTGACTCAGTGACAGGATAGGAATTCCAGTGTAGTTCCAAATCAGATGGTGAGCAGCTGGGAAGGATGGCCCGAAGGTGGTGGCATTCCCATGGAACTGCTGCTCTTGTTCTGCATCCCAGGTTTGGAACATACTGCCTTGGTGAGTTGTAAGTAATGAATAAGTAAGTGTGCAGCTTATAAGTAGTACACACTGTTAACACTGTATAGTTTTAGAGGGAGTAAATGGTCAAAATGTCAGATGGGTTGACAATCAAACAGGCTACATTGTCCTGGATGGTGTCAAGCTTCTCAAGTGCTGTTGGAGCTGAACTCATCCAGGCAAATGGGAGTATTCCATTGCACTCCCAACTTCTGCCTTGTAGATGTTAACAGGATTTGAGGAGTCGGGAAGCCTTTGGGCTGCTCTTACAGCCACAGTACTTACATGGCTAGGCGCTGTTCAGTTTCTGGTTAATCATAACACCACCACCCACCACCCCCCCCGCCAATGTTGATAATGGAGGATTCAATGATAGTAACGCCACTGAAAGTCAAGGGCAACAGTTGAATTCTGGCTTCTTGGGAGGGTGGTCATTATGTGGCATTTGTGTCTCACAGATGTTACTTGCCACTTATCAGCACAAGTTTGGGTGTTGTCCAGGTCTTGCTACATTTGAGCACAGATTGCTCCAGTGTCTATGGTGCTGAACACTGAAATTATTAACATACATCCTCCTCCGACCTTGTGATAGAGTGGTCATGATAAAACAGCTAAAGAATCTAGGACGCCACCCTGAGAAACTGGAAAAATCAGAGATTTGATTTGGTATCGATTGATTTATTATTGTCACGTGTACCAAGATACAGTAAAAAGTATTGTTTTGCATGCTAACCAGACAAATCATACTTTACATAAATACATCAGGTAATAGAACAGAATGCAGAATATAGTGTTACAGGTACAAAGAAGACGCAGAGAAAGATCAACTATAATATGAGAGATCTGTTTATAAGTTTGATAACAGCGTGAAATAACCTGCTCTTAAATCTGTTAGTGTCTGATGGAAGAGGATGGAATAGAGTACGACAGAGGCACGAGAGGTCTTTGATTACGTTAGCTGCTTTACCGAGGCAGAGGGAAGCATAAACGGAGTCAGTGCAAGGAAGGCTGGTTTTCATGGTGTACTTCATTCACGACTCTGCGATTTCTTAGTCTTGGCAGAGCAGTAGCCATATAAAATTGCTGTGCATTGGGATAGGATGCTTTTTATGGCACATCTATAAAAATTGGTAAGAGTCATCATGGACATGCCAAAATCCCTTAACCTTCTGGGGAAGTAGAGGTGTTGGTGTGCTTTCTTGACTGTAGCATTGATGTGGATAGACCAGGATAGATTGGTGATATTTACTCCTAGGAAACCTGGAAGCTCTTGCCCACCTCTGCCCCAGCACCATTGATACAGACAGGGGTGTGTCCTCCACTCCCCTTCCTGAAGTCGATGACCACCTCCTTTATTTTACTGGCATTGAGGGGGAGATTGTTGTCTTCACACCATGCGGCTAAGTAATCTCTTTCCTGTAATCAGTGTGATCGATGAATGATATCCGACCCACGATAGTGGTGTCGACAGAAAACTTGAAAATGAAGTTAGAGCTGAATTTGGCTGCACAGTCATGGGTACATAAGGAGTGTCATGAGGGCTGAGTACACAGCCTTGCAGGACACCAGTGTTGAGAATTATTGTGCAGGAGGTGCTGTCATCTTTTCTTACTGGCTGCGATCTCCAGGTCAAGAAACCAAGGATCCTATTGCAGAGAAGAGAAAAGATTCCTAAGTGTCAGAGTTTGGAAATTAGTTTTGTTGCAATTATGATGTTGAAGGCTGAGCTAAAGTCAATAAATAGTGGTCTGAATTGGGTGTCCTTGTTATCCAGAAGTTCCAGGGATGAGTGTAGGAGCCAGGGATGGATCCATTGTGACTGTAGGTGAATTGTAATGGAACAAGACAATCTGGGAGGTTGGAGTTGATGTGTACCATAACTAACCTCTCAAAGCATTTCATAATGATGGATGTCACAACCACTGGGCAGCAGTCATTAGGGTGTGTTGCCTGATTTTGCCAGATGTCCTGGAGCTGGGATGACTGCCTTTTGTACTGGGTATGACTCTAACCGGCTAAGAGTTTTCACCCCAATTCCATTTGACACTGGCTTTGTCAAACCTGCATGATGCCAAACTCAGTCAAATGCTGCCTTGATATCAAGGGGAGTCCCACTACTGACCCCTCTAATCAAAGGATTTTATATTACAGCAGTACAAAACCTTAGCTTTCAGATACACTGATTAGGGTCTAAGTAAATTTCCAAACACCCCTATAATCATCAAACCCCGGAAATAACAGCACTGAAGTCCTGTCTAATTCTAATACTGAGGGCAAGTGGAAAAAGATTGAAATAGTTGGTGCAGTCAGTAATGTAGGTTGCAAGTGAAACCTGATGAGTTGTTTTGCCAGTTTGACTTAGACAGTGAAGGGAAGGTAAAGTCTCCAACAGTTGGAATATCATGTCACTATAGCAACACATTACTTGGATCACAGCTTCCATTGTGTTTCTCAGAAGTGTTTCATTGAAAGTAAAAAAGCTCGAAATAGGCTTTCTACCACCCTTAACCTTGGTAATTGTGGCACATATCTTCCATTTCTAATGTATTTCAAAAACCCAAGAAGGAGTCAATTAGATTATTTGTTTAAAAATAACTTATACTGCAAAAACTAGTCTCTTAATTAGGTGGTGACTTGTGATTAAAACTGCAACTGTTGGTTAGCTGAAAATTCAGCAGCAAATATAGGGAATATTCAATTGTTCTCTCAACAGCTGTGAATAGAAAAGATAAGTGATTTTTCAGTGATGGACTTCTTTAAACAAACATTGGTGAATCCCAAGTGCTGACCTGTCATTTCTTGGAAGCGAATGGATTGCTGCCATTTTAGTGTTTCCCCAAGATTGAACATGGAACAAATTCCCAGCATGCTCTGGAGCTTCACTGAAAGCAACATGTCACACAACGTGATGTGCTGGCAATATGTCAACTAGCTATAGGAATATTCTGGCTGACCCTGGAATATTGCTTTGAAATTGGTCTTGTGAGCAGGGATAGTTTTGTGGCTGTCAAGAAGATGAAAATCCTGAGAGAGGCAGATACAAAGGAAACATGATGACACTTTTATGTTTCGCGAAGTGTGGAGGAGGTGGTGATCGAGGGAGGCTTCTGAAATCAAGATGAAAGGTTTCTTTTGGAAAAATTTTAAAAGTAAAATTAACTTTATAAATAAAATACTTGTGATAATACACAAACAAATGATGGGTGAGCTTTTCTGTGAAAACCATGCCCACATTTAGAGCCATCAGTCCAAACTGTTTGGTACCAGGATCTGCAAACTGCCACTGTGCCATTGCACGTCTTATGCTGTGTGAACATTTAATTATCTGACTGGTCACATGACCCCCAAGCTGCCACGGCCTATTCAAACCACATAGCCAAATGGTTTCCTGAGCAACTCTGCAAACAAATGTTGTGAAAAACAAGAAGACTTTTTAAAATATCAGCAATGCACTCCGCCTTATCTTTCTGCCATAGATCACACACAGCTTTTGATGCATAACCAAAAATATCGTAGACATGAGCAACTACTGACTTGGATAACAGGTTCAAGGAAAGGCCAGACCTCCACTGACCACATGTTGTTGGAGCATGGACAATGGCCACTGCAAGGAGTGCAAAACCAAAACAGAAACTTGTATTTTACCAAATGTAACAAATATTGTTCAGCATCAATCTACCAGAGTATCTAATGCTCAAGTCTGAAGGGGTAAAAGTGGTAATATTGCAGCTACCAAAATATTCTCCATGTTCCCTGCATGGTAAGTTCTTCCATATTCCCACTTTGCTCTGATATTATATTTTTCCAATTTCTTCCTTATTTTTTTCCCTTCCTCCTGAAGGCAGCAATTCAACAGCTGCCTTGCCTGAGTATTTACATACAAGTTTGATGAGTGAATCAGTCAGATAATCAAATTCTGAAGGTATCACAAACTAAACATGCCACATTTTTAAATATTAGTCAATCTCGTCTAAAAGCCATCCTCAGCATTTTGCCAAACAATCTTTAAATATTTTTATAGCCCTTGTAACAGTCAACTTCCCCCAACCTTCCAAGAACACTGCACTCTGACTGAGCTCACTGCCCTATTCTACATTCACAGCAACATAGCAGAGAGCAGAACTGAAAGCAGGAATTTGGGGACCTTTCTGTGATGTTGCAAGATTATAGGTCACAATTTGCCTACTCAGATATTGAAGAAAGTTTAATCACTCATTGAAGTAATGGAGGTTAGATTGGAACAGACTGTGGAGTCAATGTGTGCCAGCCCTTATAGCATCAGACTGGAATGTGGTTGTGTGAGCTGTGAGGAGCAGTAGTTGAAAATAAGCCCCTTGAGGACAGTAACCATATAAAAAAAATCAAACTTTTAAAGAAAGTCACAAAAATTATACGGGCATGTACAGTAAATCTATTCCCACATCATATCAGCACAGACAATCAGGTTGTGCTCATTGGATATCAATCAGGAATAGGAAACTGCACTGAAGCCTATTTATATTCTAACAAGAGCACAAATTATCAAAGGCACATTTCGGTAAACAATCCTCAGCATCTGAATTGAAGATCCCAACTTACTGTTGATAGCACACTGTTTTAACAGTGCAGCTGCATTAACCGCACCACTTCAAAAATTCCTGCTGCTTGTTAGCTATTGTACACCTGCAGCACTTCTTTTGTAGCAAGGGGAAATAGCACACACATTAACCAAGTGACAGTGTGATTGCTCGTCAGCTAAACACTCAAGGACAAGGTTGCCAAGACCCTGCAGCACTTCATTTTTTGCAATGTGTCAGCCTGCAGCACACTGTGTGAAGTGTTTCATGACAGTCATCATTTTTAGCAGCCACACTTAAGGGTTGCACCTAAACAGTATTTTTAAGTACAGTCTTATTACTGTTCACTCTGCTATCTGAGGAAAGTGATAGAGGGAAGCCAGAGAATTATAGACCAATTGACCTACCATTGTTGTTGGGAAATTGCTGGAATCTGTTAATCAAGATAGGGTGACTGAACACCTTGAATATCTGCAGCTGATCAGAGAATCAGCGTGGATTTATAAAGGATAGATCATTCCAAATGAATTACATTCATTTTTTGTTTCAAGAGATGGCTGAAATAGCAGACAGAGCAACGTCAATTGATTTTGCTTATGTCGACTTCCAGAAGGTTTTCGTAAAGTCGCTCATAAGACACTGTTAGGGTTTTTACTTAGATTAGACTACTTACAGTGTGGAAAGAGGCCCTTCGGCCCAACACCAACCCTCCGAAGAGCAACCCACCCAGACTCATTTCCCTACATTTACCCCTTTACCGAACACTACAGGCAATTTAGCATGGCCAATTCACCTGACCTGCACATTTTTTTTGGACTGTGGGAGGAAACCGGAGCATCCGGAGGAAACCCATGCAGACTTGGGGAGAATGTGCAGACTCCACACAGACAGTAGCCTGCGGTGGGAATTGAACCTGGGTCTCTGGCACTATGAGACAGCAGTGCTAACCAATGATCCACCGTGCCACCCATTGGGTTGATGTTCATGGACTCGACGTCAAATTATTGACCTGAATTGGTGATTCCATTGAGTGGAAAGAGCCAGATAGCAAGGTCAGTGGTAAGGTTTTCTAGATGGCATTTGACTATTTGACTATCCTGCAGGAATTTGTGCTGACCTCAATTATTCACCATGTTCACGAGCAACGTAAATTATGGGATAGAAAGCAGTGAATTTAAATTTGCCAAAAATACAAAGATGGGAGACATTGTAAGCAATGTCGATGAATGCACAAAATTAAAAAGATATCGATTAAGTGAATGGCAAAGTGGGAGTGGATGGGGTAGCTTGGTTGCAGAATCTTGGACTTCAGGGCACTGGCTAGAGTGATATTGCAAATTTTATTTTTCATTTAACAGATGATAGAAGTCTGAAGCTCTTCCATAAACAGAAATTAAAGCTGAATCAATTGTTATTTCTAAAAGTAAGGCTGATAGATTTTAATTAACCAAAGATATTAAGCAATATGTACCAAAGTTAATATACTGAAAGAAGTTGCGCATCAGTCAAATATTATTGATAATGGAGCAGATTTAAGGGGCTGAATGGTGTATTTCTGTTCCTATGGTTCCGCTCATTATTCTTGCAGCAAAGGCATTACATTGCCTGCATTGACACTCTCTTCCCTGCCAGCACATAACTGCCTCTGGTACACCCCAGTGATCCCTCCTTCATTATCTCGCAACATTTCTTCGCAATACCATCCTGAAGAATGTTTCAACATTCACATGTACATTGATGACTCCTAATGCTATCTCTTCAGATCTTTCAACACTCAAAAGGATAATGCTACAGCCTGACCAATTTCGAGGTCTAGAAGCCAATATTGTGGTTGACATAATAGCAACAAAACCAAGACTAATTTCTGCAGTCTTCTCCCTTACTCGTGCTGACTTGGCCTATGCAGATTATTAAACTATAGCGAGGTTCAACCTGTCTTACATTCTTCTAACTGGTTTCTTTATCTCAATTCTCTGTAGGTCACCTCTCATTCAACATGTTACAGTCGACATTGTCACTTTCCAAGTCCTGACAACTCTCCATTCCCTAAATTTCATTAGTTCTTTATGCCCCACCAAGTTATTTTCCAAATTCCTTCTATCATGTCACTTGTACCATCCTACCCAAGTGATCTCCTCTAAGTTTAACTCGTGCAACACTCCTCAGCACCAGAGGGGAGATGGTGGTATAAGTGGCATTATACTTGTCTCATCAACCAGAGGATGGGGCTAATATTCTGGGAAGAGGGCTTCTACCAGCTGTCATGAAGCTAAATTAAACTTACAATTCTGGAATAAAGAGCTTCTTTCAATGATGTTAACTATCCTTGACGATTGTAAAAGCCCACCTTTCTAACATCCTTCAGGGAAGGAATTTTGCTGTCCTTACCTGATCTGGCTGACATGTGACTTTAGACCCACAGCAAAGTTGCTGAATGTGAACTTCCCTCTGAAATCACTGAGCAAGTCACTTGGATGCAAGCACAGATAGCGATGTGCAACAAATGCTGGTCTTGCCAGTGACACCCTCATCTCATGAAAGAAGACAGTAATCCTTGTCTCTGACTTTAATCAGGGCAGCATTGAGGAATTCAGAAAAGTCATCATATGGGCTTGAAATGTGAACCCCTTCCTCTCTCCACTCGTGCTGCCAGACTTGCTGAATTTCTCCAGCATTTGTTTTTGATTCCCCCATCGACTAGTCCATGTTCATCAGCTATACTGCCATTTCTTGCTTAATTATTTCTTTGTTGCTGCCTTCATTTTTTCAAAACCTCCACAAATTTCTTTGAAAAAGCCTTCAAACCCCACATGAATCACATTTTTCATCTCCTCTTGCTAGGAATTCACGGGGCCTTTTCACTCTTACAGTTAAATCTGTGTGAAAACCCCACGTGTGATAAATGCTAGAAAATGCAAGTTGCTCCACTGTTACAGCTACCTCTAATTTTGGAATGCACCTAAGTGCTCAATAATAAAGCCTGTTTTCCACAGGATGATTTGGGTTCTCTTTACTTCTTGGCTGTTTTCCATTACAGCAAATACTTGTGGCCTGTGCTGACTAAAGAGAAAGTAAATTTATTTTCCCCCAGTGTGTAATAAATTACAATATTAGATTTCACAAATATTTAAATGTTGTGCATTCGCAAGAATCATGATTTCCTTCTTCCTATCTCTCCTTCATTTACTGCATCAATGCCACAGGTTTCTCAATCCCTATTGAACCCCTATTCTCAAGGCTGGACAGGACATTGGTTAGGCCACTATTGGAATATTATGTGCAATTCTGGTCTCCTTACTATCGGAAAGATGTTGTGAAACTTGAAAGGATTCAAAAAAGATTTACAAAGAGGTTGCCAGGGTTGGAGGATTTGAGCTACAGGGAGAAGCTGAACAGGCTGGGGCTGTTTTTCCCTGGAGCGTCAGAGGTTGAGGGGTGACCTTATATAGGTTTACAAACTCATGAGGGGCATAGATAGGATAAATAGACAAAGTCTTTTCCCTGGGATCAGGGGGTCCAAAACTAGAGGGTATAGGTTTAGGGTGAGAGAGGAAAGATATAAAACAGACCGAAGTGGCAACTTTTTCACACAGAGGGTGGTAGGTGTACGGAATGAGCTGCTGGAGGAACTAGTGGAGGCTGGTACAATTGCAACATTTAAAAGGCATCTGGAGGGGTACACGAATAGGAAAGGTTTGGACGGAAATGAGCCAGATGCTGGTAGGTGGGACTAGATTGGGTTGGGATATCTGGTCGGCATGGATGGGTAGGACCGAAGGGGCAGTTTCCATGCTGTACATCTCTATGACTGTATGATTCCATTATCCATGAGCAACAAAGCAAGTAGTATTCTGTTATTTGCTCATTCACTATCCATTTTTCTAATTTAACTTCCAACAATATCATACATTTCTCACTTTTGCAGGTAATAAGAATGAGGAGTATCATTCTATTCTCAAAGGGTTACCAGCCACACACATGCATGTTCCACATTTCTCATTATTTATTAACTAGATTGTAATAATCTATTCACTTAAAAATTTATGAATATCTATTGATTACCATTCCATTCCTGTTCTTATCATGTCTTCCCTCTCAGCAATGCTGCATCACAAGCAATAAAATGATAAAACCATTAGAATATCTTGGGAATACATATCTTTACACTGCACTATTGTTCAGTCCAAAGATGGAGTAGAAGAATAAACTTAATCTTATTGGATGCACTCCATATGTTATGGATAATATTTAACATATTAGATCCAATATTACTGCACAAACTAACTCTTCAAGCCAAGTTTGAAAGGTCAAAATAAAGTTAATTATACAGGTAGAATACAATGGAAAACATCATTCTTAATCTTATAACTCTGGATACTGTGCAACTCAACAAATTAGCACACAGTGTTTTCACTCTACTTTGAGGATTTGACCTAATTTCCAACAAAGGGATGGCAAAGGCAAAGTTTCCAACATCTAAGAATGGTGGCTAAGTGGTTAGTCTTGGAGTGCCAGGGACCCGGGTTCGACTCTAGCCTCGGGTAATTGTGTCTCTGAGTTGCATATTCTCCCTGTGTCTGTGTAGGTTTCTTCCGGGTACTCCAGTTTCCTCTCACAATCCAAAGATATGCAGGTTAGGTGAATTGGCCATGCTAAATTGTCCACAGTGTTCAAGGTGCATGAGTCAGGACTAAAATATAGAGTAATAGGGTAGGGGAATGGGTCTAGGTGGGTTGTTCTTCAGAGGGCCGGTGTGAACTTGTTGGGCGTAATGGCCTGTTTCCACACTGTAGAGATTCTATGACCATGAGTTGTCCTCTCATCAGACAACTGATGATGATTTAACCTGAGGGTCACCATACCTCAGGTGAGGATCCTTTTTGGTAACCTCAACCAATGCGGGAATTAAACCCATGCTGCTGGTGTCAGCAAATCAGACGTTTCCCAAATTAGCTGCAACACTGAAAAAGGCAATTCAGTCTGAACAGTCCATTGCAGTATTTATCCCTTCCCACCACAAGCAGTTCGAAAGAATCTTGTCTAATCTATTTCCATTTCTCTTGTTGTTTTCTTTTTACTATGCCTTCAGCTGAGTATGTAATGTTGATTGGGGTTAGTAATGTTGATTGCGTCTCCTTCTTATCCGTGAGCCATTACTGAATTTAGTCCAGGTGAGGGGGGTCATGTCCGCAGGCTGCAGAATCACTATTACCTCCTCTGGCACTCCTCTTAGTCACAGTTCAGTAGCTTCTCATTGCAGTCAGTGTTGCCAGGGGGCAGCATTGGTAGCTGCGAGCAAGGTGTCTGCCCACCAAAGGTCCAGGAACAATGAGGGATCTAGGCTACAGATGAACATGGGTAGGTTAGGAATCATTGGAGGCGAAACCACCAGCTGTTAGCAGGGATCAGCAGAAAGGGAGTGGATGTCAGTCTCCCCCTTCATTTGATTAGCTACTGAGTACCTTAGAACTAGGGATCCCCTCCTCACCTCGACAGGGGCTTGTTTCTAAGTTTCCTCACAATGATTGCTGATTGAATACAGGAGTGGCAGGATGAGGCCTGATCTCAATTGGCATTGGGGTAGGAAAGCTGTCAACTAGCTTTTTCGTCCCATTGGAATGAATTGTGACAGTGCTCAAAAGTATTTAAAACATGCCTTCTAATACACACTTTACTGCAGGCAGCCAAAAGGCCCATTTGCAACATAGCATTCAAAGCAGCCAAGATTAGAGAATTGTAATGCAGGAAATCAGGCCCTCACATCCCAGTGTACCAATCCTCTACAATGTAGACTAACAAACCACATTGGTTAAATCAAACACGCACAGCATTAATATTTTACAGATGAGAATTTAGTATGAAAACATGGAAAATAAATTTGTTTCTAAATATTTTGAGCAAGTTTGAATACCCATGTTAAAAAAAACTATACAGGAATCTTGTTGTGGTGTTATTTTTAACATATGAGAAGCCACCACATGTCAAAAGGGGTCAATAGAAAATTAAAATACAATAAGTGATCATACTTTGATCTAGATGAGCAGCACTTGTAATAACAAAAGAATTAAACACGGGATCACACATTAAACTTTCAAAGAGTTAACAGTTTAAGCAGTCAGGGAACTCCCTATTTCCAAGTAAGTGCTCCAGGAAGTTAATTGTTTTTGAAGAAAGGTTCCAACGTGTACATTCATAATCACAACTTCCAGTTAGAGGAACAGTCATGAATAGCTTTTTTTAATATTCCAAGATTAATTAACTGACAAGAAATCAGCAAGAGAAAAGAATGAAAGTGGCACCATTGCAGTGTGTTTCAATGACTAGTTCAGTAAATGCGTCTGAAAGTTAATAGTTCAGGTTAGGGAATAGGAAAGGAGTGTGAACTGAGAAACTAACAGTCCCATATAGTAATGAATTTGCAATGTATTTACCAGAACAATTCAACCCTAAAATCTGGTGGTGTATATTTCAGCATTGTACATGTACTTGAACCAACTCAAACTTTTTGTGGCAGAACAACAAGGTGTTTGATCCAAACAAGAAAGTCATTTGGAAGAGTATTCTTCAGCTAATTAAACATTGTGCCCCTGCAGATAAGAAACCAAAAATCTAACTTTCGGTTCCTTTGACTGCCAACCCTCAGAAAAGTTATGAGAAAGCCGAGGCCACTTGGCTCAAAAGGACGTTTGTTCCAGATTCTAAACCACAAAACATTCATGTTCTGTCTCATCTTTCGAGACACTGCCAATATGTATCTTGGCTGAAGGCAGTATTAAGTCACAGAATTCAGTAATTAATGCAAATCTGTTACGAGGAAACCACTCATCCTTAAATACATCAAGTGCTGATCTCATGGCAACATTATTGCTTCCTTGTACAATATGCACCGCATCTTTATAAGCAGCTCCGGGACTAAACAGCATCTCCAACAATATGGTTATTCATTGCTTTCAGATAATGTTAATGTTGTTTTGGTAAATGGCTGAGTGGCACCCTCATCACAACCACATATAACAGCTATAACTGGAGAATACCAAAAGGTGTGGTGCTAAAGACTCCATGCATTTGCTCAAGTTACCAGGACGTTATCGCCAACAACAGACTTGAAGAGTACAGGATGCAAGCTTCAAAAGACCATGCACATACAATTCAGATGTTATTGGCTCTCTGATGGTGAATGTTAATTTAGGCTCTGCATTCCTGTGACCCAGTTTAGTGACACTGCTTCAGTTAAACTAACCGACAGAGCCCACAAGCAGAATTTTGTTTCATTTTAATTCTGCATGAGGGGGCAGATGGGGTAAAGGAGATATAGGAGATATTTGAGGAGATAGTTCTATCTTATTTTCTCAGAGGGGTGAGGGCTTTTGGAGTTCCATCCTGAAAAGGCAGTGGATGAAGAATGATTAAATGTTTTTTAAAGACAAAGGTTGATAGATGCTTGATTATCAATGGGATGAAAGATCATCGGGAGATATAGAGGAATGTGGAGTTGAGGTTAAAATCAGAGCAGCCATGATTTTATTGAATGGTGAAGCAACTCATTAAGCTGGAACAGATTACTCTTGTTCCTCGTTCATACATAGACCTTATTTTATACAAGTCAAAACTAGGCAGCACTCAAACTCAGCTGCAAGTGAAAACTACCTGCAACTCACTGGCACAGATACGAGATAACAGACAGTTCTAGTCACCGAATGAAGCAAAATACGTTAGATTTCATAAATCCTGCAGTCACACACACGTGCAATTCTCCAATCATATCAACTGTAGTAACAAGGACAATGCGTGAGCAGGTGATCCATTTTTAAATCACCCATAACTGATGGATCCACTGGACAAGCTGCAGGTCGCTTTGCTGCCTTTGTTACACATTTTCATCTGAAGGTTTTGACTTGAGCTAGAATATCACCCTTATTAAAATCCATGTAAAAGTAAGATTAACTTACATACCACCACAGGAGTACAATTCTATAACCAGTTGCTGAAATCTTAGTGCCTCAGTCAAATGGTCATTCTTCAATAAACACGGCCAGTGAGGGTCACTGAGCTATATGCATATATAAAGGAGTCATTATAGTGTGGCAGGGATCTGCAGCTCCCGCCAAACAGAGTGATAAACACTGAAAAAATGTTTCCATTCAAAAATTGCATGTGGTGTTTAAAAGTAACATGAACCTTTTGATGTTTCAATAAAGAAAGGAAATTTTGAGTAGCCGAAAGGTGCCAAGCAATGGCACACTAATTGGATTGATGTCTGTCTCTGTTTGATATCAATACCACTCAGTTTCATTGATTCAAAATTACTTTCATTTCTTAAAAAAAAAGACTGTCTTATGATAACATCCTCCAAAACATCAACCAACATCTCAGAATCTTGAGGATTGTTAGCACAAAGAAACTAGAGCGATGTAATTAATGGGTCACTTTCAGGTTGATAGCCTGTAATCAGTAGGATTCCCCAAGGGTCAGCACTTGGTACCTGTTATTCACCATCTAAATGATTGGTATGGATGTGGGAACAAAATGTAATATGCTACAAAACTAGGTGTGAATGTGTGTGGTGGCTTCAAGGGGATTTGGACAGGGTGACCAAGTGGGTAAGAACATAGCAGACGGAACATAATGTGGGCAAGTGTGAGGTTATCGGCTTTGGTAGGAGGAATAAAGATGTAGAGTTTTTTGAAAATTGCGAGAAGTTTGCAAGTGTCAATGCCCAAATGAACCTGAGTGCCTTTGTTCATAACTCATCAAAAGCTAACATGCAAGTGCAGCAAGCAGTTAGGAAGGCTTAGGAAGGGTATGGAGGCTTTTATTTTAAGAGGATTTGAGTACAGGAGCAAGATGCCCTACTGCAATTGTACAGAAACTCAGTGAGATCTCACCTGGTGCATTGTGTTTAACTTTGGTTCCCTTGCCCAAGGACAGATATACTTTGCATAGAAGGAGCGTGAAGTTTCAGCAGATTAATTTCTGGGAAGATGGGACTTTCCTGAGGAAAGATTGAGGAGAGTGGACCTGTATTCCCTGGATTCTGGATCAGTGGTGCTGGAAGAGCACAGCAGTTCAGGCAGCATCCAACGAGCAGCGAAATCGACGTTTGCCCGAAACGTCGATTTCGCAGCTCGTTGGATGCTGCCTGAACTGCTGTGCTCTTCCAACACCACTGATCCAGAATCTGGTTTCCAGCATCTGCAGTCTTGTTTTTACCTGTATTCCCTGGAGCTTTGGAGAATGAGAGGTAACGCCATTGAAACCTACAAAATTCTTAAAGCACTGAAGAGGTTGGATATAGAAATGAAGTTTCTCTTAAATGGGGTGGGAGGGGTTTCTAGAACCAGAAGACACAGTCTCAAAATAAGAGGCAAGCCATTTAGGATTTTGTTCAGATAAGGTGGATGTTTGGAATGATCTGTCCCAGAGAAATGTCAGCCTGCAGAAGGTCAGTTGTTGAGTAAGTTGAAATACGGTTCATACAGGGGGCTACTCAGGAAAATGAGGCCGGAGTAGATGATCGTCCAAGACCTAGAATGGCAGAACAGTCTCAAATAGCTGAATGGCCTACTCCTATGTGCCTCATTCGAGCTGGTAAAGAATAACCTTCAGAGAGGAGAATGGATGCAAGTGCCAAGCTGCTGTATTTTGTTCATTGGAGTTTTAGAGCATCACTTCCTTTTCATGCAGTTTCAAAAGTGGGCTTTGATTCATTTGCTGCTTGATCTCATCAAATTACAGAGTTATTTATGGATTCTTGCTGAGCTCAAATTTGATGCTGTGTTTCTTACATTTTAACAGTGACTCCTCGTCAGTGGTACTTAGGTACAGACACATAAAGTCAAGAAAAGCAATACAAAATTAGAAGCTTTCCTGTTTCTTATTTCTAGATTGTTTAACTTTTTTTCTTAAGTTTCTCCTAGTGCCCATCTATCTTGTTTCAAGGCCACGTCAGGAAATTTCCATATTAATTTCATTAATTTCCATATGAATATATTGCCAACACCAGAGTGATCATAAGTACTGAAATAACTCCACAGAGGTCAGTATCCTGTCCCCAGTCACTACAAATACTTTTCGTAAAATGCTTTTAAACTCTCATTTGGCTCCACGCCAGAAAAAGCTACAGTACCTTCCACTTGCTGAGTTGATTACAGCTAACTCCCTTCAACAACTGAAAAGTGCTCCTGTGGGATTTCATTCAGTGACAGCTAATGGGAGAATCTAGAGTAGTGAGAAAAAATAGCGCAGAAATGATTTATGAGTGGTCCCCTGTGTATGCAACCATGTGCAAAGAGTGAACAGGACAGATCTTCTTTAGCAGCAGAGTGAAGTCTCATCTCTGATAGAAATCTTGAAGATGATAAAGGTGCTTGATGGGATAGATGCAAATTTTGTTTTTTGTGGAATCTTGCACCAAAACTAGAGGCCACAAAGAGAAGACAATTACTAAGGATTTCAGGAGAAATTTCAACAGTGAAGAGAATGTGTAATGCCATGCCCCATAGTGTGGCTAAGGCAAACATCAATAGATGCAATAAAGAGGGAGAGCTTGAGAGGCAGAGAGGAAATTAAAGTAGAAGACTCTGGAAATACTCAGCAATTTGGTTGCATCTGTAGAGGGAGAAACAAAAGTCACATTTTAGATCATTGGACCGAGTCTCTAAAGAGCTTCCAAGAATCCACAGAGCGAAAAAAAATACAAAAGGGACGCAAAATTAAATATTGGCAACATTAACACTAAAAATGCAGAGCATCTAACACAATGAAATGTCCCAAAGTGCTTCAAAGAAACATTGTGAAATAAAGTAGGTTCCTGATGAAGGGCTTATGCACGAAACATCGATTTTACTGCTCCACGGATGCTGCCTGACCTGCTGTGCTTTTCCAGCACCACTCTAATCTAGACTCTGATCTCCACCATCTGCAGTCCTCACTTTCTCCAAAATATGATACTGAACCATAGGAAGTGGTGTTTGGTCAGTTGACCAAAGCTTTTGTCAAAGAGTTAGGTTTTCAGGAGTTTTGTAAAAGAGGAAAATGAAGATGAGATTAAGGCAGAGTGGTGTAGGGAGAAAATTCTAGAGTCTGGAAGCTTTGTAGCCTAGGATGTGCCACTAACAGTAGAGCAATTAAATGCATGGGACATCGGAATTTGAGGAACATAGAAAAGTTGAACAATTGTGGGGTGCGAGGACAAACAAAGATAGGGAGGGTCAAGGACCCAAAAGTGAACTATGGTAACTGGCCTTTAACCTTAGTAGCTACAAAACAAACAATCTTGTAAAATGCATGGGATTTTACTCAGTTTAGATAGTTCTTTCAATAGGAACAGAAACAAAGTCACATGAGGGAAGTTGCAGAGTCAGGGATTGTTAATATAACCAAGTGACTGCATAGAGACAGGGAACAGATGGGCTGATTGATTCATTCAAAACAGGAAGTACACTGACAGAGATAAACTGTAAGAATAGCTTATTTTGTGCACTGGGAGAATGGAGGCCACTCTTTATTTAAAAACGGAATTAAAACACTGTGAAAACAGAAATAATTTTCAGCTTTGTAGTTTCTCTAACCTCCAGCTTTGAATATTTCCAGCTCGTATGCAATGAATGTACAATGCATTTTGTTAAACTGGTTCAGTGTTCAACAAAATATCCGATTCTCCAACACAGAAACAGCCCAGTCTTTTCTATCAAAACCAGCTGTACGTCATCAGGTCTCCAAGTGATAGCAGGAAACAAAAAAAAACTGCAGATTCAGTATCTATTCAAGAGGATTTTGCAGATGTTCCCACAGTTTCCTAAAGCAGCTCTTTAGATTTTCCAAGATTGCAATAATCTGTTAATTATCGATTCTCAGCTCCAAATTTCATTCTGTCAACCTGGCTCATTTTGGTAGTTCGCTCGCCCCTAAGTCAAAATATTATGGACTTAAGACCCAATCCAAGACTCGAGCGGACAGGTCAAGTCAGACTCTCCATTGGGACAGAGGGAGTGATGCACCATCAGAGGTGCCTTTCCTTGAATGAGGTAATAAACCAAGACCATGTTTGGGCTTTCATGAATCTTATGTCCAATTCTTGTCAAGACATTTTAGAAAGGAGGTTAGAGAGTGCATAGACATGATTCATCTTCAGTCCTGGAACAAGCTATGATGATAGATTGGAGAAGTTAGGACTGTTTTCCTTGAAAAATGGCTGACAGGAGATTTGAGAGATACTCAAAGACATGAATACGTGGGCCAGAATAGATAAGGAGAGTGTGCACACTTCTGAAAGGATGGGGGATGAGAGGATACTGATTGAAAGCAATTGGTAAAAGAAACAGAGGTGACATGAGAAATAATTATTTTTCATGCAGTGAGTAGTTAAATTGAAACATTCAACAGGGAGTTAAACTTCTATCTGAAAAAGGAAGACCAGGAAGGGTTTTGGAGAGAAGGCACGGGAAGGGCACTAAATGAATTCCTCAGTCGGAGAGCTAGCGTATGTATGTTAGGCTAAACAATCTCCTTGTGTCGCTGTAATACTGTGTGATGCCATGAAAAGTACTCAGTGCACTATTATGAAAAAGAGCATGGGAGTTATTTTCAGGATGGCAACTAATGGTGTAATAGGGATTGGTGCAAGAGGCACAATTAATTATCATGTATATTCAGACTGGATTGGGAAAAGTGAATGTACTGCTGCCACAGTTGCCAGTGAGATAAAAATAAGTGGCAAGACCTGGTGGTGAGGCTGACACAGCGTGCAGAGGCATATAGACAGATTAAGTAAATGGGCAATAACTGAAGAGGTGGAATCAAAGGTGGGGATACGTAAAGTTATGCATTTTGGCTTGGTAAATAGAGGAGCTGAATATTATTTAAATGGGGAAAGACTGCAAAAAGCCACAGAATAGAAGGGTTTTTGTGAGCCCTTACCTGGAATCATAGAAAGCTAACATCCAAATTTGGTGGTAATAGAGAAGGCAAATGGATTATTGATCTTTCATTCAAAGGAAATGAGTGTATAAATAGGGGGGGGGGGGTTGCTAAATTTATACAAGCACTGATCAGACCACAGCTGGAATGCTGGGAACAGTTTTGGACCTCTTATTTACGGAAAACTATACTGGCAATGGAGGCAGTCCAGAGAATGCTCACAAGACTAATACCAGGGAGGAACTAGCTTATGAAGAGGGGTTGAGTAGATTGGGCCAAAACTTGTTGGAATATAGAAGAATGAGAGATGACATTATCGAATACATGCACTACTCTTAGGGGACCTGTCAGGGTAGATGGAGAAATGTTGTTTCTCCTTGTGGGAGGGTCGAGGACCAAAGGGCATAACCTCAAAATAAGAAGCCTCACAGTTAACCTAACAGTGATGTATTTCTTCCCTGACAGGATCATGAATCTGTGGAATTCTTTACTGCAAAGGGCTACCAAGTATTGGGTCATTAAGGCTGGGATTTTTAATCACTAAGGGAATCAAGCATTATGGAGAAAAGGCAGAAAAACTGAGTTGAGGATTCTTCTATCAGTTTTGATCTCATTGATTGGCAGAGCAGACTACTTCTGCTCCGATATCTCACGGTTATCCTCTCTGTGCCCTGGTTAATATTTATCTTTCCACCAACAGCAGTCAACCACACTTCATTCGATTATGATCTTGTCTCTGTTTGTAAGAGCCTAATGTGCATTTACTCACACCACTGCTATATTACAACAACAACCACACTTCAGAAATTACTCAATTTGCTGTAATATGGTTTGGGACACATCATGAAGGCTGTACATAATTACAAGAAGTTCAGATATAAGGCATGAATACAAGAGCAGGCCTGATTATTCAATGATGATCTGTAATTTAATTCCATTTGCCTGCCTTGTCTATATCCCTTTATTCCCTTATCCATCAAACATCTGGGGCTCTCAGTTTTAAACTTTTCTGTGAATCAGCTTCCACAGTATCATTGGGACGATAAAATACACCAATCCACTGAGTGAGAATGTGCTTCCTGTTTTCACCCCTGCAAAGTGTAGCTGTGTTTTTACGAATATGATCCCTTGTTGTGGATGCTGCAACAACAGGATATAGCTCTGCTCTGTTGAACCATTCTATCATGTTAATTGCCTCAACTAGATCATATCCCAAACTCCAAAACTCAAGGAAATACCAGGTCCTCATGACTTAACCTTTTAAATCTACACAGTTCCAATACATCCTTCCTGAAGTGCAATATCCAGAATTAAATTCAAGACTCTAAGTGGGATCTGACAACAATGTTGTACAACTAAGCATAAATTCTTCCTCTTTGTACTTCAATCTCCAAGATAAAGACCAACATTTCAGGAGCTACCTTCATTACGTTTTGCAACTGTGCACTAACTTTTACTGATCTGAGTGTATGGACCTCATTATCCTTTAGTCCTCTATCATTTCTAGTGTTTGTTAGTTATAAATTGCTTTCAGTTGTCTTTCTCACATTCCAATTAGATTCCCACACACTTCTCCTCACTCAAATCCACCTGACAGCTTTTCCCACTCACTTCATCTATCGATATCCCATGTATCATCCTGTTCCCATTTCAGAATCAAATGTTCCTATTAAAGAATCAGAGGCACACAGCATGGAAACAGACTCTTTGGTCCCACACATCCATGCCGACCAAGTTTCATGCTGACTAGTCCCACTTGCCTGTGTTTGGGCCATTTCACTGTAAACCTTTCCTATTCACATACCTGTCCAAATATATTTTAAATACTGTAACTGTACCTGCATCTAACATTTCCTCAGGCAGTACTTTCCACATATGAACCTATCCCTGTGTGAAAAAGTTGGCCATCAGGTCCCTTTTTAGTCTTTCTCCTCTCACCTTAAAAATATGCCCTTTAGTTTTGAGCACCCTAGGGCAAAGACCTTTGCTATTTACCTTATCTATGCCCCTCAGCTTTTTAAAAATGAATATCAGGGACCACAGAACAGCTCCATGGAGAGCACCACTGGTTATACCAGTCAGGCTACATTCCTTTGATTCCTACTTTGTCTCCAAAATCCAACCAATTTTGCAATCACAATCCAAGGTTATCTCCAATTCAACGCACTCTCAGTTATACTAATAATCTCTTGCACAGAATCTGGTCAAATGTCTCCTGGAAATCCATTTTGATAACATTCATGGATAATTCTTTGTTTATCCAGTCTGGATCAGTTAGAAGTGACCTATTCTTCACAAATCCATGTTGACTTTATCGCTAATATTTGTTCAAATGCCCATTCTGGATCGGAGGATAGATCTCAGTACCTTCCCTTCAACTGATGCTAAACAGTTAGGTCCTCAGCTTTCCTGGTTTCTACCTTCAGTAAAGCGTAACATTTGCAATTTTCCAACTCAAGTGTGGTGATGTATTATAGTTCCTTGGAGTGTGATTTGATATGGCAATGTGCACTTTTCCATGCATGTGTGGTCTGGAGTTACGGTGGTGATGGTAAGGTTCTAACATGAAAGGCTAACCAATATTCTCTCCTGCTCTTACTGCTTGCATCAGTGTATGTGCTAGGGAAGGATTTGTAGGTTGATGCTCAATCTGTTTGGCCACGCGATCAACACAATTTCCTTGGCCATCAAGCCCCACAAAAGGTGCATGATCTAAGAGAACAGTTCCCAAATCTAAAGACAGTGCTTTGATGCTTTGACCCAAAGGTACTCTCTTTTCCTTTACCTCCATATAACTCAGGCTGATGTCACACTTTCGAATGGAATTGGCACAAGCCCAGATGGTCTTAAAAAATACACTCAAAATAGTCATTAGCATCCCTTCCTTTCCACAAGTTGGCCTTCCCTTATGCGCCAGTATAATTAGGTTGCTGGTAAAAGAGGCAATCAGTGTCAAGTTGCCATGAACCCAAATACTTCTATTTCAACATTTTGCCTTTTTAGTTGACACTTTACACTTGACCTGCTTAGGTGAATTCTCAACAAATTCCCTGTTTCTTTCCTCATAAAATCCACATCAGCCTTGACGAGTTCAATATCAATAGCATTGTTGGCAGCAGGATCAAGGATGTGGTTCCTCAATCCTGCACGGCGATACAAAGATTCTGAAAAGCCAAGACACTATGAGGTACGTATTACAGCCACTGAAGTATCAGGGAGAAAGTGGAAAATGGGGTGGGGTGAGAGGAGATGCAAATTCCCAAGGGGTAACATGAGAATAATAATTCTAAAGAAAATTACATACAGGAGATCTTTTTAAATGTTTTTCAACCCACCCGACTGCCAGGAAATTTGACCGATATTTGACCCGAGAGAAATGAATGTCAATTATGGTGGACATCACAGGGTGTAGTGGAGTAGGGTGTGGGTGTTGTCAGTGAATCAGATATTGCAGCAGGGCTGAGTTCTTTCTTTGTGGTCTCCAATCATTGCAAAGGTTAAGCTTGTTAGGCCCTGAACCGGGCATGTCACATTCCCGTGACACACAAGTAATGCCATAAAAGTACTTGGATCTTGGGTCACGTCATGTGGCCTTGCAGAGGTTCCATGCTTTCAAAGGAGGGATGCGGTTAAAACAGCCAGAGACGTTCACTGCTATTGAATGCAGCACTTAGTCCACTAATATTCAAATTTGGAAGTATTGGTTTGCCAGTCAAGGCCCTTGGGTATTCTACACTGATGATCCCACTGTGACCCATCAATCAGGAATTTTGGCCAATTGTCCTGGAATTGCATTTGTACTTGTACTGATCTATTCACAGTTGGTCCTAGCCTACACCATACAGCACAGTAATCTGAGTCAATATGGAATTCAATAGCTGGGATCAAGCAAACTTCACTATCCTGGAAGGCGTTAAGTGTTGTTGCTGTTGGACCTGTCCAACAGAGTGGTGAGTATTCCTGCCTTGAATCTAGTCCAAGTTTGTAGGTCCTGAAGAGTTAGCTGATCAGGGTACTCTGCCTCTGCCCTGCTCTTGTAGCTATTTTGTTGAAAGTGGTCAATTAGTTAATGTTCAGTTCAACGGTAACACCCCTGCTTCCTTCCCCAGGAATGTTAGAGATTGGAAACTCCACAAGTATGGTAACTCCACAAGGAGGAAATACTTGATTTTCTCAGGCTTAAGAAGGTTTGTTATCCAATAGTTACATGATACAAATGGTCACTTGTCATTTGTCAGTCAAACTAGATGCTAACCAAGTTCTATTGCTGACCAAGCCTACTACATTATCCAACAAGTAATGAAAGGGACCTGAAACTTATGGACACATTTACTAGCAGCTCATTCCTGATTTTGACAGAGTGAAATCTATTAATGTAACAGTAATGGCCTAGCGGTATTATCACTGGACTCTTAACCCAGAGACCCAGGTAATGTTCTGGGGACCCGGCTTCAAATCCCTTCACGGCAGATGGTGGAATTTAAATTCAATAAATATCTGGAATTAAGAGTCTATGATAATCAGGAATCCATTGTCAATTGTTTGAAAAACCCATCTGGCTCACTAATGTCCTTTAGGGAAGAAAACTATCATCCTTACCAGGTCTGGCCTTCACATGACTCCAGACCCACAGCAATGTGGTTGACTCTGGGCAATTAGGGATGTGCAATAAATGCTGGCCTAGCCTGTGATGCCCTCATTCCCTGAATGAGTAAAACAAAAGCTGAAGGTAAAAGGCCAATGACACTTCCCTGAGGATTTC
Organism: Hemiscyllium ocellatum; assembly: GCF_020745735.1. NCBI lineage: Eukaryota > Metazoa > Chordata > Chondrichthyes > Orectolobiformes > Hemiscylliidae > Hemiscyllium > Hemiscyllium ocellatum. Next base: position 19,999,454 of record NC_083414.1, on the reverse strand, counting down.
GCAAAGCTAGATCCTAGGGCTCTGATTACTGATGTCATGACCACATCTCATCCTTTGGATCAACACAGTTCTATGTTTTCTCATTTCTATTCCCAAGGAGACCTAATGCTGGATAAATATTGCCTTGATCTCAAGAGTAATCAGCTATGGGGACCATATTTTGATGAAGACAGCGATGAGGTGTGGAGATGTACGGTTTTGGTGGAAAATGTATTATGCCTCAGTGAGCAAGTTATTGAAGAGTAGCTGTTGCTAATGGAACTTGTGATTACTTTATCACTCTGCTGATAGGAACATATGATTTAGGAGAGAGAATAGGTAATTTGGCCCTGCACACCTGCTCCACTATTCGACAGGATCATGGCTGATCGGTTGTGATCTCAGCTCCACTTTTCTGTCTAAACCAAAATACCAGAAACATTGGAAAATGTAATGTTATTTCACTTAATCTCCCATGTTAGAATATTTATTTTAAAATGTTCAGGTTACAGATTCACATCCTCACCAAAAGTGTAAGAGTTCTTCCTTGGACAATACTCCATCTGTGAGCCATGTTTTATTGATACCTATCCAATAGATTTTGTGATATATTGTTAACATTCAGAAAAGGCTAATATAGAAACAGATGCTTGGAGCAAATTTTTGGGCATTTGGCCCATCAAACCTGCTCTCCTATTAAATAGGATCTTGGCTGATCATCTATCACAACACTAAACTCTGACACTCTCCTCATAGGCCTTGAAGCCTTTAGTGATTAGAAGTCTATCTCTTATCTGTTGGTTATTGGCATATTCATACCCACCTGTATTTGATATTAAGTATTTACATTATCCTTGGTAATACATTCATCACATAGCTTGGAATGAGAAACTATCTCTTTTTCTGACATTCCACATTCTGGACTGAACCAGTGCTGGTTTTCCATGTCAATTATGATGAAAGTTTGGGAGAGGTGCCAATCATAAAATTACAAATTATTACAAAATTCCATTGCTGCTGAATACTCCTGGCTGCTCATGGGTGCCCAGGTTTCAATTGCTAGAGTTGTCTTTGGTCATGTGTCAATTTCAACAATTACTTTCTTTTGTTTTTGGCTCTATTTCCAGGTGGTCAAAGATGTCAAATAGACTTGCAGTTTGCCCTGAGAAACCATGTATTAGAGAGAGACAGAGAGAGAGAGAGAGAGAGAGAGAGAGAGAGAGACAGAGAGAGAGAGAGAGAGACAGAGAGAGAAAGAGTAGATGAGAGAGAAAGAAAGAGAGTGAGCAAGCAATTAGAATCATCATTAAGATTCCTACTATTGATGACTGATCAGTGACACTAACTAGAAATCAGCATTAATTTTGACTGTGACATCTTGCACAATCAAATAGCTCATGTGGGACTCTTACATCAAGAAAGCTCACATGGATATATAACAGAAAAGCTAGGAACTACAGAAACAAACCTCAGCAAAACTGGAAACTTGCAGTCCTATAAATACACGGTGTTCAGCCTCTCGAGACTAAATGTAACCCACTCCTTTTACCATCAAGTGGAGATAGTGATCATTTCTCGACATCTGCTGTATTTAGATTGCACATTTGGAAATGTCCTGTGGCATGTGTTCATGATAAGCCAGAGATAAATGTACTGTAATGACCAAATGGTTTTACCATGAAATGTGGAGTGATAGAATGATATAAAATCTGGTCTGTCCCTTTAAACTCACTGGTCTAACTGTGAAACACAGACATAGCCTGAGATCAACTGGTTGTGAAGTATTATGCTCAAGTTATTCAAAGGTCTTTAACATACTATAAGTTCACCACAAAAGGTTAGGATATATGGAGTCAGTGGACCAACAGCTGAATGGATAGAAAACTTGTTAAAATGAATTGGAAGGCAGTGAGCGAGGTAAGGATTAATTATTCAGATTGAAGGCAGAAGGAGAACATAAAGTCCCACAGGGAGCACAGCCAAGACCAGAACTTCACAATATATGTGAATAACTTAAATTGTGCAGTAACAAGCAACCGTATACCACAATTTGCAGATGATAGACTGGTGTAGGAGGCAGCAAATAGCTAACACTGAAGATTGTAACGTAACACAAGAGGACATTAGTAAACTTACAGGCTAGGCAGTTAAAGTGGCAAATTAAATGATAAACCTGAGATACTGCACACCAACTAAAATAAACAGAAACATCATCCATCCTATAAAACTTTGAATTGAATAGCAAATTAAAGCATCAACCCAAAATCAGGACATTGTTTCTTGGTCAACTGATGCTGTCAGACCTGCTGAGGGAAACTGACAAGGTCTTTTTCCCTGGATGGGGAGCTGGAGAGCATAGGGTAAGAGTTTAAAAATTTAAAAGGGACAGAAGGAGCAACTTTTTCACACAAAGGGTGGTGTGTCTATGGCATGAGTCTGCCAAAGAAAGTGGTGGAGCTGGTACAATTGGTGAGAGGGGAAAAGAAGAGTTTAGAGGGATATGGGCCAAGTGCTGGCAAAAGGATTAGATTAGTTTAGGATATCTGGTCAGTATGGACAAGTTGGACCAAAGGCTCTGTTTCCATCCTGTACATCTCTGTGACTCTATTTTAGATTCCCAGAACCTGCAGTACAATATCTTGTTTTACCAATAAAGGTGAAGCTTCATACAACATTGAACTTACACAAACCCCTGACCAAGTAAAATTGAGAGTACGATGTACAGTTGTAGTCTCCATACTTGTAAATTAGAATCACTGAAGTGAACACATGTAATAGCAGAATTGAGAGATTATTGGGGTTATTGAACAGTTCGGGATTTTTTTCTTTTCAGAAATATAAGATTCAGAAGTGCCCTGAATAAAAGGTCTTTTAAATTATGAATGAGTTAGAACATAGAACATAGAACATAGAAAAATACAACGCAGTACAGGCCCTTTGGCCCTCAATGTTGCGCCGACCCAAGCCCACCTAACCTACACTAGCCCACTATCCTCCATTTGCCTATCCAATGCCCGTTTAAATGCCCATAAAGAGGGAGAATCCATCACTGCTACTGGCAGGGCATTCCATGAACTCATGATTCGCTGAGTAAAGAATCTACCCCTAACATCTGTCCTATACCTACATCCCCTTAATTTAAAGCTACGCCCCCTCGTAATAGCTGACTCCATATGTGGAAAAAGATTCTCATGGTCAACCCTATCTAAACCCCTAATCATCTTGTACACCTCTATCAAGTCACCCCTAAACCTTCTTTTCTCCGATGAAAATAACCCCAAGTGCCTCAGCCTTTCCTCATACGATCTTCCTACCATACGAGGCAACATCCTGGTAAACCTCCTCTGCACCTGTTCCAGTGCCTCCACATCCTTCCTATAGTATGGCGACCAAAACTGCACACAATACTCCAGATGCGGCCGCACCAGAGTCTTATACAACTGCAACATGACCTCAGGACTCCAGAACTCAATTCCTCTACCAATAACAGCCAGTACGCCATATGCCTTCTTCACAGCACTATTTACCTGGGTGGCAACTTTCAGAGATCTGTGTACATGGACACCAAGATCCCTCTGCTCATCCACACTACCAAGTATCCGACCCTCTGTCTTCTTCCAGCCAGCCAATTCCTAATCCAAACCTCTAACGCACCCTCAATGCTATACCTCCGTATTTTTTGCAGTAGCCTACCATTGGGAACCTTATCAAACGCCTTATTAAAATCCATATACACCACATCTACCGCTTTACCCTCGTCCACCTCCTTAGTCACCTTCTCAAAGAATTCAGTAAGGTTTGTGAGGCACGACCTGCCCTTCACAAAACCATACTGACTATCCTTGATCACATTATTTCTATCCAGATGCTCATAAATCCTATCCCTTACAATTCTCTCTAAGACTTTGCCCACAACAGAAGGGAGACTCACCGGCCTATAGTTACTAGGGTTATCCCCACTCCCTTTCTTGAACAAGGGAACCACATTTGCTATCCTCCAGTCTTCTCGCACTATTCCTGTAGACAACGAGGACATAAAAATCAAGGCCAATGGCTCTGCAATCTCCTCCCTTGCTTCCCAGAGAATCCTAGGATAAATGCCATCAGGCCCTATTTTCACCCTTTCCAGAATTTCTAACACCTTTTCCCTACATACCTCAAAGCCATCCTTTCTAATTAATTGTGACTCAATATTCACATCAGCAACAATGTCCTGTTCCTGAGTGAATACTGACGAAAAGTGTTCATTCAGTGTCTCTCCAATCTCTTCAGCCTCCACGTACAACTTCCCACTACTATCCTTCACTGGACCTATTCCCACCCTAGTCATTCTTTTATTCCTGACATACCTATAGAAAGCCTTTGGGTTTTCCCTAATCCTACCAACCAAGGACTTTTCATGTCCCCTCCTTCCTGCTCTTAGCTCTCTCTTTAGATCCTTCCTGGCTACCTTATAACTCTCAATCGCCCCAATTGAACCTTCACACCTCATCTTTGCATAAGCCGCCCTCTTCCCTTTAACAAAGGATTCCAATTCCTTATTAAACCACAGCTCCCTCACACAACCCTTTCCTCCCTGCCTGACAGGTACATACTTATCACGGACACTCAATAGTTGCTCCTTGAACAAGCTCCACATATCGATTGTGCCCTTCCCTCGAAGCCTACTTTTCCAAGCCACGCATCCTAAGTCATGCCTCACCGCATCATAATTTCCCTGCCCCCAGCTATAACTCTTGCCCTGCAGTGCACACTTATCCCTCTCCATCACTAGAGTAAAAGTCACCGAGTTGTGGCCACTGTCCCCAAAGTGCTCACCTACCTCCAATTCTAACACCTGGCTATCTATTGCTGGAGAGAATGTTTCCACTAGTGGGAGAATCCCTACAGGATAGTAGCAAATAAAACCAATGGGGAAATAGAGAAATGTCTTTACTCAGAATGGTTTGAGCTCACTACCACAGAAAGTGCTTGAGGCAAAGTTTAGGTACTTTCAAAGTATGTGTGAGAGAGAAAAAAAAATGAATAGAAAGATAACCTGAAAGATTGGGGAGGTGAACAGAACAGGTAGAAATGTGGGAAGAGCAAATTAACCAGCACAGTCTATTGGACCGAATGGCCTGTTCTTTAGGGATAGGAAATAAATGCTGGCCAGCCTGTGATACCTACATCCAACGAGTGAATAAAAAGGTCATTTTACTTCATCAGAAATTAGCTGTGCTACGAGTTTTGTATCACACAGTTACGCTTTGACCTGCCCTTGCCCAATAGGCTCTCAGAAAAAATTGTTTTTATTGTCAAGTAACACTCAGTTATAGTATCATTATGGATAAAGTACTATGATAGCCCTCGAAGAGGTGAAGTGCCCCTTTGCACGATTATGTCTGGCCTCACTACTGAATACAGAGATACTCCACACAGCTTCTGTTTGAGTTTACATTCGGGAAATCAGATTCACCAGGAAGTGGCAGGAGGGTGGAAGGCCATCAAGCCTACATCATTTTGTATGGTGACAGGGGTAACAGGATGTGTTAATTCTATATTAATTATATTTAATTATATGCTGATGAGTGGACATTAACTAGACTGTCATCTGTGCCCCTGCAAAAGGGTCATACTGAAAATTGTGGCTATTTTATGAGGATCTGTATGTTTGTAATTTTTATCTCTATAAAGAAGTGCTTAAAGATTTACTAGAGTCATAGAGCTGAACAGCATGGAAACAGACCCTTCAGTCAAGTTCATCAATGCCAACCAGATAACCTAAATTAATCTAGTCTCATTTGCCAGCATTTGGCCTATATCTCTCTATAATCTTCCTATTCATATATCCATCCAGATGCCTTTTAAATGTTGGAATTGTACCAGCCACCACCACTTCCTCTGGCAGTTCATTCTATAAGCACACCACCATTTGCGTTAAAAGGTTACCCCTCAGGTCCCTTTTAAATCTTTCCCCTCTCACCTTTTACCTACGCACTCTAGTTTTGAATCCCCTCACCCTGGGGAAAAGACATCGTTATTCACCCTATCCATGCCCCTCACGATTTTATAAACTCCTATAATGTCATCCCTCAGCCTCCAATGTTCCAGGGAAAATAGTCCCAGCCTATTCATCCTCTCTCTGTAGCTCGAATGCTCCAACCATGACAACATCCTTGTAAATATTTTCTAAACCTTTTCAAGTTTCACAGCATGTTTTCTATAGCAGGGATACCAGAATTGAACACAGTTTTCCAAAAGCGGCCTAACCAATGTCCTGTACAGCTATAACATAAGCTCCAAATTTCTTTACTCAATGCACTGCCTAATAAAGGCAAGCATACCAAACATCTTCTTCACTACCTGTGACTCCACTTCCAAGGAACTATGAATCTACGCTCTATGGTCTCTTTTTCAGAAGTTCTAGCCTTCAGCACTTTGCATTCTGGACCATTACAGGGACAGAATGACATTTGTACAGAACTTTTTCAAGATGTCCCAAAACACTCAACAGTGAGAAAAATGTCTGAAATATAATTACTATTGGCATGGATGAAAGAAAATACAACTGCCAATTCACACAGCATGCTCCCACCTTGATTCAAAAATGAACATTAGACATTAAACAAGATGAAATATTCTATCCTATAACACTTATCTGAGGACAGAAAAGGTTTCAACATCATACGTGAAAAATATTTCCCCAGCTTTTTCTGTTAGTGCATGCTAATAGAGGTGTATATGTTTGCTTAGATGAACAAGAGGAAATTCCCTGAGAATATGTCAATATTGGCAGGGATTCCCAGAAAAGGTTTATACAGAAAAAGATTGCTTCTTGAAACGTAAATAAAATGTGTTACTCTCAAAAGCAGTGCTCTGCAAATGCTCAGCATTTGGACTCATTGAATATCTCTTCTCCACAGATTTCAAGATTACTGCTTATCTCAACATCAAAACAGATGTAGAAGCCTTTGCACAGAAACTCTTCCCACTGTCCCCACCCCCTGCATCCAAAACCTTTATCAGTTGATTTTAAGCTTGAGTTATGATGCTTCTGGAATAAATAAGAAATGTGTGAAAAGCTGGCATATGCAAACATAATACTAAAATGAATTTTGTAAATAAATAGGGTAAAAGCAATGTAGGAAACTCAAACCAATCCCGGAAACAAAAGCTGCAACCATCCAGCTGGCCCGTTAATTGAAGGTTGCTTTGCCATTCAATGTGTACCCAAGGGTCGTTCCCTTTACATTTTTGCAAGGAAATAAATTCATTTTGTTCATCATACAGCACACCCTCATGTGAGACTCTTTGCATCCAGTTAGGGTGTGATAGATCAGAACTGATTTATTATTAAATATAGGCAATGAAATAACTTCAACCTTAGATCCACAGATCAGCAAATCATTCATTCACCAATAAACAGTGGCGTGGAATTTGAATGCAATACAAGCATGGAAGCTATAACAACAATCTCCTGTAATTATGCAGCAACTTTAATGCAATAAAATCCAACTGAGAGTCAGAATTCTGCAAAATAGAAAGAGGCCCTTCTGCCCATCATGTCTGCGTGGGTCATCAAACACCAGTCTGTTCAAATCCTATTTTCTAGCACTTGGTCCATAGCCTTCATTGCTATTTTATTTCAAGTATTCATCTAAACACTTCAAACACAGTGAAGGTTTCCATGTCTATTACCCTCTCAGGCAGCTAGTTTCAGATACCCTCAAAACTCTGGGTGAAAAGATTCTTCCTAAATAATCTTCAAGCTTCCTGCTTTATTACCTTAAATCTGTGCCTTTTCATTATTGACCCCTATACAAACAGGATCATATCTCCTTACTCTGGCACTTAATGCCTCGAATAGTAAAGACAAGAATCCTACATGCTCTGTCCATTAAGCAAATTTTGAATTGAATTTGCCACATTGCTCTGAATCCCATGGGCTCCTTCCTTCTTAAGCAATCTGGCATGCGAAACCTTGCCAAAACCCTTACTACTATCCATCCTAAATACATCAACTGCACTACTCTTATCTATACACCATGTCATGGCCTCGAAAAATTCAATCAATTTTGTTTGATGTGAAGTCCCGCTGAGAAAGTTAAAACGGTTATCCTTGATTAATCCTTGCCTCTCCAAGTTGCAATTAATCCTAGTCCTCAGACATTTTCCCCCCCAATAATTTCCCTACCACTGATATGATACTCACTGACTCATAGTTTCCTGGTTTATCCCTACCAGCTTTTTTGAATATTGGTACCATGTCTTCCTGTCCTCTGGTATTTTTCCTGCAGCCAGAAAGGATTTGAAGTTCATCGACAAAGGCCTTGCAATCTCTTCCCTTGTCTCCCACAGCAGGCTGAATACATCTCATAAATAAAAGCAAATTACTGCGGATGCTGGAATCTGAAACCAAAAGAGAAAAATGCTGGAAAATCTCAGTATATCGAGTCTAACTGACCCTTTGTCAAAGGTGAATACATTTCACCTGGCCCTGGGGTTTTATCCACTTGTAGCGCCACTAAAAATGATGATACCTCCTTCCTTTCTTTGCTAATTTGTTCAAACATATCACAGTCCTCCTCCCTGATCTCTAGTCTGACATTATCCTTTTTAATAGTGAACACAGATGCAAAATATTAATCCAAAACCTCAACTCCACCTTCTGACTCCGTACTTCGGTCCCAAATGGGCTTGACTCTTTCCTTTGTTATCCTCTTTTTGCTAATGAACTTATAAAACACCCTTGAATTTCCTTCATTTTACCCACCCTTTGCTCTCCTAATTTCTTTCTTAACTAACCATCCACAGTTGCTATACTCCCAGAAGTTCCACTGTTTTAAGCCCTCAGTACCTACCAATAGATTCTCTTTTTTACCTGATCCAATCCTGTACCTCCCTTGACATCCAGGGCTCTCTGGAACCAGTGGTCCCACCCTTCACCTTTACAGGAACACGTTGGTCCCACACATTCTCTACTGGCTTTTTGAATGCTGCCTGCAGGTCCAATGTACATTTTTTTCCAAGTAGTTGTTCTTAGCTCATGTTAGCCTGATCCCATCTGATCAAGGCACTTCACAGGAGCAATCTAAAGCAAAACATGACTCACCATGCAAGGAAATATGAGACAGATGACTAAACTTTTGGTCAAAAGGTAGATTTTTAGGTATGCCTTAAAGGAGAGTAGGCAGAGGGTTTAGGGAAGGAAATCTACAACTAAAAACGCTGTTACCAATGGTGTAGTGATTCAAATCAAGAGGTTTGTGGATACGTAAGGGTTGATGGGCCAGAGGCGATGACAGAGCTACAGAACAGAGGCTATAGATGGATTTGAAAAGTGAAAAGTACTTGAATTCAAGCAGTTCAATTCATTTACAACACCTTCAGTCTATGTGCAAGCTTGATCCCCAACCTTTCCATAGCCATTCATTTTACCACAGCATCCTGCTCACATGCCCATTTGCCTGTCCTCGGCATGCTGCAGTGCTCCAGTGAATCACAGTGCAAACTGGAGGAACAACATCTCATCTTCAGACTGGGCACATCCCAGCGTTCTGCATACGGAGTTCAACACCTTCAAACTGTGAACCAACTCCCATTCCTTCTGTTTCTTTTAGCTTTCTTTGTTACATTCTCTTTCACCATGTCCTCTCATCCCTCCCTTCACCCCAGTGAGGCTGTCTGCTCTTTCAACTCTGACAGTTACACACACTTGTTCTGTTATCTTACATTCCAATCACATAATCAGAACTATCAACATCTCTTCTCACGTTAGCTTGCTCTCTCCCCATGGATGCTGCCTGACCCACTGTGATCTCCAACATTTAGATATCTCTTGTTGGACATGGTCACAGCCTAGCATTTGCATGGCGCAAATGTTACCTACTATTGTCCAGGTCTTTCTGCATTTGGACATAGATGGTTTCTGTGTAATGATAAATAGTGCTGAACATTGTTCGCTGATGCTTACACATCCCATTTCTGGTTATATGATTTGGGGGAAGATCACAGATGATGCAACTGAAGATGGTTGGGTCCAAGAATTCCTGCAGGGATATCTTGGAATTAAGATAATTGACCTCCAATAACTCCAACCATTTTCCTTAGTGCTGAATAAGATTTCAACTAATAGGGTTCCCCCACCCCCGTATCATTGATTCTAGTTTTGCTGGGGCTCCTTATCACTTCAGTCAGTCAAATGTAACCGGGATGTCAAAGGCAGTCACCGTTACTTCATCTCTGCGCTTTTGTCCTTGTTTGAACCAATGATGTCAGGAGCTGAATGGCCCTGTCCCACCCAAACTGGGCATCACTGAGCAAGTTACTGCTGAGCAGGTGCTGCTTGCTTGACAGGATGGTTGATGGAATTGTCTTGCTTTTTGTGTGCTGTTCATATCTGAGCAATTGAGTTGTTGGTGGATGCCTATGTCAGAGCTGTACTTGAATATCTTGACTGGATTTGCAGTTAGTTCTGGTGCACAAGTCTTCGATACTATTGCCAGAGTATTGTCAGGGCCCATGGCCTCTGCAGTATCTAGTACCTTCAGCTGCTTCTTGAGATCAAGTGAATTGAATCGAATTGTTTGAAGACTGGCATTTGCAATGCTGGGGGTTTCAGGAGGAGGCCCAGACTTTACCCACTCGGCTCTTCTAGTTGAAAACTAATGCAAATGTTTCAGCCTGGTCTTTAACACTGATGTGCCGACTACGCTATTGCTGAGGATGAGGATACTTTTGGAACCTCCACCTAGACTTTGTGTTAGCTTCAACACAACTGAGAGGACTGCAGATGCTGGAGACCAGAGCTGAAAATGTGTTGCTGGAAAAGCGCAGCAGGTCAGGCAGCATCCTGGAGCTCCTTGGATGCTGCCTGACCTGCTGCGCTTTTCCAGCAACACATTTTCAGCTCTGATCTCCAGCATCTGCAGTCCTCACTTTCTCCTTGAAGATTTTAACCTACTGCGAATCCTCTTGCAAGGATGCCTTCCTTGAAGAAGCTCTCTTCCATTCCTGAAGAAGGGCTCATACCCGAAACATCGACTCTCCTATTCCTGATGAAGGGCTCATGCCCGAAACGTCGACTCTCCTGCTCCTTGGATGCTGCCTGACTTGCTGCGCTTTTCCAGCAACACATTTTCAGCTCAACACAACTGAGAGGCTTGCTGAAGGCTGCTAAGAATCAACTACATTGGTGCAGAGATGGCATCAAATGTAGGCCAGGCCAGATATGGATGCCAGGTTTCATTCTCTAAAAAGAACATTAGATGGGCATTTCCAACATGGTTTGCACCCTTAGACTTGCTTTTCAAAACAGACTTCAATTGAATTCAGATTTGAGCATCTACCATCATGATGGAGTTCGAGATTATTAGTCCAGTAACATTATTCCACTGTCACAGCCTCCCCTATTCACAACAAGGGCGGTGGAAATATTAGTAAATATTCCAACAAATTCCACTAATACAAACACTAGCATACCAACAGAATTTCTGATTCGCACAGCCAGCAGCATTTAATCAGTCTCATTTTCTAGCTTGATGGAAATACTTATGAATCATTCATCACATATGGCTTGCTGGCCTCTATTTATATGTAGCACGCAGGTCTGATAGGAGGGACTGAGCTAGAGTTTAGAAGGCTGAGAGGAGATCTATTTGAGATATTTAGCTTGCTAAAGGAGATTGACAAAGTAGACGCAGAGAGGATGTTTTCTCATGTTGGGGGCAATCTAGAATAAGGGGTCATTATTTCAGACCAAAGGGTGGCAGATATAAAGCAGAGATGAGGAGGAATTACTTCTCTCAAAGGGTTTTGAATCTATAGAATTCACTGCCCCAGAGAGTGGTGGACGCTGGATGCAGAATACATTTAAAGGGGGAGATAGACAGATTTTTAATCAGTAATGGGATAAAGGGGAATGGGGAGGAGCAGGAAAGTGAAGTTGAGGCCAAGCTGAGATCAGGTATGGTCATACTAAAAAGCGCACCGGCTGACTTGCCTACTCCTGCTCCTAGTTCTTATGTGAGCATTACTGAATACAGACAATATACTCCAAAGCACTCCTCCTCCCTATATTGTACTTGAATAACTCCTACAAAGGTGAACAAATCTGAAAGTGTCTCAGTCAAATAATGATACAGTCATAGGTAACAAACAATCTGTTATGAATATTTCTTAGGCATGATCTACATTTCAATCTTGGAGGATACTTAGGGGATGGGACGAGGGGGTGGGTGGGAGTGTGGGTGTTGGGAATTTCTGAGGGGAAGGGGTTTTTAGATGAAAGCCTGATAATTTCCAGCAGTTAGAAAATAAAACAAGATATTCAAGAAATGCAGGGGAGACAGAAGGAGATTGCAGCTGTACTGGTACATTGAAGTTGCAAAAAACAAATCACACATCACACTCGAGTCAAAACTGGATTGTCAAGCCAAGAAAAGGTGATTTTGCTGCTATATAAGGAATTGACCAAACTGAGTCTGGAATATCATATGCTGTTCTGGTCAACTGAAGGTTCAGAGCCAAATGATGATTCGGAACATCAGGAATTTGAGTTATTTGTAAAAGGTTAAAGACTTTGTGCTTTCTGTCTTTAGAAAGGACAAGATTTTAAGGTGATCTAATTAAACCTTCAAGCTTTTTTAATTGGAGATTATATTAAAGAGACAAAAATTCAAGGTGCCCACATTGTGTACTGACTACATTCTTACAAGTCAGTTAGGAACCAACATATGGTTCCTCAAATGTTACAGCTTTGCAAATTCTCCGCATCCTATAGTGGGAATACAAAGTTCATCAGCCATATTGAAAGATTATCAGTTGTTTCTGGTCATTTGGAGCAAGAATCAAGCAACAAAAATGACCAGGGTCAACCATCCATGTTCATGTTGATTCCACTGGTCACAATTCATTTTCAACAATGGAAGTTCTGCCCAGGTTCAATAAAATACAGCAAACCAACATGTCACCTCACATCTGACATTACATTGAACAATTTGAACCAAGCTGGTCAATATCACTTGTCCTTAAAGGATCAGAATATTTTGGGGAGAAACCAGAAAGAAGGAAAACATTGCTCATATCCAGATCCATTCACCCAAAAATCTTCAACCCAACCAAACAGATTAATCTGGTAAAGGCACGAGTGTGAAAATTAAATGGTCATCATGTGCTTAAACAGACTCAAATGCTTACATTATAACCTTAGCTCAGCTGGAAGAACTGACATTATCTGGGACTCGAACCATGTTAAATTGTGTTCTCTCTTATAAAGATTTCAAATCCAATCCACAACCAACTGTTCCAAACCATTTTGACATGTCTCAGACTAAAAAAAAACAAACTTAAAAAAGGAAATATAATTAATAAAGCAACTTCATAAGTTCGGTCATCGAATATGTTCGGTGGTTACACTCAAAGGTTCAGACATACACATTTTAAATCATTCTCACAACCAATCAAGATATCACTCCCAAATATCAAAACTTGGGCAATGCATAAGTTCAAATCAAATCAATAACACTTCAAGTAAGTAAAGCCCAAATAAATAAAAGGCTGAACTTTCAATAGGTTACTTTATATAGAATGATGCAGGCTCTCAACAAGCTATACTTAAAGAAATATTTACAATAAAACGCTCACTATAATTGTTTTAATTAATGGTTTACTACAATATTCTCCAAGGGAGGGTAACATTTTGTATCATACAGACGTTAACATGGATTTAACACCATACGGATAGTATCAAACATAAAGAAAAAGCCTAAAGTTGTGCAAAGACAGGAGTTGGATCAGAAAATTGAACAAAATATTAAAAACAAAGAATGATCCAAAATTAATAAAGAAGGAGAAGTTTGAGATGAAAGAAAGCTAACCAGAAATATAAAAACAGATGCAAAGAGTTTCCTTAAGTATACAAAAGGAAAAAAAGAGTTAAAGTGAGTGTTGGTCATAGAGAAAGCCGAACTTAAGGACTAATAATGAAAAATTAGAAAATAGCAGATGAGTTTAACAGGTATTTTGCATCAGCCTTCACTGTAGAAGGTACAAGTAACATCCCAGAAGAAGCAATATATAAGAAAATGAAGGGGGAAGGAGAAACTCAGGAAAACCCCAATCACTAGAGAGGTGTTACTGAGTAATTGTTAGAGCTTCAGGTCAACAAGTGCCTGGGTCCTGATGAAATTCATCCTAGAGTTTAAACAAAGTAGCTAGTGTGATAGTTGATACATTGCTTTTAGTTGTGAAAACTCCCTTCCGTCTGGGACAGCCTCATTAGTTTGGAAGATAACAAATGTATCTCCTTTATTCAAAAGTGGAAGGAGACAGAAAGCAGGAGATGAAGAATTGAACATTTGTCGTAGAGAAAACGTTATTATTAAAAAGGATACAACAGGCGCTTGGGTAAGTTCAAAGTATTCAGACAGCATCAACATGATTACGTGAAGCAAAAATCATGCTTGACCAATCTAGTGGAGTTCTTTGAGGAAGTAACATGTGTTATAAAGGAAAACTTGTGAATGTACTGTACTCAGGATTTCCAGAAGGCATTAGCTAAGGTTTCCTAAAGGTTATGGTGGAAAATAAAAGCTCATGGCTTAGGGGATCAAACATTGGCATGGTTAGACTATTAATAGACTAACACGAATCAGAGAATAAGTATTATTCAATCTTCTTCATGTCAGCAAGATGAAACAAGCGGTGTACCACAGGAATTGGTACTGGGACCTCAACCATATTCAATATACATACAATACAAATGTGAACATAGGAGATACAGTCAGCAAGTTTGCAGATGACAACAAAATTGGTGGTGTGGTGGAGAGCAAAGAAGTACCTTAGAGAACAATGGGACCTTGATCAAATGGGCCAATGGGCTGAGGAGTGGCAGATTGAGTTTAATCACGATAAATGTGAGGTGTTACATTTTGGTAAAGCAAATCAGGGTGGGACTTATATATTTAATGCTAAGGACCTAAGGTGCGTTGCAAAACAAAAAAATCTTGGAGTGCCTTGAAAATGGAGTCACAGATAGACAGGATAGTGAAGAAGACATTTTGTATGCTTTCCTTTATTTGTCAGTGCATTAAGTATCACAGAATGGAGGTCACAGCTGTACATGACATTGGTTAGGTCATTTTTGGAATACAGGTCATTCTGCTATAATTCACATTTTGACTACATGAAAAGGCTGTAACGTGACTGACAAATAGGGGATTATATTTTTAAAATGTGAACTTTTAAAATGTGTGTTGGTTATAATGTAATTACATTGCCAACACTTTAAGTGCTATTTTTATTGTGCAATTTTTATATACCATGGAGTCATACAGTAACGCAACCATTGCATTACAGAAGAAATGACTGTACAGCATTTAGTTCTGGTCTCCTTGTTATAGGAAATACGTTGTTAAATTTGAAAGGGTTCAGAAAAGAGTTATAAGGATGTTGCTGGGGTTAGAGGGTTTGAGCTGTATGGAGAGGCTGAATAGGTTGAGGCTATTTTCTTTGGAGTGACGGAGGCTGAGGGGTAATTTTACAAAAGTTTATAAAATCATGAGGGTCATGGATAGGGTGAATAGTCAAGGTCTTTTCCCCAGGGTAAGGTAATCTAAAACTAGAAGGCATAGGTTTACGGTGAGAGGGGAAAGATTTAAGGGGGACTTAAGGGGCAATGTTTTCACGCAAAGGATGGTGTGTAGATGTAACAAGCTACCAAAGTGGCATAGGCTGGTACAATTACACTATTTAAAAGGCTTCTTGGATCATATATGAATAGGAAGTGTTTAGAGGAATCTGAGCCAAATACTGGCAAATGGGACGAGATTTATTGAGGATATCTGGTCAGTGTGGATGAGTTGGAGTCACTATATGACTCTATGACCTCAATAAAACATAACAGCCTGACAGGACTTGACAGGGTAAATAACAGAACGATATTTCCTCTCATGGGACAGACTCAAACTATGCATATGAGGGGGAAAACTCAGACGGCAATCAATGTGTGGAATTCTCTTCCCCATCTGTATCACTGAATTTATTCAAGGCTGAGTTGGATAGATTTGGAGTCAACAGTTATGGGAAGCAGAGAAATTAAATTGAGATCATGAACAAACCAGTCCTGATCTTACTGAATAACATTGCAGGATTGAAAGGCTGAAAACTATTCTTCTGGTCCTAAATGATGAGATAAGAGGGATTACCTTTTATAGCAGGCAGAATTTGATTGAGTATATCATTAAGAAGCCCTAAGCAAACTGGGAATCAATGAAAATCAAGGCAAAAACTCTTCAGTGATTGGAGTCATTGCTAGCACAAAGGAAGACAGTTGTAGTTGTTGAAAGTCAAACACTCTGAATCCCAGGACATCACTGCGGGTATTCCTCAGGGTCTTAAGTCCCAACCAGCTTCAGTTGGTCCATCTTCCCCTCCATCATAAGGTTAGAAGTGGGGTTGTTATGCAGTGATTATACGATATTTAGCACTATTCATGACTCTTCAGATAATGTAGCAAAATGGGGACAACATCTAGCATTGGGCTGATACACAGCAAGTAAGACTGTGTCACACATGTGCAAGGCAATGATTATCTCCAACAAGAGAGAATCCAACAATTACCCTTTGATGTCGAATTGAGTTACAATCGCACAATCTTCCGCTATCAACATCCGGGGAGTTAACCCTTCTTTGACAGTACCTTCAAAAACTGCGGCTTCTACCACCTAGAAATTACAGGGTAGCAGACACCTGGGAACACCACCACCTGCAACCTCCCTTCCAAGCCACTCACCATCCTGACTGAGAACTATGGTGTTATTCCAATACTGTTACTCAGCCAAATTCTTGGGACTCCTCCCTAGCAGCACTGTGGGTGTACCTACATCCATGAACTGTAGTGTTTCAAGAAGGGTCACCTTCTTGAGGGCAATTAGGGATGGACAATAAACATTGACCTAGCCAGTAATGTCCATATCCTTTTTTGGAAAAGCCCATGCTCCTCAATAATTTCCATTTGCCCTCAGCGAATACAGTATGTATATTGGTTACCATAGAAACAGTCATTCTACCCTTGGAGTGGTGTAACATACTGAACACCAAGAAAGAAGAACTGGGGAAAACCTCCAGCAAAAGAAATTAAAAACAAAACAGAAGTTTGTCACTCAGGAGACATGTTATAACAACGTCGGCAGCTGCAATTCTACTTTTCCACCATCATAAGAAGTAAATGGGTGGCACGGTGGCACAGTGGTTAGCACTGCTGCCTCACAGCGCCTGTAGACCTGGGTTCAATTCCCGACTCAGGCGACTGACTGTGTGAAGTTTGCACGTTCTCCCCGTGTCTGCGTGGGTTTCCTCCGGGTGCTCCGGTTTCCTCCCACAGTCACAAAGATGTGCGGGTCAGGTGAATTGGCCATGCTAAATTGCCCGTAGTGTTAGGTAAGGGGTATGGGTGGGTTGCGCTTCGGTGGGTCGGTGTGGACTTGTTGGGCCGAAGGGCCTGTTTCCACACTGTAAGTCTAATGTAATGTAATTGCGGATCATTCTGGAAACCAACTTAAATGGGAACATCTGCCTTCTGCCTAAAAAATTCCCTCAAACAGGCATTGGAAAATAATATTATAAACAAACTGTTTCACTTTTAAGTTCAGTTTTAAAGTATTGCACATTGTATTGACTGCCCATCAGATTTGTGCCCTTTGAGAAACAAATGTATCTATTTACGTTCCTTTGTCTCTAAGTGTTACTTCATCTCGAGTAGAGCGTTCTGTATCAAGTTATTCATGTGAAATAACATCTGCATCTTTAAGAAACAGACCACAACTGTCTACCAGCTACAATATTCTGAGGTATGGCAGAGGAATCCATTCCACACTGCTACTGCTGCTAGGGTCTGAAAGTAAGAGGCAAAGCCCTGGAACAAACCTCAAGGATAGAAAAAAGGTAATTTTTTTAATTTAGTAAAATTACTCTATGGCACCTCTTATAACAGTAATTGATCCTTCTGGAATCAATTAAAATCTACTGTCACAACAAGAACCCTCTGTAGACCTGGGTCTCACTGCACCCCACAGAGATCCTATTGGCGGAATTTTCAGTACTATCTTCCACATCACATTTATTTGTTCTCATGCCACGGTGGCAAGTTTTAACTTAATTGAGGCTGTTATCAAAAGGAAACTGACTCTTTGTTCTTTCGTTTTGGTTTATACTGTTGCACCCATTCATGTTTCGGACGTTTCATAAAGGTGTATTACTCAATGCATGCTCAGCTTGTGTTTTCCCCAAGTGTTCCTGTTCACTGTCAAATAGGCATTTTCTATACACAGACACAAATCCAAAAACGCAAGTCTGGGTGGGTAATGAATGAGATAGTAAGCTATCTGACAGATTAGTTGACTTTCTTACCTGGCTCAAAAGTCCAGAAATACATTCTCAAGCTAAAGATAATCACAACTCTTGAACCAGAATGTTGTATCTAAGTAACATTACTCTGGAAATATATACTCAGGAATTTCTGCTAAATACTGGTTTTGACAAGTCAGTCCTACACATCCTATATCAAAAAATATCATAAGCATTTAAAAATACAATAACCCCACCTGTTTTGGTTCAATGTCAGGGAACATGTTCCTATCTTCCTAGCAATTTGTCACAGGTATTTCGGTCCTTCCTGGACCCCATTGACCTCAGTGAAGAATTCTATAAACAATATGGCAAAGGTAAATTACAGAGAGCAAAATCAGCCCCATTGAGATGAATCTCAAGCCTCTGGATGGCTTTGGTTATAGCTATGGCAATCAGTGAGGTAAATAAATACTCATCATTGCCATCTCCGCAGATGTGTCATGCCTGCTGGAGATGTAGGTAAAAGGCTACAGGTTTTCTGCCATTCTGCCATTCATTTAGACCTTGGTCTCTGTTGCTGTAGGCTCTAACTCATGTGTGCTACATGAATGACTGACTTCCACAGTGAAGAAGGTTACCTCACGAGTACAACGGGATCTTGATCAGATGGGCCAATGGGCTAAGGAGTGGCAGATGGAATTTAATTTCATTAAGTGTGAGGTGCTGCATTTTGGGAAAGCAAATCAGAGCAGGACTTATACACTTAATGGTAAGGTCCTAGGGAGTGTTGCTGAACAAAGAGACCTTGGAGTGCAGGTTCATAGTTCCTTGAAAGTGGAGTCGCAGGTAGATAGGATAGTGAAGAAGGCGTTTGGTATGCTTTCCTTGATTGGTCAGAGTATTGAGTATAGGAGTTGGGAAGTCATGTTGCAGCTGTACAGGACATTAGTTAGGCCACTGTTGAAATATTGCATGCAATTCTGGTCTTCTTCCTATCAGAAGAATGTTGTGAAACTTGAAAAGGGTTCAGAAAAGATTTGCAAGGATATTGCCAGGAGGATTTGAGCTATAGGGAGAGGTTGAATAGGCTGGGACTGTTTTCCCTGGAGTGTTGGAGGCTGAGGGGTGACCTTATAGAGGTTTATAAAATCATGTGGGGCATGGATAGGATAAATAGACAAGGTCTTTTCCCAGGGGTGGGGAGTCCAAAAATAAAGGTTTCAGATGTGAGGGGACAGATATAAAAGGGACCCAAAGAGCAATCTTTTCACACTGACGGTAGTGCATGTGTGGAATGAGCTGGCAGAGGAAGCGGTGGAGGCTGGTATAATTACAGCATTTAAAAGACGTCTGAATGGGTATATGAATAGAACAGGTTTAGAGAGTTATGGGCCAGGTGCTGTCAAATGGGACTACATTAGGTTGGGATGTCTGGTCGGCATGGGTGAGTTGGACCCGAAGGGTCTTTTTCCATGCTATACATCTCTATGACTCTACAACTCTCTTTGTCTGATTTGAGTTTGCTTTCTTGCTTTCTTTTCTTGAGCTTTTACCTTGCTGAGGTACCTGCCTGAGTAATTATTCTGCACTGTCAAAGCCAGCCAAACTAGTTTAAGTTCAATTCAGTAACCTGCAAAGTTTCTTCCAGGGAAGACAAAGATCGAAAGGAGTGGAAAAATGGCAATCAAGCTTCAAACGATTTCAGGTGGCTTTCTCATTAAGAAAAAATAGGAAGCTCCACAATTACAAGTTTTAATATTTCAAACATAGGCAAGTTTGTCCAAACAAGCTTCCTTTAATTCAATGGCTGGTTGACAACCCCTTGAAATTATAGTACGAGCTAATGTAGCTCAAGACAATTGTAGTCTTCAAGAGCCAATGTTTAAATTGTAATACTCTACCTAAAATGCATGTCTTTCCCCATTTTGACCATGACAGTTGCCTCAAAAAGGCAAGGGTGGACTGCCAAAACCAAGATCTAAAGCCTACACAGTCAAATTAATTTGAAGACGAGAAATGATAGCAGAAATAAGAACAGATCAGATACTTAAACAACCAGAATGCAATTAAAACTTGAATCTGTTGGCAGAGATTCGACGTACTTTAATTATTTAACAACTTCTTGCAGTTATTGACAAACAAAGGGAGATGACAGCCTCGTAGTATTATCGCTAGACCGTTAATTCCAGGTTATGTTCTGAGGACAAGGTTTCAAATCCCGTCACAAAAGATGGTGGAATCTGAATTTAATTTTTAAAAAACCTGGAATTAAGATTCTAATGATGACCATGAATCCATCATTGATTGTCAGAAAAATCTATGTGGTTCACTAATGCCCTTTAGGGAAGGGAACTGCAATACTTACATGGTCTAGCATAAACATGACTCCAGACTCACAGCAATGTGGTTGACTCAACTGCCCTCTGGGCAATTAGGGATAGGCAATAAATACTGGTTTAGCCAGTAACACCCACACCCTGTGAATGAGTAAAAGAAAATTTGTCTTTTTGAATGGAATAATCAGAAATTTTCATTGCAGAGTCTCAACATGAGATCACCCATCAAACTTACTGTTTTAATAATAGAACTAAAGAAATGTGAGTTGTCCCAGTCAATATTTTCCCTCAATCAACATCGCACCAAAGAAATGTCACACTGCAGTTTATTGCTGAAATGAGAGGCAAGCTGCTCTTGTCCTCATCAGAACAAACAGACATTCCTCTGTGCAAATATTGTGTACATATTTCCTAATCACAACAATGACCACTCTTCAAAATACTTCACTTGTAAAGTAGTTTGAGATATTTGGTGCTCATACAGTGTATTTTACAAGTCATATTTTTCATTTTTGCACACAGTTTTAATAACCTTTAAGGATGGTAAAAACCAAATCAGTCACAGTCACAGACACTATACCTAAGCATTTCTGTATGTCCAAGCAGCTGCTTGGGCCTTGGCAACTTACTACTGGCTATCGACTTTGAATAAATCCCTTTAATCTCGTTTCCAAATCAATCTTGCCTCGTTTCCTTGACAGATTTGCATCCTTCATTCATTTTGCAATGTCACAAGGGAGAATAATCTTCAAAATACGAGCGTTCACATTTCCATCTCAGGGACTCTGTGTGGCAAAAATATCCCAATACAGACCAATCCATGAAATAAAGTAATGTCATTGTCCTCCTCCCTCAATTGCACTGTGGGCCTATGTACATTGTAAGGATGCCAGCAGCTCATTACTACCTTAGAGGGAAACAAATGCTGGTTTAGCCATCAGCAGCCATGTCTTGTGCTAGAATAAAGAGAATTCTTGCTCCTCCATCCTTCGAGTAAGGAGAGAGATTTCCTTGCTCCTGCCACTGTCAGAAATTTGAAAAGTATGTTGTAACTGCCATTTGCCCATTATTCTCCCTGACCTGTTGAATTTAATGAAAGATTAGGACTTAACTCATCAACAGAGGTATCTCGACACAAAGCATTAATATAAATATTCATTAATAATTCCATGACAGTGTAAATGTCCAGGCTTCAGATGAGTCACAGAAATCATGGGAACCTTGAAGTGAAGGGAGGCTTGCAACAAATTCAATCGCAACGCTTCCCATTAATGGGTACTCTCACCTACTTACAAAAACAAATCCCTCATAGAGTACCATCCGGACCCTCGCTCAGAATCTCTGCAGTTTAGTCCTTACCAAGTCCTACAGAGGTGACATTGCCATTTGACTAACATGACATTCAGATCCATACACATTCTTTTTACTGTAGAAAATGTTGCAGATCTTGTTAGTTGAGTAGAATCTTAAAATAAGATTTTTCTCCCCATCTTTCATGAGGTGTTGAAATCGCCGACAAAAGGCAAGTAGTTACTCTCCACCTTTATTTGCCCTTGAGAAGTTAGCTGGAGAGCGGATGGATTCATTGGTTGTGATCTTCCAAAATTAGCAGGAGTTTGGAAAGGTCCCAGTGAATTGGAAAACCACAAATGTCTACTCAAGAAAGTAGGGAGACAGTAAGCAGGAATTCATAGGCCAATTCGCGTAACACATCATTGGGAATATGCAGCATTTTACTATTAAGGAATATTAGCTGAACATTCAAAAAAATTATAATGCAAGGCAGACAACATACTTACCTTGAAAGGGAAAACAAGGTGCTTGACAAATGTATTAGAGTTCTCTATGGATTTAACAAGCAATAAGGAAAAAGGAGAACAAGTGGATTTAAAATAACGTATTTGGGATTCCAAAAGGCATTCATTAAGGAATCTCATCAAAGATTACTACACAAGACCCCGGAGTTTTGAGGATGACAAAGAGCATGGATACATGAATGCCCAATGTAACAGGAAACAGAAACATCAGGGTCAAAAAGACATTTTCAGGCTGTCACAGGAATCAGTGCTTCAGCCTCAAATATTTACAAGTGTCGCAGTCACCTAGATGAAATAACCCTGTATTGCGGCCAAATTTTCTGGTGATACAAAGATAATTTGGAAGGCAGATTGCAAGGAGGACAAAGAGTTTGCAAATGGGCACTGATAGTCAAGTGAGTGTGGGCAAAAATTTGACAGATGCAAAATAAGGTGGGAAAAAGTGTGGAAACATCTTCTCAACATCCACTCTGTCCAGGCCATTCAATATTTAAAAGTATTCTATTGACAGTAACATTGAGGAGGCAGGGTGGCTGCAGAAGAATTTGGACAGGTTAGGAAAGTGGTCAAAGATGGAGTACAACATGGGCAAGTGTGAGATCATGCACTTTGGTAGGAAGAATAGAGGCATGGACTGTTTTGTAAATGGGGAGAAAATTCAGAATTCGGAAGTGCAGAGAAATTTGGGAGTTCTAGTCCAGGATTCTCTCAAGGTAAACTAGTAGGTGAGTCAGAAGTTAGAAGGCCAAATGCAATGTTGGCATTTATTTTGAAAGGACTTGAATATAAAAGCAGGAGTGTACTTCTCAGACTCTGGTCAGACCACATTTGATATATTGTACACAGTTCTGGGCCCCATATCTCATGAAGGATTGAGCATGCTCAGAGGAGATTCATGAGAATGGTCCCAGGAATGAAAAGCTTAACATGTGAGGAACGTTGGAGGACTCTGGATTCATACTCAAGAGTTTAGAAGGTTTAGAAGGGTTCTAATTGAAACATACAAAATACTGAAATGGCCTGGACACAGTAGAGGTTGGGAAGAGACTAGCGCTTGAGACCACAGCCTTAGAGTAAAGGGAAGATCTTTTAGAACAGAGATAAGGAGAAAGTTCTTCAGCCAGAGAGTGGTCAATCTATGGAATTCATGCCACAGATGGCTGTGGAGGCCAGAACATTGAGTATATTTAAGAGTGAGATAGATATGGTCTTGAGTATCGAGGGGATCAAAGGTTAAGGGGAAAAAGCGGAAGAATGGAGTTGAGAAACTTAACAAGATTGAATGGTGAAGCAGACCTGATGGGCTGAATAGGGTCTAGATTAGAGTGGTGCTGGAAAATCATAGCAGGCCAGGCAGCAAGCCCTTCATCAGGAATGAGGCAGGGAGCCTCCATGGAGCCAGCACCACTCAAACCTAGACTCTGATCTCCAGCATCAGTTGTTCTTATTTTCATCTAGTTGATGGGTTGAATAGCCTAATTTCTGCTCCTTTGTCTTATGGTCTTACTCCTTCAAAATCTGATCACCATGATGTAACGCACCAGTTATTTTGAATAAAGTAACTTTTTTCCTTCCTGATGGAGGGCTCCTGCCCGAAATATCGATTTTCCTGCTCCTCCGATGCTGCCTGACCTGCTGTGCATTTCCAGCACCACTCTAATCTTAAACATTTTTTCAATCCCACCAACACCTCAGAAAAAGGTTCTGAGCGAAGAGAGTGTCAGTAAACTCTTGAAACTGTAAGCTGATAAAAACAAGTGGAATTGCAAAGCCCGAATTTGAACTGGCTATGCTACCATCTTATTTTCAGTCTGAAACGCAATACTGCCTTGCGTGACAGCAAAGTGTAGATATGAAGCAATTTAGCCCAAGAGTGAAATTTGCATGCATTACTCTATCATTTAAATGGGACATGGTATGACATTAAGAGAGAGATCCTCTGCTACTGGACTGCACAGGACTTTAGCAACTGATGTACAATACATACAATGTATTGCATAAGTTACATAGGAGACCTGGCCAATACTTACATCTTGAGAACAATTGAAAACAAATTATCTGGTCATTATCACTGTGTAATCTGTCAGAGCTTGCTATGAAAAAATTGGTCACTATGTTTTCTACTTATAATAGTGATTGAACTTCAGAATTAGTTCATTTAAAGCACTTTAAAACATCTTGACATTGTGAAAGGGGGTGCATAAATGTAGACCTTTAAAAATTTATGAGACCAATGTAACAGAAATATAGAAATAACCTAATGCTCTTAAGTTTTCTCAAGTTATGACAGATGTAACTGATGGCTGACAGTGGCATGCAAGACAGCACTGGGAAATAAACTGAATGTATGAACCAATAACAAGCATCATGCCCTTTAGCGTTGTCTATAAAACATAGAAGCGAGTTGTAGATCAATTAGGCTCCCATTACACAAAGCTCCATCAAATCTATATAAAAGATATTAAAATACATTGTCATAGAAAGCAGAGAACTGTTTGTTAGAATTTTGTAATGAAAACAACTCACATGTCAAAATGGTGTGAGTTTCAAATAAATTGTAATCAAGAGCCTTGGATTAAGAGAAACATATGTTGACAATGATTTTCTGGCCAGCTCAGGAGAAATGCAGTTTGCATGACATTGTAAGAATCCCTTCCAGTTTTAATAGTACCATTAGTGTGATTTTATTTTAAGCGAATTTCCCATCGTAGTACTTGGTTTATGATTCTTGCACAGGAAATTAGATCAAAGTTCAGAAGCCTTAGCAATGATCATGACAGAGATTTATCGCTAAAATATTGATCAAAGTGCAGGCAAGTTTATTATTCCATATGCATATGCATGATTATTTAAAGCTGTCAGGGTGGTGTACCAATTCTGAATTGCACAGAAGAGAATAGGAAAGACTTAGTTGCCCGTTTCAGTGAGTTGCTGCTCTCAGCCATCTTTGGTCAGGGACAAGGGAGAACCTGACTACCTGATCAATGCACCTGGAAGGAGGGAAGAGTAAACAGACAGAGAGCGAGAGAGAGAGAGCGAGAGAGAGAGCGAGAGAGAGAGGGAGAGGGAGAGAGAGAGAGAGGGAGAGGGAGAGGGAGAGGGAGAGAGAGAGAGAGAGAGACATATTGTGTTCTTTTCCCAAATACCTTCTGGCAGCTAAGTAAAGAGCAATGACGCCAAAACTTTGGAGGCATAGCATTCATAGGCAGGGTCTGGGTGCGTAACCTCAGCAAGACCCATACAAGAGGAAAAGAAAACAGTCCTTAAAAATTAAATATCCTAACTGAATAAATATTTGATTCTCTTTTGGACTATACTCTCTACCACAGACTGGATTTAAAAATTATCCCATGTGGTCCATTTTGAGATATAACAAGCCTGATAGGGAGAAAATGAGAAAGGGAGGGATTGTCCTTTTTAAGTTACAGACTCAACAATATAATTAAGACTAATTAAGTGAAAAGTTCTCTTTTGTTTTAAAAAAAAGATATTATCAAAATAAAAGGAATTTTGGAACCATTTGGCACTGGATACAGGCAAGAAGAATCTATTAATAGACTTAGCAGTCCTTCACATTTAACAATCAATCCAAATAAACATTCCCAGTGAGAATTAAGTTACTGAAAACATTCTTTTTTAGTTCCAGATTTTCATTGTAGCTGGCAAAGAAAGTTTCCCAAGCAAATGTCTGCAACTGTATACAAAAAAAAGCATACAAGTCAACATGTAAGTAACATATAATCTTTAATCATGTTGGTATGTGGGTTTTTTGCATCATTTAATTTTAATTTAAGCTTTGCTGTCCATTTATATGTCATTGACATCAACTTAGATCCAACAAGAGAAGCCAGTTTAAAAATAAACACAAATGATGTCTGTTATTCTTAAAAACTTTTAAACTTTTTTGATGAGATTTAAATCTAGCTTTTTTCATTCATACTAGGATTTTCAGTTTAAATGAAAATCTAAAAAAAAAGATTCAACTAAAATTGCTGACAAGTTTGTCTCAAACATACCTGAGATGGGATGCTGTTTATATATCACATAGTTTGTATTTTCAACAAATTAAATACTTACAGATGCCACATTAAGAGTACAGTAGATTATAGAGCAGTAGAAAAGCAATTTTCCAGTACAGGGCAAAAAAACCCACCATTTTATTTATGAGAAAATATTTCTAACTCATTTGTTTTTAAGCAAAAACTTCATTTGGGAAATAACATTGCTTGATCTTAAAAATGTCAATATTAATAACAGTTCTAAATGATCAAGCACAATCATTCCACCACATGAAATCTATGTCCAAACTCTGTTGTGTTGCTTGAATGCATATTGAATAAGTCCCATCAAAAAACCTTCATAGATGCAAAAGAGTTCAAAATAAATCATGAAACTTTATTTGAAAAGAGTATTTTTCTAAACAAGCTCCATATTTCTCTCTGTTTATTTCACCATTTTGCTGGTCCAGCATTTTTATTTTAATTTAAATTGGCAAAGAATATTGTGCAATGGTAAATCAGCTCTTCTGATGTCTGACTGATTCTTGGAATAAACATGGAATTGCTGTTACTCATAGAATATACTTGTTGTGGTGGATCAGAAAATCTGTTAGACAAAGAAGCTTGTTCCAGAAAACAGCCTACCTTGGGGCGTGGGACTGATTTCACTTTGTAAATTTCTTACAAAGTTTAAAAATTGCTAAGGAGGATGCAACATGACAGACAAAAAGCAAAAATAATTAGATGCAGCCAAGTACAACAAAACCTGGCAACGGGAAAAACAATCCTTTCAAGGCATAGCAAATAAACAAAATTAATTAATTGATAGGTTGGCTTGTTTCAACCAATCAGAATAATTCTCAAACTGGTTTCATTTTGATTTGACAATGCCCACACAAAAGCAAGTCACACTCAACAATAATTACTCAATTTGACATTACGATGTCACTAATCTTGACATATTCTTTCTATAGTTAAGTATTTTACAATCTCCTGGATTTTAATGTTTACACCATTCAACCAACATTTCTGTATGTCCTTCCAAAAGCAAGACAACAACAGCAATTTTTATTTATAAATACTTCACAAGCGGAGATATTAGGCCAGGGGACCAAAAGTTTGATGAATGAGGTAGGCTTTAAGGATTTTCCAAAGGAAGGAAAGCAATATAAAGGTTAGGGTGGGAATTTCAGATCATGAAAGGCACAGCAGTCAGTGGTGGGAGCGCTGAACACCAGTTCTACAAAATAGGCCAGAACTGGAAAAAGGTAGAGCTCACACAGCTTGGAAGGGATTTGAAAACAAGTATTTACTGGACTGAGAATGAATGTAGATCAGCAAGCAGCCAGGAATGATGAATGAACAGGACTCAGTACGAGTAGGGCAAGAGCAGAGTTTTGGATGAACTCAAACTCACAAAAGGATGCAAAGTGGGAGCTCAACCCCAGGACAGGTGTGGGTGAATCAAGTCTAAAGATAAATAGAACATGGATGAGGGTTTAAGCTGACAAGTCAAGGTAGGAGTGTGGATGGACAATGTTCATGATGATGAAGTAGGCAGATTTGGTGATGGTAGGTACATTGAAATAGAAGGCTTACCTCAGAACCAATAGGATACCAAAGCTGTGAAAAATCTGGTTCAGCCACAATTGTCAGGAAGAGGGTGAAAAGACTGAATGGAGTTTGTGGTGGGATCCACAAACACTGGCCTTCTTTTTCACTACATTTGATAAGAGAAATGCCTTGCTTATCCAATGTTGGAAATCTGACAAGCAAAGTATCAAATCAAAGGACTTGAAAAGCAAGTTAGGTAGTGGGGAGGTGAAGCTAGGTGTCAGCAGCTTGCATGTGGAAGCTGACACAGCATTTATACCTGAGCAGTAAGTGGATGCAAAATAAGAAAGTGCCAAGAATCAATTCCAGAGTGTTTGTGGGATGGCCAGGCAGGAATGTGAATAGAAGCCGCTGTTGATGATGATCATCTATGAGGTCAATCCCACCCATACAAAGGTATTGGAGCAGGCTCTTTAGATCAAAAAGGCTGCAGCGAAGTAGAGAGGAATGAGGAGGGATAATTTATCATGATCCCATTGTGACTCTGTTAAGGGCTGTGTAAGGGCTGTGAAGGCATTCAAACATGGAGCTGTTGGAAAGATTAACATTGACTTGGGAGACAACAAATAATGTAGGCCAAAGACATCCAATCCTAGCTCTAGAATGAGGTGCCCAGAGCCAATATCCAATACAAATGGTTCAGAAGATAATCAAAGATGCAACAATCTGATGCATTTTGCAAAGTTGCAACCCTTCGGTGGCTAAGCGTACTGACGCAGATACCAAGTTTACCCAGCCTCAACTACAGCAGTGCTAGACATGTCTTCTCCGTCCTCGTGTTTAATTTCCTATGCTGATTACGACCCACTAGGCATGCACAGTGTATGTGCTGGATGGAATCAAATTCTGTTAGAATGTCAAATAGAGCAAAGTTTAATACTAACTACCCAGGATTACACGCAAGGAACAGTGAACAGATTATGGAAACAGGTCCCAGGTTGAGCATTCATGGCAAGAGGCTGGGAAGGATCATAAGAGACTACTACTACAGGAGGAAGCAACAAGTCAATGTATTGCCAATCAAAAGATGGATTATGCAGTCAAAGATCACAAACAATGAAAGCTCCGATTTTCCCATTCTGGCGATACACCCGAAAGTTTTGAAAAACACTAATCCACAACAGACGGTTATGAAAACCTCCTGAAGTAACGCTGCATCGACAACACTGTTGCAAATTTCTGACTCAAAATGTAGCAATGCATAGTCCTCATGTCCGGACTTTAGGAGGTAGACGGGCGCAGATCGGGGAAGGCTTAGTTACCCCATGCTGTTACTTTCGCGGATACCTCCTTGCGGTTTAAGTCGTTCACCACCGAAAGAAATGGCAAGCTTTCAGGCCGCCAGAATATGTTTTTTTTTAGGAATGCCATTTTGGGAATCAATTCAGACCCCGGTTTGGTGCCCTAATCTCCGCCAACGAGTATCAATTCCCAAAGGCAAGAAAATATTGTACTCACGTTCCCAGGACTTCTTTGAACTCGTACGCCACTTTAATTTCCTCTTTCTTTTTCCATGCTTTGTCCATCTCTCCTAAAGGCATCCTCTCCTATATCTTTTCAGAGAGAATGCAGCTCCTTTCACTGTACAAACAGGGAGGAGGGAGGAGGAGGAGAATCATATTAGATATACTTTGCATTAGAAAAAAATATCCGTCTCAAAAGCAGCAACAGCGGTTCAGCAATAGATCAAGTCTAGGTTTCAATGATCAAAGCTTCAAGCAATACAGGAATAAAAAACACTTGACAGGTCCAGGCTTGCTTTCAGAGATACACACATGAATATGATCATTCTTTTTAAACAGACGAAGCAGATTTAAAAAAAACGTCAAGAATACTAGCAGACAGCAGCCATGCTCATCCAATAAAATCATAACCCCAAACAAAGTGCAAGAACTGCTTTGTCGCCTACCTCAAGTTGTGAATGTATGGTGCACAGTGTGAAAGCTTGCAGCCTGATTCCTCTGTGTGCCCAGATCCCCTCTCTCTGCGTGTGGAGCCCAGCTCTGTATCTATAGGAGGGAGTCCTCAGAGCACTCGCTCTACCCAGCGCCTGCACTCGGCTGTTGCCGCATTGACGTCAGCTCCCGACCAGAAATGGGCGGGGCATGGCTGCCGGTTTTCCGCCAATCAGAGACAATCGAGGGGGGCGCTGCCCCCGGTCGCCGCTCCGGCCTATGGTGAGCCGAGGAAGGCGCGGGCTGACCAATGACAAAGAGCAAGGAGGCAGCGGGCGCCCGAGTGAAATCGCTCATTGAAAGAGAGTCTCATTCATGAATTTGCTGCTAGCTTCCATCAAAGGTCATTGACCTGACTTGCTACACTCTACTCTCTCGCTCGCTCTATCTCTCTGTAGATGCTGCAAGGCCTGTCGAGTCTTCCCAGCATTTTCGATATAATTTCAGATCCACCCATTCTTAAAAAAATGCCACTGGACTCAAAGCATTATCTCTTTCTGTTCCCACCGATGCCTCCCAGTTTCTCCAGCAGGTTCTGTTTTGGTTTCACAACAAATACTGAAGTGTTCATTGCACAAAGCAGACTATGACTCGTTTGGCACGCCATCCACCACCTTCAACATTCACCACCAACGCACAGTGGCAGTAATTCAGCCAGGCTCCTTGGACAGCACCTTTCGATCTAGAAGGGTGAGGCAGCAGCAGACGCATCGGAGCACCAGCAACTCCAAGACACGCATCATTCGAATGTGGAATTATCTCATGCAAATTAGAAGCAGGAGTGGCCATTCGGCCCTCAAGTCTGCTCTGTCATTCAATAAAATCATGGCTAGTCTGATTACTCTACAATCCACAAGTAGTATGTTGGTCTTCATTGCAACAGGGTTTGAGTAGAGGAGGAATTAAGTCTTACTACAGTTGTGTAAGACCAAGGTTGGATCACACTTGGAGGCAGTTTTGGCCTCCTTACCTAAGAGAATATGCATAGGCCATAGAAAGAGAGAGAGCAGCAGCAGCAGAGGTTCACCAGACTGATTCTTGGGATGGTAAGTTTGTCATATGATGAAAGACAGGGTTGACTGGATCTGTATTCACTGGACTTTAAAAGACTAAGAGGGGATCTCATTAAAACTGTCAAAGCTGTGACAGAGCTGGGCA
Organism: Hemiscyllium ocellatum; assembly: GCF_020745735.1. NCBI lineage: Eukaryota > Metazoa > Chordata > Chondrichthyes > Orectolobiformes > Hemiscylliidae > Hemiscyllium > Hemiscyllium ocellatum. The sequence goes on along the minus strand of NC_083414.1, from coordinate 19,968,267 downwards.
GACTTGGATGCAGGGATGATGTTTGCCCGGCAAGTGGATCCAGGACAAAGGGTCACAGTCTCAGTGTTGAGGTAAGCCATTTCCAAGTGAGATCAGGAAAGATTTCTTCATTCAGAAGTTGAACCTCTTCAGTGTTCTCCCTTTTCTCCTCCACAGAAGGCTATAGAGATGAGTCACTGAACATATTTAAGAAAAAATTAAGGAGTGTGGGGAGAGGTGGATACACAGTGTTGAAATAGAGGATCAGCAGTGATCTTGTTTAATGATGGAGCAAACTCAATGGGAAAAAAAGCCAAATCATGCTATTTTCTGTTTCTTTCCATGATAACCTTTTACCTCTTTGTTCATCAATATTCACGCATTGGGATACCCAAATTGCTCTGCATCTCAGAGTTCTGCAAATTCTGTCATTTAAAATAATGAGCTTTGTAAAAAAGAAATTATTCCAGCAAGAATAACAATTCACTTTTTAATCACATTATGCTCTGTTTGTCAGATCTTTACTCACTCACTTGATTCATTTATCACTCTTTGTAGCCTCCTTGTTAACTCATCTCAATGTTTATTTCTACCTATATTTGTATGATCAGCAAACTTAGTGACCATTCTGTTTGTCCTTTTATTCAAGTCATTTACGTAGCCCTTCCTTTCACTATCTTGGTATCAAAATCCTGGAATTCCCTCCCTGATAGCACATGGATTGCCATGGTTCAAGAAGGTGGCTTACCATCACCTTCTCAAGAGCAATTAGTGATGAGCAACAAATGGTCTTCTTTCTAGAAATATACACATCATACATTAGAGTAGAATAAAGTCTTAATCAGCAAATATGAGTAGAGGTACATCAATATCAATCTCAAATAATTGCAGTAATTTGTTTTCATATTACTGTTTAATTCACCACCTTTTCTCATTCAGGAATTCCTAACTTGAAGATATTCTACTCATCCCAGTACTTAAACTCTATTACATTTTTAGATTTTCCAAATTCTTAAGAAAGTGCATGAACCTGAAAAATAAACTCAACTGCTCTCTCCCCAGATGTCACCTGACCTGCTGAGTATTTCCAGCACTTCCTGTTTTGCTTCAACTCTCCAGTACCTGCAATTTTTTTGTTTTCTTTTAAACATGTTAACATCCTGATCTTTTTAGGCTAGTGTATTAGCTTCCCCTTAATGTTCCTTCAGCTCAGAGGTTTGAGGACAGAAAGCCATTGCGTCGCCATTTACCTGGCCACTTGGACAAGTGCAAGAGCACTATCTTGCAATCACTGTTGCCTGAGGTTCCTTCTTTTATGTACAGAGGCCCATGCATTGATCTCAGCCAAGTCAACCACGTTTGCATCTTACACCAGTGGCAAAATCTGTCACCTTTTGGAATCTGATGATTCAATAGCATGCCAGCAAACATGTCAGCCAAGAACTAGAAAGTACCTGGCACTTTCAGCTCCAAACCTGTCTCCCTTTTGGGATAAAAACTTAAAGCAATTAATCAAGAGAAGATAGCTGTACATTTATACCTTTCCAACCACATATGACACCATCCATGGGAGCCTTCTTTCATGTAAAGATCTCCTGCATTTGTTTTATGTATTTATAAATTCATAGACAGCCAGAACATCTGTCTGCAAATAACACCCGCAGAGAGACCACTGACTGTGACTAGGATACAGTTAAGTTACTGTATACTTGTAGTGCCTGCATCCAATTCAGAAATGGGAGTGTCGCCAGAGGACTTGGGGATTGCAAATGTTGTGATCCTATTCAACAAAGGGGCAAGAGATATAGTTAAAAGTTCAAGTCAAATCTGCCCATTGTGGAAAATTGGTGAGACATTAATCTCTCACAAAATGAATTGGAAACTTGAAAAAATATGGGTAAGTAAACGAACGCCATCCTGGATTTTCAATATTTGAATCAATTCTTTGACAAAATGGTGGAGAAAATGGTTGAGACTCGTATGGATGATATTGCATATATGCTCCATCAAAATGTGTTTGACGAAGCACCACACTAATCTTGCTGGCTAGATTACAGCTGAAAAAGACAATGGCTGTGTGGGAGATGAAATTGGCTACAGGACAGAAAGTAGAAAGAAATGATGAATGTTTACTTTTCACATTGGAATGAGAGTGCACTTGTGTTTACCACAATTGGTGTTGTTTGACTCATCGTTTAAATATGTATTAATGACCTGTCTTTGCATATACATGGCATAATTTTAAAGTTTGCAGATGAGATAGAAGTCTGAAACATATTAAGAAGTAAAGAGTTTGGCAAAATAAGCAGTTACATGAAAGTTAATGCAGCGGAGTGTGAAAAGATTCATTTTGGTGGGAAGTGGTTATATAAACTAATCGGTACAATTTAAAGACTGTAGAGGAACACAGAGACCCAAGAGTGTACATGTATAAATCTTGGAAAATGGCAGAGTTGAAAAGGCTATTACAATGCAGGATCCTTCACTTTATAGCAGTATACCAAAGTAAGCATGTCACACAGCACCTTTTAAGGATACTAGTTCGGTCCAGCTATAGTATGGTGTTTGCATTTTACAAAGGCCTGAGAGGGGATGCATTGGACCTTTGTTAAATTTGTTCAAAGCTTTAGTTATATGAAGAGACTAGAGAACTAGAGTTGTTCTCTCTTCTCTCCCAGAGAAGCTTAAAGGAAAATTTGATATGCCTATTCAAAATCTTCAATGGGGTCGAATAAGTAAAGATTGTCAGGGATGCAGAAAATCACTAACTAAAAGCACACAAAATAAAGGGAATTGATAAAAGAGCGAGAGGGAACAAAGGCAAATAATTTTGGTGCAGAAAGTTATGAATTTGGACACACTGTCTAAAATGGTGAATTGGATAAATACTTGAAAAAGGAAAGAAATGGGAGAGATAGCTCATTACAAAAGGTTCAATAGCCTTCTTCTGTATTGTATCAATCTACAATCTGTGATTAAATATTGTTAAATGCAAGATCCATTTGCACACACAAATGTAAAGAGGAGCAGGTCATTGAGTCCCTTCAGCCTGTTTTTTTTATATCCACTCGTGTGATGTGAGTGTCGCTGACTGGCCAGCAATTATTGCCCATCCCTAGTTACCTTTGAGAAGATGGTGGTGAGCTGCCTTCTTGAACCACTGCAGTGTTGGTTGACCCACAATGCCATTAGGGAGGGAATTCCAGGATTTTTACCCAGTGACAATGAAGAAACGGTGATATATTTCCATGTAAGGATGGTGACCAGCTTGAAGAGGAACTTGCAGGTGGTGGGGGTGCCATGTATCTGCTGCCCTTGTCCTTCTAGTTGAAAGTAGATGTGAGTATGAAAGATGTTATCCAAGGATCTTTGGTAAATTTCTTCAGTCGATTTTGTGGATAGTACACATTACTGCTACTGAATGTCAGTGGTGGAGGGATTGGGTGGTTGTGGATGTGATGCCAATCAAGTGGGCTGCTTTATCCTGGATAGTGTCAAGATTCTTGAGTATTGTTGAAGTTAGACTATGCAAAAAATGGGGAGTATTCCATCGCACTCCTGACTTGTGATTTGTAGATGGTCAAGCTTTGATGAATCAGGAGGTGAGTTACTCGCCGCAGTATTCCTAGTCTCTGGCCACTATGTTTATGTGTTCTGCCATTATGCCTGTTCTGCCATGATAGTGGGTTGATAGCTGATATGCGATATAACGCAATGTAACCACAACTGTCCAACCCAAACAATTACTTTTATAAATACCCGGCATGGGCAGATCATCTTGGAAAGGTTGAACAGGCTAGAATAGTATATGCTGGAGGAAGAAGCAACATAAAAGATAATGATTTTGTTAGATTTGATGTGGAGATGGAAGAATCTAAAAATAAGGGTCACTGATTAAAAATCAGGGATCGCTGGTTGAAACAAAGATTAGGCAAAGTCTCTTCTATCAGAAGGTCACAAGTCTTTCCCTTCCTGAGAAAGGTAGTGGAAGCAAGACTCCATGTATATTTTTAAGGCCGAGATAGAGTGGTTCTTGTTACAGGTTGTAGAGTTATCACAGTAGGCAGGAATGTGGGATTTGACGTTACAAACAGACTAGCCATGAACTCACTGAATGATATAGCAGGATTGAGGGGCTGAATGGCTTACTTCTGCTTCTGATATGTATGATCTATAAGAGATCTATGTGATCAGTAATTGTAAAATGTTTTTGTATTGAATAGCACATATTGTGACTGTACAAGTAGCATTTACATAAGACAGTTATATACCAATAGATTCTATGAAAGACCATTGTATGTAGTTAACAATAATAACAAGGTACTCTACAAAAGTAACATCTATACAGTGAGACTCTACATAAATAGCATCTACTAAGTGTTGCTAACTATAAATACAACCTTCACCAAAACAACAAACTGTAAGTAAGACAAAAATGAAGATGAGTCACCGGATTTGAAATGTTTACTCTGCTTTCTCCCCACAGATGCTGCCAGACCTGCTGAGTTTCTCTAGCAATTTCTGTTTTTGTACCTATAAGTAACATCAGTGCACAGATCATTCACTTCCTTTAAAGACTACCGATACACAATCTACTGTTAGGTAGACAGCATTTAATTATAGGTCACAGTCTACAACGATTATTTAATCACATTAATATTTAGACAATTCTTGTCTGCAAACAGTACCTACATTAATAATACTGTCTGCAAGGAATATTTAGACAGGCCATTTTCAGTAGGAATACTTGATTCATGGCTCATTGTAACCAGCATCTACATAGACACCAATGTCTTTAAATTGGACCCAAAGCCATTTTTTATTCTAATATATCTCATCCCTGATATCTTTTACGTTCCATCCATTATCCTCCAATATTTATCAATATGCACATATCTCAGTCTGAGGTAGATTTTACAAAGGGTATCTGTTGTGGATCTCAATCCCTTGTTTCTCATCCTCAGTGCTCTTGCAGCTTAGGTACGACTTAAAGATTTAGGACTGAACTTCAGAGACTGGAAACTTCACCAGACCTCAAGAGAAAAGTAACAGTCCTGCACATCAGTAAAGGCATTGGGACAGTATAAAACCATAACATAAAGAAAGATCACAGAAGATCCAATAGCTTCCAAACACTAACAATATGTCAATTTCTTTCGTGCTGTCAGGATGATCTATACCCAAGTATTCAATGGCTGAGCCTGTTGAGAGCCAAGCATGGAAGAGAGGCAACTTCCAGCAGTAAACATTTTGAAGAGCTCCTGGTCCAGATAAAGTTAAAAAAGCAATTTGATAGCTGAAATGTAAAGAAAGGCCAGGTGTCAGGATCCCAGTAAATAGTAATACTCGGCAATTCAGATCCAAAAACGAGACATGGTTTGATAAACGATAAGATTTACTTTTGCAATTTGGTCACCATGATGGTTAATCACTAAACATATTCATATGTGGCTGTTAATGGACTGTCTTTCTATTCATTCATGTGACATAGCTTTGCTGGGTGGACCGGTAATTATTGCCCATCCCTAGCAGTTCTTGTGAGGGATACAAAGTGATGTAGCCATGCCAAGATTAGATCTCCTCTGTATTGGTGGTGGTGAGCTGTCTTACTGAAGCTCTGCAGTCAACGTGTTGTGGGTGCTTTTGTTGCAACTTCATAGTGATTGATATAACTGTGTGGCTTGCCTGTCCATTTTAGAGGTTAATTAAGAGTCAAGCAGAGTCAACTGAGGTCTGGAGTCACATGTAAGTGCCACCAGGCAGATTTCTTCCCTGAAGAACATTAGTGAGTCAGAATGAGTTTTTCCGAAAATCGACAATGGTTTCATGGTCACTAGAAGATTCTCAATTCCAATTTTTTTTATTATCTGCCCTAGTGTGATTTGAACCTGGGTCCCCAATTGTTAGTTGAATTTCTGGATTAATAGGCTAATGATAATACCACTGAGCGATCACCACCCCCAGATTTAATAAAATAATATATATTTAGTATACAGAAGAAAATAAATATATCTATTTATGAGATAATTTGGAAATATTTTATCATAAACAGCAAAAAGCAAGATTGAAACCATTATCTCAGCAATATCTTTCACAGATCCTCAATTGCAGTGAGGCATCACTCCTATTTTCATATTAAAATTTCTTACTATTAAAGTTTCTTTGGCGGATTTATGCAATTCACAAGATGTGATTCTTTCTATTACTGTCTCTGGGACACACAAACACAAGCTAACTCACCAAAATCTTAAAAAAAAATCTCAGGGCTTTTTCTAGCTTTGTCTACGTAGCTTGCAAAAACAGCTTGAGACTTCTTTCCAGTTCTGAAGGCCTGGAGACTGATTAGAATTAAACTGAACTGAACCTACATGTGGTTGCTCTCCATCTGTTTATCTCTGGGTTATAAACATTAAATAAATAAACACTTTAGCATTTATTTCACCAGGCAGCTTCTCTAGACTTTTGGCTTTCATGATTTCATGGAAATGCTGCTTCAATCCACTTCTGAAAAAAAACATATTTCTGGCCCTTATAAAAGGTAACTTTTACAGAACTAAAACACAAAAGCCCATTTACCTTTACTTTGGAACCCTGCTCCCCACATAATAATCATTTGTTTAAATACTCATCATAACCAGAGCAAATTAAATCCTGGCCAAGATTTCACAATACAGAGGAGATCTAATCTTGGCATAGCTGCATCTCCTTGCATCCCTCATCTGGGGAACCAATCTTAGGGACATTGGGATTTGACTGTATTCACAAAGGGAAACATCATGCCCCATTGAGTTATGCACAGCGAAGTCTCCATTTGTCTGCCACAAGGAAGATTTCATTTTTTCTTGTTTATGTGATGTGTTTGTTGCCTGGATCATTTTTCCAAATCTCAGAAGCCAGCTTGACAGACTATAAAATTCATCATCACCTTCAATATTCCAGCACAATCTTTCACTGCCTGAGGATGAGTATTTGAGGACCAAATTCTTTTAAGTTTGAGACTAAGGTCATGCTTTGCTGGGCAGCAGTGACCTTCATGCTCCTACAAGCTTTGGAGGCTTGGGAAACCAATGGGAGGCATCTCAAAGTACTAAAGAGGTACCATCAGTGGTGCTATTGAGAAAACCTTTAAATCTGGTGGCCAACAAAAATGGTTCAAATGCAACATCTCCAAAGCCATCATCAGCATTAAGGTAATAATCATTCAAAATCAGCTCCCCCACCTTGTAGCCAGTATGCCAAAAACCAGAATCCCAGTGAACTGCTCTAGCCAGAAATCAATTGCAGAAGGAGACTTCCAGGAAGATATGCTTTAGTAATGTCCTCAATGCATCCTTTAGAGAGGTCAAACATCTTCTCAATTGTTGACTGTCCCTGGCTTGTGATCAATGAAAGTAGAGATGGTTCACTGGGGAAGGCAGCAAACTCTTCAAAGGATTTCATCAGAAATAAACAGAAGTGAAGATAAGTTGTCAGAGCAAGTGTACAAACTCCAAATGTCTCATGTACTCAATCTTTCCTGTACACCAACCCCACATGTTGAGGATCTACAGAATCGAGCATTGGATTTATCAGCCATCTCGAACTGGAATGGAACCAATTCTTGCTTGAGCCCCGGGGATTGCCTAAGAAGTTGGATGAATGCTTAGATAATATTATTCTCTGTATATTAAAATTCAAGAATCCATCATTCTTGGTTGAACAAGCTGTTGGCAGTAATTTATCCAAATTTTATTTTTAACTTTGTTAAAATTTACATTTTTTTTCCAATTTGCTAGTCATAGACGCAGTGATGTTAATTTTCATACTCCTACATGTATCAACTCACTGACCTTAAAATTTACAGCTTGATCATGAAGAAATGTTGCATCCTCATATATAATGGAGAACAAATCCCACACAATGACCTGGAAACACAGCTAATGCAAAAATAGTCCCAAAATCCAGGCTGCTATCAATTTGTACCAACTCATACTGTTCCAGCCTATATTTGAATCAAGTTGCATAATACATAATAATTTTATGATTATATCTTCTTAATTTTACAAGACTTTTTCAAATAATTGTGCTTTCAGGGAGGTCTTGTGATATAATGGACTCTGAGGTTGAAGCTTCAAATTCAAATCCCATTCCATAGAACATAAGAAGCAGAAACAGACTATTCAGTTTGCTCTATCATTCAACAAGACCATAGAATCCCTACAGTGTGGAAGCAGGGTATTCAGCTCATTGAGTCCACACGGACTCTCCAAAGCGCGTCCCACCCAGACCCACCCCACTACTCCATCCCTGTAACACTGCATTTCCAATGGCTAATCCACCTAACCTGTACATCCCTGGATACTGTGGGACAATTTAGCATGGACTATCCACCTAATCTACATGTCTTTGGAGTGTATAAGAAAGTTCACACAGACATGGGAGAATGTGCAAACTCCAGATAGTCACCCAAGGCTGGAATCAAACTCAAATTCCTGGTGCTTTGAGGCAGCAGTGCTAGTCATTGTGCTACATTGCCACCAGATCATGGCTGATCTGCCCCAGGCCTCAACTCATTTTTCAAGCCAGCCCTCAACTTCACAACATGTCAAAATTCTATCTGCATCCTCTTTAAATATTTGCAGTGATCTCATCTCCCTCAGAGAATTCCAGATATTCTATGTCCTCTGAAAAGTAATTCCTTTGCATCTCAGTTTTAAATATGAGCCCTGTAACTGTAACTGCTCAATGGACTCATTTGTAATCAAGCTTCACTATTTTTAAACTCCAACCCCCTAGTAACAAAGGCCAACATTTGATTTGTCTTCTTGATCAATTGCTGCACGTGAGTTGTAACCTTTTGTGTTTCATGATTAAGAATACCCAGGTCTCTGCGCTGCACTGTTTTGGAGACTTTCTGTTTACACAATTCTCTGCCTTTTGATTTCTCCTACCAGAGTTCATGACTTCTCACTTTCCTATATTAAACTCCATCAGGCAGGTTTTTACCTACACATTCCACCTACTTAGATCCCCTTGCAGCTTCCTTATGGCCTCACTACAACATGCCCTCCCATCTAATTGTGTATCATCAGCAATTTGGATACATTACACTCTGCCACCTCCTGTAAGTCCTCAATATAGACACTAAATAATTGGGGCAATAGAATTGGTGTTTCTGACACTCCTCTAGTTATTGAAAGGTCAAACTTGAATGTTGAATATAGGATTAAGGAAAGAATTCTTGGCAGTGTGGAGGAACAGCAGGATCATGGTGTTCAAGTGCACAGGTCCCTCAAAGTTGCCACCCAAGTGGGTAGGGTTGTTAAGAAAGCATATGGTACTTTAGCTTTCATTAACAGGGGATCGGGTTTAAGAACTGTGATGTTTTGCTGCAGCTCTACAAAACCCTGGTGAGACCACACTTGGAATATTGTGGCCAGTTCTGGTCACCCTATTAGGTTAGATTACTTACAATGTGGAAATAGGCCCTTCAGCCCCACTAGTCCACACTGACCCTCCGAAAAGCAACCCACCCACGCCCATTCCCCTAACACTACGGGCAATTTAGCATAGCCAATTCATCTAACCTGCACATTTTTGGACTGTGGGAGGAAACCGGAGCAAACCCACACAGATGTGGAGAGAATGTGCAAACTCCACACAGACAGTTGCCTTTGGTGGGAATTGAACCCAGGTCTCTGGTGTTGTGAGGCAGCAGTGCCACCATGCCGAGTTATAGGAAAGACAAGGAGGCTTTGTAGAGCGTAGAGAAGGTTTACCAGGACTCTGCCTGGACTGGAAGGCTTGTCTTACAAAGAAAGGTTGACTGAGTTTGGGACTTTTCTTTCTGGAGAGAAGGAGGAAGAGAGGTGACCCGATCGAGGTATACAAGGTAATGAGAGGCATGGATAGAGTTGATAATCAGAGACTTTTCCCCAGGGCAGGATTGACTGGCACAAGGGGTCATCGTTTTAAGGTGTTAGGAGCAAGGTATAGAGGAGATATCAGAGGCAGGTTCTTTACATAGAGACTTGTGGATGCATGGAATGCATTGCCAGCGGTGGTGGTGGAAGCAGTCATTAGGGACATTTAAGCAACTGCTGGACATGCACATGGATAGCAGTGAATTGAGGGGTGCGTACATTGCCATCAGATCATGGCTGATCTGCCCCAGGCCTCAACTCATTTTTCAAGCCAGGTTATTTTATTTTAGATTAGGAATAATCCTCGGCACAGCTATTGTGTTCCAAAGGGCCTGTGCTGTGCTGTACTTTTCTATGTTCTATGTCTTTCCGAACAGAAAAGGCACATTCATTGCAAGTCTACCTTTCGTGTACTACCCAATCCTCAATCCATGCTAATACATCCCCCGAACACTGTGAGGTCCTATCTTGCTCCAATTAAGGAGAGCCAATCTTCACTCAATAGTTCAGCTTATTGACATTTAGAGCACAGAAAGAGCTCATTCAACCCATAATATCTGGACCAGTTACCAAAGCTCTGACTACACTAATCCCATTTTCCAGATTTTGTCCAATAATTCCTGCCACTATGGCAGCACAAGTGAATATCTCAATACAGCTTAACTGTCAGCAGAATTTTCGATTCAACATCCTTTCAGGCAATGAATTTCTGATTCCCATAAAGTATTCAGTTAAAACCTCAGCTACGTCAGCTCCACCCATGATTCCCTACTTCAGTTGTGAAAGGGGCTGACTCTTTTTCTGTTTGCCCAATGTATTTCCAGAATGCCTTTGGAATTTTCTTTATTCTCCCTTGGCTCCTTTTCAATTTCCAATTTTGTTTTATGTCGACTACTACACTTTTTATACCCCTTTAGGCTTCTGATGTTCTGAGCCAATGGTATCTGCCAGAAACTTTCCTGTTTTTCCTGGTCAAATCTGGCACAGTCCTCAATATCCAGGGTTCCCTGGAATCTTTGAAGCCACTCTCTACCTTTACAGGAACATGTTGGGCCCCACACTTTTTTTATTTCCTTTTCTGGCAAATTTCCAGTACTCTGATGTAGGTTTTCCTATGAGTAGTCATATCCTGTCTTATAGCTGGTCTTCCACAATTCAAGACCTTTATTTCTTGTCTATCTTTAGCCTTTTCCCAGATGACCTTAAGTCTGACTGAATTAGGGTCACTGAAATGCTTTCTCATTAACACTTCTACAACTCAGTTGTCTTCATTCACTCAAATTAGTTCCAGCACTGCCTGTCTCTTGAAGACTTTCAACATGCTGGCTTATAAAGTTCTGTTAGATACATTTTAAGAATTTCACGCCCTTAAGCCTTTCATACTTAGTCTAGGGAAGTTAAATCCACAACTATTATTATTCTTTTCTGAAATCTGCTTACATTTCTCCCATAGTATTAGGAGCAAGGTACTCACATGGACAGAGGTTTGGATGACCAGTAGAAGACAGAGAGTGGGATAAAGGAGTCTTTTTCAGGATGGCTAGTGACTAGTGGAGGTCTGCAGGCACCATATCAGTGTTGGGACCACAACTATTCGCACTGTACATGAATAATCTGCATAAAAGAACTGAGGGAAATGTTACTAGGTTTGCAGATGACACAAAGATAGGTGGAGGGACAGATAGTGCTGAGGAAGCAAGGAGGTTGCAGAAAGGACTTGGACCGGCGAGGAAATTGGGCAAAGAAGTGGCAGATAGAATACAATGTGGGGAAATGTGAGGTTATGCATTTTGTTCGGAAGAATAGGGGCATAGACTATTTCCTAAACAGGCAAAGGCTTCAGAAATCTGAAGGATGTTGTTAAACTTGAGAGTGTGCAGAAAAGATTGACAAGGATGTTGCCAGAACTGGAGATTTTGAGCTGCAGAAGGAGGCTGAAAAGACTGGAGCTTTTTTCTCTGGAGTATCAGAGCCAGAGGTTTGCAAAATCATGAGGAGCATGGATAAGGTAACTGGCCAAGCTGGAGTTGCAAGTTCAGTCAGTAGTTAGAAAGGCAAATGCAATATTAGTATTAATTTCAAGGGGGCGAGAATACAAGAGCAGAGATGTACAACTGAGGCTGTATGAGGCTTTGGTCATACCTCATTTGGAATTTTGTGAGCAGTTTGGACTCTGTATGTAGGGAAGATATGAGGGCATTGGAGGTGTCCCAAGAACATTTACAAAAATGATTCCAGGATGAAGTGCTTGTCATAGGAGGACTCTAAGTCTGTGCTCAATGGAGTTTATAGGGTGAGGGGGAATCTGATCGAAACCAACACAACACTGACAAACCTGGACAGAGTGGAGGTGGAGATGATATTTCCATTAGTAGGAAAGACTAGGACCTGAGGGCACAGCCTCAGATTGAAGAGATGACCCTTTAGAACTGAGATGAGGGGGAATGGCTTCAGACAGAGGGTGGTTAATCTGTGGAACTCATTACTGCAGGAGGCTGTGGAGCCAAATCATTAAGTGTATTTGAGACAGAGATAGGGTCTTGATTAGTAAGAGAATCAAGGGTTATTGGGAGAAGGCAGGAGAATGGAGTTGAGAAACATATGAATTATGACCAAATGGCGAAGCAGATGTGCCAAATGCCTAATCCTGCTCCTATAGTTTTATGGTCTGTTTGAGAGTCTATAGCACACACCCAGAAATGTGATTTCTCTCTTTATATTTCTAAGTTCTATCTATATAGCCTCAATTGATGAAACTTCTAATATATCTGACCTCCTTGTTGCAGCTCCTTTTTTTTACCCTGCCTCAACTTATTTTGTATCCCAAAATATTGAGCTAACAATCCTGCCCCTCCCTCAGCCGTGTCTCTATGGCAGCAGTGATGGTATATCCAATTGCTTTAATCAGCATCCTCATCTCATCTGATTTACTCACAAGACTCCTTGTATTACCATAAATGCCATCCAACTTTGCTGAGCTCCCTTCTATGTTAATTTGACTATCTGCGTGCCAGACCACTTGTTTTTTTTTAACATTTGTCTGTCCATCACCCACTATTGCATCTACATTCCCTGTCCCATTCCCCTGCTAAATCAGTTTAAAACCTCACCAACGTCATTAGCAAACTCCACGACGTTCCTTGACCCATTGTAGGTAAGCTATAAACTGTTGGACATGTACAGGTCCCACCTTCCCCAGAAATGGACCCAATGATCTCGGAATTTACAGTCCTTCATCCTGCATTAAAAATAAGCCACAAATTCAAGTCGTCCTGTGCCTACACTTATGAGCACCCGGCATTGGAAGTAATTCAGAGATTGCAACCTTTAAAGTCCCGTTGTTCAATCGACTACCTAGTTCCCTAAATTCTTGTTGCAGAATCTGGTTCCTTTTTCTATCCATGTTGTTCGTACTAATGTGAACCGCGACCTGACTCGAGAGTGTGGTGCTGGAAAAGCACAGCAGGTCAGGCAGCATCCGAGGAGCTGGAGAACAAGAGCCCTTCAGCAGGAATGAGGCTTGGGTGAGTGTCCATCCTTCCCCTTCAACCTTTCAGTGACATCTGTGAACAGGCATCCGGAGGTAACAGAGGGAATTATTTCTGCATCCGCAGAAAAGCCTGTTTGTACCCCTCACTACTGAGTCTCCTCCCTCTGTAGCTCTTCCCCTCTGACTGCTGCCACTTCGTGTAGCTGAGCTGTGTCTGCAGTCCCCTGAGGAACCACCACTCATATTTACCCATGTAAACAAAAAGTTCTCGAGTTAGATACAATCTGGAATCTACTTGTCTCCCTTCTTCTGACTAATGGTAACCCATTTCTTCCCTGGTTGCTCTTCGTTCAGCTGCCGGGTGACCACATCTCAGCAAAACAACCCGTGTGAATATTTAACAGTTTTTAGACCTTGCTGACCCAGTTGCTCAAGGAAGGGAGTCTTAATTTCCCCTGGGTTTCCATCAGTTACACAACACGGGTTCAAGTCCCACCTGCTCCAGAATTGTGTAATAACATCTCTGAACAGGTTGATTAAAAATATCCAGACCGCTGTGTTTAATGATGGAACTGCTCAGCGGGAAGACCGGAGACTCCCCTGGTTTATCTGCTGTCTGAGATGCAGAGCTCCCGTCGCCTCGCTGGAATTTGCATTTGCTCTGAAGGAGCTGGGACACCCTTGGTCTTTCGAAAGTGAATCTGATTTAAATGAAACAGGACACTGAAAACAACATCTGCAGTAATTTGCTCCTACTAAATGAAACAGGCAGGCAGCTGGGTGAATCAGGGGAAATTGTTTTTTTGTTGATGTAAGGATTTCAAGGGGGTTTAACCTCTCGACAGGAAGTCCTGTTAGTAGTTTAAGATGGTGCTAAGTTAATTACAGTCAGTCAGTGTGTAAGACCTGTTTCATTTCAGACCTTTTTAGTTTGAATGAAATGTTGCAATTTGCAGCCGGACGCCCCCTGTTGGAATATGCGGTGCATTACCGGGTGAGACTGAGTCTCCCTGAGAGCTGCATTTACTGGGACTGCAGCCACCAGGCTCATCCCTCAGGGCATGGACTCACTCCTCTGCCTGTCCTTTACTTTTGTCATTACACGCTTCACTTTAGTGAACTGCGGCCTTTGTTCTTTTTTAAAAAAAACACCATTTCTGGTTCTAATTAACGGGGGAGTCAGCAAAATGATGTTTGAAGTGAATGTCAGGCGAGATTTCCAGATAATCAGTGGCAGCGCGGTCGGTTCAGGGGCTAGCGAGTACGCGGACTGGCAAAAATCCGAAAGTAAAAAAGTTACTAATTCAGAATTGACTTTATATAAACACTTACAGAGTTTCTGCATATGGCGGCTCGTTGGTCTAGGGGTATGATTCTCGCTTTGGGTGCGAGAGGTCCCGGGTTCAAATCCCGGACGAGCCCTGTTTTAGTTTCCTGTGATTGGCCCTATTCTCAATGGTGTGGGGGGAGGGGAGAGACTTTTAATATTTTTGCTGTTCTTTCGCGTAAATTCGGCTGAGATATGAGAATGAGTGTTCAGAATCTTCGCGTCACTGCTAACATCCGCACTGATAGAAGGAAAAGAAAGTATGTCTGAACTAAATTTCCCAGATATACGGGAAAAAAGAGCAGGGCTCGTCCGGGATTTGAACCCGGGACCTCTCGCACCCAAAGCGAGAATCATACCCCTAGACCAACGAGCCACTCTGACGGCAGTTGTGCAAAAGTATTATTTTATATGAAGTCAATTTCACGATTTGGGAAAGGATTCGCTTTCTTCTAGCTCCTGTGGTCTTTGAGGGTGATTTCCCGATCCCTCTATTCTGGCTGGGACACAGTTACCGACATTCCTGTATTTTCCCCAGAATAAAAATAGGGCTCGTCCGGGATTTGAACCCGGGACCTCTCGCACCCAAAGCGAGAATCATACCCCTAGACCAACGAGCCGTTCCTGATTACGTTTTGGAGAAATGGGATGATCTGTATGGAGGTTGCAAATGTTTTTTCAATATTCTATTTTGTTTTTTATTCTTATTTCACTACACTGCTGCCATCCCCCAACTGCATTTTAATGACAACAGTCTCAAGATTTATTGAAGCATAGAGAATGCCAACGATAATTTTTTTTCTAGCTCCCTATTCTCAACTGTGGATGAATGATGCAAAAATAAGGGAGTAAAGGAATAATTAAAAATTAAATACTCCTGGAATAAATATTATCATAGAATGGCTGCAGCACATAAGGAGACCATTCAGTCTATATGTTAGTGCTTGCATGCATGATGCAAGAACACCTGTCTTTTCCTGCAGACTTCTTCACCAATATTATTTTTCTCTTCAGGTAATGGTCCAAGCCTCTTTTGAAGGCTTCCACAAAATCTTCCTTCAACACATTCTTCGGCAGTGTGCTTCATATTGTATCGAGTTGCTGTGCAGATGGTAGTGAGCTTTTTGAGCAATCTTCAGATCAGCCAAGCAGAGTACCCCATCACACTTCCAACCTATGTCTCATAGATGGTTTGATAGGTAATAGGGAGTCATAAGCTGTGTTACTTGCTGCAGAATTCCCAGCCTCTGACTTGATCTTGTAGCCACAGTATTTATATTAGTGGTCCAGTACAGTTTCTGGTACTGTAAATGATGACCCTAGAGTGTTGACAATGAGGTACTTTGTAATGAGAATACCGTTAGATTGGAGTAAAAAGTGAGGTCTGCAGATGCTGGAGATCAGAGTTGAAAATGTGTTGCTGGTTAAAGCGCAGCAGGTCAGGCAGCATCCAAGGAACAGGAAATTCGACGTTTTGGGCAAAAGCCCTTCATCAGGAGGGCTTTTGCCCGAAACGTCAAATTTCCTGTTCCTTGGATGCTGCCTGACCTGCTGCGCTTTAACCAGCAACACATTTTCAGTACCGTTAGATTGGATTGGATTTAGATTTATTGTCATGCATATGTAGAAATACTGTGAAAAGTGGTTCTTTGCATGTTATACACAAAGCATCACCATGCTTTTGTGCCATCTTAAAGTACTGAATATGAACCAAAATTTTACAGCAATTGAGTTCATCTTTCTCTCTTATTCATCCTGCACTTCTCCTCTGGTCGCTGCTGACATTGGCTGGGGTCTGTGAACCGGGCTGTGGGTTCTCGGTTATGGACATCTGCTACCCCAACTCCTGTGATCTCAGTGTCCGAACTGAAGCCATGAGCCTGGGGACGCATATGCCCCCTCCAACCCGTCTAATGCTCCTCCTGCCAGTCCACCGTCTGTCCCTATCGCCAAGGCTTCTGCTCCTTCAGATACCCGGGTGCACATTTGGACCTGGAGCCTTGGATCAGCCTGCGAGTCTGAGCCAAGGGAATCAGCCTGGGACCTGCTCTTCGCTCAGTGGAGAGCCCGGGCTGTGGGGTAGCCATGTCTGGCTCATCCTGGTGTTGTGCTGCCAGACGCCGCCTCCTCCTCCAGGCTTTAAAGAAAACAAAGAAAAAAGGAACAAAAGAGAAAAAATGTCATTACATATCAAAGGGAGGCAGTTAGATTCTACAGATCCAGATCCATCTAGGCCTGTATCCTTGTTGAACCTAAAACATGCAAATGTAAGGAGTTATCCTGTATACACAAGTTATTGGATGAAAATGTGAGGATTGCAGATGCTGGAGATCAGAGTCGGTAGTGTAATGAAGGGCTTATGCCCGAAACACCGATTCTCCTGCTTCTCAGATGCTGCCTGACCTGCCATGCTTTTCCAGCACTACACTCTCGACTACACAAATTATTTTCCAAATCTGCCTTTACATTATTACAATCCTATTCTATACTAAGACAATTTAAATCCAAAATTACAACTACTCCAATTTTTTCTGCAATTCTATTCCCCTATATCTCTCCCACTAACTGGTGGCTGTTGGAATACATACAGCAAAGTAATATAATGTCAATTATTTCTTAGCATTAATCAAATAAGGAGACTTATTCTCAAAGGAACATGGATAATAAAGACTAATGTCCATTTAATTTGTCTTTCACCACCCCAGTAAAATCCTCATCAGTTGTTCACTAATCATAGCATCTCTAACAATTAGCTCACAACAGAACCAGAAATTACAAATAAAATATGGTGGTGGAATTTTCTAGGGGGCTGTAAGTCCAAGGAAAAAATTCTTTCTCCTTTGGTGCTGCAATTTGCACATCTTGATAAAGATAGCTTATAATTTACATCCCACAGGGTAGTTTCCTGAAAATAGTTGATCTAATTTGTATGTAAGAGTGGTGATACAGCTTAGCGTGCTGAAAATGATTATCATCCTTGTTTAGAGCCAAATAGCAAAACTTGCACACAATTACTGCCAAGTTAGTATACAAAGATCTTTAATATCAATGCACTACTCACTGGAGTGAGCTACCAGGGCTTCCACTACATCCAGAACAATGCCACTGCCCAAAACAACATGATTTCATGTGCCTTTTAGCATTCTGTTTCCTCCATCTCATCCAGCTTCTCTCTTGAATAAATCCCAAAACACACTCTCCTACTTATACACCTTGCGTGCAAGCCCAACAGATAAAAGACATACTCTTTTATCTTTTTCCCTTCTCACCATCTAACACTTCAAACATTCCTTCCAGTCAAAAATTAATTGTACTTTCTGCAAATTTGCTTACTTAACACACTGGGGACACCAAAGTCAAGTCAGGTGGTCACTTTGAGGAACACCACAATTCAACCCATAAGTTTGACCCCAAGTTTCCCGCCACTTGTCACTTTAAATGTCTACATCACTCTCTGGCTGACCTCTAACTCTACACTCTTCCCATATAAGCTCAAGGAACAGCATCCCAACTATCAATAAGTTACTTCATAATTCCAAACTTGATATTGAGTTCAACAGTTAAGGATTATCACCATAGACCACTATACATCCAGGCAACACCTGCTGTTGCCATTTACACATTTTGATTTATTACATGTCCCATTACCATCTTTTTGTTGCCTTGCACCATTATTGCTTTTCATATCAGCTTGCATCCCTACGTTTCTTCTTCACTTTCCTTTTGACTTCCCATGTACTTGCTTAGAACCTGCCATATCTCTAAGATTTTTTCCAGTACTAACGATACGTCATAAGTCTGAAACACTAACTTTGTCTCTCCAAAAAACGCTGCCTGACCAGCTATCTCCACTATTTTCTGTTTCCTTTCCACACTTTTCTCGTTCCCATCTGAGTTACTGTACTGTTGGACCAAGTACAGCAACTGCTCGGCTACTGGAGCTTTATCACATGACATTGCTGATGGTGTTGTCCTCAGTAATGAACAGTCTTTGGGGATCAATTCAGCAACTATAACTTGAAACTCTTGTCCCAAGCACATTTCGGTTTGACAGAGGAAGGTGGGATTGAATCTGTATACAGGATATTTTTAATCAATACATTACATATTACATTTAAAGTCATAATGAAGGATGGGAGAGCATGAGGTTAGTGGTGTATGTTATTAAAATTCTGATTGGAGTTCTTGGATTATGTGCTATGTAGAAGATTTAGTGAATCCCTTGTGACATTGATATTTGTACTAGGAGACTTGGGGTTCAAAACTAAAATAGAATTTAGCCTTTTTCCATTCTAAGTGATGTGGCTGAGTTGAAAGTCTTCCTGCAGCACAGGTGATTTCTAATGTGGGTGTAGGAGTTCCTAAATTCAAAACCTAGAAATGGCTTTAAATCAAATTTAACTAATCAGAATGGCAGAGCCTTCCCTTTGTAAAGTGCATTGTAATAGTAGGGCTGGACTATTAATCCAGAAACCCAGATATTGATCAAGCAGGGGGGCGGGGGTCTAGGTTGGAATTCAACATTGGCAGATGGTGAAATTTGAATTCAATAAAAATTTGGAATTAAGAGACTGAGGATGACGATGAAATAATTGTCATTAAAAAAAGTACCTGCTTCATTAATGCACTTTAGGGAAGCAAATGTTGTCCTTACCAGGTCTGGCCTACATGTGACTCCAGACCCACAATGGTTTACTCTTAATTGTCCCATTGGTCAATTAGGGATGGGAAAAAATGCTGGCCTACTTCTTCTAAAATAAAAAAACATTTGATTGCCTATTTAAAGCATACTTTACACTGAGAAAGTAATCAAGTCGACATTTATTGAAAATTCATTACAGGAGCAGCTAATCATCAGTACACTATTGAGGAATAAATGTCACAAATGATACAATTTACACTTGTTTCACCTTTACTCCATAAATTAGCATGAGTAGAGCTGATGTAGAGACATGCATGTGAGTGGGGGTTCAGAACTAGATGATTCCCATTCTGATTTATCGCTGTTTAGGTCTGGAGAGTGTATCTACTGAAGATTGGGAGAGGAGATCTGAGCTCTAATATTGTAATATGCAACTGAAATTATCAAAAGGATCTTCAATCATAGCCAAGCTGCAAAAGGATAACCTAAAACAACGTGAAAAAAACTTGGTGAGTCTAGGAGTGTAATTCTTTTTGTTCTTTTCACTTTACATTTAAAACAGTAGATATCAATACAGTAAAGTGAATGAATTTTTCATGTTAATTTTTCCTCCCCACCCAAAACTTCTTTATTTCTTTTGTATAGATAACGATTCATGCTGTGGTATGATTCAATGGGCATTTGCAGTCCACTGTTACCTTCTCCAGGTAAAAATGTTTCACTCATGAGTCCAGATCATGGATTTTATTAGATTTATTTTTAATCGCCCTGCTCAGATGTATTATGACACATCTCTGAAGCAGGTAGGATTGAATTCGGTCCTCCCGTCTCAAGAGGTTGTGACGCTGCCATTGTGCTGCAAAAACCCTTTCTCTTTTTATCACTATTTAGCAAAGGAGTAGAGACATTGCAGCTGACAATATCTTCATTCACTAACTGGGAGGGAAAATGGCTATCACTGTTTTGAACCTGAACCTAACCCCTACTACCCACTTTTCAGTTAATCTCCCAAAGGCCGGTGGATATAGCAGAGCAGAGGAGCACATAATCAGACAGTTCCCCTTAGTATGAACAAAGGAACTGTGGAATGGTCATACCACACAAAATGAAAACAAATGGAAAAAATGCATTTAATGATCATGGAAGACATCTAAGTTTGTCAGGTGACACCAACTGCATAGAAAAATCTCTCGTTGATACCTGCATTACCAGCTGGGACAATCAACTCAAATAAGCATTGTTACCATTGCTAAACTGAACGACCAGCAAACACTGGAGTATTCGCCTGCAGTCATCTGGATCTCTGAACCTACAAGCCTACAGAGTATTTACCCAATGGTGAACAACAAAACATCTGGAACTTCTGTAACTGGCATGATCCCTTAAGGTCAGTGACATAAACCGTACCTTCTACCCCACAATTGTATAAATCTGAAATGGATTTTCTCTTCTGTAAAAAGGATTTCTTTTGATTAAAAGTTTATTTTGGCATCAGGAATTGGCAGTATTTTAATACTTCTTCACATTGTATCATATGGCCCAGAGGCAAGTACAGAAAGATTTGAAATGAGATTAAACAGCAATTTGGCATGGCTGGACTGGGAATAAGAAGAACAAGAGTAGTACAGGAGAACAGGGAAAAAATAGACTACAGGTACCCCCACATTTATTTCTAAAAAATATTGTTGGGGTGGGGATGAAAGTGAAGAAAAATCTTTCTGGAAAGCTATAAAGTGTCACTTTTAACATCACATTTAGGAGGACTGGCAATGGCACAGCTGCCCAGGAATGCTACACTCTATCTGAACACTTGGCCAAAACACATTACTCTCACATACAGCAAAAACCCAAACTAGCAAAGCACAACATCCAGATTTCTGAAAGACAGACTTCCACCTTTTACAAACAAGATTAATTGGCTGTAACAGAGACAGCCTGCTGGAATGCAATGTCACCAGTTCAAAACAGGCAGGGTTCAATATTACTCCTTTTGTCAGTTCAGAAGCACACCGCTCAGGAAAAGATGAACATTAAGCCAATTTTTCAAAAGTAACAATGTCCAGTGTGTTTGCGTGGTTGAGTTTAACTGTCCAACAGCTTTAGGATGCTCTCTCTCTCCTTCAGTGCCTTCCACGCTTGATCCTTTTCTTTCTTTGTAGGTGTGCGTTTCTTCTGACGTGCTGCCATGATCTTTCGGAAAGCATCCATTACTTCATTGTCCGCTATTCTCACTCGCTGCCGTAGCTCCTGTTTTTTTAACTCCTCTTTGGCAAGCCTGTATTTTTTTTTTAAAAGTCAGTCAGTAAGATTAGAAAGAAAGCTGAGGATGTATGGATCAATACGCATGACTGCTTCTCTCATAACATGAGTTTAGTTATTTTCTAGGGGTGGGAGGAGGTGAAGGAGAATATTACCCTAGGCCTTCCACTGGCACCACTGCTCCCTGACTCAGTGAAGAACACAACAGCTAATAGTTAAGCAGGCATGAAATATTCAATCAAACCAAAATACTGTGGATGCTGTAAATCTAAACTAATAACAAAAATCAAAATCCAGGGAATACTAAGCAAATCAAACTGCATTTGTGAAGAGAGAAAGAAATTGTGTTCTTATTTCAGGTCAATAAGCTTACACCAAAAGGTTCTGATTAAACTAAAAATCAACGTGTGAGATGGTAACTCGGTTTCTTTCTCTATGTGTGTAGCTTGATCTGCTGAATATTTATACCATTTTCTCTTTTATTATGGAATACTTAATGACAGATGTGATGGAAGGAGATGTTAGATGTGTTAAATAAGTGCCTGGTTCTGTCCTAGATATCCCACAGTCCATGTCAGCGTTTACATTCCACCTGAGCGTCCTCTCACTTATTCTAATCTAATTCTATCATCAAAACACACTATTCTTTTCTCCCTTATATGCAAAGAATATTGTTTCTTTTTATTTTTAGTAGAGGGGATTGGCTCTAGAGTGGCAGCACCTTTAAATGCTTTTCTGTATCTCCGTAGCAGAAGTGCAGGTAATGTGTGCTTTCAGCCAATCAGAATCCATGCACTCAAATTCTCATCTTAAACCTCTCCATCTCACAACCTCCTTTTCCTCTTTCAAAATCTTTCTTAAACTCTCTTTGACCGATCTGTTATTAAATTCTTCTATCTCCTTCTTTATCCAGAGTCCACGTTTTTAACCCTCATGTTTCTATATGTGACGATTATTGATGTTGAAGGAACAATATGAATGCAACTTGTTGAAGGCTGCAGCAGCAACAGGAAATCAGTTTTCTTACAAAACCAACGTTCTTTAATCAAACTGATTCACCTGAAAGAGTAGTGTCTAAATAAAGAACCCATCACGTTAGATTGAAGGAACTGCCACCAGCCGGTTCTTTGAAGCAGATTTTCTTTTTCAATATTTCAACCCACTTGCATTCCAAATCAGAACCAGTGCATTCACCCCACCTGAGAAGTTCCTGTTTCTTTGCTCGATTGTGTGTACTGATGGCTTTCAACTCAGCCTGCCGCTTGCGGAGTTCTGCCAGAACTTCATCTTCAGAGTCTTCAGTAGGTCGGTCCTCAGAGTCTAGCAGACCTTGAGCAATTAGTTCCTCCTTAATTCGTGCTTCTAGAGACTTTGTGTGAGGTACACTGCAGCAGACACATTGAATATTTAATCCACCTTATTTAATAGATTATCAGAACAGGTGAACAATACATAGAAAGGACAAAACTGAAAATCTACATCAAGAAATTGGACAATTGGAATGATATTAAGCTCAAAGGAACAATCTCAGCTGAACAGCCAGCATACAACATAACTGCCTGTCTGAAATTCTTTCATTTAGCAGCAAGATCTGCTGAGGATCAAACCCTTATGATTAGAGTAGATTATCAGTTAAAAGTAGAAGTAAAAAAGTTGACAGAACTAAATGTTTCAGTGATATTTCTCCCTCCAAATGATTTTGTAGGTGAGTGAAATGAGTCTTGTGGCACGACAAGAGGTCAGAAGTGGATTGCTTGCCGATGCTTGAACAATGATCAGCATCGTTTTCGACTCCTCAGGTACTAAAACAGTCTGTGCCCATGTGCACTAAGATCTGGAAAAGATTCAGTTTAGGATAGATAAGTAGCAAATAGCATTCACATCTTACCAAGCCAGCCAATGACCATCTCCAATGAGAGAGAATCTAACTATCATTCCATTGACATTCAATAGCAGTAACATTGCTTAATATATGACTCTCAAAATCCGAAGTGTTACAATTGACTGGAAAATGATTTGGACCGGCCATATGAACACTATGACTGCAAGAGTAGGTAAGAAGCTAAGGACTCTGTGGTGAATGGCTCATCTCTTGACTCCCAAAGCCTGTCCACCATCTACAAGGCATAAGCGTGATAGAGCATTCTCCACTTGCCTAGAAGAGTAAAGCTCCAACATGCTTTGAGAAGCTCAACACTTTGTAGAGCAAAGCAGTCACTTGATTGGCACCACCTTAGCAGTCACTTCCTCCACACAGTGGCAGCAGAATGTGCTTTTCACATGATGCATTACAGCAACTCCCCAATGTTCCTTTGACAGCACCTTCCAAACATACCACCTCTACTGCCTAGAAGGGAAAGGTCTGCAGATGCATTGGGATGCTACCACTTGCAAACCACACAACTTCCTGACACGGAGTGGAGTCAAAATCCTAGAACACGCTTCCAAACAGCACTGTGGATGCAGCTACATCAAACAGATTATATGTGATTCAAGAAGTTAACTCACTAGCACAATTAGTCCTGGCCAGCGATGTGTTGATCTTGTGAATGAATACATTTTAAAAAGCTACAAATAGGGAATCTGTCTTTATCCTCAATTGTTCATTACATTACAGTTAAATAGTGACTAGCTTCCTATAATGAATTATTTTATACGACATAATATAATGTGAATGATATTTGTTTCTCCCAACCTGTAATATTTCCTCCCATGGCATCAAAGAGCAAAGAATGCATTTCTGTAGATATTCTTAAATAGTTAAGAGCAACATTACTGTCCATAGAGCTCACCTGAAGGCCTTATTCTGACTTCGAGGGGAGGTGCTCGCTCCATCAGTACCAACATCTTTCCCAGTCATCTCTGGTATGGGAGAATCTTCCATTGGTGAAATGATGTTCTCCTGAGAAAGAAGAAAAAGCAGAATAGGTCAGAAATGAAGATGATATAGGTCATGAAATTAATCCCTGAGGAAGTCAGAAGTCCTTTAAAAATAGTGGAACAAAATCAAAGAAAATCCTTTCACCTTGTATTACATTTGAAAATTCACAAATTAAGAACATGAGGGTGACACAAATCATGAAGGATCAATTTCTTATAATAAAATATCACTATGGTACAGCTTTCTCATTTCTTCAATGTTAAAACCAGGAAGAAGATTAAAAAGATTCAAATTATAACTTAGCCACTAGATGGTAGGGATGTTATAATTGACCTGAGCACTTCAAAGTTGACAAGATCTAAATTAGGCCTTTGGGTGCTGCAGGTTTGGATTTGACAGTGATTCTCTGCATTCTCAGTTGAATATTTCACCAAGAATTATCTTTTTGTTTATATTTGATTACTTTTATGAGACATTAGGAGGAAATTTACCATCTTTTGAACTTTACTCCAACAAAAAAAACAATATTTTCAGAACAGAATGGAGGACAAAAAATTGGTTGATAAAAAGAAATAAAAAGCAAATCTTTCTAACTCCAACTGAGGTCTTTGTCCCTCTTCACCACACCAGGATCAGTTCTGACAAAGGGTTGCAGAAGATACATTAATTAACATTGCTTTTGTCAATTGCTGAACAACCTGCAGTGTGTTGCTAGCATAACTTCTTTGGCTATTTTAAAAATAAGTCATGCTTCTAATGATCTTTTGTCTAGTCCTGAGAGTGTATTGTTTAATCAACCACATTTCACACTGCAGAGCTAGCACAGCATGACCCCTACTCAAAAAATGGTTTTACTTTTGGATTCATAACCAATTCTTCAGTCTCATGGGGTGTGGACAGCTCTCCTTCTACCTCAGTGGACTCTCAAACAACTCAAGACCAATGAAGCAAAAGTAACAAACCACACCAAACCTTGAACTACTCTAGCCGTTCAGTAGGTGAAAGTAGTGTGGAACTGAGGTGTGAAAAATTTAAGTTCAGTCATAGGTGGGGCAGGATGCATCTTAAATGAATCGTTGCAAATTTACTTTTCTTCAACAGGAAAGATTTTTCAGATTCTAAATAAATCCATATTAAAGCCACTACAAATGCCGGAGGAAACATCAGAGAAGCACTTCACAGGAGGCTCCCAAGCACTGAGGATGTCACCTAGAAAGGGGACAAAACCTTTGCAACAAAAACTCCCAGCTCGGCGAACAGAACCACAACAACGAGCACCCGAGATACAAATCTTCTCCCAAACTTTGAAATCCATATTTGCTGAACCACATCTCACCTCCACCAAAGCCTGGAGTAATCTCTGAGTGAGGGGCCCAAAAGGCGATCCATCTTCAGGCTGATCGTGCTGCTCTTTCTTCAGCAAAGCATCCACATCTAACAGCAGTGATAACAAACAAAAAACATGATCTCTGTTACAACAAAAGTCAGCATTTATGGAGTAGCTTTAAAGTTAAGAAACCATGCACAGAGTCTTCCTCAAAGAGGTGCAAAGTAACAGATAGTAAGAGATTAAAAGGGGAGGGCAATGTTCTAGAGGTATTATCACTGGATTGTTCATCCAGAGACCCAGATAATGGTCGGGGAACCCAGTTCAAATTTGAATTTGAATTCAATTCTTAAAAATCTGGAATTAATGGTCTAATGATTATCATGAATCAAAATCAGAAAAAAATCAGCAGGTCTGGCAGCCCTGCAGACAGAAATCAGAGTTAACTTTTCAGATCCAGAGGCCCTTCTTCAGAACTATTGTTAGCTAAGACAAGTACCTCATTTTCCCCTGGAGAATTCTAGTATTTTGGACTCGATATAGATTTCAACGATTTTAGGGTTTTAGGCACCTTCTCCCATGTCCTTACCCCAAGCCCCAAACACCAGGCCTTATCTGCTATTACACACAATTCATTGTTAGCCACAAATAGTTCCCATTAAGTTCAAATAGCTCTATGAAATTCTTGGTGCCTGGCAGACAGCTGCACGTTTATTTCTTTGAAAAACTTATTTATCAAGATACTACCAAATTAAATCATATCCACACTTGGACATGAGAGATTACATAACACTGGCTCGGTCAGCAGCAGTCTTGTGTCTCAAATGGAAGATAATTTGTGCAGGGTCTGATCATAAAACACAAAACACTGTCATTCCACTGTACTACTGAGGCAAATCTGAGGTTCTGCCATTCAGATAAGGTATTAAATATAGTCCCATCTGTCCTCTGGACATAAAAGACTTTATAAAAACATAAAAGACTGCAGATGCTTTAAATAAGAAACAAAACCAGAAATTCCTGGCAAAGCTCAGCAGGTCTGGTGGCACCTGTGAAAAGAAATCAGAGTTAAGTGGGTTTGGGTTTGGTGGAAGGGTCACATTAACTCAAATGTCTCTTCATAGGTGGTGCCAGACCTGCTGAGCTTTTCCAGCAACTTCTGTTTTTGGGTATAAAAGAACTCTATGGCAACTAATTCAAAGAACAGCTGTAGAATTAATCCAGCCTCCTGGCTAACGTTTATCCTTCAAACAGCGTCATAAAAAGGTTTCCCAGTCAATGTTTGTGGGTCTTTACTGTCTGCAAACGGGCAGACTACACCAGTACAGTGCATCCTACACTACAACAATGACCGGTTGTTAACACTGACCATAGCGTGTTTCAGGATGTCTGGGAGTTATGAAAGAGAATATGTAAATACAAGGGCCACATATCAAGAGCAGGGAAGGAGAGATTCAATTGGATAGCTCTTTTTTGGTCAGGACAGACACACTGACTCTTCTTCAGTCCATTAAGATTTCTGACTTCTATGCTGAAAACCTCCATCAAATCTTCACTGCTCCCTGGAAACCTAGGAAAATCTCTTCCATACCTTTTCTGAAACTTTCCTTCCCTTCTAATGTGTAGGTCCCAGACTAGATTTAATACTCCAACATGTGCCAATTAATGTTTTATATAAATTTAGAAAATTTCCAGACTTTTGTACCAAGTACCTCGACCTATAAACCCATGCTTTATTAGATGCTTTGTCACCCTCAATGATTTGTGCACAACCAACCCCCAATAGCTGCAAAGTTGCCACAGAAGGATAGGGGTGGTGAGGTTATAAAAGAATTTTTAGATGCGAGCAAGAAATTAACTATTGGAGTTAAGGGACTCAGTGCAGATTCATAACAATGGGAGATGATGGGTGAATGGGACACATTGCAGGACAGGATATGATTAGAATTTTAATCCAACTGTCCAGATACGTCGTGACTCATAAAGCGGATGGAACTTTGTAGTTTTAGAAACGTAGCATTGAGTCAGCAATAACTAGATGTTATGTGTTTTATTAAACTGTTTTCTCATCAGGAAGTCAGGGGAAAGCAGAAGGAACCATAGATAGCAAGCTTTGAAGGTTGAGCCTGATTGCCAGGAATTGGGATGGGAATTATGTCAATCCCTGCTCAGCCTGATGCAGATCAGATGCAGATCTTGTTCACAGGCTTGACGCAGCAATTTTCCAAAAGGCCAGGAGCTTGCTCACAAAACGAAACAAGATAGAAGAGACATTTAACATCATCAACAACACCCTCACAGGCATAAAGTTCACCAAGGAGGAAGAAACCGACAATAAACTCGCATTCCTGGACATCACAGTCGAAAGAAAGGACAACGGAGAACTACAAACCCGCATACACAGAAAACCGACAAACACTGACCAAATACTTAACCACACCAGCAACCATCCCAACACACACAAACAAAGCTGTATCAGAACACTATTCCAATGAGCCACCACACACTGCAGCACAGACAAACTTTGGAAAACAGAGGAGAACCACCTACACAATGTATTCAAGAAGAATGGATACTCAAAAAAAAACAGTGCGCAGATTCCTCAAGAACAAACCACGACAATCAGACCAAACACAGCCAGAAACCCTAACCACCTTACCATACATCAAAGAAGTTTCAGAAATGACAGCCAGACTACTAAGACCCCTCGGAATCCTAGCAGCACACAAACCCAACAACACTCTCAAACAAAAACTAACAAACTTAAAAGACCCAGTACAACCCATGGACAAAACCAAAGTAATTTACAAAATTCCATGCAAGGACTGCCACAAACACTACGTAGGACAAACAGGAAGAAAGTTAGCCACCACGATACACGAATACCAGCTAGCCACAAAAAGACACGACCCTCTCTCCCTCGAAGCCCTACGCACGGATGAAAACAACACCATTTTGACTGGGCCAACACATCTATCCTGGGACAGGCTAAGCAAAGACATGCCAGAGAATTCCTAGAGGCCTGGCACTCCAACCACAACGCCATAAACAAACACATAGATCTAGATGCCATCTATCAACCCCTAAGAAAACGAACAGGAAATGACATCACCACAAACCCCAGGAACCCCATCCAGGAGAAAGATATAAATAGAAAGCAGGAGACTACAGCTTCGCTTCACTTGGAGGTCGCCACTGATGATGTTACCTAGCCAGGTAATGAAACATCTGGATATCAAACCTACAGCTCAGTGAGCAAACCTACACCCTAAACCCAGAGCCTTTTAAATGTTGTAATTGTATCGGCCTCCACCACTTCCTCTGACAGCTCATTCTATACACGCACCACCCTTTGCGTGAAAACGCACCCCTTAAATTTTACATCTTTCCCTCTCACCTTAAACATATGCCCTCTAGTTTTGAACTCCCCTACCTGGGAAAAAGACTTGGCTATTCACCTTAGCCGTGTCCCACATGGTTTTACAAATTGGCACAGTGGTTAGCACTGCTGCCTCACAGCGCCTGTAGACCCGGGTTCAATTCCCGACTCAGGCGACTGTGTGGAGTTTGCACGTTCTCCCCGTGTCTGCGTGGGTTTCCTCCGGGTGCTCCGGTTTCCTCCCACAGTCACAAAGATGTGCGGGTCAGGTGAATTGGCCAAGCTAAATTGCCCGTAGTGTTAGGTAAGGGGTAAATGTAGGGGTATGGGTGGGTTGCGCTTCGGCGGGTCGGTGTGGACTTGTTAGGCCGAAGGGCCTGTTTCCACACTGTAAGTCTAATCTAATCTAGATTATGGAATTACACTCCAATGGAATGTGCACAGAGTTGAATTGTTCCTCCTCAATCAATGTCATTCGCCTACGGTCTTGTTAGGAGGTATAGTTGTGTTAGGAGGAATGGTAATGTTAGGAGAGCTGGGTGATTTGATCATTGCACTTTATTTTTAAAAAAAGAGCAGGGTTCTTCCCTCATGGGGGGTTAGCTTCTGGACAGAGAGAAGGTGCAGAAAGGGAAGGTGGAAACTGGTGTTTGAGCTAAACAATAGATGTACAATAAAGCCCTTGAAGATCTCTGAAAATCTTTTGCTGCCTAATCTGCAACATGGATGTTGGTTTATTAAACAGACAGTAGCTCATTGCAAGTTCACTTCACCTTTTGAGTCAAGTTCAGTCAAAGCTCCGAGCATGCCTTTCTTCTTCTCTGCTGCAGCTGCAGCACGGGCACCTTCCTTCTGCTCCTCTAGAAGGTCCTCCTGTGCCCAACGCTGGGAATAATGTTTCCCCAGAGGGGGGATCTGTGCAAACAGGAATGCAAGGCAAAACGTTAAGAGTTTAATATAAAGTAGTTATAGAGTTGTACAGCACAGAAACAGATTCTGTGGGCCAACTCATCCATGCTGACCAGATATCCTAAGGTAATCTAGTCCCATTTGCCATCATTTGGTCCATATACCTCAAAATCCATCTTATTCATGTATCTATCCAGATGCCTTGTAAATGTTGTAATTGTATCAGCCCCCACCACTTCCTCTGACAGCTCATTCATACACGCACCACCCTCTGCGTGAAAATGTGCCACTTAAATTTTATATCTTTTCCCTCTTGCCTTAAATCTATGCCCTCTAGTTTTGAACTCCCCTATCCTGGTAAAAAGCCTTGGCTATTCACCCTATTCATGCCCCACATGATTTTACAAATCTCTACAGGTACAGAATTACACCTCTATAGAAAGTGCAGAGTTGAACCGTTCCTCCTCAATCAGTGTCATTCGTCTATTGATCAGAGCTGTTAATATATAACATTCACAAGCTCATACTCCTGAACATATGTTGTGTGTTCAGCTGTGTTGCTTCACTATTCCTGTTTTTCTAATGAGTACTCAATTGCCTCATTTCCTGTCCTGCTTTGGCAAACGTAACTGAAAAATCATTCAAATTCACCTTTCAGCTCATTGTACATAATAGATTCAAGAAGGCCTGTCAGCAGGATCCCAGCCTGCACACTCAGTTGGGAATAGTGTCCGAAAGAGAGACAGATATCTCATTAAAGTACTTCATATGTGGTTTTGATGGGAGCTGATAACTGGGAACACCACTGGTTGCGAAGGATATCAAACCACATTACTAATGAATACTAAATTCAGTTCCCTTATTTTTTGAGCTGATTATTGATTACACAATCAGCAAACAAAACAAAAAGAAAGAAATGGAAATGAAAGAAAGAATCGCAATATTGATTTGTAATCACTTTTAAGCCAAGTCAGGATTTGTTGGTAAAACCTTTACATCTGGAATATCCTAATTCCTATTATGGAATGCTTGAAAACATTACTAATCCCCTGTCTAGGAACAGTTATCCCCACATGAATAATAAAGTATACAAACACACCATACTCCCTCAAACAATATCTTTAAAGCTCCCCTCAAAATATTTCATCACCTTCAATCTGTTTCTGAAAATTTCTTTCAGTAGTGCTTTGGCCAACAACCCACTCTTTCCTGACTCTCTCTGTCTCTCTCACTTCATCTATATTGGTCTTTCACCTTGTAATACTCTGCCTCATCTTCAGGGGGTTTCAGTAGATCCTCAAGGACACGGATCTCCTCATTGGTGATGTCAGCGCAGTATGGTTCCACTGATGCCCAGAACCTGCAGAAGGTATGAGAAGATGTGAAGTTACTCATTATTACCACAGAAAACTCATTGCTGGCATCCAGTAAATGTGAAGCTGTTGTCAACAAAGTTACTCAAAAATCAGTTTGCAGCAACTCATGTCTTTAGATTCTGAACAAAAGGAGCTATAGAGTTTTGTCACTCTTCAATATATCTATGTTTACTTGATAAAAGGTATCAAAAAACAGTGTCAAGAACAGAGAGAGAGAGACAGAGCACAGAGGCTCGTGGAATTTAATTAATTCCCGTTAAAGTAAAACAAATTGTGATGGTGCATGTGTGTGAGTGCGAGAGAGAAACAATTTCAGACTTTTACTTTTCCTTGCATTAATTTCTCTCCCTACAGGTAACTTGGAAAATAGTTTGCGGAGAGAGCGAGAGAGACAGAACACAAGCAGGAAATAATGTGAAGATGGGCAGACGTACCAGTGCCTATTCCTGCAACTTGTTCCTAAAGGAAATTAAATTCAAACAGGTCATACCTAGCCTGCAGTTCCAATCTGACAAAGATACAGAATGGAATATGTGTTAAGTTCTGAGAGATCCTACCTGTTGGGGGCATCATTCTTTGGAATTCTGGGAACATCCAAGGGATCATCTGTAAATTCATATTCTTGAATTTTAGGCTGTAGGTTTTTTGACTTCGGGCGTCCAGGACCAGGTCCAGTTCCATGACTGCCTTTTCCATCGATTTTCTGCTTTTTGGGTTTTCCGTGTTTCTGTGGTGTTCCATGCTCATGTTCCTTCCCAAATTTTAACAACCTCTTATCTCCTTTCTTATCTTGCCAGTCTGTGAGGATCTAAAATCAACAGTTTAAATGCTTTTTGAAAGAGTGAAAACCATGTAACAGCTGGTGACATGGATTCAAATGAATTACCAATTTATCTACCTCAGTCAGAGATCACAAGTGGGTGGAAACTACAACAATCACAGTAGTACATTTAAGGATCTTTTTCTAAAACTGGCGACAGGGCAAGTGATAATACCAACTTCAAAAGGTGAATGAGGGACAGACATAGACCATTTAGCCCTTTAAACCTTCAGTAACATCATGGTTTCCGTTTCAAATTCCACATTCCCATCTAAACCCAATAATTTTTGGTTGCCTTGGCTCATAAGAATCTATTGACCTCTACCTTAAAAACAATTAATGAACCCACCTCCATCCCTAATTTTACAATAGTGTCCCCTAGTTCTGGATTCACCAATGAGAGGAAACATCCTTGTCAAGACCATTCAGCATCTTATAAACTTCAGGCAAATTGGCTCTCACTCTTCCAAACTCCAGTGGAAATAAACCCAACCTGTCCGATTTTTCCTTATAGGACAATGAATTTATTTGAGATATCAGCCTCCTCTGAACCATCTTTAGTGCAATCACATCCTTTCTTAAATAAAGGGACCAACTGCTCACAATATTCAAGTTGCAGCCTCACCTTGTATAATTGAAGTATAATATTCTTACTTTTATGTTCAATTGCTCTCATATGGAAGGATGGCATTCCTTCAGTCTTCTTAATCACTTGCTGTACCAGCATTCTAATTTTCTGTGACTTATGCACAGGACCATCTAGAATACCCACTAGGGAGGCTGTGGCATTCTGGTGATGTAATTGGATTAGTAATCCAAAGTCCAGGCAAATGAACATGAACTCAATTCGCACCATGGCAGATGTTGAAATTTTAATTCGAAACAAAGCTAACCTAATGGCAACCAGTGTCGATTGCTGTAAAACCCATCTGGTTCACAAGTGTCTTTCCGGAAAGAAATTCTGCCATCCTTACCCAGTCTGGCCTACACCTGACTCCAGACACACTAATGTAATTGTTTCTTAACTGTCCTCTGGGCAATAAATGACAGCCAAGGCAGTGGGGCCTATGTCCCATGGATAAGTAGAAAGAAAAGATCCTCTGCACTTTGGAATTCTGTGGTTGTTTTCCCTTTAAATAATACATGTTTCATTCTTCTTGTCAAATTGTTATATTTTCCAACATTATACTCCATCTGCCATATTTTTGAGTATTCACTTAACTTGTATTCTTCATTCTTTTACTTCATTCTTGTTATGTCATCTTTACATCATACATTGCTACCTTTGAGTTATCTGAAAATTTAGCCTTTGGTCTCCAAATCTAATAAATCTAATCTAATCTAATAAAGTATAAAAGGCTGAGGGCCCAACACATTGTGGGACCCCATTCACCACATTCTGCTAATCAAAAAAAAGACCCATTTATGTGCATTATCTGTTTTCTGTTAGCCAGCCAATTTTCTATTCACACCAGTATCTAACAGTCTACATTATAAGCTCCTACATTTACACGTTAACTGTTAGTGTGACACCTTGTCAAATGCTTTCTGGATATCCAAGCATAGTACATGAACAGGCTCCCCTTTATCCACAGCACATGTTCATCCTCCAAAGAATTCCAATGAATTGGTTACACGAGATTTCCCTTCCACTAAAATGTACTGGCTTTGCACAGTAAACTTGAGTTTTTCCAAGTGCCCAGTTATAATGTCCTTACCAGTCAATTTTAAAATGATACCCCAGACAGAAATTATGCTAACTGGCCTATAGTTTCCGATTTTCTCTCTCCCTCTCTTCTTGACATGATGTTTTGTTTTGCTTTTGTTCAGTTTGCTGGAAGTTTTCTAGATCTAATTATTTTTGGAAACTACTACTTTTAAGACCTTAGGATGAAGTCCATCAGGACCCAGAGACTTATCAACCTGCAGCTCCATCCATTTGCTCAGTACTGCATTCTTAGCATTGTATTTCCATCAAAGTACTCACTTACTTCAACCTTGTGATTTACTGGGGTATGCTTTTGTGTCCTCTACAGAGAAGACAGAAACAAAACAATTATTCATTACATCTGATATTTCTTTCTTATCAACCATTAACTGCAAATTCTCACCCTCTAGAAAAGTAACGCTTACTTTACTTTCTTTTTGTTTTCAATAGCTAGTGAAACTCCTGCTGTCTGTTTTACATGTCTAGCTAGCTTCTTCTTATATTCTAATTTATTTGTCCCGATTAACCTCTGACTGTTTTAATATTCTGACCTGCTACTCATTTCATATACCTTTTCCTTATGTTTGAGGGCTTTCCTTAACTTTTTATTTAACCCCAAATGTTGGGTCTTCCCATTACAACTTTTCTTTACAGTAGAAATACTCTGAGTATTCGTAAATACTCTTACGTTTTTGCCATTGCTTCTTGACTGATTTATCCCCAACCTAAATCCCAGTTCACTTCCACAATCTCAGATGTTCATGCCTTAATGACTCCATGCCTTCGAGACTTAGAGGAAAGTAGTGAATATACTGAAGATAAGTTGCAGATGGCACATTAATACTCGAAAAGTTGTGAGGAGGATACAAATACTTTACAGCGAGAAATTGATAGGTTATGCATGTGGCAAAAAGTTAGCAAATGGAGTATAATGTAGGAAAATGTGAAGTTATTCTTTTTGGAAGGAAGAATAAAAGAACAGAGTATAATTTAAGTAAGACCATAAGAGGAAAACTGCAAAAAGCTGAAACACAAAAGGACTTGGCAGTACTTATGGACAAAACACAACATGTTAGCACACAGATGCAGCAAGTAATCAGGAATGCTAATGGAATGATGGCCCTTATTTTAAGGGCTTAGAGTAAGGAAGCCTTACTGCAACTGTGCAAGGTACTGGTGAAAGCACTTATGGATTACTGTGAACTGTTTTGGTCCTCTTATTTAAGGAAAAATATTATTTCATTGGAAGCAGCTGAGAGAGGGTTCAACAGCATGTTCCTTAGTATTTAGGGTCTGTCTTTTGATCAAAGGTTAAACAGGTTGGGACTCTATTCACTAGAGTTTGGAAGAATGAGTGTGATTTCATTGAGACATGTAGGACTCTTAAAGGGCTTGACAGGGTCAATGTTGAGAAGCCACTTCCCTTTATGGGTGATTCTAGGATCAGAGGGCAGGATCTCAGAGTGAAGGGGCACCAGTTTAAGATTGAGATGAGGAGGAACTTCTTCCCTCAGAGGGTTATAAGTCTTTGGAACACTTTCTCACAGACTGCTGTGGAGGCAGAGTCCTTGTACATATTTAAGGCTGAGAAAGATAGATTGTCGATCAGTGGGAGACTCAAGGATTACAGGAAAAGGACAAAAAAAAGAGAATTGTCATATAATCCTATTGAATGGCAGCGCAGGCTCAAGTAGCTGAACAGCTTATTTCTGTTCCTTTTTTTAATGGTCTTATACCGAAACGATTGCCCTTACTTAGGTTTTAAATACGAGCCTTAAATCCATTCTTCTCTCTTTCATATTGGATGTGATATTCAATCATATTTGATCACTGCTGCCCATAGGAGCCATTATTCACATTACACAATACCCATTCTTGATGAAGGGCTCTTGCCCGAAACGTCGATTCTCCTGCTCCTCAGATGCTGCCTGACCTGCTGTGCTTTTCCAGCACCACACTCTCGACTCTGATCTCCAGAATCTGCAGTCCTCACTTTCTCCTTACAGAATATCCAGTCTGGTATATTTGGCTCTCTTAGTTGGTTCCAAAACATGCTGCTCTCAAAAGTATTCTATGAACTCATCATTGAGGGGGTACTATTGTCAATACCTTTTTCCAGATTATATGTAGATTAAAATTACTCAATTATCGTTGTCCCTTTTTCACAAGGTGCCAACATTTTTTCTGGTATATTTTGTTCTACATCAAAATTAATGGGTTTTTTTGGTGGGGGTTGTTTTGGATTATTCCCACTAGTGATTTATTCCCCTTTACTGTTCCTCCATTAGAAGAACTATGGTGAGTTACCACTCCAGTCAATGCAGCCAAATAGCTTCATGCATCATTCTTACCTGTGTTTCTGCCTCTAGTATGCGCAGTCGCCGACTCGCTGAGCTCAAGAGTGTTTCCAGCTCCAGCTGTAATGTGTCCAGCTCCTCGATTCCAATTCCATCATCCTCAGAGCGTGAGAGCACAGCTGCATAGCGGGGACACATCTTCACGTGATCTACTGGCTTAAAATCATGGAACTGCAGTGGGCAGTCTTTTAGTTCACTCATCTTGAGCACGTAGAAAGTTTGTCTAATATCTGTAAAGAAAACTAACCTGATTCAAATTGTACATAGTATTTCTGATTAATAAGTAACATAGCAAGTGCAAGGCTTATTACATGGGTGCAAGAAATGAAGACTGTGGAAACTTCTCTAGTCTATCAGCAGACTGATGGCTTTCAAACAGATTTAAAAAGCAAGGACTATAATAGAAGCATCTATAATTCAAAATCATCCAGAAAAATCAGAGGGTCAACAAGTATCCCTTGGCGCAGGGCCACGATTTTTTTAAGTGATAGCATCATTAATGTGAAGTGCCATTAAAATTGTATTCAATATACCACTAATTTGTTTTTGTTTATTCCAGTGACACCATTTATTTCCTGAGCATTTTGTCACTTCTTCCAGCTGAGTTTTCTAGTCTATGAGTCACTTGAAATTATAAATACTAAACCAGTTTAACCATTTTTCTTTATTGACTCAAGATCTGCCGCTTGTTACCTCAGGTTGGTAGTGGCTGCAGATTCAGCTGCTTTCTGTTTATAAACCAACTTGGAGAACTGCTCCAGTTTCTTCGATCTAACCAACCATTATTTCAACTTTGGTATGTATAGTAAAATGCCTTTTATACAGAGCCACAAAATTGTTACCATTTAGGAGGCTGCCATTTGGCTCAGCATGTCTGTACTAGGTCTTCAAATTGAGCACCTCACTTAGTGCCCTTCTACTGTCTTTTTTCCAAACTCCTGCACATTCATCCTTTTCAAATAACCATCTAATTCCATTTTTTAATGCTTTAATTGAATCTTCTCCAAAACACTCACAGGTAGTGTTTTCTAGACCCTAAACACTCACTGTGTGAAAAATGACTTCCTCATATCACATTTGTTTTTTTAAATTAATGATTTTTTACCTGTACCCTTTCATTCTTGATCCGTTCACAAGTGGAAACATTCCTCCCTATTTACTTTTTCCAAGTCTCAAATGATTTTGAATATTTCAATCTGATCTCCTTTTACTCCTCTCTTCTCCAAGAACTGCTCCAGTTTCTTCGATCTAACTTTCAAACTGAATGTGCTCATCGTCCTCATTCCCAAAAACATTCTTTTTTGCAATCTCCCCTATAAGACAATCATTTCCATTTTTGTTGTTTGATCTTTTTTGTGCTCATCAGGGTAAAGGATGTAAACTGGAGCACTTTTTAATTATAATGAGAGACTTGAAGTGTCACTCCCTTATATATACAGTTTCAGAGTAACACAGTCAATAACAGAACCAAGATCCCCTTACTCTAACACTATGTTCTACTCTGAATTCACACGTACAGTTTATGAACTCTGCTCAACAAGTGCAATTTTGTATTTCTGCTACAGTATTAAGAATTGGGATTGGCCAATTAATTTCATATTATGTCCTTACAGTTAGCTTTTAATTCATTGTTCTTGGCTTGGATTTCAAACAGGTGGAAGGATAGTGACTTCACACCCAAGAGTACCTATTATTTAAAAATTAGCAGAACAATGTAAACGTCCGCAGAACAATGTAAACGTCTGAAACTCTCATAAAAGCATTTGATCAAAAAAAAAGTGTTAATCGTTAATATGAAAGCGGACTTTTCAGGCGATAGTATCAAATTGCGCATATGGTGTAACGCAAATAATTTGGAAACAAGACTACACTGTAACAAAGAGCAATGATGAGATTGTTGGATGATAATTGTATCATGGACTAAAATGACATTCGGTTTTCATCTTCTGTCATCTACTGAGAGCAGTAAGAAACTATTTTCTCTGTCCCACTATCTATCTGCCTGACTTGCTATCAGGCACAGGAAGGCCAGGGCATTAGTGAAGATGTAAGATCAGTTTGTGTCAAGACCACAATTTGCAAGTCTAGCTGCCAGTTCACCTTTTGCTAGTCTTGAAGTCAGCAATGGACCTGCTCCTCTTGCTTTAACCACTAGATTCCAACTGTGAAATAAAAGGTCTTTTTTTTTGTTCAGGTGCCCAGTGACCAAGACACAAACTACCTGTGTTTTCAGTCTACAATGCAATAAGGAGTAGTGCCTGTAGGTAGTTACGGTAACAATCATTTGTTGCTAGATGCCAGCTCCCTTATATTTTCATCAGGACTTTGTTACATTTTACCTGGGAACAGGCTCCATCTGCGGCTTTGCCACTACTGGGAAGGAGGGGATGTCGAACATACAGTTGGTCACTCTTGTCGCATATACCCGAACAATCGTTTCAATCTCACATCATCTAAATTACCATATGAATTACGGAGCAAAGGGACAGCTACAGCATGCACATTCTCCACAGTAGTGCCATCTTTTGCCGTTAATCAACCCCAACTCTCCCCACACTTTCTGTTACAGTGGCTCAGCCCACGTCCTTTTCCGGCGCTTTTGGACCAGACCAATGCCACAAGCAGAGGAGGGGGGGAAGGATATATAATACAACATTCGTTATGTGCTTCTGCTGGGAAAGACCAGCTGTTTTGATCAATAATGTTTCAAATATTTCATTTTATTTGTTTTGCAGCTGCATGTAAATAATATGAAAATAAAGTTCATGCTTACGGCAAAGTAAATGTTAAAAGTTCACCTATTCCAGGGTGTGAGAAGTTGATACGACTTTGGGGTGTGTGAAATTAACAACTATGTTCATTTGGGCTGCTTCAAAAGCTTAAGGAACAGAAAATAAAGTTTTATTTGGTTAAACAAAGTTGAGCAACTTCTGTCAATGATATCTGGTTGCAACTGCAACAAAGAAACGACGATGAAATATTAGAGCGAGCCCCTATCGCCTCCTCCTCCACTTCGCAGTGTGGTACATCCTGCAGCGGGGTGAGCAGAGGCACGGCTGCGCATGCGCCGAGAACGTTTCCGCCTTCCGGGGAGACGATGGTAAGTGAATGGGGGGTCAGCGCGGAGAGGGTCCCTGAATGGGATGCGGGCAGACAAGGGCGGTGGGCTCACTCCGGCTGGGAGTGCGGACAGGGGTGGCGGGGTTCGGGGTAAATAATTGGGAGCTCCGGAGTTAGCCGGAGTAACGGCTTCAAGCGGTACTGAGGCCCCACCCGTTCCCCGAGGACAGGGGAGAGCTCCACACCCAGCGCTTCCTGTCACTGGGCCAGGGCTGGGTCGGCTGCTGCACCGCGCTCTCTCTACTGAATAGTCAACTGTGGTACTCTTCCTCTGCATTCCGTTAGGCATGCCTTACATTCGGCATTCATTGACCCAGTCGCGTTCCCGCATCCTCCTCAGTGGAGATGAGGAAGGGAAGACATTGATTGTGGGCCTCTTTCTCGTTTTTGCTACCTGCCAAGTTGCTGATTCCTGATTGCAGCCAGTGTTTCTTATCCGAGAACTTTTCAGTTGGCTACCTTATTCCATATTCTGACTTACGGCTGTCAGTGGGGCTGCATACCTGGTCAAGGTTGTTTGCGGTTTAGTGTTTGACTCTGCTTCTTTTACAGGACTGTATATGGATGTAAAGTCTGTACTTTCCATGAAACTTGTACGAGGTTGGGGGAGCACACAAAATAGAAGTAGCATGTTCTGTGACTTTTCAGTTATTACTGTATTCACATAACATGATGCTGCTTTTGGCAAAAATATCCTATTAAAGTTGAATTATAATGAGTTAATTTTCTATTTCAAGTTTTAGGTGTGAATTTGAGTAATCAGACATGTTTCCCATGTGAAGTGCATACTTCACTTGTGTGGTAGCATGTTCAATTACTAGTGTAGCAATTAGAAGCCATGGCGGGGGAAAAAGTTCCTTTAAATTTTGTTATAGAAGTTTGAGAAGTTGAATTTGATTTTCTTTTAAAAAATGGTAATAATGTTTATACTGATTTAAAAAATACTGACTCCATTAGTTCATTAAAGGCCTTTGGGGAAGAAAACCTGTCACCCAAATTAACATAAAGGAGTTAAAATCCTATATGGTCAACAAATGGTAGGATTCAATTTACTTTTGGGTTTTCTTCCATGGTGCTCAGTGTATACCACCATACATGTGTTGACTCTTGCTGGTCAGTGCTTTGTGACAGATGAGTTTAAAGTGGAGTGGGTGTGGTATATTTTGCAATTGTGTCTGAGCCTAGTTTACAAATAGGTGCTTGCTGTAGATTAACTAGAGCTACTAAAACCACTATTATTTATTTTTCTGTGCTTTAACTATGATTAGCTGGCTGTCCAGTATTGCTGTCTAGTTTGGTTTACTTAATTTTATTTTTGTTCACCACCTACTGATAGTATATACTGAGTATGGTGCTGGAAAAGCACAGCCAGTCAGGCAGCATCCGAGGAGCAGGAGAATTGATGTTTCAGGCATAAGCCCTTCATCAGGAGTGGCCTTAATGAATGGCTTATGCCCAAAATGCCAATTTTTCCTTCAGATGCTGCCTGACTGGCTATACTTTTCCAGCACCACACTCTGACTCTGATCTCCAGCATCTACAGTTCTCACTTTCTCCTGATAGTAGACATTATCCATTAGTTAAAGGGAGATAATAAAATGATATAGTCCACTATCCTGAGAGCTGTCATCCATGACACTATACTTGTCCTAACAAGTGTATTGTAATGAAATAAATTTTAATGTACAATTTAAAATGGGATATTTCCAACATGGATGTCAACCTTGCAGTTGCCCAGATGGTCTTCTAAGCTTTATTACTTTATTTCTCTTTTCAATAGGCAACACTCCGTCCGTACCTGAATGCAGTCCGTGCCACACTTCAAGCTGCACTCTGCTTGGAAAACTTCTCATCACAAGTTGTGGAGCGCCATAATAAACCTGAAGTGGAAGTGAGGTAGGGCATACTTGGTAGCTAAATATTTGGGTTAATTTTCAGTTTTCACGAAGCACCATCTGGGGAGTTGAGGGGGGGGGCAAAAAAAAATTCGGTATAATTTTCTGTTTCTAGGGATAAATTTGAATATGTTTAGTTTTGGACTTTCTGTGGAAAGTGCAACAGAAAGCATATAATCTGTATATAACTTTTAAGATGATTGCTAGCAATGCACTTATACGCAAAACAAATTTAGTGCTGGGGCACTAAATAATTGAAAAGCCCTCTAAGTATGGGATAGTAATGCATGTTTTCTTGACCCATGATAGGAGCAGTAAAGAGCTGCTGTTGCAGCCCTTGATCATCAGCAGGAATGAGAAGGAGAAAGTCCTCATTGAGGGTTCAATAAATTCTGTACGAGTCAGCATTGCAATCAAACAGGTCAGTATCTCATTTGGCTTTTAGACTGTACTTGTTACTAAGATTTGGAATTGGGTATGGGGAAAAGGGAGGAGTATGGTAGATGCTCAGCTAATGATCCAGTGCAGGTACAATGGACTGATTGGCCCCCTTCTGCAACATAACACCTAATCAGTGGAATAACATTTTCCATTCATTTCCTGGAGCAGAATTTTACGTCAGCTCGTTAGATTAACACAGATGGGGTACTGGCAAGTAATTCAGAAGAGTGGGTGGGAGTTAAGGTGGAATTATAAATTTAAAACAGAGCTTGGAAAGCAGAGGAAACATAGGTTTGTTAAGAAAGAAATTAGTCCAGCAAGGCCAAATGGAATATATTATTAATGTTAGGATTCTTGGAAGTACAGAAGATCTGCGGGATCTTGGTGTGCAATTCTACAGATCCCTGAAGGTAGTAGGGCTGGTGGATAAGGCAGTCAAGAAGGCATATGCAATACTTTTTAATTAGTGAAGGGATAGAATACAAGTGCAGGGAAATTATGCTAGAACTCTTTAAAAAATGCTGGTTAGGCTACAACTAGAGTATGGTGTACAGTTCTGGTGATTAAATTACAGAAAGATATGATTGCACTAAAGATATCACGGAAGAGATTTACTAGGATGCTCAGTTTTAGCAATAAGGAAAGATTAAACAGACTAGAATTGGTTTCCTTTTGGAGCAGCAAAGGTTGAAATGGGACCTGAGAAACACAAGATTAAGGGTTGATAGGAAGGCACTTTATTAGTAGATTGGTCAATAACCACAGGAATGTAGATTTTAAGACAAGAGGATGAGAATGTACAAGTTATGGTTAGTAATTTGCAGGTGGCACTAAAATAAGCAGTATTATGGACAATGAGGAGGGTTATTGGAAACTGCGGCAGAACCAAAATCAGCTGGGGAAGTAGGCCAAGAAATGGCAAATGGAATTTACTATTGATAAGTGTGCGCTCTTGCATTTTGGAAAATCAAATCAAGGTAGGAGTTTCATGGTGAATGGCAGGGCTTTAAGGAGTGTAGTTGAACAGAGAGACCTTGGAGTTCAGGTGCATGGTTCTTTGAAAATGGAGTCACAGGTAGACAGGACAATGAACAAGGCTTTTAGCACATTGGCCTTCATCAGTCAGGGCATCAAGTATAGAAGTTGGGAGGATATGTTGCAGTTGTACAGGATGTTGAGCCTGCACTTGGAGGATTGTGTTCAGTTTTGATCACTTTGCTATGAGAAAAATGTTATTAAACTGCAGTGAGTGCAGAAGAAATTTACAAGGATGTAGTTATAGGGAGGTTGGACAAACTAAGCTTTTTTTTCTTTGAGTGCAGGAGACTGAGGTGGAATCTTTTAAAAGTGTATAAGATCATGAAAGGCATCAATAGGGTGAATGCAGTTAGTCTTTTTCCCAGGGTTGAGGATTCAAGGACTAGAGGGGAACGAATAGAAGGGAACCTGAGCGGCAAATTTGTTTTTACAGAGGTGGTACACATATGGAATGAGCTGTCAGCAGAAGTGGTTAAGGTGGGTACATGAACAAGGAATTTGTACAAATACATGGATAGGAAAGCTTGAGAAGGATATGGACCAAGTGCAGGGAAATTGGGTGAGTGTAAGTGGACACTTTGGATGGCATTGACCAGTTTGGGCCAAAAGCCTATCTCCATGCTGTAGGACACTAACTGAGGCAGAATGCTGAGAGGAGAGTTCAGGTTAACGTTTTTTTCATTCAGAACTGTTTCAGGAATCTAAAACTTACTGCCTAAAATAACATGGAGTCAGAACCTTTCAATATTTTTAGTAGTTAGATACTCTCTCTTGCATTGCCATTACCTCTAGGGCTGTGAGGCAAAAGATGGAAAATGGGTTTGGTGTAGTCAGATCTTTGGTGTGTACACAATGGGCCAAATGGCATCCTGTTATGGTTAACATCTGAGCTGTGGTGTTCAGCGAAAATTGACTTAATGGAGACAAGGTGTTAATTTTCCAGCCTTTTACGAATGCTTCCTTTTATTTTTTTGGAGCAAAATATGTCTTTATAAACATGTGGCATATTATTCCTATTTATT
The DNA here is from genome assembly GCF_020745735.1 of Hemiscyllium ocellatum. Classification (NCBI taxonomy): domain Eukaryota; kingdom Metazoa; phylum Chordata; class Chondrichthyes; order Orectolobiformes; family Hemiscylliidae; genus Hemiscyllium; species Hemiscyllium ocellatum. Next base: position 19,924,395 of record NC_083414.1, on the reverse strand, counting down.
TTAATGTATCAGATTTGAACTAGAATTTTGTCCCTTCTGCAGCATCCTACAAAACGTTTTCAGTGGGTATTTTGGCACTACCCTCAAAAACATCACTACTTTAAAAGTGTACCTTTTGGCGAAAGAAAGGTTAGAAATTGTACCTGTTCAAGTTTTATTTTCATTTACAGGCAGATGAGATTGAAAAGATCCTTTGTCATAAGTTCATGAGATTTATGATGATGAGAGCAGAGAATTTCTTCATTCTCCGGAGGAAAGCTGTTGAGGTAATACCAATATATAGTTAAATGCAATTAATTGTTTTAAGACTGACTTTTGCTGTACTTGTCTTTGATAGTGTTGAGGACCTGAGGGCACTTGGAGTCCACTGGTCTATAGATACCCTGTGTTTGTCTTGTTCTCCATCTGTTCTCAGTGCCTCCCCTGTAGAATATAGTAATATTTTGGGTTGTAAGTTTGCTTGCTGAGCTGGTAGATTTGTTCTCAAATGTTTTGTCACCATGCTAGGTAACATCATCAGTGAGCCTCTGATGAAGTGCTGGCATTCTGACCCACTTGTTGTTTATTTGTCTTGGTCTGTTGTGGTGAGTGATATCGCTTCCAATTCTTTTTGAGAGGTTGGTAAATGGGGTCCAAATCTATGTTTGTTAATGGAGTTCCAGTTTGAATGCCGGGCCTCTAGAAATTCCTGTGTGTGTCTTTGTTTAGCCTGTCCCAGGATGGATGTATTGTCCCTGTCAAACTGGTCTCCCTGTTCATCTGTGCGTATGGATACTAATGATAGTTGGTCATGTCTTTTAGTGGCTAGTTGGTGCTCATGTATCCCGGTGGCTAATTTCCTGTCCATTTGTCCAAAGTAATGTTTCTTGCCATCTTTGCAGGGTATTTTTGATTATGACATTTGTTTTGCTGGTTGTTGGTATGAGGGTCCTTTAAATTCATCAGGAGCCGTTTACATGGTGATAGGTTTGTGTGGGCTACCATGATGCCGAGGAGCTGGAGTAGTCTGGTCATCATCTCTGAGACATCTTTAATGTATGGCAGGGTGGCTAGAGACTCTGGGTGTGTTGTCGTCTTGTTTAATCTGTTGTGAAGGAATGAGCGGACTCCGCTCATCAGGTACCTGTTGTTCCTGAATACTTTTGTATAAGTGTTTTTCCTCAGCTTCTCATAATCCCCGGGTGCTGCAATGTGTTGGCCCTCATTTACCAACCTCTCAGAAAAAGAACCGGAAGCGATATCACCCACCACAACAGACCGAGACAAATTAATAGCAAGTAGGACAGAACATGAGTGCTTCATTGGAGGCTTGCTGATGATGTTACCTAGCATGGTGACAATGTCAGAGAACAAATCTACCAGCTTAGCAAGCAAACTTAGAACCTAACTACAAATCTTCACCAAAATCTTTTCCATGCTTCATTTGGGAGGTCCATGCATGCATCATACTATTTTACTCCATTTAGCATGATTATTTGGTCAAAAATCTAAACTCTAGTTTAATCAAAACATTGTGTGTATTATTGCGAGCAGATCCTCTTTCTTTCAGCCCCTGTTTGAAACTTAAAGAAATTCTATTGTCTTCCCTTGGACAATCCAGGACCCCATCGGTGATGTGTTAAGGTACTGAGAGAAAGGGTGGGCAGGTATGTTTCAACAGATTTCAACCAGTCCGCTGGTTTGAGACAGACTTGGGCACCATTCTCTGCCTAGCTCATGTCCAATACACTGTCAAAGCTTATAATTGGGACATTAAACTTCAATACTTTTATGTTAGATTGTGAATGTTGCTGACAAGTGACATTTATAGCCCATGCCTAACTAACCTCAAAGGTGATGAACAGTGTTCTGCTGCTACGTTGCAGGTCCTGAAGGTAGGTACACCTTTTATCATATCTAAGGAGTTCATGGATTTTATGTAATGTATTTCCAAGTCACTGTGACTTAGACAAGAACTTGTGGCTAGTAGTGTACCCTTGCACCTGCTATCCATGGTTATGCATGAATGGGTTTGTGAATGCTCTTGATGGCCATGATAAGTTACCATGTTACATCTTGTAGACAATGTCACGTGCAACTGCAGCACATCGTTTGTGGAGGTAACAAATATTTGAGGTAAAAGTCTGCTTTGTCCTGGCCCGTGTTGAGTTTGACTATATCTGAAGCTGTGCAGACAGTGAGTAGAAAGTATTCTGTCATTTTCCTGAGTTGTGCCTTGTAAATGGTGAAAGGACTTGAGTCAGAATACAAGTAACTCACCTTAGAATTTAGCAGAAGTGCTGAACTTTTAAATTACTTGTGGGATTGGCTGGATCTCTGTAGCATACTGCCTTCAATTTAATATTCATTAGTCCTGTGTTGTAGTTTCACCATTATATTTAGGTGTATGTAATGCTCCTGTCAAGCTCCCTTAGACTACTTATTGAACTATCATTGGTTTTTTGTCTTCATTTTATTGGTTGAGCAAAAGATCTGCAAGGCTACAAGGTGACTGATTTTTTTTAGTGGAATTCTGCTGATGGCACCTCATGGATACCCTTGAAATTCAAAATCTGATCAACACAGCAGAATTGATGCTTGGAATAGTGATTCTGTGCTGGGAAAAGGAACATACTATGGGGATTTAACTGTGCCTGACCACTATTCTAGCAAGTTGTATAATTAGGGCAGTAGCTTTAAACGAAACAGTGCGGGTAAGGAATCAGGTGATGAAAGATGTGATAAAGAGAAAGGGCAAGGAGCAAGATAGCAATAAGGGACTTAATATATATGGTAGTATATAGTCGGTGCCTTTCAAACAAAGTGCACCAGCAGATAAATTTATGCTCCATTCTTAGAGTCATAGAGATGTACAGCATAGAAACAGACCCTTCAGTCCAACCCGTCCATGCCGACCAGATATCCTGACACAATCTAGTCCCACCTGCCAGCACCCAGCCCATATCCCCTCAAACCCTTCCTATTCACATACCCATCCAAATGCCTCTTAAATGTTGCAATTGTACCAGCCTCCACGGGTCTTTTTTTTATATATATCTTTCCCCTCTCATCCTAAACCTATGCCCTCTAGTTTTGGACTCCCCAATCCCAGGGAAAAGACTTTGCCTATTTATCCTATCCATGCCCCTCATAGTTTTGTAAACCGCTATAGGGTCATCCCTCAGGTTCCAACGCAAAACAGCCCCAGCCTGTTCAGCCTCTCCCTAAGCTCAAATCCTCCAACCCTGGTAACATCCTTGTAAATCTTTTCTGAACTCTTTCAAATTTCACTATATTTCCGATAGGAAGGAAACCAGAATTTCCCGCAATATTCCAACAGTGGCCTAACCAAGGTCCTGTACAGCCGCAACATGACCTCCCAACTCCTGTACTCAGTACTCCGACCAATAAAGGAAAGCATAGCAAACGCCTTCTTCACTATCCTATCTACCTGCAACTCCACTTTCAAGGAGCTATGAACCTGCACTCCAAGGTCTCTTTGTTCAGCAACACATCCGAGGACCTTACCATTAAGTGCATAAGCCCTGCTAAGATTTGCTTTCCCAAAATACAGCACTTCCATTTATCTGAAATAAACTCCATCTGCCACTTCTCAGCCCATTGGCCCATCTGGTCCAGATCCTGTTGTAATCTTAGGTAACCCTCTTCGCTGTCCACAACACCTCCAAGTTTGGTGTCATCCGCAAACTTACTAACTGCACCTCTTATGCTCTCATCCGAATCATTTATGTAAATGACAAAAGTAGAGGACCCAGCACTGATCCTTTGGCACTCCACTGGTCATAGGCCTCCAGTCTGAAAAACAACCGTCCGCCACTACGCTCTGTTTTCTACCTTTGAGCCAGTTCTGTATCCAAATGGCTATTTCTCCCTGTATTCCATGAGATCTAACCTTGCTAATCGGTCTCCCACGGGCAACCTTGTTGAATGCCTTACTGAAGTCCATATAGATCACATCGACTGCTCTGCCCTCATCAATCCTCTTTGTTACTTCAAAAAACTCAATCAAGTTTGTGAGACATAATTTCCCATGCACAAAGCCTGATCTTAGAGTAGGATAAAAGTCTGGCACAACATCAAGGGCTGAAGGGCCTGTGCTGTGATGTACTGGACTGTTCTACATTTATAAACGATAGAGTTAAACATTATCTTAATGCACACAACATTCATTGTATGGTAGATGAATTAATAGTACAAACAGGTATGATCCCTCCTTTCTACTTTAAATATAGTACTGGGCAATGACAAAAGGTTAACTAATCTTATAAAGAAGCTTCTGGGGAAGAGTGGCTATCGCCTGACAATTTTATGTTGAGTTCAAAAGTAGTACAGTTCAATCTGAAACTAGAGTCTTGGTGAGGAAAGCTATGAGGGACAATAGATTGTTTTCACTCCTTTTAATATAGTTTCCCAATGATGGGAATCAACCAGCATTTAGGAATTAATAGAGTTGACTACAAATATACATTCTTTTTGAGATGCAGAAAAACTCAGCAGCAAAAGTGATCCAACCATGGCTGACAAGTTAAAGATTTTATTAAATCAAAGGAAGGGACATACAATTTTTTTTTTGGAAACTTTAAGCCTGAAGATTCAGAGCATTTTTAGATATTAACAAAGGAGGTCCTAGGAACTAAAGTAGAAAATAGAATATGAAAGTAAACTAGCAAGAAATAAAAATTGGCTATAATATCTTCTGTAGGTATGTAAAAAAAGTTTAGCAAAGACTTCGGTGCGACCATTATAGGGCAGAAACAAAGTTTGTAATGGTGGAGAAGCAAAACAACGTCATCATGGAGGAAGATACAAAAAACTTCATGGAAATACTAGAGAAGCAGGAAGCAAGCTACGAGTGAGATTGGGGAACTGACAAGTTAATGTCGGTATATTTTAAAAACAAAAGGTACTACAAGAAAGTGGGACTGAAATTTGATTAATCCCCTTGATCTGATGTGCTGCATCCCAATGTGTTGAATGAAGTTGCTGTAGAAGTGGTGGATATGTTGGTCATCTTGCAATATTCTGCAAATTGGAAAGTAGCAAACATAGGAAGTGGGCAGGAGAAGAGAAAACTAGGATCAATGGACCTGTTAGTCTGACATCAGTAGTAAGGCTAGAATCTATTACAAGGATGTGATAACTAGGCACTTAAACCAAAAATAAAAGGTCAGACTGGACAAAATCAATATGGATATGTGTTGGGAGTTTTTGAGGATGTAACTGAAGAATGGGTAATGTGAAACCAGTGTATGGGGTGTACTTTTTATTTTCAAGGCTTTCAATGACTTACCATACTAGAGGTTAAGCAAAATAAACCAAATGATTTATTAAAATGAGTCATTTTTAGCTTAGCAGACTATGACTTGCAGCATACTGCAATAATGAATGCTTAGGCTCAAGCTCTTTACAATCCATATCAGTGATTTGAATGTGGGGAACAAATGTAATATTTCTAGTTCATTTGTGTTTTTAAAAAAAAATCAAGATGAAAATGTAAATTGAGGATTCAAGAGTTTAGACAAATTGAGTGAGCAAGACCTAGCAAATGGAATATAACGTGGATAAGTGGTAAGTGCAGAACATTTCTGCAGTGGTGAGAGATTGGAAAATATATCCAGAGACTTGGCTCGTGAGTTACAGAGCTGATATACAAATACAGTAAGCAATTAGGAAAGTATTTTGGCCTCTTAATACAAATTAATTTGAGCATAAGAATAGAGATATGTTGCTGTAGTTATGTAGTACCTGGTTGAGACTGCACCTGGTCTATAGTATAGATTTATCTTGTGTTTTTGTCTCCTTACCTAATGAAGGACCTATTTTCCATTGAACTGTGACACTTTCACCAATTGAGATCCTAGGATGGTGGGATTATCTAGTAATGATCGTTTGTAGAGTCTGTGCCTGCATTGTCTAGAATTTAGATGGATGAGGGATGATCTCAAAGGCTGTAGCAGTGCTTGACAAGGTAACTGCAGGATGCATGTTTCTCTTGGTTGGGGGGGGTGGGGGGGGGGGGGGGGGGGGGGGGGGGGCGGTGTGGGAATGGAATTTGCAGGTTCAAGAACTGTGGTGCAGTCTCAGAATAAAAGCTAGGCTATTTAGGCCTGAGCTGGGAAGTAAATTATTCCTTTGGTGGTGAAGCTTGGGAATTCTCTAACCATAGAGGTGTGGGAGCTCAGTCACTGAGTATGTTCAAGGCAGTGATTGATAAATTTCCAAATATTAAATCCATTCAGGGAAATAGACATACTACGGGGAAAATGGCTTACAGATAGAAGATAAGCCAGGATTTAGGTGAATAATATAGCAAACTATTTCAGTCCTATTTCATATGATCCCATCCTCCAGGTGAAGGCAGGTTTTTTTGACTCCACAAAGGTTGTACAGTAGTCACTCGTGGACAGATGTCTCTAAAATAGTCAAGGTCACTTCCCTAAGGCTCAGTTATATCCTTTGAAGAAACAAGTTCACTCAGTTGTCGCAAAGCTATTCTTCATGATGGACATTGAAGTTCCCCACCCAGAATATATTCTGTGCTCTTGTTACTGTCTCGTGTTTCTTTCAAGTAGCATTCAACATTATGCCTATGATGTACTGCTCCTCTAACAATGGCAGACATCTAAGGAGACATTCAATTCCTCCCAACTAAACTACATTCTACTGAGGGGACAAGATTGTAAGGGAGGAAAAAAAACATCCAGGGCTAAGCAAGGAAGTTAATCATAGTGTAAAGGTAAAAACTAAGGTATACCATATCTGCAAGCATCAGTGACAGGCTGGAGGATTGGGAAACTTTTAAAGGCCAACAAAAGGTTGCTAAAAGAAACTAATGAAAAGAGCACAGGTTAATTATGAAAGAAGGCTAGCACAAAGTATAAAATTAAAATATAATAGCAAAAGCTTCTGTAAGTATATAAAAAAAGAGTGGCTAAAATGAATGTTGGTTCCTTGGAGGGTGAGGCTGGGAAGTTCAAAATTGGAAATATAGAAACAGAGACACAATTGATATTTTGCCTTACTTTTCATGCTGGAGGATGCTGAAATAATTTCACTAGTGACGGGTAATGCAGAGTTTATATAAAAGGGGGAATACAAAATACACCACCGGGGGGAAAAAATACTGAATAAGCCTGATGGTCTAAGTTTCCTAGGCTCTAAGGATGTACAGCATGTATTTTGGATGCATTGGTTTATAATATAAAATTTTTTGGAAAGGTTTCACTGGATTGAATAAATGCTAATATTTACTTATTCAATGGGAGGGAAGCAGAAAGTAGGAAACTATAGACCAAATTGTTTAATGTATATCATTTGGGAAATTGGTAAAATCAACGAGGATGTAGTAATGGGACACTTGAAAAGCCAAAATGCAATTCTGCCAAGTCAGCATATTTTTTGTGAAGGGTACACATTTTGCTAATTTGTTGGAGTTCGAAGAATTACCAAACAAAGTGGATAATGGGGTTCCTACAGGCGTAGCATATATAGATTTCTAGAATGCATTTGATAAAGTACCAAACCAGGCTTAATACACAAAGTAAGATCTGAGGGTTGGGGTAATATATTATCTTGGATAGAAGATTGGCTCATCAGTAGAAAGCAGAGAGTTGGCATAAATAAGGAATCTATAATTCTATGAAATGGGTCTTTTTCTGGCTATAAATGACTTCAGTGATATAATGTATTCTACTCAAGTTTACAGTTGACACTAAAATAGGTGAAACGTAAGTTGCAATGAAGAAGTAAAACTTAACAAATGGATATATTAGAATGGACCAAAATTTGGCATGAGAGATTTAATGTGGATAAGTGTGAGGTTAAACGTTTTGGTCAGAATAAAAAGGCAACTTGCTATCTAAATTGAGAACAACTGCAAAATGCAGAGGGATTGAAGTGTGCTCGTGCAAAAAGTTCATGCAGATACAGCTGGGCAAATGGAATTTGGCATTTATTGTTAAAGGAACAGAGTATAAAAGCAGGGAAATGTTGTTGCAATTGTACAAGGCATTGGTGAGACAACATCCAGAGTTTGGAGAGAAGGACCAGTTCCAATACCATAAGCCCAGATGGCCTCCTCCTTCAAGGACCGCAGATTCCCCCCAGATATGATCGACGATGCCCTCCACCGCATCTCCTCCACTTCCCGCTCCTCCGCCCTTGAGCCCCGCTCCTCCAACCGCCACCAAGACAGAACCCCACTGGTTCTCACCTACCACCCCACCAACCTCCGCATACAGCGTATCATCCGCCGTCATTTCCGCCACCTCCAAACAGACCCCACCACCAGGGATATATTTCCCTCCCCTCCCCTATCAGCGTTCCGCAAAGACCACTCCCTTCGTGACTCCCTCGTCAGGTCCACTCCTGACACCTTCCCCTGCAACCGCAGGAAATGTAAAACTTGCGCCCACACCTCCTCCCTCACTTCCCTCCAAGGCCCCAAGAGATCCTTCCATATCCGCCACAAGTTCACCTGCACCTCCACACACATCATCTATTGCATCCGCTGCACCCGATGTGGCCTCCTCTACATTGGGGAGACGGGCCGCCTACTTGCGGAACGCTTCAGAGAACACCTCCGGGATGCCCGGACCAACCAACCCAACCACCCCGTGGCTCAACAATTTAACTCTCCCTCCCACTCCACCGAGGATATGCAGGTCCTTGGACTCCTCCATCGGCAGAGCATAACAACACGACGGCTGGAGGAGGAGCGCCTCATCTTCCGCCTGGGAACCCTCCAACCACAAGGAATGAACTCAGATTTCTCCAGTTTCCTCATTTCCCCTCCCCCCACCTTGTCTCAGTCGGTTCCCTCAACTCAGCACCGCCCTCCTAACCTGCAATCTTCTTCCTGACCTCTCCGCCCCCACCCCACTCCAACCTATCACCCTCACCTTGACCTCCTTCCACCTATCACATCTCCATCGCCCCTCCCCCAAGTCCGTCCTCCCTACCTTTTATTTTAGCCTGCCTGGCACATTCTCCTCATTCCTGATGAAGGGCTCTGGCCCGAAACGTCGAATTTCCTGTTCCTTGGATGCTGCCTAACCTGCTGTGCTTTAACCAGCAACACATTTTCAGCTCTGATCTCCAGCATCTGCAGACCTCACTTTTTACTCATAGTTCAGGTCTATACTTGAGTTTAGAAAGATGAGGGGAAATCTAATTGAGCTATGTAGGATGGTAAAGGAATTGACAACGTCACTGTAGAGCAGATATTTCCCCTTGAGGAGCAGTCTAGAACAAGAGTTAATTTTAGGCTAAGGAGTGGCAGATTTAAAATGGAAACGAGGAAAGGATCACAAATATGTGGACCTTGCTATCCTTGAGTACAGCAGATGTTGGGACGTCAAGTAAATTTTATTTAAGGTGGCGATAAACAGATTCTTAATTAGTAATGGGCTAAAGGATTATGTTGAGCTGGCAGGAAAGTGGAGTTGAGATTAAGAGGAGATCAGCCATGATCATATTAAATGGCAGAGCAATTTTAAGAGGCTGAATTGCCTACTCCTGCTCCAAGTTCTTATGTTCTTAATTGACGGAGGAAGTCAGGAGTTTTGCTTGCCTATTTTTCATGACATGTCATTTGATTTCATTAGGTCTCTTGTCAGTGTTGAGCTTGAAACACTTCACTATCTTAATGGGATAGTAGAATGTGGTCTTTACACATGCCACAATTGTGTGTAACAAATACTGAAGATTAATTTGTCTTTTTTAGCACGTAGAGCTGAATGTTTCTTATTGAATATATGGGTGATGCAACTGGATTGTGCTACAAGTTCTCATCTTTTGAATGTGGTTTTGAACTCGGCCTCTGTGAAATGAAGTCTCCTCTTGATCAGAATGAGATTCACCAAAGGCTTTGCAAGATTAATGGCAGAAATGTATCAAGATAGGAAATATCTGGAGCCCAGCTTAAATTTAATGTTTAAATTGTGTGAAAATTGTGTAAAGTCACCAATTTTTTGTTTTGAAACCATCCTGTCCCCTTTGAATTGCTGGAGAGAGTTGAGTATGTCACTATCTTTAAATACTGTCTCTGTCTGTTCTATCTTCCCTGACAGGGCTATGACATCAGTTTCCTGATCACCAATTTCCATACTGAACAAATGTACAAACACAAACTGGTTGACTTTGTCATTCATTTCATGGAGGAGATTGACAAGGAAGTCAGCGAAATGAAACTGTCATTAAATGCCAGAGCTCGCATTGTTGCAGAAGAGTTCCTAAAAAATGTAAGTCGTTCCTGTCTTTCCCCATCTAAACCAGCAAATTTTATAGGATAGTATTTGCCTGCTTTCTATGGTTGTGTTACACAAATTACAAAAGCTGGAAAACTGTGACTTAATTGCTCCCTAGTGTGTAGTTGCTAGGTCTGTCAACATTGCATAAGTTATCTCGATTCAGTAGTTTTTGCAAAGGCCTTATTTTGCAGTTGGTGGTTTTTGTTTCTCGGTAAATGAGTTCCTTAAATGTGTTTGACTTCTCGTTTTAGATGAACATTTTTTTAAGCATCACTACTTTTATTCTGTGCGGTGACTTCATTAAAAGGGAAGTGTGCTGAATTAGCCCAATGACTCCAGCTTTTATTTTTTCTGGATATGGACATCACAGGACATATTCATTACCTTTCACAAGTTACTGAAAATGGACCCTTTGTGCCAGTCAAGTTCTGTGGTTCTCCCAGAACAATGTTAGGTGGGGAGCTCTGGTTCAATTCAATCAACATTCAATTTTTTGCATTGGACCTAAGAATGAATCTATTGGCCTTGAAGATGCTGAAGCAAAGATTCACCAGAATGAAAGTGGGGGAGAAAAGGACTGAAATGAGGACGACATATGAACTAAGTTTGTTCTCCTATGGGTGATATAATTGAGGTGCTTAAAGATAGTTTTAAAAATTTTGATAGATTGGATAAAAACTGCTTCTGGTGGGGGAAAAAAGGGCAATATAACACTAAAATTAAAGCCAGGTCATTTAGGGGTGATGCTAGGAAGTACTTCACAATGAAAATATGAAACAAAATTCTCAAAAAGCTGTTGAAGCTAGGACAGTTATTGTACAAACAGAATTAGGAGCAGGAATAGGGCACTTAGTCTCTTGAGCCTGCTCTGCATTCAACAGGTATTGGATGTTTTGGCAAGGGTACTGAGAGATTAGGAATCAAATCAGGAAATGGAGTTTCAGGATAGATTTGCCAAGATTTAATTAAGTAGATTAGGCTTAAGTTGAATCGCCGCCTCCTATTCCCAACTCAGAACAGTGAGAGATTTGAAGATGGTATTCTAACTTCACTACTGGCATTGTCTTTTTGCTTGTCACCTGTGGTGAAAGTGTTGAATATTGACATGTTCATAGGATTATTAATTTTGGCAAACCATTTTGGGTGGCTTCAAGCAGTTTGATGTTGCAACTGAACCCATTCAAGCAAATGACGTACATTTTCATATACTTCCAACTTTGATATCACACTTGATGTAGTCATAACAAATGATTCATAGACTGCAAATTTATATAGCTGACTTACACACCTTTTAGATTTTCAATTTCAAATAACTAGCACACTTTAGTCTTAAAAATAGAAGTTGCTTCATTACCCAACGATTGACAGCTACTCAGCTATTGAAATGAGACTTACTTGCAAAAACAAGGATTTAAAGTAAGTATGAATAGAAGATGCTTTTAAAAATGAAAGTTAATAAATCTATTATTACAGACTTGTAATATGCTTGTAAATTATTTTTCAAAGGTGAAAGAGTTTGCAAGCATTGAGTCCTGACTAACTTTTCAATTAGTTTTGTAGTTGAATAGCTGGAGATTTTGCCCACATATCAGAGTTTCTGGGATGAAGATTTCTTGTTTCATTTTTATAGCACTGCAGGTTCAGTGCAGCAGTCGTTCAGTTAGGTTTCCTTTCCCTGATTCTCTGAGAACACGACTTCTCTCTCTCTCTCCCTCTCTCTCTCTGTACTATTTGGAGTTATATTTAAAATGGTGTCTCAAAGCCCGTCTTATAGCAATGATCTTGAAGTTTAATGTATATTAACTTTTTATATTTCACTTTTCCAAACAGCAGAAAGGATTATGGTGGAATTTCCCATGGATATTCTTCCAGTTTCCTGTATTCTTCAGGATCTTTGAATCTTAAACCTTTTAAGAGCTCATTTGTGTCATTCAGGGGTTAAACAAATCCTAAATGTCTTCCTTTTGTAGCTGATACTGAGAGAACACGAGCTTCTCTGTTTTAACTGGCTGTAGTGAATTAACAAGACAGCAGTGTGATTTTTGTTCAGCTTAAAAATCCAAGCTAATTCCAAGGCATGGTATAAATAGTATCAGAAAAAATGCTGCTTCTGGAAATAGGTGACAAGCACAAAGCATATGTTGAATGCAAGACCTGCTTTTAGCATATCTCAGATAATGAAAAATCTTGTGGCCTGTAATCATTGTGTTGACCTGTGTGTCTTTTACTTGGTCTGTCAATTTCAGTCGCCTTTCGAATTTAATTTGATTCTGTGTTGCTTAATATTATTTCAGTCCTGTTGCTGTCATTTCGCTTTGAGTTTGCATTTCTTATTTTCTGGCAATCACTTCCAATAATAAAGAATGGTTTTTTTGGTAAGGGTTCCAGACAGGGCTGTGAGGACGTTTCAGGCTGCTAGTCCAAGAATGCATATGACCGGGACTTTGATAGCTGCTTGAAGCATATGGTGATCCAAACAGCTCTGTCCCATCTTTCTCCACAATCTGTTTATTTCACATCCATTGTTTTCACTGGTTCATCTGCTCCAAAAACCTACTCTTCCTTGACCTATCTCCATTTTCAGTTACGTTTATGTATTGCACCTTTGTACTCTTGTGATATCCTTTCCAATGCTGTATTCCAATTTACGATCAGTCCTCTACTTGTCCATCTCCCATCAATTCTGTTCACCTTTTGCCAAAATTTCTCCTTGGCCATTTCTCCTGTCCTTCTCTATTCCTCTTCCTCTTGTCTTTTTCTCATCCGCTCCCTCAATCCTTTCTCTATCATTCTTCCCACCTTGGTTTCCCTTGCTCCTGACTATAATTCTGTGTTCCTTTTCCTTTCTCCATACCTTGGAGCCTCCATTTCCAGTACTTTTATCTCACTTTCTCTTTCCCTGTTGTTTTCCATTTTTCTCCCTAATTTGCTGCATGCTCTATGCTTAAGATCCAATGGAAATAAAATTGTTTCAAGGAGAAAGGTATTCAAAATTATAGGATGCCAGGAAATTGTGGAATCCAACTTGTAGCTAATTCCTGTTTGCAGCAGTGCCTTTTGAGGAAAGATAGGTATCCTTTCTAATCGTTGAAGATTAAGTTCTGCAAAAGTCTTGGTTCACACATCAATTACATATAGTTTGTTGCCTTCAACCTGATCTGAAATACTAAGTTTCCTTCTTTTCATGGTTCTGGTGAGTAGGAAATATGTTATAAAGCAGATATGTGACAAAAAAGTGGCAGTACCTGGTACTGAAAGTATTCTCCACTAAGCACATTTCCTTGGTCATAAGAAGTATTCTGAATGTAATAACTTATTTTTGTTTTTGCAGTTCTGATACTGGGTCATTTGCTGTCATCTAACAAAACCAAGGTTACGCGAAACTGCACTGCTGGAAGGAAGCTTGGGGCGGGGGTGGGTGTAATCATCTGCTGAAAGGGGACACATACAATAAACTGACCAGCCTGCTGGTAAAGGTTTGTACAATAACTCAACCAGACTGCTGGCTTTAGTATTATTGGATCATTTTTCAACTGATACTGTATTTACACAGCAATTCCTGCTGTCATTAGGCCTTTCATAAATTGAAGGGGCTAAGTTAATGCATTTGTATTTTGAAAAATAAAACAAAATTTCATTCGTAGTCTGTGTCAAAGCCTTTGACTTTACTCCTTAATCCACATCTTTAAAATGACGGTACACTTATAGGTTTAAGGCAGTAAATGGATGCAATAAACCCTGTCAATGACCATCCAGAATTCCTTTTAATACTGGAAAGCGTGAAACAAAAAGCAAAATATTGCAGATGCTGGAAATCTGAAGTAGCAAGTGCTGGAAACACTCAGCCAGTCAGTAACTGTAGGAAGAGAGATGAGATTAACCGATCTGGATAATGACAAAACTAACAAATGATCACTGACCTCAAACATTTGACCTTACCTTCTCCATGAAGATTGACTGACCAGCCAAGTGTTTCCAGTGTTTTTCTGGACTCTACTGGTGCTTGCTTTCTTTCCCTAATTATTCTCTAGTTTAAAACAATAGTGCTGAAATAATTCATTTGTATGCTTCCACTGTAGTGTCAATTAGGCAGGAAAGTCTTGCGTTCTGTTTTTATTCCATTAATTGTATACTAATGTTTTTAATTGAATTAAAATTATTGTAACTTTGGGATCACATTATGGATTTTGTTATAACATAAATGGATAGAGGTTTTGTTGCTTCTGTGACTTTTTATTGCAGTAGTTGATGGACAGTCACTGGCACAGGTTTCATTGTAATTATGAAAAGGCATTTCAAACTTATATTGATCCAGGACTGAACTTTGGCATTGAATGGTCACATTGCCATCTGTACTACTGCTCTTTACATTGCTCAACAGGGTGCTTTTAAAAACACAAATGTACTAGGGCAGCACATTTAAGTAGGATGGAGGCTATCCCATATACTTGGTAAGTTCCCTGTTTCAACTGAGTTATTTAAAAAATTGAATGGGAATAATTAAACCTACATATGTTAATCTTATTGCTGTAATGCCACTAATATGTAATGCCTTATGCTTTTCAATATTAAAAACTTTTTGCAGTTCATCTGCCTAGTTGTCATCTCCTATGGATTGTTCTGACTTCGTATTTCTTTGCTTTAAATAGATTTGTTTACCATGCAATTTTAAATCCTCAACCTTGCATGAATTTTGATGAGTTCAATAGTTTTGTTTGTTACTTCTGTGATATGCTTTGGGATAGTTTTCCAAAAGGAGCTTTATGATAACTTGCATTTGTAAATTGTGAACAGCGGTGGACCCAGCACTAATTCCTTGAGTACAGTTTTGCCCACTTTTGTCTGATTAGCATTTAGCTTTTGAATAGTACTTTTTTTTGTGACTTGGTCAATTGTCCATTTTTTTCAACCCCAAAAGTGTTCATTTTGGAATAAGGTTGTTTTGAGTCTTATGTCCTTTTACTAGTTGTAACTATGCTGTTGAGTTTCATTTAAAATTGAAATAATATTTTACTTTGAATATTTTGTTAAATCAGATTAGCTTTGAAGCATTTCAATTATTTCCTTTTGATTTCCTGTAAACTGTATTTGTGCAGCAATTAATCATCTAACAAATATTGAAGTCCTCCAGTTTTTTTCACTGATCATTCTGATCATTGACTAATTTTAGGTAATTGCTAGCTCACCAGTAATGAACTAATGTATATTAAAAGATAAGACAAGGCAGTACAAGAAGAAAGAAATAGAAGATGAGCATAGAGTTGCAGTAAGTACTGGAATAGATCAGGCTGTAACAAGGTGGTATCTGTGCCAAGTGGTTTGCAATTAACTTATTTGTAAAATTGCAGTATTGAATCTAATCATTCCTGCACACAAGTTTCATATCAAGTAAAAATCACATGCAAGCTTTTAATTTTAAATAAGTTAGTTGCACAGGTAAACCAGTCTTGGCCACAGATTTTAATTAATCTGCAGAAGTGTTGCTAAAACTGTACAGCAGATGGTATTTGAGCCCAGACCTCTAGTACACAGTATCATTACGCCACAAGATTCTCGTCACAAATGGTATATAGGTATTAAAGTGACCTCATGAATTAGGAAGGATGAAGTTAGGGGTTTGCACTATTTCACTGACCCATGCTGGAAGTGTGCATGCATATCAAAGATGCAAATTAGATTACATTCTCATGGTGAAAGCGAGGACTGCAGATGCTGGAGATCAGATCTGAAAATGTGTTGCTGGAAAAGCGCAGCAGGTCAGGCATCATCCAAGGAGCAGGAGAATCGACATTTTGGGCATGAGCCCTTCTTCAGGAATCCTGAAGAAGGGCTCTTGCCCGAAACGTCAATTCTCCTGCTCCTTGGATGATGCCTGACCTGCTGCGCTTTTCCAGCAACACATTTTCAGCTACATTGACACTGACACTGGTCTAGAACCATGAGAATGATACCACGTGTAAAACTGAACTGACCATATAAATACTGTGACCCTGTGAAGCAAGTCAGAAACATGGGATTCTATGATCAGTAACTCTCCCTCTGTTCCTCATTCCTGTTCACCACTCTATCTGGTACAGGTCAGGAATACAATGGAGTACTCTTCACTAACCTGGATGGGTGTAGCTCTAACAATATGCAAGAAGCTTAACATCAAGATCCAAGTGGTGCACTTGATTAGAACTCCATTTGCCACTTTGCATCGGTAATGAATGTTGAAAGTGGCAGCAGGACTTTATCATCAACATGCACTACAGTGCTTAGCAAATCTTCAACAGTACTTTCCAAACCTGTGACATGTACCACCAGAAGTACTGAGCAGCAAATACACAAAAGCACTACCATCACACCCTGGAAGCTCTTCTCGAATTGAATTGAATTTATTGTCATGTGTACTAAGGCACAGTGAAAAGCTTTGTCTTGTGAGCAATACAGGCAGATCAAAGTTAAGTATCATAAATAAATAATAGGTAAACAGCGGCAAAGCCAAAAACACAGGTACAGACAAATGTTAAGAGTTTGAGTCTCCATTCAGTACTCTTAACAACAGTAGGATAGAAACAGTTTCAAAACAGGTTGCTGCATGTATTCAGGCTTCTGTACCTTCTCACCGATGGTGGAGGTTGCAGAAAAACATTGCCAGGCTCGGATGAATCTTTGAGAATGCTGGCAGCCTTTCCTTGACAGCGGGCCTCGTAGATGGATTCTATAGATGGGAGGTTGGCCTTTGTGATTGTCCAGGCAGAATTCACCACTCTGTAACCATCTCTCATTTTGAATGTTACAGTTGTCGTACCAGGTGGTGATATGTCCAGCCAATGCGCTCAATGGTGCACCTATAATAGTTGGCAAGGGTAGTTGCCGTCATGCCAAATTTCCTCGGCTGCCAGAGGAAGAAGAGATGTTGGGCCTTTGTAACCAGTGCGTCCATATGAGTCCAAGAGAGCTTGTTGTAGATGACCACTCCAAGGAGCTTGACACTCTCCACTCGTTCCACCTCTGTGGTGTTAATGTGTGGGGGGCATGAATAACATCCTGCTGAAAGTCAATAATGAGTTCCTTGGTTTGGCTGGCATTGAGAGCTAGGTTGTTTTCTGCAACATTTTTCCAGGTCTTCCACCTGCCGTCTGTAGTCTGTTTCATCGCCATCTCAGATTTGATCGACTACAGTGGTGCCATCAGCAAACTTGTAAATAGTATTTGGTGACGCAGTCATGAGTGTACAGTGAGTAGGGGGCTGAGTACGCACTCCTGGGGGGTTCCAGTGTTGATTGTTAGTGAGGATAAAATATTGTTTCCAATCTTCACTCATTGTGGTCTGTGGGTCAGGAAACTGAGGATCCAGTTGCAGAGTGGGGCTTAGTGAGCTTAGACTAAGTTTAGTAATCAGTCTCGAGGGGATAATAGTGTTGACTACAGTTCAGCCTTCAATGAGTAGGATTCTTACGTAGCTGTTCTTGGTATCAAGATGTTCTGAGGAAGAGTGAAGGGCAAGTGATATGGCATCTGATGTGGATCTGTTGGTCTGGCAGGCAAATTGGAGTGGGTCAAAAGTAGTGGGAAGGCTGGAATTGATTAATGCCATGACCAGCCTTTAAAAGCACTCCGTGACCATCAAGGTTAAGGTCACTGGGCGGTAGTCATTGAGATATGCTATATGAGCCTTCTTTGGCACAGAAATGATGTTGGCCCTCTTGAAACAGGGATAATGGCTTGTTGCAGGGAGAGGTTGAAGATGTCCGAGAAGACCTCTGCCAGTTGATCTGCATATGCTCTGAATGCATGACCTGGTACTCCGTCTGGTCCCATCACTTGGATTCACACGAAGAAAAATTGATCTGACCTCTGATGCAGTGAATGTTGTGATAGGTTTGTCGGGACTTGTCGAAATAGGTGTTACCTCTCTGCCAAACTTCTGCTCGAAGCGAGCATTGAAGGCGTTGAGATGATCTGGGAAGGATGTATCATCATCTGCTACCTTGCACTGTCTCTGTTTAGAATCTGCGATGTCATTCAGACCTTGTCATAGACCCTTGGCGACTATCTAGAGTTTCTAGTTTGGATCTGTATTGGTTCTTGGCAAAGATAATTCCTGTCTTTACTCTTAACACAAAGTATCATCTTAAACTCCCTCATTCCTATCTCCTCCATATTCAACTTCAATAATATTAGGAAATCATGTACTGCTTTGCTAATAAGATTGAGACAATGTGATCAGCAGCCTCATCCCTTCTTTGCGCTAGCCTACAAGGCCAAGGTTTCTTTAAGGTTGTACCTTTTGTAACTGTGACCATGTATCTTCCTTTAGTTTCTCTCCGATCTTCTCTCATGCGCTGAGGTTTGAGCTTGATTTGTTCATGAGACCAATTGCCTGTTCACTCAATCCTATCAACACTAAACTACTGGCCGCTCAACTCCCTTTCTTGCTTTCACTAGCTGAAGTTGACAATTCTGTCTCCTCAGGCACTGTACCCCCATCTCAATCAAATTGATGATACCACTCATTTGATTAAAGAAAAATCCTTGAATCATCCATCCTGCCAAGATATTGTCCCATTTCCTTTTAAATACTTGAATAAACCATTCAGCTCCCAAGTCCTTACACATTCTCAAAACTACAATCAGGATTTTGACTCAGTACTAAAGTGCCCTTTTTAAAGCACAGATTATATTTACATGCCTATAACAATATAAACAATCCTTCCTTGTACTACTTGATCTGTCTGCAATATTTTACATGGTTGACCATACCATTTCTCCAATGCCTCTCCACTGACATCCAACTGGTACACATTCTATTTGGTTCCAACATATTTAACTATAACCAAAGATTCACCCCCCCCAGTAGCATGATTTCTCATAACTGCACTGTTCTATCTTGTGCTTCCATCCACCTCTATTCACACTTACATGATTTCGCTTGGCAATGTCTTGTAAAACAATATCAGTTTCCACAC
Organism: Hemiscyllium ocellatum; assembly: GCF_020745735.1. Classification (NCBI taxonomy): domain Eukaryota; kingdom Metazoa; phylum Chordata; class Chondrichthyes; order Orectolobiformes; family Hemiscylliidae; genus Hemiscyllium; species Hemiscyllium ocellatum. The sequence continues at coordinate 19,905,191 of NC_083414.1, read as the reverse complement.
GTATGTGGATGATGCCTAGTTCCACCTCTCTGCCAACTCTTAATTCTTATACTGTTTCTAACTTGTCAGTTCCCTGTCTGATAGCCAATACTTGATGAAACACCATTTCTTTCATCTGAAGTATTCAAGAAGGCATTGTGACAAATTCCACTCCTTAACTTCTGAGTCATAGCGATATATAGCACGGAAACAGACCCTTCAGTCCAACTCATTCATGCCGACAAGATATGCTAATCTAATTTAGTTGCATTTGCCAGCACTTGGCCCATATCCCTCTAAACACTTCCTTTTTGTATACCCATCCAGATGCCTTTTAAATGCTGTAATTGTACCAGCCTTCACCACTTCCTTTGGCAGCTTATTCCATTCACATTTCACACTCTGTGTGAAAATGTTGCTCCTTAGGTCTCTTTCATATCTTTCCCCTCTCACCCTAAACTTACGCACTCTAGTCTGGACTTCCCCACCCCAAGGAAAAGACCTTGTCTATTTATCCTGTCCATGCCCCACATGATTTTATAAACCTCTATAAGGTCACCCCTCAGCATCCAACGCTCCAGGGAAAACAGCCCCAGCCTATTCAGCCTCTCCCGATAGCTCAAATCCTCCAACGCTGGCAACATCCTTGTACATTTTTTTCTGAGCCCTTTCAAGTTTCACAATATCCTTCCAATAGGCAGGAGACCAGAATTGCACGCAATATTCCAAAAGTGGCCTAACTGGTGTCCTGTACAGCCACAACATGACCTTTCAACTCCTATACTCAATGCTGTAACCAATACAGGAAAGCATACCAAACCCTTCCTATCCAATCCCTTCCTGTGCAATTGTCTTGAGATTAAGCCAGTTTGCAATCTTGCTGTCCTTATTTGATCTCAAGATGAGACTTCTTAAAAAATGGCTGTGTAATCACCAAGAATAATATTTCCACTTCTGTAATGTTGCCCAAACCTTCCTACCTCAACTTATCTGCTATTGGAACCCCTTACATTTCATTGTAACAAATGGATATAACTATTAAATTACACACTTGGACAGTTCTTAATGTTGCCAAGAACTCACCATAACTCTCATTAAATCCTGTTCACTCATTATTTCACTATTTACTGACCTACATTGATTCCAGATTAAGCAAAGCCTCAAATTGAAAGTTCTCATCACCATAGCCTCTCCATCTCCAAATGGGAGCAGAGCTATTTTTTTTTTCTCTTTTCAGGTTTCTTTCTCTTTTTACCTAACATCCTTGGGCAGCATCTGCAATGTCTGGGTGAAAGCCAGCGTGGACTTGAACTCCTGGCCTCAGCATGGATTTGACTCACGGCCTCATGGTGAAGGCCAGCGCAATCTAGGTTGGGAGGACTGTTAATCTGAAGTTTTATTTCTCAATTTTTCTAATTTATTGGTGAATGTTTTAAACTTTTTTCTTCCCTTTAGAATTTGTACTCCAGAATCTGCACATAAACACCTTTGGTACCTTAAGTGGGGACTTGTAAACTTTTCACGGTACTAAAGTGAGTACATGTATCAGTGAATGCTTAAAAATGTACTTTTTATGGTTTATCTATTAATTGGTTTTTAGAAAAAGACTACAGCAGAGAGGTATCAGAAAGTATTTTAACTCAAACCTATACAAAGTAATAAAATAACTAACTAAGCAGAGATGGCTGGGCAGGTGATGTGCTGTAGCTGTATGATGTGGGAGCTGGCTGATCCCATTGTGAATGGCAGTAACCACATCTGCAGCAAGTGTTGGTTGCTGGAAGAACTCCGGATCAGAGTTGATGATCTGCAATCTGAGCTTCAAACACTGCGGCACATCCGGGAGGGGGAGAGTTACCTGGACGCTTTGTTTCAGGAGGCAGTCACACCTGGGAGATTAAGTAATTCACATTCAGTTAGTGATCAGGCACATCAGAGTGTGACTGTAAGTGAAGCAGGTAGGGGGAACTTACTTCAGGAATGCAGGAGCCTCAGCCCTTGACCTTGTCCAACAGGTATGAGATTCTTGCTCCCTGTACGGATGAGGAAAAGGGCTCTGGACAGGATGAGCCAGCTGACCATGGTACTATGGTGCAGAACGCCATTCAAGAGGGGGGAACAAAAAGACAAGTAGTTGTTATAGGGGATTCTATAATTAGGGGGACAGATAGTATCCTATGCAAGTCGGATCAGGAATCTCGCATGATGTGTTGCCTGCCCAGTGCGAGGGTGTGGGACATCTCCGACCGGCTTGAAAGGATATTGGAGCAGGAGGGGGAGGATCCAGTTGTTGTGGTCCACGTAGGGACTAACAACATAGGAAAAGCTAGGGTGGAGGACCTGTTTGGGGATTATCAAGCACTAGGAAGGAAATTGAAGTACAGGTCCTCAAGGGTCATAATCTCCAGACTACTGCCCGAGCTACGTGCCTATTGGCATAGGGATAAGAAAATTAGGGAAGTAAACATGTGGCTAAGGGATTGGTGTGGGAAAGAGGGATTCCATTTCATGCGGCATTGGCATCAGTTTTGGAACCAGGGTGATCTGTACCGTTGGGACGGTCTTCACCTGAACCGATCTGGTACCAATGTTCTAGCGAAGAGGATAAATAGAGTGGTCAGTAGGACTTTAAACTTCTGAGTTGGGGGGAAGGGAAAGTGAAAGTGACAGGGAGTATGGCGTTAAATGGAAAGATAAGCAGGAGGATAGCATGTATGCAGATCGATTTAACCTTGAGGCAGATTAGGAATATCTCTCATGATAAGAAAGTTAGCATTAAGGCACTTTACCTGAATGCTCAGAGCATTCGTAACAAAGTAGATGAACTAATGGCACAGATCATCATGAATGATTATGATATGGTAGGCATCACAGAGACATGGTTGCAGGGGGTTCAGGACTGGCAGTTAAACATCCAAGGATTTACAACTTATCGAAAAGACAGGGAGGTGGGCAGAGGTGGCGGGTCACCTTGTTCGTTAAGAACAAAATTAAATCTATGGCACTGAATGACATAGGGTCAGATGATGTGGAGTCTGTGTGGGTGGAATTGAGGAACCACAAAGGCAAAAAAGCCATAATGGGAGTTATGTACAGACCTCCTAACAGTGGTTAGGACCAGAGGCGCAACATGTACCGGGAAATAGAAAAGGCATGTCAGAAAGGCACGGTCACGGTGATCATGGGGGACTTCAATATGCAGGTGGACTGGATAAATAATGTTGCCAGTGGATCCAAAGAAAGGGAATTCTTGGAATGGCTTTTTGGAACAGCTTGTCATGGAGCCCACAAGGAAGCAGACTATTTTTGACCTAGTGCTATGTAATGAACCAGACTTTATAAAAGATCTTCAAGTAAGGGAACACTCAGGAAGCAGCGATCATAATAAGGTAGAGTTCAGTCTGCAGTTTGAAAGAGAGAAGGCAAAATCGGATGTAATGATGTTAACAGTTAAACAAAGGTAATTACGAGGGCATGAGAGAGGAACTGACGAAAATCGACTGGAAGCAGAGCCTAGCAGGGAAGACAGTAGAGCAAAAATGGCAGGAGTTTGTGGGTATAATTGAGGACACAGTACAGAGGTTTATCCCCAAGAAAAGAAAGATTATCCGGGGAGGGATTAGACAGCCATGGCTGACAAAGGAAGTCAGGAAATGTATCAAAGAAAAAGAGAGATCCTATAAAGTGGCCAAGAGCACTGGGAAATCTGAAGATTGAGAAGGCTACAAAAACAAACAGAGGATAACAAAGAGAGAAATAAGGAAGGAGAGGATCAACAATGAAGGTAGGCTAGCCAGTAATATTAGAAATGATAGTAAAAGTTTCTTTCAATATATAAGAAACAAATGACAGGCAAAAGTAGACATTGGGCCACTTCAAACTGATGCTGGAAGCCGAGTGATGGAAGATAAGGAAATAGCTGGAGAACTTAATAAGTACTTTGTGTCAGTCTTCACAGTGGAAGACATGAGTAATATTCCAACAATTAAAGGGAGTCAGGGGACTGAGTTGAGTATGGTTGCCTTTACAAAAGAGATAGTGCTAGAAAAACTAAAAGGTCTTAAAATTGACAAATCTCCTGGCCCCGATGGGCTACATCCTAGAGTTCTGAGGGAGGTGGCTGAGGAAATAGCGGAGGCGTTGGTTGAGATCTTTCAAAAGTCACTGGAGTCAGGGAAAGTCCTGGATGATTGGAAGATCGCTGTTGTAACCCCATTTTTCAAGAAAGGATCAAGTCAAAAGATGGAAAATTATAGGCCAATTTGCCTAACATCGGTTGTTGGTAAAATTCTAGAATCCATCGTTAAGGATGAGGTTTCTAAATTCTTGGAAGAGCAGGGTCGGATTAAAACAAGTCAGGGGATTCAGTAAGGGGAGGTCGTGCCTGACAAACCTGTTAGAATTCTTTGAAGAGGTGACGAGTAGGTTGGACCAGGGAAACCCAGTGGATGTGGTCTATCTAGACTTCTAAAAGGTTTTTGATAAGGTGCCACACAGGAGGCTGCTGAGTAAGGTGAGGGCCCATCATGTTCGAGGTGAGCTACTAGCATGGATTGAGGATTGGCTGTCTGACAGAAGGTAGAGAGTTGGGATATGAGGTTCTTTTTTGGAATGGCAGCCAGTGACAAGCGGTGTCCCACAGGGTTCAGTGTTGGGGCCGCAGCTGTTCACGTTCTATATTAATGATCTGAATGAAGGGACTGGGGGCATTCTAGCAAAGTTTGCCGATGATACAAAGATAGGTGCACAGGCAGGTAGTACTGAGGAAGTGGGAAGGCTGCAGAAGGTTCTAGACAGTTTGGGAGAATGGTCCAGGAAATGGCTGATAAAGTTCAATGTGAGCAAATGTGAGGTCTTGCACTTTGGAGAAAAGAATACAAGCATGGACTACTTTCTAAACTGTGAGAAAATTCATAAAGCCAAAGTACAAAGGGATCTGGGAGTGCTAGTCGAAGATTCTCTAAAGGTAAACATCCAGGTTGAATCCGTGATTAAGAAAGCGAATGCAATGTTGCCATTTATCTCAAGAGGTTTAATAATAAAGCAGCGATGTGCTACTGAGACTTTATAGAGCTCTGGTTAGGCCCCATTTGGAGTACTGTGTCCAGTTTTGGGCCCCACACCTCAGGAGGGACATACTGGCACTGGAGCGTGTCCAGGGGAGATTCACATGGATGATCCCTGGAATGCTAGGTCTAACATATGAGGAACGGCTGAGAATCCTGGGATTGTACTCATTGGAGTTTAGAAGGTTAAGGGGAGATCTAATAGAAACTCACAAGATAATACATGGCTTGGAAAGGGTGGACGCTAAGAAATTGTTTCCGTTAGGCGGGGAGACTAGGACTCGTGGGCACAGCCTTAAAATTAGAGGGGGTAAATTCAGAACAGAAATGCGGAAACATTTCTTCAGCCAGAGAGTGGTGGGCCTGTGGAATTCATTGCCGCGGAGTGCAATGGAGGCCGGGACACTAAATGTCTTCAAGGCAGAGATTAATAAATTCTTGATGTCACAACGAATTAAGGGCTACGGGGAGAATGCGGGTAAGTGGAGTTGAAATGCCCATCAGCCATGATTAAATGGCGGAGTGGACTCGATGGGCCGAATGGCCTTACTTCCACTTCTATGTCTTATGTGACAATAAAGTTAATTCTTGTTATTCTTGTAATCTCCTCCAATCCCTAATCCACCCCCAAAAATATCTAAGCTCTTTCAATTCTACACTTTTCAGCTCTCTGACTTTAATCACTCCAGTATTAGTGGCCATGAATTCAAAAGTCTGGGCCTCTATGAAATTATTTCGATAAGCCTCTCAATCTCACTATTCATCATTAAGAACCTCGAGAAAACTTGTTTTTTTGACAAACCCTTTGATCGTCTTCCTTAAAATCTTCTCATGTGGCTCAATGGACATTTTATTTCATCAAAAATACCATACATATAGGAACATAGGACCTTAAGAATTAGAAGCAAGAGCAGCCAATTCAGCTCTTCGAGCCCACCCTGCCATTTAACATGATCATGGCTGACCTTATCCTGGTCTCAACTCCAGTCTCCTGACAGTCCCCATAGCCCTTTTACCCTGCTTTTCATCAGAAATGTACCTATTCATTTTTAGAACCTGCTTTAACTCTGCCTCCACTACACTATACGGCAGTGAGTTCCACAGATTCACAACCCTCTGACAGAAGTAATTTCTCCTAATTTTACTCACTCTATATCTTTTTTGAGACTATCCCACAAGGGGGAATATCCATTCAATGTCCATCTTATCAATCCCATTTAACATTTTATATATCTCAATCAGATAGCCCCTCATTCTTCTGAATTCCGCAAATACAAGCCCAAGCTATTTAACTACTCATCGTACAACAACCCTTACATCCCTGGAATTAATTTGGTGAACCTCCTGTGAACTATCTACAATGCCACCACATCCAATCTCAAGTGAGGAGATCAAAACAGGACACAGTACTCCAGATGTGGTCTCACCGACACCTTATGTAATTGTAACAAATCTACTTTTATAATCCAGTCCCTTTGCAATAAATGCTAGGATTCTAATTGCCTTTCTTATTACATGCTGCACCTACATACCCACTTTCTGCAATTCATGCATAAAGACGAGCAGATCCGTCTGCAAACTGATGCACTTTGTATTTGCTTCCCATTTAGAAAATAACTTGCCTTTTTTACTTTTCTGGCCAAAATGGATAACCACATACTTATGCACTTTTAACTCCATTTGCCAGACTCTTGCCCGTTCTCCTAACCTATCAATATCCATCTGTAAACTCTTTATCTCTTCGTCTCAGCCTGCTTTCCCACCTATTTTAATGTCATCTGTGAATTTTGCTACGTTACACTCTGTACCTGTTTGCAGATCATTTATATAGATTGTGAACAGTTAGATTAGATTTGATTCACTACAGTGTGGAAACAGGCCCTTCAGCCAACCAGTCCACACCAACCCTCTGAAGAGTAAGCCACCCAGACCCATTGAGTGAGTTGTATATTACTGATAAATATGTAAGTGGTACTGCACTGATGATTTGGGATCTTGACATGTAGAAAACAGCTGCACTTGTTAATTATAAAATAAAGCAGTTCATCAGTTCAGACACATTTGGAATATTTCTGAGATAAGTTATAAATTAATGCAAGTAAAGATGGAACTACAAAGCATGAAAGGATTCAATCCATTGTGCCTGTGTCATGTCTTGAAAGAGGTATCAAATTCATTCTATGTCCTTGTTTATTGGCAATAGCCAAGCAAAATTTCCACTTTTCAAGTGCTTACACAATTCATCTTAAAATTATTGTTCCAATGTGCGCCCACTACCTTTTCAGATTGTGCATTCCAGACCATGACAATTCACTGCATGAATAAATGTTCTGACTCTTCTTCCCAAAATATTTTATATATTTGGTTACAGTAGTGAGTGACATCAAACAACATTTGCCATTCAGCAGATACACAAACCTGGTAAGGTATCTATGTAATTTACATTGCTTCCTCATTTAATAGCAGTTGTGTGAATCTAAATTTTTACATGTTCCTGCAGGAATCTAATACCACTTACAAGAACATAGGCCAATCTGCTTGTTTTGCTTTACATTCCCATTCTTGTTTGCTGTCACTACTGTATCCTGGCAATAGTGAAACCAATAATCTTCCATTGTATTTTTTGTGTAGTCCACTTTCATCCACAATGCAGACTTGTTCATGAATGCTTGCCCTCATGCAGAGTCATACAGAGGTACAGATCCAACTTGTCCATGCTGACCAGATATCAGAGTCCCATTTGCCAGCACTTAGTCTATATCCCTCTAAACCTTTTCTATTCATATACCCATCCAGCTGCCTTTTAAATGCTGTCATTGTACCAGCCCTCACCACCTCCTTTAGCAGCCTATTCTATACTCATATTACCCTCTGTGTGAAAAAGTTACCCTTTAGGTCACTTTTATATGTTTTCCCTGTCACCCTAAACTTATACCCTCCAGTTCTGGACTCCCCCACCCCAGGGAAAAAGACCTTGTCTATTTACTCTATCCATGCCCCTCATGATTTTATAAACTTCTATAAGGTTACACCTTGCCCTCCAATGTTCCAGGTCGAAAAGCCCCAGCCTAGCCAGCCTCTCCCTATAGCTCATATGATGACCAATAAAGGATGAATAAGTTAAATATTCTCCTAATCAACTTGTTCAGACATGTAATTGCACACCTCAGAAGCAAGTGGGAGATCAACATAGATCTCCTGGCTTAGAGTTATGGACACTACCACTGCACCACAAGAATCCCAAAGAGGTGTAATGTGCATAGTCCCAATCTGCCAACACCCGAAGTCGTCACTTGAAGCTCCCCCAGATTATGAGTAAGGTAAGAAATAGTAGCAATATTTTCCAATGGGGTTTCAGTGAGCAACGAGTATTGAGCAACCTGATTTTTGTTTGCGAGAATAACATTGCCAGGCCTGGCCTGGGTGGGGGTGGAAATAGTGCAATTGTGAGATCGGTTTCCCTGCCAACGTCGTCTTTTGATTGTGGAAGAATGGCAGCCACTCCTCTACGAGTAGGCGGGAGGGAGTGGGAGGAGGGGGGCTCCCTTTATCATCAGCGAAGGCCTGTCAGGCGCCAAGTCTGTGCGAAAGGTGTTGGTCACACCCTGCTCGATTCTTAAACACCTTGGGCAATAAACACTCAAACATGGACACATACCCCCAAACACATAAAACCATGAGCAAAGGATGAAAGGTAAACAGGTACTTGACGTAAACAATGAATTGGCTCCTGACTGATGATGCTCTCCCGATGATGATCTTCAACAACCTGAACAAACATGGCGGCTGACGTCCCGGGCAACCGTCACCATGGCAACTGTAAACAGACGGCTTCGGCGCCTGCGCAGTAGGCTGCAGGCTGCGGGACGGTCAGAGGAGCCCAGGTAAAGCTGCAAGGATCAAAGCAGTGAGACAAGGCAAGAGCTGGCAGTGAGACAAGGCAAGAGCTGACAGTGAACCTGCATCAGGAAGAGTGAGTAGCAGCGTGGAGGGGGCGCAAACACACACAAACAGCGAGGGGTAATGACAGAAGCAAAGGTTGCTGTGTTGGGTGAGCGTGCATTTGACAACAAAAATATCTCAATAGCACCCACTGTGTCTGTCTGGCTGTGTGTGCGCGTTCGTTGCAGTTCAGGACCAGTCCTGAAGAAGGGGTACACCCGAAACGTCAACTTCTCCACCTCCTGATGCTGCTTGGGTTGATGTGTTCTTTCAGCCTCCTGCCTATCTACTATCTTAAACGTAGCCAGTCTACTTGCAACCTTGGTGTCCAAAATGAGCTTTCAATCTCGGATTATGAGGGAATCCACCTATCTGATAATCGCTGCCTCTTCACATCCCTAAAGGCTATGTGTTGACTAAAAGACCATTTCCAAGGATGGGGTAGAGCCGACAACTCAATAGTGAATGTGTGCTCTATCTTAAATGTTGCCAGTCTGTTTTGCAAACTTTGTGACCGTAATGAGCTTTCACTCTTGGAGGATCATGGAATCCACCTGTCTCATTGAAATAACTCCACAGAGTTATTTACACGTGCATAGTACTTGAAGCTGGTCTGGCTTCCTCAGAGCCAGACCTCGGAGTGAATAGAACTTCTGTTTATGTTTGTCAACCTAGGCTCTCAGATTGGACCAGATTAACAGCCCCAATCAGGGAACTCATATTCTGTGAGTTCCATTTGGCAGAACCTTGTTACAATCACGACATCCCTATCCTTCAAAGTCTGGGAACATAGGCTGGTTCTTTTTCTTATAGCCTCTCCTAAGGCAATTTCGCACCAGGTGTTGTTCCTCCAATTCAGCCTCGGATTCATTTGGTGTGTACTGGACCATAGCTTGCTTCTTGGAAGGTTGTTTTGGAAGAAATTCATCTCCTTCAGGTGGTAAAGCCATCGAAGCTGTGACATCTATTGGGTCCACTTCAGAATCTGAGGTTTCTTTGACACTAGACAGATGGAAAGAACCCATGGATTCTGACAGCCTTTCCGGGTGTTCTGAGGGGCTGGGTAGGTTTTACTGCTGCCTTATTTGTGAGTTTGCAGTTTCATGTGGTCCACATGCTTGTTCAGGACTGCCTCACCTACCTGAGCTTTGTTTATCATGGACCTGACCCGTGTCGACCATGCCTCATAGAAGATAGAACATTACAGCGCTATCCAGTCCCTTTGGCCCTCAATGTTGCACCAATCTGTGAAAATAATCTGATGTCCATCTAACCTACACCATTCCATTATTATCCATATGTATGTCCAATGCCCATTTAAATGCTCTTAACGTCAGCAAGCCTACTACTGTTGCAGGCAGGCCATTCCACGCCCCTACTACTCTCTGAGTAAAGAAACTACCCATGATATCTGTCCTAAATCTATCACCTCTCCAATTTAAAGCTATGTCCCCTCGTGATAGCCTTCACCATCTGAGGAAAAAGGCTCTCACTGTCCACCTATCCAACCCTCTGATTATCTTATATGTCTCAATTAAGTCACCTCTCAATCTTTGTCTCTCCAACAAAAACAGCCTCAGTTCCCTCAGCCTTTCCTTGTAAGACCTTCATACCAGGCAACATCCTAGTAAATCTCCTCTGAACCCTTTTCAAAGCTTCCACATCCTTCCTATAATGCGGTGACCAGAACTGCACACAATAGTCCAGGTGCAGCCTTACCAGTTTCTTGTACAGCTGAAGGATGGCCTTGTGGCTCTGAAACTCAATCTCCATACCAATAAATGTCCATACACCATATGCCTTGTCAACCTGGGTGGCAACTTACAGGGATTTATGAACCTGGACACTGAGGTCTCTGTGTTCCTCTACGCTGGCAAGAATTTTACCACTAGCCCAGTACTCTGCATTCCTGTTCCTTCTTCCAAAGTGAATGACTGCAAACTTTTCCACATTAAACTCCATTTGCCACTTCACAGCCCAGCTCTGCATCTTATCCAGGTCCCTCTGTAACCCACAACATCCTTCGGCACTATCCACAACTCTGCCTATCTTAGTGTTAGCCGCAAATTTTACTAACCCATTCTCCCACCCACATCCAGATCATTTATAAACATGACAAACAGCAGTGGCAGCATTGAAACACACCAATGTAGTGCCTCTTACCCAAGCAGGGCCATTTCCATGTTTCAGCACCAAACTTTGTCCCTTGAAGTAAACTGTCTCTCTCGCTTACAGGAGGCTTGTATTCGACATTGGCCTTCCTGATGCAATTTGATCCTCCACCCCAGGTCCAGGAAATCTGCTCCCCACTAGCAACTCTGCTGGTGTAATCAATTTGTTGCATGAGGGGTGGTCCAATAATCAAATAGGATCTGGGACAGTTTGGTATCAAGTGAAGATGCAGGCTACGTCTTTAAGCCTGCCTTCAAAGTTTAGACATAAATTTGGGGGAGCTGCTGGCGATAATCGTTGTCCTTGTCGGCACTCTGGACATTCAACATAGCTATGTCTACATCCAATGCTGGCCACCAGACATAACCTCTTACAAATATCTTCATTTTGGACAAATGTTCAGCCAGTTTCTGGCAATGATCTTTGCTCAGGATGGTCACTCTTGCTCTCGATGATAATATGGATCCGATAGAATTTTCCACAGTACAGACAGATCTGGTGGACAAATACTAACGTGTACAGCTCCATCAATATAAATCCATAGCACTTAAAAGGAATGTGAGAAGGGCTGAAAAATGGCATAGGCTAGTGATACCCCAAATGGCAGTCACATATATTGGTACAAATCCTTAAGGGTATTAATTGTAGCATACTTCTGGGAAGCTTCATCTCACTGCACTTGCAGGCACACATTGCTCATGTCCAGCTTTGTGAAGGAAAACCACTGCACCAGCTTTGTGTATGTCCTCTATGTGAGGGATTTGGTATTAATCCAGCAGTTTACCATTGGTTACCATTTGACCCGTCAAAGGTGAACCGACCCATCAGGTTTCATGATTGATATAACCAATGCTACCCATTCCATAAAATAGTTGGTTTGATGATTCCTTCACTTCCAGCCTTCTTATTTTTGCCTCTCCTTTTGCATGGTAAGAAAATGGCGCTGGGCAGGCCTTGCAGAATTGTAGAATTTCTTCCTGGTCAACATGCAATCCTGAAAAACTCCAGATGTTTAATTAGGACTTTACTCAGGCAGCTATTTTTGAACTGAAAAAAGTTGAGCCAATCAAGTTGAATCTTTCTCAACAAATTTCACCCCATCAAGCTTGGGCCCAAGTCTTTTTCTGCAATCAGTGGTAACTGAACCAGCTGCTTCTCATATGAGAAATTCTACGCTTAATCTGTAAAGATTACCCAGTATAGGTTCTCAGTCTAGCGAAGGTCTTGCACAAACATAAGGGCTGGAGTCCAGAGTGAATATTGTTAGAGACTGGTTCTGCAATCACCGAAACATCCACAGTGTTATCAACCTTCATTAAAACCAGGTGACCATTTAACTAAATATTTATTTTGATTGGTTCTAATTTGGATGTTGCTATGCAATTTAACTATCCTGGATACCGCCCTACGAGTTCTCGTTCTCAATTTAATGGGACCCTTTTTGCTGTCTTGAATTCACATACTAGCAGCAATTACATTGGTTTGCTGGCCTGAATCCTAAAGAATATGTTAACTCTTTGGCCGAGACTTGGCTTTGTTTTGGGGTTTTGCTGTGGGCTGACCTGTTCAAGATATGTCCTGACTGAGACTATGCTAATGCCTTCAGTCAAGTGGTGTCCCTCAAGCTCAGTTGGTCTGGCGAGGATGTCCACTTCCATTGGCATACCCTATAATTCATATGCTTCACTTGCTGCATTTTCTAATGACAAAGCCAGTTGTCATTTTGAATTCCAGTGTCAGTTTGAAGTCCAGTTGGGCTTCAGCTAATAGGTGCTTTTACATGGTTATTAATCCCACATACCAAACAGTCTCTCAACATCCCATTAAAACATGCCTCTGCCTGTCTTCTTAACCTCATCAAAAATCAAAACAGGGATTCCCCTGGTTCTTGAACTGCCAAGTAAAACACATAGTAGAGATTTTTCTTAGAATTAGAGGAGCCTTGGGGCCATAATGTTCCTTAACTAAATTTGTCAACTCTTGAAAGCTTTTAGTATCAGGTAACCAAAGAAACGCTGCGGGGCCACAAGCTGTCAGGAGAATTATTCGTTGCTTTTCATCTGCCCCAGTCTCATTTGCCTGGAAAAAATAATGCCTGTCCGCATACTGGGGCCAGCCTTTGACGGCAGGATTGAACAAGTCAAGCCTCCCAAATAATAGCATGATGCCAGAAATGTTTACCCCAACTCAAAGACATCTGTTGCGAGCAAATTTCTTCAAGAATGTACTTTTTTTTTCTCATTGCCACTGAAATATCTAGACAGAAGCTGGTATCCTGTCATCATATCACCCTGTATTTACATGTGCCTAGTACCTGACATGGATCCAGCTCCCTCACAGCCAGCTGTCAGTGTCAACAGCATCTCTGACACTCCTGTTCATATCTGTCAGATAGGACTCCTTGATTGGATCAAGTTAATAGGCCTCATATTCTATGAGGTCCACCTAGCTGACCTTGTTACAATCACTACAGTCAAATCTAACAAAACCCAAGACAATATAAGCATAAAAGCTGAAGGTTTGCATGTAGTAACATTGCCTTAAGCAAATTTGAAAACTTTTGTGTTCACAGCCTTGAGTAAATGTGTTAGACTGGCTGCAATGTTCAATGCAATGTGAGGTCCTCTTGTCCTGAGGGCATGTTTAAAATATTGACAACAAAGTTGCTTGCCTTGTACCAGTCACAACAGGAAAATACGTCCTCTATATATTTTATACATACAACTATTTGTGGAATGTGAATTCACAGTAAGTCCATAATGTTGTTGCCCAAAATGTAAAATAATGCAGTAAAGACAAATATTATATTAATGCATGATGGTATGCATGCCAATTTTGTAACTGGATCATGTTTGGAAACAAATACTGTCGCTATTTTAAGTACAAACTCTTGTCATTGTTAGGTTTGATCTAAATATGAATTCAGTACTTGTGGACTATGCAATGTAATTAATTAAAATACAGTTGACTAATGACAATTTAATATTTTTGCACAATCACTAAAATTATCCACTAATTTGAATTAAGAAGCATAAAGAAAACTTCAACCTGTACATTTGGTTGCAATTGTTTCAATTGTCAGATAATTTGAAAGAAGCAACTTAAAATTAAAAGTTAATTCCATGGAGTATAACTTGCTTTCATTGAATTTTCCTATAACAATGAGCTCATTTTGTGCTCTTAGTTTACTGGTGAAGCATAAAGGTTTGCAAATTGTAACATGTTATTAAAAAGTAAACCTAATATCAAAACGGCTGTTATCCACATATAGTCCAGAAGCCCAAAAGTGTAAAGTAGAAGTAGGATAATAAAAGACTGAACTTGCAAGTCATGGAAACAAAATATTAAACACAAATTAAAATCAAGACAATAATAAGCAACAACAACAGTATAAAAATAGGATATGAAACAGAGGAACTAAGTACAAAGAGGTAATAAAAAGAGATTAGCTTTCAACTCCCAGTAATTCCAGGACAAAACTCATGCAACATTGTGGTAATGATATAAGATATATTGCAACAAGATAGCATATAAGGTTATCAGAGACAACAAAACTAACATTCAATTCTTGTTGAATAAACAGCAACTGTAGCCAAACCTCCTGGATTCAACACACAAGATGAAACTAACTGAGAACCTGTTGGAATCAGTGATTGAAGCACATACCTTCTAGCCATTTGTACTGATTACCTTCTGAATAAACATTTATGAACAGGTAAACTTTATTCTTTCTTTTCACTGTGTTAACGTTAGTGTTTATTTATTTTATTTCTTCTGGTAAGGGAAAGCATAGTTCAGCTGCGGAGTAATTTACCAGGACTATTACGCATTAGCTAGCCGGGCACTCACTCACAGGTCAGTGAGCGAGTCAGAGTTAATGTTTCCCATCTTCACAAAAAAATCTTAGCCTGCTGGACACACTTTCCTCATTCCTGAAGAAGGGCTCATGCCCGAAACGTCAATTCTCCTGCTCCTTGGATGCTGCCTGACCTGCTGCGCTTTTCTAGCAACACATTTTCAGCTTCACAAAAAAATACTCCACCAATGTGAAATGTTCTTTCCACAAAAGAATTAATGTCACTAGAGGACAAAAAGGAATGGAATGAGAGACATCAGTAGCAAATAGGTAGGCATCAGTGTGCCTGGAAAAATTCATAATGGTTGGATCAGTTTTTCCATTTAAATTTACCAGCAATATTTCAGTATATTTTTCTTTAAAATTACATCCTAACAAAACTAAATGCAATATTACTAAACATCTTAGTTAAATTTGAATTTTTAAACTTGAGTTTAATTGTCTTTGTGCATACGCTTTCCTGATTCTTTTAAAACAATACCCTTATATATCTGTAGGTAGTATACGAGAGAGAAGATGAACAAAAATGTTGCATCCAAAGTGGATACCATCGCCATGTCCAGCTGAAAAAGGCACACACTACCAAATGTTGTGAGAACCAAGAAAGGTGATTTTTTTTAAACATTAAATGCATATTGTCAAATTCAATAGTTCTCGGGACCAAATGACTAAATTCTGACGTAGATGCTGTGAATAAAGGGATTTTACATTATGTGTAGAAAGAAATTCACTCTTAAACATAATGAATAAAAGCAAAATACTGCAAATGCTGGAAATCTGAAAGATCAACAGAGAATGGTAGAGATGCTCATCAGATTTGGCAGCATCTGAGGAGAGAGAAACAGAAATTAATGTTTTGATTCTTACTCACAACTCACAACTAATACAGTATCACATTAGGTTGGCAGGTTCCACCTGCTCTAAGGATGTCTATTTTCTTGGAATTCAAAACACTTATGTACCCTTTTAGTGTCTGGAGTCCAATATGGCTTGTCTTCAGAATGTAATTGAAATGTTAATTGTGTTAGACAGATGCTGTCAGATCTACTGAGTCTCTACAGCATTTTACTATTATTTCAGATTTCTAGCATCCAGAGCATCTGCTTTTATTACTGTGCCTTGTTGTTAAAGGATATTCTGAGATTGACAGCAATGTCACTGATGGTCAGCCTTGAATTCCAGTCTCTTGCATATTTCTGATTTTTATTATTCCACCGATGACAGGTATGCCCTTTACTCAAAGCTTTGGAAGTTCATCCATATCCCTCTCCATTTTGAACTCCTGCATAATCTCATAACCTCCTTGTTTGGCAAAGCTTTTGGTCACCTGTCCTAACATTCTGCTGAATAACTCAAATTATGCTTGATAACTTTGGATATTTTGCTATGTTAAAGACACTATATAAATGCAAATTGTTTGTTGTAGATTAAGTCAGGTTGCTTCTCTTTGATCAGTCAATGATTTCAATGTTTAATTAACAGCAAACTCTTTTGGTAAAAGAGGAGAACCATGAAATTGACAGGCATTTCCATCAATTTGAAAATGATAAATGTTCTTGCCAACACTATGGAACAAAAATACTTCAGAGAACAGAACAGTGCCCAGCTTTTAAAACTGAATGTTTTTACTGTAACAAAATAAGTCATGTTCAGAAAATATGCCAGAGCAGAACACAGCTACAGAAAAGCAAAAGTCTGAAGAACTACACACAAATAGATGAATGAGATCAAACCATTAGACTAAGAATGGAATTTGTAGGAGACAGTCTTATGTTTCTAATATTCTGCTTGGTATATAGGTGCTATTCAGGTAATCTGTAAATATTTGCCGTAATGCAATAAATGTCATATTGAGTACTCAACAAAACTCTTCTAGTCAGACCAGAAAGGTAGATATCCAAATCACACAAGATTCCTTCAGGGTGAGGAACACATTCACAACAATCTTGTATGTCAGAAAGAAGGAAGGAGGGTTTACAAGTTAGTGTTTTGACATGATAAGTGGAGATCCATGTATATTGAGAGGTGAGAAAAAGTACGATGAAATGAGAATGAGAAAATTATTAACTCAGAACCAAAATGAGGAAGAAACACTGGAAGTAACTAGTTGTTATGTAAGTTTCAATCATTTATCAGTATATTGGTTTTTTTGGTCTGTAACAATGTGGAGCAGATTGATTCAATACTTTGGTACCATGTGGAATACTAACATGAATTCTTTTGCAAAGCTTGTTATTAGCAAACCTACTGAAATGAGGTGTAGTTAGTTACAAATTTCAAAAATTCTTAAGTTCCAAAGGTAACTCTGTCCATTTTCCTCTTTGCAATTTTTTCTGTGACATTGTGTACTGTATTTTTTGGTTGTTTTCACCACATTTCCTAATACCTGCCTTTCTAATGAAATAATTCAGTATCGTTCAACTAATTTACAGGAAACTCAAAAAGATCTCAGCAAACCAGAGGTAAACCTGGAACCTGATACCCTACCGAACATAGATATTACAAGCTATTTAGTTATGTCACCATCTCAGTCACCCTGGAACTGAGTCAAAATCCTCCTATTCTGCTTGATAAGTCATAACAATCTCTTTCTCTCATAGGAGTCTCATTAAGCACTATAAAAAGGGACATTTTTGCAATTGAATAAGACAAGATCTTTAGCAATTTACAAACTGAGTATAAAGGAAGAATTAGATTCCAATCTTTGGTCTGACAATTATTCATTTAGCTAACAACCTCAGTCTATAAGGAAGATCCATCCACCTTGACCCAATCTCTGAAGAGGCCATTCACACTGGTAGAAAGTTATAGGCTACTTAGACCAACTATGTAAGTCCCTTGGCTACAAACAATTCCTTGAGGAATGAAGTAGAATTTATACTGATATACTTCAGATCGTGTCATGGAATCCTTTTATGTAATTGACTTATTGGAGTAGAAACTAAATTAACATCTAATGCAAAAAACTTTAGGATAGATATTTCCCACTAAAGCAGTTAGCTCAAGCCTGAACGTTGCTAATTTGGCAAAGACGTCTTGCTTTAAATGGCCTCGTTACATCTAGCTTTGGTTCAAGTATATTGGAGGTGGGATAGGGAACTTTGTCCACCAACCCTGGAAGGTGATCAAAAGCAGACATGTGGATACAGGCTGATTGAAAGGCCCATCTTGGTTCTCTGGCACTTTGTTCCTGTTGTTTTAGAAGCTGTTAGGCCTTCTAATCTTCATCCAATGGGTCCAAGTTGTCTTTTCAACCATCCATATAATTCAAACTGTCAATTATTCTAGGTACAGGGCCGCAAGGAACACAGCCAAATTAAAAGCTGCAATTAAATAATTTTTGTTTGTCTGTGTGCTCTCAAAGTTGGCAGGTGTGGAGAATGATAGTTGGGTATTAGGTATTGTCAAATTTAAGGCAGAGAATGTACCAGTGGTTGCTACATTTAATTTCACCTAGGAATGGGAGAAGGATCATGTTGGAATGTTTCATTACATTAAATGATCAGTTCAAAGGTTTGTGTACGGCAGGTGAACAGTTAGTCAGAAGCAGAGGAAGAGACCTGTGTCCCAGCTAAAGTGTTACAGTATTAAGTATTGTGCTTGTTTCATGGGCTCAGGGACACTTGTTAAGGGCTGAGTACATGGTGGCTTTATGTTGCTGTTCAAATGGGGCTCTAGAAAGCTCGGGAATACTTTTCGGCTAAGTGAAGCTAATACAAAGCTATCTGCTGGAGAACTGGCATGTGGATCAATAAGAAAACCTACATTAGTGAAGCTGGCAGTTGGAGCAAAGGATGTGCTGGTGAGCATTGGGGGTCTGCTCATAGCAGCTCGATTGCTGAAATTATGCAATGCTCAGACGCAAGACTGCAATCTTTTGAATCTATCATGATGCAGTCTTAGTAAAAAGATAAAAATCACACAAAACCAGATTATAGTCCAACAGGTTTAATTGGAAGCACACTAGCTTTCGGAGCATCACTCCTTCATCAGGTGATAGTGCTTCCAATTAAACCTGTTGGACTATAACCTGGTGTTGTGTGATTTTTAACTTTGTACAACCCAGTCCAACACCGGCATCTCCGGTAAAAAGAGATTGAGTAATTTAGAGGCCAATAGTTATTGAGGCAATCAAGTTGGAGTGACATTTAATAGAAATCAGAGGCTAGATCTTTGAAAGAGAGGGGATTAAATCTCTCACATGCGGGACAGAGTTGTAAAAAGTTGTGATTCACTTAAGTCATGGTGGCTTGCTGAGAAATTAGTGGAATCTGTCTTGGCTGTGATTTTCATTTAAAATGCAGTTTGTAGTGTGTTAACTCCACTTTGCCTGGGTAATTCATGTTTACCTCATATTAATACTGGAGGTATGAAGATAAGATAGGTATTTTTGATTGTTGTTTACTGGACTAATCAATGGGATGAATGAATTGTCTGATGAGGAAAGGCTAAACAGACAAGGCCTGTATTCCCTGGAGTTCAGAAGAATAAGAGATGACTTAACTGAAACATATAAAATCCTGAAGGGACATGACTTAGTGGATATCAAAAAGGTGTTTTCTCTTGTCAACCTAAAACTAGGGGTCATAGTTTAAAAATAAGGTTTAAAGCAGAGATGGGAAACATATTTGCATTTCAGAGGGCTATGTGAAATGAATCTTAAAATATTTTTAAGGCAGAGGTAGATAGGTTCTTGATTACCAAAGAGATGTAAGGTTATTGGGGATATACAGCAATAAAGCAAAATCAGATCAGCCATGATCTTATTGACTGGTTGAGCAGGCTCTAACGGCCAAATATACTACTCTTGTACCATGTTTGTATGTTTGTACATTTTGCTTATATTAATGTAGAAATTTGTTTTGTTTTTTGTAACTGTGGAATCATGTGACTTTATTCTCTTTGAATTAACTGGGAATTTCAAACTTTACCCACTTTAGACAAAAGTTACTGGCTCGTAAATGGATCATAACAGATTTGTCAGTCTGGTCTGAGATTGTAACAGAGTTTCAAGTCAAAAAGAAAACAGATACTTCCATTAGACTTAATGAAAGGAAAGAAAAAAGTGGTCTCCTTTCTTTTGCCTAATCAAGTATCTTCATAGAATGAGATGAGGAAATAAGGGTTCCTGTTGAAGGAAAATGAAAACTAGAGGAAGAAATAAAGCAGTATTATGTGGAACTGGAGCTTAGCACTATTGAAATAGTTGTTAGTGGAGAGTGGTATTGGCATAACCATCCAATAGACATTCGTATGTGATCATTCAGTTTATTGAATTGTTGTTTGACAGACTACCACCCCTCTATAGAAGTTGATCAGAAATTTTGCAGTTTCTTTAACTTTACAAATCTGTCAAGAAAATAAATTAAACTAAAAAAACCCTCTAGCTTTAATTTGTGGGCAGAATTATTATTGTGACACAAATATCACATAGCTCTCAATTCCTTTTACAAGCTGCTAATTTTGTTGGGACAGGTCATAATTCTAACAGTTCTGTTACTTTCAGAACAGAGCAAAAAAATCTATTGGATCAAGGACAAGATGGCTGGTGGAAGCTGTCCCGAGGAGAATGGTAAGGTGGAAAGTGTTGTGGAACTACTGCAGGGCTTCCCAAAGCAGTGGGTCAGGGACCACAAGTGGGATCCTGAGTGAAATTTGAGTCCTGGGTCCTGACTCGGTAATAGCCGATGTGGAGCTCCATTCAATTTTCTAATGGCTGTGCTGCCAATGTAACTGGCCCTTTCTATTAAGTTTGTTCTCATCCCATTCTCACACTCTCACTGAGGGGTCATGACAAAATTTTCAAGCCTCCTATGAGGGGTCACAATGAGGAAAAAGTTGGGAAAGTACTGAGCCACTACTTTGCAGGTGTGGCTCCTCTCAAAATTTATTAAAACATCGCACTTTTCCTTCAAAAAATTGACCCACTTTTGTTAATTTCATCAGCCACCCACCAATTGGTCTAGACAGCTTTTAAAAGTACCATAGCTGGTCAGATTCAAATTCACACCATTTTTCAAAAGATCAGAAAATTCATGAGCATATTATGATCTTTATCCATTAATGTTTTTTCAGGTGATGATTTGATCAATACAAGATTTGTACATCTAAATGAACCAGAGTGGGATTGATCGCTTTCTATTGCAGTTTTAATCGGGGGTTAATAGTTGTTAGGAGAAAGTGGGGACTGCAGATGCTGGAGATCAGAGCTTAAAAATGTGTTGCTGGAAAAGCGCAGCAGGTCAGGCAGCATAAAGGAGCAAGGAGAATCGACATTTCGGGCATAAGCCTGAAGAAGGGCTTATGCCCGAAACGTCGATTCTCCTGCTCCTTTGATGTTGGTTAATAGTTGTTGTAATGTATTTAATGTGATTTCTTGCATTATAGTTAAGCCACACCTGAACAAAGCCTCATACTGCCAATAATAATGAGTAAATTAAGAAATCAACTACACATAATCTATTAATTCTTGGATGGATTTAGAGAGTAATAACAGATAAAAAGGATGAATTTCCATCCTAAGCACTGCACAGCAATTTTGATGCATTGTCAAAGCAAAGTCGCATAGAACATGCATTTTAGCCCCTCCACTGAACCAGAATATTTGAAAAAATAACACTGTTATCATAATCATGCACTCATTATAACTGTATGCAAGTCATGTTTGATAGGAGACAGGGTTTTGGATGAGGTAAACAACTACTTTTTAGAAAGTGAGCCAAAGTAATATGCAGCTCTCAAACTTAATGAATAAAATCCTGCTAAGTAATTTTATGGAATCACATGAAAGGGCAGGAATTGAAGCGTTAGAAGAATGGTGATTTACTTCCCTCTGCCTGATTTAGATTTCACAGAATTGGGAATCCCTGTGTATCCATGTCTTAATTAGTTTTCTCTTCTCATTGACCCAGTTCCTGTGAAACAGGATGACCCAGTTCAAATCATGGATGGAATCAGTTTGAAACAGAATTGCAAATCCCATTATACTGAAGCCAAAGGGACAAACAAGAGTTGTGGTGAGAAAAATATTGCTTCAGTATTGTTGTAGCCATATCATCTGTAACTCAAACTGATTCTTAATTTGTACATCACACTGATTCACATTGTATCTGAAATTCACAAGGACTTTTGATGTTCATGTTACGTTTCATTCACATTGCACATTTGCTATATTGATAGGGAGCATGCAATGCTTATAATTCACTGTGAATCACAGACACTCAAATTGTACTCTTAGACTACTTGTGCTTGCATCTGTAACTTCTCACAATACAAACAACTTCTGCACAGTTGCATTGCTTTCATTATAACTACAACTCTCACTGGTTTTGTGTGGTTTGGACATACTCACACATACTCATGCTTTGTATTCTGTGACTGACACTGCCTGTAATTTCCATTATGCATATTGCATTGATATTGCACGGTAGACGTGTATTCTTCTGCTGTCAGAGCATAAGAACATTAGACATAGGAGCAGGAGTAGGCCATTTGGCCCCTCAACACTGCCCTGCAATCAACAGGACATGGCTGAACTACCCCAGGCCTTATTTCCTGTTTGTGCAAGCTCAGCATAGCAATCAATTCTCTGACATCTTGAAAATCTATCTACCTCCTTTTTAAATATTTCTAGTAGTCTACCTTCCCTGACTCTCTGGGATAGAGAATTCCAGACACTTTACTGTCTGGCAGAAGAAATTGCTTTGCATCTCAGTTTTAACCTAGTCTCCCCTTATTCTGTAACTATGTCCTGTAGTCCAAGATTCCCCCACTTTGGAAAGATCTTCTCAACATTTATTGTGTCAAGCACTCACAGAATCTTGTATGTATCTACCACATGAACGATGTTACTATCATTCTCTCACGATATACCTGTATCACCTTCAGGTTACACATCATCTCATTATAATTGTAATTTTCAGGCTGTACATCTGTATTATTTTTGAATTGCATTTTAAAGTGTACATTTTTATATTATTTATTATTTGATATTATTTTCATACTGTTTACCTGGATTATTCTCTCACTGAAACTTTTACATACACTGTACCTGTGTCTTTCACATTTAATCAGTTTTGATAATGGATCAAAATGGAAAGAACTGGAGATACATAAATCAGAAACAGAAGCAGAAATTGCTGGAAAAGCTCAGCAGGTCTGGCTACACCTGTGGAAAGAAATCAGATTTAACGATTTAGGGTCGACTGACCCTTCCCCTTGATATTGGATTAATTTTTTTTTAGTGAGAGATCTACCACAGTAATCTCACAGAATGTCTGCCCACTCTATTGTCTCCACATTTAAATTTGCAGACAATGAATAATGCCTGAAATAGAAACATTTTGCTTTGAAAGGTATTTGTAAGATATTTTAAATGCAACAATATGAAAGAATTTGTAATCTTGCAGTGTCAACTGTATTTCTTAATAACTTCACAATTCAAGTAGCATTTAGACATTCCTTGGAGTAACGCATCGACCTTTATTATCCATCTCTTTGAAACTGAAGGTAAGCTAATTGTGTTATTACCAATCTGCTGACATTTTACTGTTTATACAGAAATTATTTATAGTTTAATAGGGAGATTATTTTATTGTGGATTTGGATCCTATAACTTGCCAGAGCATTTAGACCCAATGCAAATTGATGTGAGATTTAAGAATTTCTTTTAATTGATTCCACAGAGAATCTGGTAACCAAAGAGATTAAATTCCAAAAGCCTCACACGACTGGGTCAGAGCTAAATCTTGATAGAATGAAAACTTGCAAGCGCCTTGTGGAGAAAGCTGTTAAGGTAAAAGCCAAAATTTGGCAACGTTTTAAACTGTTGTTTTGCTCAGAGCTATCCAATGCATTAGCAGGTAAAGTCGGGGTTGTAAGACCTATAGTCAAGGGCCAGCCTTGATGCTAAAACTTCAGTGTTCCATTTGTTACAAATCAAAAAAGGGAAAAGTGAATGCAGAACCATGATTTAACTTGACTCTGGACTGAACTACGTTGCACTCTTAAAAATATTTCTCACATCACTTGTGTTTGACATTGTATGGTATGTAACCAGACTTAAAAATGAGCTTTGAGCTCACTGTATCTTACAAACACATTGTATGCACATTTCTAATTCACTTAACATTCAGTTAATTCTCTTAATTAAACAGCATCGCCAGTCCTGTATAGGCTCTCTATATATTTAAATTTTAACCCATGGAAAAAAGCTCCTGCTATTCTCTGTACAGTACTGTTGGCAAATCAGCAAAACATACAAACATATAAATTAGAAGCAGGAGTTGGTTCCTCAAACCTGCTCCACTATTCAGTAAGATCATGGTTGATCTTATTATTCCACTTCCCACCTGTTCGTGACAACCCTGCACCTCTTTGTTTAACAAATATATATCTAATTCTACCTTAAAAATATTCAAAGGATGTGCTACCACTGCTTTTTGAGAAAGTGCATTCCAAAGATTCACAAAATCTGTGCGACATAATTTCTCTTAATCTTTGCTTTAAATCAGTGACTCCTTTGTTCTAGATTCTCCATAAGAAGAAGTCGCCTTTCAACATTCACCCTGCAAATTACATTTGGACCATAAGACCATAAAACATAGGAGTGGAAGTAAAGCCATTCGGCCCATCTAGTCCACTCCGCCATTTAATCATGGCTGATGGGCATTTCAACTCCACTTACCCGCATTCTCCCCGTAGCCCTTAATTCCTTGTGACATCAAGAATTTATCAATCTCTGCTTTGAAGACATTCAGTGTCCCGGCCTCCACTGCACTCCGCGGCAATGAATTCCACAGGCCCACCACTCTCTGGCTGAAGACACGCTCCAGTGCCAGTATGTCCCTCCTGAGGTGTGGGGCCCAAAACTGGACACCGTACTCCAAATGGGGCCTAACCAGAGCTTTATAAAGTCTCAGTAGCACATCGCTGCTTTATTATTCCAACCCTCTTGAGATAAATGACAATATTGCATTCGCTTTCTTAATCACGGATTCAACCTGGATGTTTACCTTTAGAGAATCTTCGACTAGCACTCCCAGATCCCTTTGTACTTTGGCTTTATGAATTTTCTCAGCGTTTAGAAAGTAGTCCATGCTTGTATTCTTTTTTCCAAAGTGCAAGACCATGCATTTGCTCACACTGAACTTCATCAGCCATTTCCTGGACCACTCTCCCAAATTGTCTAGATTCTTCTGCAGCCTCCCCACTTCCTCAGTACAACCTGCCTGTCCACCTATCTTTGTATCATCGGCAAACTTCGCTAGAATGCCCCCAGTCACTTCATCCAGATCATTAATATATAATATGAACAGCTGCAGCCCCAACATTGAACCCTGTGGGACACCGCTTGTCACTGGCTGCCATTCCAAAAAAGAACCTCTTATCCCAACTCTCTGCCTTCTGTCAGACAGCCAATCCTCAATCCATGCCAGTAGCTCACTTCAAACACCATGGGCCCTCACCTTACTCAGCAGCCTCCCGTGTGGCACCTTATCAACGGCCTTTTGGAAGTCTAGATAGACCACATCCACTGGGTTTCCCTGGTCCAACCCACTTTTCACCTCTTCAATTAATTCTAACAGGTTTGTCAGGCACGACCTCCCCTTACTAAATCCCCTGACTTGTTTTAATCCGACCCTGCTCTTCCAAGAATTTAGAAAACTCATCCTTAAAGATGGATTCTAGAATTTTACCAACAACCGATGTTAGGCAAATTGGCCTATAATTTTCCATCTTTTGAATTGATCCTTTCTTGAAAAATGGAGTTACAACAGCGGTCTTCCAATCATCCAGGACTTTCCCTGACTCCAGTGACTTTTGAAAGATCTCAACCAACGTCTCCACTATTTCCTCAGCCACCACCCTCAGAACTCTAGGATGTAGCCCATCGGGGCCAGGAGATTTGTCAATTTTAAGACCTTTTAGCTTTTCTAGCACTATCTCTTTTGTAATGGCAACCATACTCAACTCAGCCCCCTGACTCCCTTTAACTGTTGGGATATTACTCATGTCTTCCACTGTGAAGACTGACACAAAGTACTTATTAAGTTCTCCAGCTATTTCCTTATCTCCCATCACTAGCTTTCCAGCCTCAATTTTAAGTGGCCTAATGTCTACTTTTGCCTGTTGATTGTTTCTTATGTATTGAAAGAAACTTTTACTATCATTTCTAATATTACTGGCTAGCCTACCTTCATGGTTGATCCTCTCCTTCCTTATTTCTCTCTTTGTTATCCTCTGTTTTCCAATCTTCTGATACAAGCCTAGCCTTTCAAATTTTTCCTCATAAGAGGAATCACCCATTTCAGGTATTACTCTAGTAAAGTTTCTCTGAACGTTTTACAATCCATTTAAATCCTTCTTTACACAAGGAGACTGATCGTGTAAACAGTAGTCCAGATGTGATCTTACCAATGCCTTGTACATGACAATCACAACTTCCATACTTATGTGTACCATCCCTTTTGCAATACACAATCTCAATCTATTACCTTTCCAAATTCCTTGCTGTACCTGCATACTAAACTTTTGCAATTCACGCACAAGGACACCAGGATCCCTCTACATCTCTAGGCACTACAACCTCTCAACATTTGGATAATATGTTTATTTTTGTCATTTTTCCAGCAAAAATCAACAATTTCTCATTTTCCTGCATTTACTTCATTTACCAGATCTTTGTTCACTTAATTAATCTGTCTATATCCCTTTAAACCTTTTTTTATGTCTGCTTCACAACTGACTTTCATATCTATCTTTATGTCATCAGGAAATTTAGCAACCATGCTTGTCATTCAAATCATTTGTATAAAGTGAATTAAGTGGAGGCCCCAGCACTAATCCCTGTGCCATGTCACTGGTTACATCCTGGCAGTTAGAACATTACCTAGTTAAAATTTCTCTGTTTCCTGTTAGCTGTCAATCATCTATCCAAGCCAACCTGTTATCTCCCTACACCATAAGCTTTTATTTTCTGCAATAACCTTTGATGGGGCACTTTATCAAATCTGTAAATCCAAGTATAGTACATAAGTTCCCTTTTACTGACAGCATGATACTTCCTTAAACAACGGCAATAAATTTCTAAAAAAAACATGATTTCCCTTTCATACAACCATATTGGCTCTTCCTGGTTGCCTTGAATTTTTCTAAATGCCATGCTATAACATCTTTGATAATAGTTTCTAACATCTTCCCTATAATTGGCTTGCAGTTAGCTGCTTTCTGGATGTACAGCATGGAAACAGACTCTTTGGTCCAACCCATCCATGCCGATCAGATATCCCAACCCAATCTAGTCCCACCTGCCAGCACCCAGCCCATATCCCTCCAAACCCTTCCTATTCATATACCTATCCAAATGCCTCTTCAATGTTGCAATTGTACCAGCCTCCACCACTTCCTCTGACAGCTCATTCCATACATGTACCACCCTCTGTGTGAAAAAGTTGTCCCTTAGGTCTCTTTTATATCTTTCCCCTCTGACCCTAAACCTATGCCCTCTAGTTCTGCACTCCCAACTCCACAGAAAAGACTTTGTCTATTTACCCTATCCATGCCCCTCATAATTTTGTAAACCTTTATAAGGTCACCCCTCAGCCTCTGACGCTCCAGGGAAAACAGCCCCAGCCTGTTCAGCCTCTCCTTATAGCTCAAATCCTGCAACCCCGGCAACATCCTTGTAAATCTTTTCTGAACACTTTCAAGTTTCACATCTTTCCAATATGAAGGAGATAAAAATTGCACGTAATATTCCAATAGTGGCCTAACCAATGTTTTGTACAGCCGCAACATGACCTCCCAACTTCTGTACTTCATACTCTGACCAATAAAAGAAAGCATACCAAACGCCTTCTTCATTATCCTATCTACCTGCGACTCCACTTTCAAGGAGCTATGAACTGCACCTCAAGGTCTCTTTGTTCAGCAACACTCCCTAAGACCCTATCATTAAGTATATAAGTCCTGCTAAGTTTTGGTTTCCCAAAATGTAGCGCCTTGCGTTTATGTGAATTAAACTCCATCTGCCACTTCTCAGCCCATTGGCCAATCTCGTCAAGATCCTGTTGTAATCTGAGGTATTCCTCTTTGTTGTCCACTACACCTCCAATTTTGATGCCATCTGCAAATTTACTAACTGCACCTCTTATGCTCACATCCAAACCATTTATGTAAATGACAAAATGTAGAGGACCCAGCACTGATCCTTGTGGCACTCCACTGGTCACAGGCCTCCAGTCTGAAAATCAACCCTCCACCACCACTCTCTGTCTTCTACCTTTGAGCCAGTTCTATATCCAAATGACTAGTTCTCCCTGTATTCCATGAGATCCAACCTTGCTAATCAGCCTCCCATGGGGAACCTTGTCAAACGCCCTACTGAAGTCCATATAGATCATATCTACTGCTCAGCCCTCATCAATCCTCTTTGTTACTTCTTCAAAAAAACTCAATCAAGTTTGTGAGACATAATTTCCTAAGCACAAAGCCATGTTGACTATCCCTATTCAGTCTTTGCCTTTTCAAATACATGTACACCCTGTCCCTCAGGATTCCCTCCAACAACTTGTCCACCATCGTCATCAGGCTCGCTGGTATATAGTTCCCTGACTTGTCCTTACCGCCCTTCTTAAACAGTGGCACCACGTTAGCCACCCTCCAGTCTTCCAGCACCTCACCTGTGACTATCAATGATACAAGTAACTCAGCAAGAGGCCCATCAATCACTTCTCTAGCTTCCCACAGAGTTCGAGGGTACACCTGATCAGGTCCTGGGGATTTATCCACCTTTATGCATTTCAAGACATCCAGCACTTCCTCCTCTGTAATATGGACATTTTGCAAGGTGCCACTCTTTATTTCCCTACAGTCTATATCTTCTAAATTCTTTCCCACAGTAAATACTGATGGAAAATACTCATTTAGTATCTCCCCCATTTTCTGTGGCTCCACACAAATGTCGCCTAGCTGATCCTTGAGAGGCCCTATTCTCTCCCTAGTTACCCTTTTGACCTTAATGTATTTGTAAAAACCCTTTGGATTCTCTTAATTCTATTTGCCAAAGCTATCTCATGTCCCCTTTTTGCCCTCCTGATTTCCCTCTTAAGTATACTCCTACTGCCTTTATATTGATCTAAGGATTCACTCGATCTATCCTGTCTATACCTGATATATGCTCTCTTCTTTTTCTTAACCAAACCCTCAATTTCTTTTGTCATCCAGTATTTCCTATGCCTACTAGCATTTTCTTTCACCCTAACAGGAATATACTTTCTCTGGACTCTCGTTATCTCATTTCTGAAGGCTTCCCATTTTCCAGCCGTCACTTTACCTGCGAACATCTGCCCCCAGTCAGCTTTTGAAAGTTCTTGCCTAATACTGTCAAAATTGGCCTTTCTCCAATTTAGAACTTCAACTTTTAGATCTGGTCTATCCTTTTTCATCACTATATTAAATCTAATAGAATTATGGTCGCTGGCCCCAAAGTGCTTCCCCACTGACACCTCAGACACCTGCCCTGCCTTATTTCCCAAGAGTAGGTCAAGTTTTGTACCTTCTCTGGTAGGTACATCCACACACTGAATCAGAAAATTTTCTTGTACACACTTAACAAGTTTGTCTCCATCTAAACCCTTAACACTATGGCAGTCCCAGGCTATGTTTGGAAAGTTAAAATCCCCTACCATAAGGATTCTGGATAATCCAAGATGGAGGATGGGAAAAATTTCTGGCTGTAACAGCTGCTCCTTTTTTTGAGGTATTTTAGGTGTTGGAGATGATTTCCTTGAATTCCAGGAGCAGCAATTACTGTTTTATATGCTGTTGCATTGTTTTGGAACTTTGGGGAACAAAAAGTCAAAACAACAACAGTTTTAAAAGGGAGAAGAACAGACAAAGGAAGCACATGGTGAGGATAGAGCAGGAGAGACAGAGAGAGAGAGAGACAACCTGCACAGTTACTGCTTTTGCTGTTTTTGAATTCATGTATCGCTGGACATCGGAGTGCGTCTGGGAAAATTAAGAAATGAGTTCCCTCTGACTGTTTGGGGGTCTATAATACAATCCCAATAAGGTGATCATCCCTTTCTTATTTCTCAGTTCCACCCAAATAACTTGCCTGGATGTATTTCCGGGGAATATTCTCCCTCAGCACAGCTGTAATGCTATCCCTTATCAAGAACGCCACTCCCCCTCCTCTCTTGCCTCCCTTTCTATCCTTCCTGTAGCATTTGTATCCTGAAACATTAAGCTGCCAGTCTGCCCATCCCTGAGCCATGTTTCTGTAATTGCTATGATATCCTAGTCCCATGTTCTTAACCATGCCCTGAATTCATCTGCCTTCGCTGTTAGGCCCCTTGCATTGAAATACATGCAGTTTAATTTATTAGTCCTACCTTGTCCCTGCCTGCCCTGAATGTTTGACTCGTTTCTGTTCTCAACTGGACCAGCCTCAGATTGACCTCTTTCCTCACTATCACCCTGGGTCCCACCCCCCCCCCCCGCCATGCCCCCACCTTACTAGTTTAAATCCCCCTGAGCAGCTCTAGCTAATTTCCCTGCCAGTATGTTAGTCCCCTGCCAATTTAGGTGCAAACCGTCCTTCTTGTACAGGTCACTTCTACTCCAAAAGAGATTCCAATGCTACAAAAATGTGAATCCTTCTCCCATACACCAGCTCCTCAGCCATGCATTCATCTGTACTATCCTCCTATTCCCGCCCTCACTAGCTCGTAGCACTGGGAGTAATCCAGATATTACTACTCTCGAGGACCTCATTTTTAAATTTCTGCCTAACTCTCTGTAATCTCCCTTCAGAATCTCAACCTTTTCCCTTCCTATGTTGTTAGTTCCAATGTGGCTCCTCTCCCCTGTGAAAACATTCTGCACCCTTTCTGAGACATCCTTGATCCTGGCACCAGGGAGGCAACACACCATTCTGTTTTTTCACTGCTGGCCACAGAAACATCTGTCTGTACCTCTGACTAGAGAATCCCCTAACACAATTGATGTCTTGGAACCTGACGTACCCCTCGTTGCATTAGAGCCAGTCTCAATACCAGAAACTTGGCTGTTCCATCACCCCCTACATTTTCTAAAACAGAATGCCTGTTTGAAATGGGTATCGCCACAAAAGACTCCTCTCTTACCTTTCCGGGAGTTAACCCATCTATGTGACTGTATCTGAGACTTTCCCCCTTTCCTATAACTGCCATCCATCACATGCTACAGCTGTTGCAAATTCCTCATTGCTTCGAACTGTCTCTCCAACCGATCCATTTGATCTGATAAGATTTGCATCCAACAGCATTTATGGCAGATATAATCCGCAGTAACCCTTAAACTCTCTTCAAACTCCCACATCTGACAAGAAGCACATATC
This sequence comes from Hemiscyllium ocellatum, assembly GCF_020745735.1. Taxonomy (NCBI): domain Eukaryota; kingdom Metazoa; phylum Chordata; class Chondrichthyes; order Orectolobiformes; family Hemiscylliidae; genus Hemiscyllium; species Hemiscyllium ocellatum. Next base: position 19,873,792 of record NC_083414.1, on the reverse strand, counting down.
ACTCTACTAACGGCCATTTTTGCTCCTTCACAATCTGCAGACCCAACAAATAACACCATCTTATTCCTCTACAGACACTGCCCCAGGTTAAATTAATAGTTATGGCTTATATTTTAAGTTTAATCATGAGACATATCTCCAAAAACATATAATCAATAAAGGACCCACTCTACTCACTACTGCAGACTTTCTGTAGGCCACCTAAAACAATTAACTTATCTGATTCTGCGCTGTGAACTTCTCCCAACAGTTCCTTTAAGATCAGTTGTGAATTTCACTATTTGTTAAATTTCCCATATACACTCCGATGTCCAGCGATACATGAATTCAAACAGCAAAGTTTCTTTCAGTTTCTTTCTTTCTCTCTCTCTCTCCTTCATTGACTTCACTATTCTTAGATTGTGCTCATGATTCTGGACTCCTTCGTCATCGGGAACATTTGATATGTTTGGTCCTGTTAGAATTAGATTAGATTACTTACACTGCAGAAACAGGCCCTTCGGCCCAACAAGTCCATACCAGAGCAACCCACCCAGACCCATTCCCCTACATTTACCCTTTCACCTAACACTACGGGCAATTTAACATGGTCAATTCACCTGCACATTTTTGGACTGTGGGAGGAAACCAAAGCACACAGAGGAAACCCACAGAGACACAGGGAGAATGTGCAAACTCCACATAGACAGTTGCCTGAGGTGGGAATTGAACCTGGGTCTCTGGCGCTGTGAGGCAGCAGTGCTAACCACTGAGCCACTATGCCGCCCAAACTATGTAGGTTTTTCTGACACCACCCCTTTTATTCCTCTAAACTCTGTGAATATAGTCCTCATTTATCCAGTCCCTCTGCAAACACCAATCTTGCCACTCCAGGAATCAGTCAAGTAAGTCTTGGTGGCACTCTCTCTGTAGCCAGAACATCCATCATCAGATAAGAAGACCAAGATTGACACTGTACTCCAGATGTGGTCTCACCAAGGCTATCAATTGTAGCAAGACATCCCTGCATTCAACCCCTCTCACTGAAGGCTAAGATACCATTCATCGTCGTCATTGCCTGTTGTACCTGCATGCTTACTTTCAGCAACTGGTGTACAAGGACATTCAGAAGTAATATGTCTTCCTGCTTTTGCTGTCAAAGTGGATAACCTCATTGTTATCTACATTATACTTCATCTGCCATGTATTTGCCACTCACACAACTTGTCAAATATGCAATCCCTAGTTCCTACAGGCAATAAAACTTCCCCTTCATTTGTTATGAAATGATATCAAAATTGCAACCTTTCTCCAAAAGCGCAATATGTTAGTGAGGAATGATTCACACTGGTTTCGTGGGTGGCTGGGTATTGTGGAGTCTGTGCAGATTCTCCTTTCTGCTCTATCATAGATTCAAAAAAACTTGACACTGAAACTGTGAAACAAAAATAGAAATTATATTTTTCTGTCAGCTCTGAAATACTTAATATAATTGAAGATAAATCTATTGAAAAACGACTGTAGAATAGTCAGAAATGATTGGCATAATAAAACATCACTATAGAATGACATGCATAATGAAACTGTGAAAATCACTGCGCTGCACAGAGGAAATATTTGTTCATTTGTTTGGACAAGTTATGCTCTGCAATGAGACATGTTATGAGCTAGCATTGTTTTCTGTTTTAAAAAGTGAATTAAAAGTATATTTTCAGTAAGTAGTAAGTAATTGATAAACATTCTCATGACTTAGCTAAAAAAGATATTTACCATCTACGGTCCATATCCACTAATCCGACAAAGTCTACGCAACAGAGGGTGGTTAGAGAAGAAGGTGCCTAAACCCCCAAGGAGCCCTCCGAAAAAGGAAAAGATAATCAATGGGGAAAATGACATGGATGATGGCGTTGGCGATTCTGATGGTTGCGATTTTGATGGTAAGTAGGAATTTATCACAAAGCTGGAGGAAATTGTCCAATGATGTTACAACAATCACACAGACATGACTTGCAGTGTGGTTCCTTTAATCTAATACAAATTTCACCACAGGTTTCTATGCAGCATCCTACAGATAAAATATTGTAATTACAAGAAGATCCACACATTGTGCCATATTGGGAGAAAGTGAGGACTGCAGATGCTGGAGATCAGAGCTGAAAAATGTGTTGCTGGAAAAGCGCAGCAGATCAGGCAGCATCCAAGGAGCTGGAGAATCGACTTTTCGGGCATAAGTCCTTCTTCAGGAATGAGGAATGTGTGCCAAGCAGGCTGAGATAAAAGGTAGGGAGGAGGGATTTGGGGGAGGGGTGTTGGGAATGCAATAGGTGGAAGGAGGTTAAGGTGAGGGTGATAGGCCAGAGAGGGGGTGGCAGCGGACAGGTCGGGAAGAAGATTGCAGGTCAAGAAGGCGGTGCTGAGTCTGAGGGTTGGGACTGAGATAAGGTGGGGGGAGGGGAAATGAGGTAACTGGAGAAATCTGCATTCATCCCTTGTGGTTGGAGGGTTCCTAGGCAGAAGATGAGGTGCTCTTCCACCAGGCGTCGTGTTGCCATGGTCATGCGATGGAGGAGACCAAGGACCTGCATGTCCTTGGCAGAGTGGGAAGAAGAGTTAAAGTGTTCCGCCACAGGGCGGTTGGGTTGGTTGGTGCGGGTGTCCCAGAGGTGTTCTCTGAAGTGTTCCGCAATTAGACGGTCTGTCTCCCCAATGTAGAGGAGGCCACATCGGGTGCAGTGGATGCAGTAAATGATGTGTGTGGAGGTGCAGGTGAATTTGGGACGGATATGGAAGGATCCCTTGCAGCCTTGGAGGGAAGTGAGGGGGGAGGTGTGGGCGCAAGGTTTGCATTTCTTGCGGTTGCAGGGGAAGGTGCCAGGAGTGGAGGTTGGGTTGGTGGGGGGTGTGGACCTGACGAGGGAGTCGCGGAGGGAGTGGTCTTTCCAGAACGCTGATAGGGGAGGGGAGGAAAATATATACTTGGTGGTGGGGTCCATATTGAGGTGGCAGAAATGACGAAGGATGATACGATGTACCTGGAGGTTGGTGGGGTGGTAGGTGAGGACCAGTGGGATTCTGTCTTGGTGGCAATTGGACGGTTGGGGTTCAAGGGCGGAGAAGTGGGAAGTGGAGGAGATGTAGTGGAGAGCATCATCAACCACATCTGAGGGGAAATTGCGGTCTTTGAAGAAGGAGGTCATCTGGGTCGTTCGGTATTGGAATTGGTCCTCCTGGGAGCAGATGCGGCGGAGGCGAAGGAATTGGGAATATGAGATGGCAGGGTGGGAGGAGGTGTAATCTAGGTAGCTGTGGGAGTCGGTCGGTTTATAGTAAATGTCTGTGTTGAGTCGGTCGCCCGAGATAGAAATAGAGAGGTCTAGGAAGGGAAGGGAGGAGTCTGAGATGGTCCAGGTAAATTTGAGGTCGGCGTGGAAGGTGTCAGTAAAGTGGATGAACTGGTCAACCTCCTCGTGGGAGTACAAGGTAGTGCCGATACAGTCATCGATGTAGCGGAGGAAAAGGTGGGGGGTGGTGCCAGTGTAGCTGCAGAAGATGGACTGTTCCACATATCCGACAAAGAGGCAGGCATAGCTGGGGCCCATGCGGGTGCCCATGGCAACTCCTTTGGTTTGGAGGAAGTAGGAGGATTGGAAAGAGAAGTTGTTCAGAGTAAGGACCTGTTCAGTCAGTCGAAGGATGGTGTCAGTGGAAGGGTACTGGTTGGTGCGGCGGGAAAGGAAGAAGCGGAGGGCTTTGAGGCCTTCGTGATGGGGGATGGAGATGCATAGGGACTGGATGTCCACGGTGAAGATTAGGCGTTGGGGACCGGGGAAGCGAAAATCGTGGAGGAGGTGGAGGGCGTGGGTGCTGTCCCGAACGTAGGTGGGGAGTTCTTGGACTAAGGGGGACAGGACCGTGTCGAGGTATGTAGAGATGAGTTCGGTGAGGCAATAGCAGGCTGAGACAATGGGTCAGCTTGGGCAGTCAGGTTTGTGGATTTTGGGCAGGAGGTAGAAAACGGGTGGTGTGGGGTTGCGGGACTATGAAGTTGGAGGCGGTGGATGGGAGATCCCCTGAGGTGATGAGGTTATGGATGGTCTGGGAGATGATGGTTTGGTGGTGGGAGGTGGGGTCATGATCAAGGGGGCAGTAGGAAGAGATGTCCGCGATCTAGTGTTTTGCCTCAGCAATTTAAAGATCGGTGTGCCAAACTACCACCATGGCTCCCTTGTCTGCCGGTTTGATAGTGAGGTTGGGGTTGGAGCAGAGGGAGTGGAGGGCTGCACGTTGCGAGGGTGAGAGGTTGGAGTGGGTGAGAGGGGTGGACAGGTTGAGGCTGTCAATGTCGCGGCGGCAGTTGGCTATGAAGAGATCGAGAGCGGGTAAGAGGCCAGCACGGGGTGTCCAGGTGGATGGGTATGTTGGAGGCGGGAGAAGTGGCTGTCAGAGGGTGGGCGAGAATCTTGGTTGAAGCAGTAGGCAAAGGCAACGGGAGAAATGCTCGATGTCTTGGTGTGTGTTGAACTCGTTAATCCAGGAGCGTAGGGGGATGAAGGTGAGTGCTCTGCTGAGTACTGATCTTTCATCCTCAGAGAGGGGGAGGTCTGGAGGGATGGTGAAAATACAGCAGGGCTGGGAGCTAGGACCTGGTGTGTGGCTGGAGTTGGGCGTGAGGGCAGGGTTAGGCGTGGAGGAGGAGTTAGGTGTGTGGGTGGAGTTGGGTGTGGGGGCGGAGTTGGGCATGGGGGCAGGGTTGGGCATGGGGCGGAGATCGGCATAGGGCGGAGATCGGCGTGGGGGCGGTGTTAGGCATGGGGCCTAACCCCGTCCCCACACCGATCTCCGCCCCCACGCCGATCTCCAACCCCAGCCCCATGCCCAACTCAGCATCCATGCCCAAATCCACCCACACGCCTAACTCCGCCTCCACGCCTAACCTTGCCCCCACACCCAACTCCAGCCACACACCAGGTCCTAGCTCCCAGCCCGGCTGTATTTTCACCATCCCTCCAGACCTCCCCCTCTCTGAGGATGAAAGATCAGTCCTCAACAGAGGTCTCACCTTCATCCCCCTACACTCCCAGATTAACGACTTCAACATGCCGCGAGACATCGAGCATTTCTTCCGCCGCCTTCGCCTCCACACCTACCTCTTCAACCAGGATTCTCGCCCACCCTCCGACAACCCCGTCTCCTGCCTCCAACACACCCCATCCATCTGCCACACCCCATGCTGGCCTCTTACCCGCCCTCGATCTCTTCATAGCCAACTGCTGCCGTGACATTGACCGCCTCAACCTGTCTACCCCTCTCACCCAATCAACCTCTCACCCTCGCAACGTGCAGCCCTCCACTCCCTCTGCTCCAACCCCAACCTCACTATCAAACCAGCAGACAAGGGAGGTGCAGGGGTAGTTTGGCGCACCAATCTTTAAATTGCTGAGGCTAAACACCAGCTTGCAGACACCTCCTCCTACTGCCCCCATGACCATGACCCACCTCCCACCACCAAACCATCATCTCCCAGACCATCCATAACCTCATCACCACAGGGGATCTTCCATCCACCGCATCCAACCTCATAGTCCCACAACCCCGCACCGAACGTTTATACCTCCTGCCCAAATTCCACAAACCTGACTGCCCCAGCCGACCCATTGTTTCAGCCTGCTTCTGCCCCACCGAACTCATCTCTGCATACCTCGACGTGGCCTTGTCCCCCTTAGTCCAAGAACTCCCCACCTACGTTCAGATCAGCACCCACGCCCTCCTCCTCCTCCATGATTTTCGCTTCCACGGCCCCCAATGCCTTATCTTCACATGGACATCCAGTCCCTATACACCTCGAACCCCCATCACGAAGGCCTCAAAGACCTCCGCTTCTTCCTTTCCCGCCAACCCAACCAGTACCTTCCACTGACACCCTCCTTCGAGTGACTGAACAGGTCCTCACTCTTTCCAATCCTCCCACTTCTTCCAAACCAAAGGAGTAGCCATGGGCACCCGCATGGGCCCCAGCTATGCCTGCCTCTTCGTTGGATATGTGAACAGTCCATCTTCCGCAGCTACGCTGGCACCAGCCCCCACCTTTTCCTCCGCTACATCGATGACTGTATTGGGCTACCTCGTGCTCCACCTTACTAACACCTTCCACCCTGACCTCAAATTTACCTGGACTGTCTCAGACTCCTCCCTCCCCTTCCTAGACCTCTTCGTTTCTATCTCGGGCCACCGACTCAACACGGACATTTACTATAAACCGACTGACTCTCACAGCTACCAAGATTACTCCTCCTCCCACCCTGCCCCCTGTAAAAATGCCATCCCATATTCCCAATTCCTTCGCCTCTGCCGCCTCTGGTCCCAAGAGGACCAATTCCAATACCGAACAACCTAGATGGCCTCCTTCTTCAAAGACCGCAATTCCCCTCAGACGTGATTGATGATGCTCTCCACCTCATCTCCTCCACTTCCCACTCCTCCGCCCTTGAACCTCACCTCTCCAATCGCCACCAGGACAGAACCCCACTGGTCTTCACCTACCACTCCACCAATCGCCAGATACATCGTATAATCCTTTGTCATTTCTGCCACCTCCAAACGGACCCCACCACCAGGTATATATTTCCCTCCCCTCCCCATCAGCGTTCTGGAAAGACCACTCCCTCCACGACTCCTTCATCAGGTCCACACCCCCCCACCAATCCAACCTCCACTCCCGGCACCTTCCCCTGCAACCGCAAGAAATGCAAACCTTGCGCCAACACCTCCCCCCTCACTTCCCTCCAAGGCCCCAAGGATCCTTCCATATCCATCACAAATTCACCTGCACCTCCACACACATCATTTACTGCATCCACTGCACCCGATGTGGCCTCCTCTACATTGGGGAGACAGGCCGCCTACTTGCGGAATGTTTCAGAGAACACGTCTGGGACACCCGGACCAACTAACCCAACCACCCCATGGCTGAACACTTTAACTCCCCCTCCCACTCCACTAAGGACATGCAGGTCCTTTGCCTCCTCCATCGCCAGACCATGGCAACATGACGCCTGAAGGGAGAGCGCCTCATCTTCCGCCTAGGAACCCTCCAACCACAAGGGATGAATGCAGATTTCTCCAGCTTCCTTATTTCCCCTCCCCCCACCTTATCTCAGTCCCAACCTTCGGACTCAGCACCGCCTTCTTGACCTGAAATCTTTTTCCCAAACTCTCCACTGCCACCCCCTCTCCGGCCTATCACCCTCACCGTAACCTCCTTCCACCTATCGCATTTCCAATGCCCCTCCCCCAAGTCCCTCCTCCCTACCTTTTATCTTAGCCTGCTTGGCACAACTTCCTCATTCCTGAAGAAGGGCTTATGCCCCAAACGTTGATTCTCCAGCTCCTTGGATGATTCCTGACCTGCTGCACTTTTCCAGCAACACATTTTTCAGCCATATTGCACTATCTTGTGGAAACAATATATTGATCTCATAGTTATTTCACACGAAATCACTATCATAACTAGCTGAAAGATTATACGGTGTTTTCTGGATAATCTGGTGCAAATTTGGTGGCCTGTGACCAGTGGAGTGCCACAAAGATCGATGCTGGGTCCACTACTTTTCCTCATTTATATAAATAATTTAGATGTGAACGTAGGAAGTTTAGTTAGTAAGTTTTCAGATGGAACCAAAATTGGAGGTGTGGTGGACAGTGAAGAAGGCTACCTCAGAGTACAACAGGATCTTGACCGAATGGGTCAATGGGCTGAGGAGTGGCAGATGGAGTTTAATTTACATAAATGCAAGGTGCTGCATTTCAGAAAAGCAAACCAGAGCAGGACTTTACTCAACGGTAAGGTCCTAGGGTGTGTTGCTGAACAAAGAGACCTTGGAGTGCAGGTTCATAATTCCTTGAAAGTAGAGTCGCAGATAGATAGGATAGTGAAGAAGGCATTTAGTATGCTTTCTTTTATTGGTCAGAGTATTTGAGTACAGGAGTTGAGAGGGCATGTTGCAGCTGTACAGGACATTGGTTAGGCCACTGTTGGAATATTGCGCTCAATTCTAGTCTCCTTCCTATCGGAAGGATGTTGTGAAACTTGAAAGGGTTCAGAAAAGATTTACAAGGATGTTGCCAGGGTTGGAGGATTTGAGCTACAAGGAAAGGCTGAACAGGCTGGGACTGTTTTGCCTGGAGCGTCAGAGGCTGAGGAGTAGCCTTATACAGGTTTATAAAATCATGAGGGACATAGATAGGGTAAATAGACAAAGTCTTTTCCCTGGGGTGGGGGATTCCAGAACTGGAGGGCAAAGGTTTATGCTGAGAGGGGAAAGATATAAAAGGGACAAATGGGGCAACTTTTTCAAACAGAAGGTGGTGCATATATGGAATGAGTTGCCAGAGGAAGTGGTGGAGGCTGGGATAATTACAACATTTAAAGTATCTGAGTATATGAACAGAAAGGGTTAAGGGGATATTGCCAAGTACTGGAAAATGGGACTTGATTAGGTTAGGATATCTGGTCGGCATGGATGAGTTGAACCGAAGGGTCTGTTTCCGTGCTGTACCTCTCTCTGACTTTTTAACTCAATATTGCAGCCACGTATAATGAATCCTGTACACATAATGCAATGAAAGAAATAATGTTTCAGAACAGAAAAAAAATTAATATTGAACTCAGACCATTACCTCTATTTCTCACTCCTGTCAGACACAATGAAAGGATAGTCTTACACTTGCCTGTGCATTTAATATAGTTAACATGAGACATTCAAAGTACTTTTTGTGAACTTTTTTTGAATACTTGCTTTCCCACCATGACAGTCTTCCATGTTTTCCTATTTGAAGGAATTAATTATTTGCTGGCAATGGCTTCATTGCTTCATCAAAGTAAACATTATTTGCGTGCTAAACTTGGTGTTTCAATTGTAGGGAACATCAGAGCAAATCCTGTCTTCACTATCTTTTGTACACACTCAGTTCAAGCAGAAGCTGTGATCAGGAGTAGGACACCTAACTATTCTTGTTCTTTCCAACTCAGAAGCATTGAAGCATCCCTAACTGAGATCAGTTAACTTGAACATAATCCAAGAATCTAATGTGGAACCTTCCTGGACTGCATGGGCAAACTCATTGAGCAACCAATGGAGCCTGTGACCATTGTTATGCCAATTAAATGTTGAAATTTAGGAAAATCATTCTACTTTGTGTTGTATGAAATATATTTCAAATGAATAGTCTTGAAATTCTCTGAAAGAGACAACAGATTTCCCTTGGGCTGTCTTCAAGGAGTGGGACACCATCCATGACATTAAAATTAGATGCAAGCGCCGACCCACTTGGCCATCTTGCCCTGTAGTCATTTAACAGCCATAAAGCAGGCAGAAAATCTTGGAGTTGGTTGTTGAAAGGGCACAAATCAGCAGTGATTATCTAAGTCATGGTATAAATCAGGAACTTAGAGATGAGTGTAACATAGGTAATATAATAATCATGAGAGAATTCAACTAACCTATGGAGTGGCAAGCTTAATTCATATTAATTTATGGAAGATGAATTCTTGGAATGGTTGCAGGATAGTTTCCAGGAGTAGTACATTGCAGATCCAACTAGGGAATTGACTATTTTTAATTTACTCTTGTGAATGAAGAAGGGCTCACTAATAACACTGAGACTGATAGATTTCTACATATTAAGATCATCAAGGGAAATAGCATAGTGCAGGAAAACGGTAGTGCAGTAGAAGGTTAAACATAATCTCACTGAATGACAAAGTGGGCTCAAAAGGCTGAATGGCCTTACTCCTGTTGATTATGTCAGATATATAATTGGTTTGAGATAGGTTTTCCAACCTCACCTGGGGGGGGTGGGGTTTTGGGTGGGTACGTCCCACCTCAAAGAGCTACCGACCAATCAAATGATCTGGAAGAGCATAACCAGGATCATTGATGCAATTAAATGCAAAGGGAAGTGGTGGGTTGAGGGGGCTGTTTCAGGCTGACCTGGTGAGAGACCTAAGGAGGGTAAGATGCTAAGGTGGAATGCCAGCGAGGAAGGGTAACATAATCCTGAAATGACCTTTGGGAAGGGGCCTCCAATGAGCAACCTCATTGACAAGCTGGTGGCTTCCATACAGTTCGGGGTTGGCCTGGGCTCTCCAATCATGGGCCTCTCCAACCATGCGTTAATCCAAAGGCAGCAGGATGGAGCCCCCTAAGTGGCCCCTTCATGACCTGAATTGGAAGATGAAGGAAGGGGACGGGTGGACTATGGGGGAGTGGCAGCACTGCCAAAGACCCCCAAAATGAGTCAGCAATAGGAACAACATCCACAGCATGCTCCCCAAGTTTACAGCAGCGGCACCCACCACCTGCCCAACTGCGCCTCTCAAATCTAGCACCTTTTCATGTGAAGTATTATAGTTCTTTTCAGTATTCCATATTCAAAGCTGATCTATGTATGTATGTGAGACTAACATTTGTCTATAATTGTTTTATTTTATATCACAGATAAACAGGGTGATGATAAAGACAACTCTGATGAACCAGATAATATCTATAACATCACGGTTAGTGCAATTTGCATATTATTTTAACTTTATTGTCAACTTTAGTGCTGGAAAATGCTAACAAAATGATAGCAAAATGATAGCAAAATGGTCAATTTTGGGATAATTGCGACACTTATTGCAGTGTTAATGGAAACAGGAAGACCATGTCACCGAAAGCAAAATCTTTTAATTTTAATTTTTATTTGGTGATAATTCCTGCCTTTGGTAGGAATTGTTCACCACGTGCTGACTAGGTAACACTGCTGCTATCTATTTTAGACAGACTAGGATTAGCAAGATGAAACTTCAACTTACTGAATATAGTGTATCAATTTATCTTGACTGATAGTGGCATTGGGTAGTTGAAATATTTATGACAGCATGGCAATCTGTTTGATTACTTTGGGGTGGGATGGTGCACCAAGTTTGGGGATATCAAAATGCTGCCCTTGGAAATAAACAGGGAAATCATGTCAGAACAACTGCATATTGATCAGTTAAATGCACTCCCTCACATTCCTGAGAAAAATGCATAGTTCATAGAACATAGAATCCCTACAGTGTGGAAGTAGGCCATTCGGCCCATCAACTTCACATCGTCCCTCTGAAGAGCATCCCAATCAGGCCCAACCCCCTACCCTGTAACCTTGCATTTCCTATAGCTAACCCATTCAGCCTGCACAACCCCAAACACTATGAGCAACTTAACGTAGCCAATCCACCAAATCTGCACAAGTTTGGACTGTGGGAGGAAACTGGAGCACCCGGAAGAAACTCACATAGACACAGGGAGAATGTGCAAACTCCACACAGTCACCCAAGGCTTGAATCCAACCTGGGTCCTGGCACTGTAAGACAGCAGTGCTACCACTGAGGTACTATGCCACCCCATTGTGTGTGGTAGTCCCTGAGAATGAGGATGACACTTGCTCATGGCAGATACCTGTGTTGGAATTCTTTAAACATGGAGAGGATGTTATGTTGCATCTTCTATACGTGGTTCTGGTTGACTCGGAAAATCTCTTCTCTTACCACCTGCCCCAGGCATGTGGGAAGGATTTAAGGATTGATAATCAACTGATCATAACCTTGAGCTTTGGCTTTCACTGCATCACAGAGTCTCCAAAAAATTGGGTCAATAAATGGAATGAAATGGTGGCAAATAAATTATATTTCATGTAGTTATTTCTAATAAGAATATAAAAGCATAGAAAAGGTGCATTGCAGATTAATCTCAGTGAAATGTTTACTGAAAATAAACATTTTATCAGTGGATTGAAAAGCTACAGTTATAAAAAGGCATGAAATCACACTATTTGGAAAATTCTGTATAGTTTATTGGACATCCATGCTAAACAGCACCGCAAGTGTACCTACACAATATGGACTGCAGTGTCTCAAGTAGGCAGCTTACCACCATTTTCTGGAGGTCATTTAAGGGTAGTTGGTTAGGGCAGTTAGGACAATAAATGCTAGCTTTTTTAGAGATGCATACATCATGTAAATTAATATGAAAATAAGTATTGTGCATCAACATAATTGGTGCACTATGAAACAATATATTAATATCAACGTATGCACTTGTATTGCCATTATATATAGATAAATTCACTTAGTTTTCTATTGCAGTCCCGACTACTGAAGAATGAAACTGCATTTTTTCTCTGGACAAATGGAACAGATGCTCAGAACCTCCAAAAAGATCAGATTTTTAACCATTTTGTTGGGGCTAGCTCATTTACTACTAAGGTAGGCTCAATGTTATAGGAGGGTTCCTCCATCATAAGATGGTGTCTCCATTGTTTGGTGACTGGCAGCTTTGTACAGCAATAGGAGTTTCACTATATGGCTTATTTCAACAACACTAATAAAGGATCTCATGTACTGAAATTTTGCCAATAGCTGTCTATTTTATGACACCTAGCCCCTTCTTTTCCGATGTAAGGCCCCTATTATGGTCAGATGAGGAGACATTTAACAGCTCCCCTCTCTTCCCTCTTCTCATTTGACTGCAACCATTTTTTAAAGGAAATGAATATACTTGCCAGTTCTGTGAGTGTTTAATTGTTTATGTGCTATGACCATTAAAGACTCAATAAAACAAATTTTTTGAGCTTTTAAAAGTAAAAGAAGATAGTTTTATTTAATCTTTAGTTTTAAGTAAAATAACAAAATCAATCTCTCTCATACACAAAAACAGATTACAGAGTGGGAAGATAGGTTATGTAATTTGAAGTCCGGTAAAATAAAGGGGAATTTGGTTTTTGAAGGTTGGTGACTTGAATGGCTTCAGGCTGAACTAAGTTGTTTAGTTGTTTAGATTAGATTACCTACTGTGTGGAAACAGACCATTCAGCCCAACTCGTCAACACTGACCCTCCGAAGAGTAACCCATTCCCCCTACATTTATCTCTAACTAATGCACCTAACACTATGGGTAATTTAGTATGGCAAATTCACCTAACCTGTACACCTTTGGATTGTGGGAAGAAACCCACGCAAACACAAGGAGAATGTGCAAACTCCACACAGACAGGCACCCGAAGCTGGAATTGAATCCAGGTCCCTGGTGCTATGAACCACCTTGCCACACTAACGCTTTCAGCAATGAGCCAATTTTGAGATGTAATTGGAAAATGCATCTGTTCTTCAGGAAACACTGGCATTGGTTTGAATACTTTCTAAAATCTATGATTGTGATACTTGGATATCACAATCAAGAGCAGGATTCTAAACTTGCCAGATGGAAGGAACTCACTCAGGTGCATATTTCTTTAGCACCTCGTGTGCCCTCTTCTATATGTTTAAACATTCAAAAGGCGCGTGACCATCTGTCTTCAACTGCCCAGTGATCTAAATATGGTCATGGCTAATGCATTCAAATAGGAACTTAATTAGATCATGGCCAGGAATTCCTCTCTCAGCCAAGATCCCATTGTCTAATGGTTTGTTTCTGTCTGGTTGAGTACTAAAGTGTTTGTCAGCACATTTTATTAATGGGATAGGCAATGGACCCCATTATGTTTTTCAAGACACTTGTTGAAGTGCAGCTTTCCACACTGTCTCTATTTAAGCATTTTTTTTCGAATGGAGAATGTCTTAGTAATGCAAATGTGAAGCAAGCTTTGACAACTCATTGAATTGACACTTGCAAAGTGAGCTTCCGAAATAGCCTATAAATAGGCCGACTAAAAAAGGCAGCTTCCTAACAGTGGCAGTTATCTATCAAGCACTTGAAATCCCTTTTACTAAAGGAGGTGCTGACTACTGGAGTTAAAATGTGACTCATAGCAGCTGTACATAAGAAAGGGATTTTAAAACACAGGCAGTGTGACTGGAGAGATCGTCTGATTAGATAAATTCAGCAAGTATGTCTAGGAGTTTGGGTCAAATGGGAATTTGGGAAAGAGCTATACTTATTATGGTTTACCACAAGAAGTGTCCAGAGTGAGAAGTAATGGGGAAGAGGATAGAAGACACAGATTGAGAAGTTGATCTGCAGTGAGATCAGCAGCTGATGAATATCATAAACCATAATGTTAAATGGATATAGGAAAAGAAGCAGACTGGTAAGTAGTACACAGCAGGGATTCTAGAGTAATTAATGAATAAATTAAATGAAATATGGTAATGATGGTAGGAAGGGTAGTGTGTTGCTGCTGCAGCATGGGGGAGCTGCTGGATACCAAGGTGATCTAGGGCAACGACAGCTATTTTAAGTGTTTACAGCTCGAAAGACTTTGGATCTGAGTTGAAGAGCTGGAGTGCAAGCTTCCTAAACCACATCAGGAAGGTGAACAGTTACCTGGACATGTTGCTACAAGAGTTGGTCATCCTCATCATCGTAGGTGATTAAAATTTGATCTGAGATTCTGACAGAAGTGTATAACTGCAGGTGAAGCAGATATAGAGACGCAGAGGATAATATTTGAAGAATGTCAGCAGCTGTAATTATTCAGCAGTTGGAAAGTTCTTGCAAGCTGTGCAAGATCTTGCAAGATGAGAGTGAGAACTGTAGAGAGGATAAGTGAGCTGACCACAGCATCATGGTTCAGGGAGCCAATCAGGTGAGGGTAGAAAATAGAAATGTAGTCATGGGAGGAGACTGTAGAACAAAGGGGTTACATACATTAACATGAGCCCTGAAGACTCATTCTATGACTGTGGCTGAAGAGGAACTTTGGAATGGGAGGGAAGGAATTTAGTTGTCATCTATGTTTCTAACAACAGTATTGAAAGGACTGGAAAGTAAGTTCTGCTTAAAGAATTAGAAAAGTTAGGAGCTAAACTAAAAAAACAGATAGTAATATTGGGATTCCTGCCTCTGGCATGGACAACCTAGCATAGGATTAATAGAAGTCAAAGAATTAAATGCATGGCTGCAAGACTGGTGTGGGAGGAATGGATTCCAGTTTGTGGAACACTGACACTAGTAATGGGGCAAAAGAGCTGTTCTGATAAAATGGGCTTCACTTGTCAATATCCTGACAATTCACATGTCTGGGGCTGTAGAGAGTACTTCAAACTAAAGGGCAGGGAGTTTGGGAAATATAGTTTTAAAGGTATAGTAGTGATGCAGGGTAGCTATTTGGATAGCAATACCCACAATGGAACAGGAAGAGCTAGTGTGCAAACATAGAATACAACAAATAGTGTCAAAGAGGGAAAAATGATAAATCAACATTAATAGCCCTTATCTTAAATCCATATAGAATGTGGATCAAAATAAATGAATTAACTACTCAAATAGAAGTTAATAAGGATGATCTTATTATCATTACAGAGTTAAAAATCATACAACGCTAGGTTATAGTCCAACAGGTTTATTTGGAAGTACTAGCTTTTGGAGCATTGCTCCATCAGGTAGCTGTGGAGCAGGATTAACCAGGACTTTTGGTTCATGTGATGCTACAGGTGACCCCACTACATTCTACACTCTCACATACACACGAATACACATAAACGCACAATCTCACACACTCACACAGACCCTCTTTCATACGCACGCTGTCTCGTAGACATACACGTATACACCCCCCCACCCCCCCCCCCCCCCCACCAAGTGGTACACACATAAAAACATTCTCATGCACTCACAATCACGTGCACACACTGACACGTAGACACACACTCTGTCTCTCTCAGAGTGTCTCTGTGAGTCTCTCTCACACACATATTGGTCTATGGGGTGAATTAGCATTTGCAGAAGTGTAATTGCAGATACATTCTTTTTTGTTGAAAAAGCACACAATCCATAGGCAGTCAATCCATGTAACATTTTATAAATTCCTACTTTGGAAATAGAATCAGTCTGACTCAAGATTGGGGGATACAGACAGACTATACCCTCGCACTTTTAATGCATTGTCTGAGCTGGTGATAAAACCTTAAGTTATCTCGAGAATGTGATTTGAAAGAAGTTCTGGGATTTACATATTAATGAACTGAAACCTGCAACCCATTCCAATGGATGAAAGACTTATCAGCAGTCAAGGTTTGTTCAATATCTCGTATCAGTTACATGCATGACATTGTGATCTTTTTGTTATAAATTCTGTGTCTGATGATCCTGCTCCACAGCTACCTGATGAAGGAGCAGTGCTCTGAAAGCTAGTCCTTCCAAATAAACCTGTTGGACTATAACCTGGTGTTGTGTGATTTTTAATTTTGTCCACCCCAGTCCAACACCAGCATCTCCACATCATATAATTACAGAAACATAGCTGGAACTAAACATTCAAGGACATGTGGGAAGGAAAGAGTGGTGGGGTAGCTTTGTTAGAGACAGAGTAAGTATGATAGCAAGAAATAATCTTGGATAGGGAGACATAATGAGTGGAAATAAGGGGAAGAAGACAGTTGTTGAAGTCTCCTGGAATTTGGAACTTTGGAATATTGCTATACCTAATAATTGTTCATTAATCGTGATGAGAACTTGAATGTGAATGTTTGCTTGACAATAAGGAAGTAGAATTGTCAGAAATTGGTTGAAAGGTAGAGAATTATGTAGTTAGTTATAAAATTATATTTAATGCTTCTACTTTGGGAGAGTGACAGATGGGAGTGGACCTGCAGGCATACACAGACCAGGGACTGGATAACATCAGTCTAAGGAGCAAAGTCTGTAGCAAGTACCTTCCAGGAGAGAGGAAGATAGGAGTGGGAAGTCCAGGAGTGTACTGAGCTTAGGGGGGAAAATACATGAATCATACTATCAAGAGAAAGTTCTGAGTTGATTAGTTGGTGAGTAATTGCTGTGAGGCAATGGGTGCAAAATGATGAAATTTAGAAAAATGTAAACTTTTTAATTAACCCTTAAATATCTAACTACTAATGAAGAGACACTAGCAGAGGGTAAATCAGGAACTAACAATTCTATTAGTTAGTTTAATCTTAATTTGTAAGGTCTACCTTATTTAAATTAGTACAGAAGGTGATTATGAGATGAAGCATTTTAAGAAATCGACTAATTATTTAATTAAGACAGTAAATATGACAGGGTATATATCATGTCTTATAAGTGCAGAAGGTGGGATCTCTGAACAACAGTGTGATTCATTGCCAATATGTTAAGTCTGCAACTTGAGCTAGTGATTATGAGCTAGAGCCCAAGCTGAAGACACTGAGACAGCAAGCATGGGGGTCATTAACTTGGTATCATATGTTGGGAGGGTGCGATGACATCTGTTCAGTTCTAATTAAGGGTCACTTGACTCAACGCGAACTTTGCTTTTCTATCTACAGATGTTAGCCAACCTACTGAGTTTCTCCAGCACTTTGTTTTTGTTAGTGTAAAATATCTAGTTCAAAGGAAGTGTGAGAGAAATGAGTTTTGTTTCATGGAGCATTGGCACGAGCTCAGGGAAATGTGAGCTGTACCTTTATGGAATCATCTTGCCTTGTGCTGGTAGAAGTGTTCTGGTGAGTCAGACAGCTAGGGTGGCACAGAGACTTTTAAGCTAAATGGTAGGGAGTGGGGAATCTAGTGTGGTAAATTGAATAGTATAAACGAAGCAAGAGAACAAGATGGCAAAAAGGGAAAGGATGATCAGAATGTGACAGGAAGGAACAGTGTGTAAACTTAAGAGAGCACCAGCAGATAAGGCTAGAGGTCACAAATATCATAGAAATAAAGAACAAAAGGCTCTATATCTAAAACCATTTAGAATTATTAACAAAATAAATGATTTGACATTGCAAATAGAAATAAATGTGAGTGATTTGGTCATCATTAAAGAGACATGGATGTAAGTTGAGAAAATCTGGATCCTGAATATTCAAGGATAAATTAATTTAGCAAGAATAGAATGTGAGGAAAAGGTGGAGAGGAAGGTAGTTAATTAAAGTTGGCCTTCGTACAATGGAGAGAGATGACCAAAATTCTGGAGATCACAATGTAGAATTAGTCTGAATAACCGATGAGAAATAGTAAAGGTAAGAAATTGATATTTGAAATGGAATATAGGCACCCAATGTTAACCACATTATAGAATTTGGGACAAAGAGGGAAAAATAATGGAGACTGGTGAGACATATACAGCTTTAATCATGGGTGAGTTTAATCTACATTGGATGAATCAAATTAGTAAAGGTAGCCTTGATTATGAGTTCATGGAGTATCTTCAGGATAGTTTCTTAAAACTAAATATTACAGATCTAACCAAAGAGCAGGTTGTATTAGATTTGGTTGACATGTTTTAGAAATTAGATTACTTTCAGTGTGGAAATAGGCCCAACAAGTCCATACCAACCTTCCAAAGAGCAACCCACCCTGACCCATTCCCCTGCACCTAACACTACAGGTAATTTAGCACGGCCAATTCACCTAACCTGGACATCTTTTGACTGTGGGAGGAAACCCATGCAGACACAGGGAGAACATGCAAACTCCACACAGACAGTTGCCTGAGATGGGAATTGAACCTGGGTCTCTGGCACTGTGAGGCAGCGATGCTAACCACTGTGCCACCATGTTGCCCCAACTATGCCATATCTTTCAGAGAGATGTTCTGTTTCACTTGCAGAAGGGTTTTATTAAGTGGTGCTGAAATGTTTCCTCCAGAGAGGCAGTTGGTAAACAGTTTTAAATTGTTCCTGGGTGTTTTTTTTTAAAGACAAAAGAACTATAAGTCAGTGAGGTCAGACTCACACAAACCGAAAAGGATTTTGGTTTTCCTTTTACTTAGTGAGTTTTGCTGGCTGTTGGAGGTGTAAGTTTGAGTTCTGTGTTGCTGGAGTGAAGTGACAGTATGTGAAAATAATAACCGTGTTGCTGAATTACCTTTGCCAAAGGTGTGTTTATGGGAAGCTGCCTATATTGGAACAGTTGATGATTAGTAGGTAAATAATATGTTGTCTTGTTAAGTATTTTAATCGAGTAAAGTTACGCCAATTCTTCTTTTATTTTAACTGTGTTGGAAGAACAAAGTATTTTTGATTAAACCTTAGTGGTGCACCAGTCATATCCTATCTAAATCACAGAGCCTTACACTGCCTTTTACAGAGATATATGATGAGGATGGAGGCTATCTCCTTAATATATGGGGGGGGAGGGGAGGGGAGGGAGGAGGTGGTTGGAGTTGGCGGTATCCTGGTCTGGTCCGGTCCATAAGGAGTGAAGGTATGCAAGTGCACTTAATATCACTGAGCATCACATTCAGATTGAAGGAGAGGAGACAATTTAAGACTAGTTTTTTAAAACCTAAATGACAGCAGTTATGAGCGCATGAAAACAGAGCTGGCTCAAGTCAACTTGAAAATTAGGTTACGGGATAGGTCAGTGTAAATACGGTGGTAGACATTTAAGGGGTTTAGGACCATTCGGCGCAGCCATTTTGGCGCAAGCGATTTGGCGCGGCCTGTTTGGCGCAGCCCATTTAGGCGCAGAACTATTTTGG
Organism: Hemiscyllium ocellatum; assembly: GCF_020745735.1. Taxonomy (NCBI): domain Eukaryota; kingdom Metazoa; phylum Chordata; class Chondrichthyes; order Orectolobiformes; family Hemiscylliidae; genus Hemiscyllium; species Hemiscyllium ocellatum. The sequence goes on along the minus strand of NC_083414.1, from coordinate 19,854,379 downwards.
CGCAGCGCATATTTATTCCTTTTCAGGCTTAGTTAAAAGCATTAATGAAAGCAGTAAAAATAAAAATAATGTTTATTCTGTTTAGTAAAAATGTTGGAAAGAAAAAAGAAATAAGTTAATTACGAAAATCTAAAATATGACGTTTATTCAAAATTATGGGCAATCCCTTGGAAACACTCAACATCATTTCTCTCACTAAATCTTCTTGCGAGTGTTTGTATTCTAGCGTCTGCTTCCCTGAATTTCTTTAATTTCAATGGAATATCGTGCCATCCAGATAGCTTTAAAACTTATTCTTCTAATGAATATAATGAAGAACAATGTTTACTAGCCAACAGCAGAAGCACCACCTGCAGAATTCTTATATTTGGAAGAAAAAGGAATGCCGAGTTTCTGAAACAATCAAAAAAGTTATATGTTGATGGAACATTCAAAATTTCCCCACCTCTATTTTCACAAGTTTATGTTATTTTAGGGGAAATACATAAATGTGTGTTCCCACTGTTGTATGCTTTACTCCCAAATAAGTTACGAACAACGTATGATAAATTATTTGAAATGGTTCCAGAAATACAGCCTGAATGTCACCCTGACATTATCAACTGTGACTTTGAACTTCAGGGAAAGAAATTCAGGGAAGCAGACGCTAGAATACAAACACTCGTAAGAAGATTTAGTGAGAGAAATTATGTTGAGTATTTACGAGGAATTGCCCATAATTTTGAATAAACGTCATATTTTAGATTTTTCATAATTAATTTATTTCCTTTTTTTTCTTTTTAACATTTTTACTAAAGAGAATAAACATTATTTTTATTTTTGTTGCTTTCTTTAATGCTTTTAACTAAGCCTGAAAAAGAATAAATATGAGCTGCGCCAAAATAGTTCTGCGCCTAAATGGGTCTGTGACAAAATGGGCTGCACCAAACAGGCCACACCAAATCGCTTGCGCCAAAATGGCTGCGCCGAATGGTCCCACTCCGACATTTAAGCAGTCATTTCTGAATACTTAGAAAAATACATATTCTTGAGAAAGAAAAAACTCCAAGAGAAGGATGTACCATCTGTGGCTAATTAAGGCAATTAAATATAGTATAACATTGAAATAAAAAGTGTTAAATTCTGCAAAGGTGAGTGGCAGTTGAGAAGTATGTAAACAAAATAAAGAGCATCGGTGGCATGGTGGCTCAGTGGTCAGCACTGCTGCCTCATAGCACCAGGGATTCCAGGTTTGATTCTGGCCTTGGGCAACTGTGTGTGGAGTTTGTACATTCTCCCTGTGTCCCCCAGTCCAAAGATGTGCAGGTCAGGTGTAAATTGCCCATAGTGTTAGGTGCATTAATCAGAGGAAAATGGGTCTGAATGGGTTATTCTTCGGAGGGTTGGTGGGGACTTGTTCGGCTGAAGGGCCTGTTTCCACACTGTAGGGAATCTAATCATAGATGACTTAAAGGTTAATAAGGAGGTGGAAATTACTGTTCAGGAGAACAGGGCTAGAAAAATTTTTTTCCATAGATATTTTAAAAGGAAAGAGTAACTAAAATGAGTGTTCCACTAAAATAAAAATTGCAGATGCTGGAGATCTGAAACAAAACAGAAATCGTTGGCGAAACTCACAGGTCTAGCAGCATCTGTAAGAGGAAAGCAGAGTTAATATTTTTGAGTTGGTGATTCCATCAGTTCTGATGAAGAGTCACAATCTCAAAAAGTTAACTCTGCTTTCTTCCCACAGATACTGCCAGACCTGCTGAGTTCCACCAGAAATGTTTGTTTTTGTAAAATGAATGTTGGTTCACTAAACTTTGAGTTTGGGGGAAATAAAAACAGAAAATAAGGAAATGGCAGATGAATTTAACGGGTATTTTATCTGCATTCATTATAGAGGATGCAAATAACATATCAGAAATAAGTGTGATTCAGGAGGTGTAAGAGGGAAGGAACTTAAATCAATTACATTGACCACGGAAAAGATACTGAGAAAATTGTTTGAACAAAATTCTGACAAGCCCCCAGGTCCTAATGTATTTCATCCAGGGTCTTAAAAGAAGCGGCTGCTGAAATAGCAGATGCTTTAGTTTTATTTTCTTTTTTTCAAAATTCCTTAGATTCTGGAAAGGTCCCATCAGGTTGGCAAATCATGAATATGGCTCCTGTATTCAAGAAAGCGATAAGACTGAAGCAAGGGACAGAAAGTTACTGGCGTGTTGGGGTGGGGGAGATGATGTCTTGCTTCCCCTGGAAGGAAAGTGAGCAATCAGCCACCAGACCAATAATAAAAAAAAACCAACAACAGATGGCCTCCTATTTCAAGGACTGCAGTTTCCCCTCCCATATGATCAACAGTGCCCTCCTGCACATCTCCTTCACTTCCTGCACTGTTGAACCCCACCCATCCAACCACAACATTGGTAGAAATCCCCCCTCATCCTCACCTTTCATCTCACTAATCTCTGGATACACACATTATCCTCTACCATTTCCGCCACCTACAATCAGACCCCACCACCAAAGATATTTCCCTCCCCACCCCTATCAATGTTCCGCAGAGACTATTCCCTCCATGACTTCCTCGTTAGGTCCACACTCCCCACCAACTACTCTGCATACCCAGCACCTTCCCCTGCCACCGCACAATGTGTAAAACCTGCACCACACCTCCCCGCTCACCTCCATCCAAGACCCCAAAGGATCTTTCCACATCCAGCAGAGATTTTCCTGCACATCCAAACACCTAGTCTACTGTGTCCATGCTCTCAATTGGTCTCCTGTACGTCAGGGAGACAGGACGCCAACTCTCATTTCAGAGAACATCTCTGGGACACTTGCACCAAACCCCACTGCCCTGGAGCCAACCACTTCAACTCTGCCTTTCAATTCCCCAAGGATATGCAAGTCCTGGGCCTCCTCCACTGCCAAATCCAAGCCACCCGAGGACTGGAGGAAGAATGCCTCATCTTCCACCTTGGGGCCCTTCAACCACATGGCATCAACATCGACTTCACCAGAATCCAAATCTCCCCTCCCCCCACCTCATCCCAGTTCCAACTCTCCAACATGGTACCACCCCATTGACCTGAGCTACCTGTCTATCTTCCTTCCCACCTATCATTACCTCCCACTTACATATACCTATCGCCTCCCCAGCTATCTTCACTCCCACTGCCCCACAGACCCACACTCAGCCCTCATTTATTTCTCAGCCCCCTTCCCCCATCCTCCTATTTATCTTTCAGCCTCTTTTCCCTTCCACATTCCTGATTTAGGGCTTATGTCCGAAACGTTGACTCTCCTGCTCCTCAGATGTTGCCTGAGCTGCTGTACTTTCTCAGTGCCACACCTTTCGACTCTGACTTTCCAACATCTGCATTCCTAATTTCTCCAAACAACAACAAGCCTGCCCTGCATTCATAAGGTACTTTTGGGTGGGTAAACTGATGGATAATGGGAACACAGCCACTTAGAGGGAGGAAATACTTATACAAGCCTACAATGTTTTGCAGGCTAAACACATGATAGAGTCCTGGCAGCTCCAGGGATCTATAGTGGACACTGCCAGCATTTTAGGCAGGCCCATTAAGGACGTATTCTAGAATGGGATATGAGTTTTGAACATTGGCTTTTTGGCACCTTTAGCTGGGGTAAAGGGCCGAAAACGGGAGTTCAAGTATATGACGATTAGAGGGAGGAGTCTGCATATTCTTGGTGGGGGGGAAGGGGGCACAGATGGACAAAAGACACTAACCTGAAGACAGTACCCTCTTTCTTTCCACCATTTTGCACTTTTCTTTTATTTAGAAAAGTGAACCCACTCCTGCTCACCTACCAACATCAACAGTTTTATGTCATTTGAAACATTGAACAAGCTCAGGTGACAATCAATTATCCATGTATATGTGGTGAGCATATTGCCAATTTCAGATCATATTATGTGGGCAAACTCAGAGATGGGCTAGCATGTCATGGGCTAACCTATGACCTGCATTACATGCCAATCATGCTGTCATCATGCCACCAACCCCCAACACCCCTCACCCCACTTACCTCACCAAAAAGAAACACAGGGACATATAATATCCAGCCCCAGGAAACCACAGGCCAATTAGCATAACATCTGTCACAGATGAAATGCTGCAATATTTTATTAAGATTTAGTAAAGCTCAATGCAATCAGGAAAAATCAACATGATTTTTGGGAAAAGGAAACAATATTTAACTTGTTGAAAATGTTTGAAGTGATAAAAAAACATGGAACCTGTGAATGTGCTGTACTTAAATGTTCAGAAGGTACTTGACAAGCTGCTACATCAAAGGTAACTCTGGAAAATGAGCTTATATTGTTGGGGGGTTGGGGGGAGGGCAAGGTTACATATTAGCATGGATAAAGGATTGGTTAGTTAAGTAGAAACAGTAGACACAATTGGATCATTTTTGGGTTGTCAAGATGTGACAAGTGGAGTGCCACGGGATCAGTACTGGGGCAATTTGTATTAATAACTTGGTTGAAGGAATCAAATGTATTGTTGTGAAATTTGCTGGTGGCATAAAGATAGATAAGAAAAGTTATCAAGAGAACATAAGGAGTTCTGCAAAAGGATGGAGTTGGGTTAATTGGGTGGACAAAAATCAGCAGCTGAAGTATAATGTCGGGAAATGTGAACTTGTCTATTTTGACAAGAAGAAAAGAAAAGCAATATTTATTTACATGGAGAGAAATTGCAGAACTCTGAAGTCAAGTGATCTTGGTGACTTGGTACATGAATCACAATTAAATTAGTATGCAGGTTCGGCAAGTGATTATAAAATGAACTGAAATGTTCTTTAGTCTAGGCGAATAGAATATAAATGTAGGGATGCTTTGATATGGTTCTACAGGACATTGGTAAGACAACAGCTGGATTACTATATAGTTATTATCTCATTATTTAAGAAAGGATATAAGTGCATTAGAAATAGTTCAGGGAAGGTTAACTTGACTGATGGCTTGAGTTTGGGGAATTATGTGAGAAGATTGAACCAGGCTGGGCCTGTATCCACTGGAGTTTAGAAGGATAAGAGGTGATCTTACTGAGATGTACAAAGTCCTGAGAGGGCTCTAGTCCCTCCCACAAGGGACTAGAGATAGGGAACAGAGTTTAAAAATAAGTTGTCTTCCATTCAAATAGAAATTAAGATTTTTTTTTGTCCCCTAAGAAGATTGAGTTGTTCCCCAGAACAACTTGAACATTTTTAAAGGTAGAGACAGACAGTTTACTTGATAATTGTTATTTGGGATAAGTAGGAATATGGGGCTGAGGCCACAATCTTATTGAATGGTGGAGCAGATTCAAGAGGCTTAGTGGCCTACTCCAGCTCCTAATTGCATGTATGTATATGTAAAGTAAGGTTTTGGAATGTTAAAAATACTAGGGATGAAAATTCTGCTTCTACACCCACCAGCTGTCAATTCTCCACCCCATCAAAGAGGAATTCCCACCTCCAGCCAATCAAATACCTGGCAGCTCTCTTATCCCAGCAGTGCCACCAAGACCTGTGGTCACTGTTGGGACTGCATGTGGACCCAAAGAGGAGATGTCAAGGGAGCCTTAACGTTCAAGGTAAGTCCAGGTTTCACTGGGGCCAGCATGTAGATCCCAATCAGACAGTGGGGCTGGAGCTGACGGGCAGGGAAGTAGAAAAAAAATGGTGAACAAAAATACCTTGGTGGTATCTCAAATGAGACACAGATGCCTGAACAAGAAACTCCACCCATGGCAACCTAACTCCCACTGTAAAATTCAGCTCATCTTCTGACACTCAATATGAATGCTGTAAATTCAGATCTTTGTGCAACCAAATTCCAGAGCAACATCGAGTCAGATTAGCTTCCCTCACCCACAAAGTTTAGTCCATGTCACTTCAGCCAGTTTGGACTGACCCTTGAGATTCAAGTTGTGTTCTTACTAACTGCAATACTCATGAAGTAAAACTGCTTGTTACCAAAAGTAATATTAGAATAGAAATGTATTTTAAAAACTTCAGCTGAGTAACTGTTGTATAACTTCTGTCTGTGTGTGAAGAATCATGAATTGTAAGGAGTTTCTAAGTGTATAATAGTTACATTGTTTCAGTCCTTGTACAAAACATTTCTAAATCTTTGTGTACACTTACCTCTTGCTGTATGTATTTATTACTTAGATTATTTTTACCAAATAAAAACTTATATTGCCCAAAATATAGTTCATGTCCATCAGCCATGATTAAATGGCAGAGTGGACTCGATGGGCCGAATGGCCTTACTTCCACTCCTATGTCTTATGGTCATATATCTTGCTGTTTCAGCTCATATACACATGTGTAATGCTGCTGTTTCTTTCCAGGCAGGACTTTGTGTAAATCTCAGAAATTTCCAGTGGTTTAATGGAGTGAATCCTGACACTTTTTTCCCACGATGCTATAGAATTGCAGTCGAAGAAGAAAAGCAATCATTTATTGGTATGTAATCAAGATGATTATTTTTCACTTGGAACATAAGCTTTTATAGGAATATTACGAGGCTGATAAATTCAACAAAGCTATCCATTTGACTAGATCAACTATAACCAACTTCCTTATTACAATATTCCTTAATCCCTTTACAGAAACATGTGCAATTTCTGCTTGAACAAGTTTATACTGATAACTTCAATAGTCATCCTTGATAATTTATTCTCAAGTCTATTATTCTCCAGGGAAAATATGTTCTATTGCCATATTAAATTTTTTTTAGATCATCTTTCTCAACTTTTTCATAACCTTGTGAACCAATTTTACTTTAGAAGGAAAGTGTTGCATTATGTCTTGCAGTAGATATGCCTGTACCTTTTAAGGGACATGCTCATGATGTCATGACCATATCATGGCATGTGACCCAATGGCATAAAATTCTCAGTGCCCATCTTACTGAGCTATATCCTCTTCCAGCATGATATGCTGAGGAAAGCATGCTGCAGTACATTCAAATTGTTTAGCTTGAACCCAAAAACACAAATGAACATGTTTGTAGTGTGTGTGTGTGTGTATATATATATATATATATAATACCAGGAGCTACAATAAAAGTTAATTGAATTCTTCAGTACTACATGGCTCTCATCTCATTTATTATGGGAGCTAAGCTAAGTATCACAGTGTAATATTGCAGATTATCTGCTAACACACCTTACTATCACATCATGGTAGCATTGCAGTAGTAAGCACCAGTAATAGCTTTCAAAAGAATCCCCACTGAAGACTGGACAGCCTTGGATTGCAAAGCATTCAAATGACCATCCATGAGTATATATTCACAGGAGTATAGATCACCAAAATAAAGTGACGGGAGGCAGATTTAGTGTCTCTCCACTTAAAATTTAGACTCGTCAAGATAGAAGCCACTTTATTTTTTTCACACAGAATAAAATAAAACAACGCTTTTCAGCCTGTTTGCTGGCATAAAATTTAAGGTACAGCAATTAAGGACTTCTTATTGTTTTAAAAGCAAAATCCACAACTAAAAGATTTCTTACAGGCTTAAAACTGACATTGGCAGTCCAAGCTGTGTAGCCTGTTTAACTATAAGCCGATCCATTCAGAACACCAGTGTGGTAGGCACTAAAAAGGGACTCCAAAACTGTGGAAGACTATCTGTGTGCAATAGTCAATTGTTCTGCCATTTTATTTCCTTCAATTTAGCACCAAAGCTGATGTATCTTTATTGGCCCATATTTGGTGCGAACTCCCTCATGTGACTGAAACCTGCTACAAGCTTTTATCACTTAAAGGTGAACTTCCTACATTCAAGGCTTCTTAAACAGTCCAGACATAAACAATAAAGTGAAGCCGAAGGAAAAACGAAAGTACAGAATAGTGAATCGAAAAAGAGAAAGGAACAAAACCCTGCATTCTATTTTAATAAAGCTAAAGGTCACAGACAGTCAACCAGAAATGGAAGACAAATATTTGATTATGGATTGGCCAGCAAGTGACATCTCCATTGAACTGCAGCTATTTAAGCAACTTATGCAGTTTTACTTTGCAGATCAAGTCATAAATGATCCTAAGAGCAGAGCTCTTCACATATTTTGTCACTGGCAAGGAAAGGCTTCACAAGATAAATACATCCAATTTTTCTAAGGAGGATATTAAAGATCCAGATCAAAATAGAAATCAACTTCTGAATTAACAGATTCCAACTCATATCATACAATCAGAAACCCCACCAGTCTATTGATGACAATGGGGCCAGATGCCTCAGCAAAAGATACGAATGTGGTTTCTCTGAAGAAGAGCTCCGAGACTAATCAAATTCCATTCCAAGTGTTCGGAAAATCTTCTAGGCAAGAAAAAGTGATACATCATTGGTACCCGGACTAGCAGCAAGAAGCCATAATAGCAGACAACACTTGCTATAACCCACAAAGTGCACAAAGCCAGCAAGTGTTGACATAGATGTGGTTTGTCGCACCTACCCAGCAGATGTTCGGCATTTCTTTACAGACAAAAAGCACACGGCACCGAAGAGTATTAGGCATGTATGTGCAGAAAATCTGGTTTTAAAAGTCAAATTGTCTCACCAAAAAGGCAGCGCAGTACAGAAGATGGTCCAAGTATACATGATTACTTCAAGAAAGTGGGCAAGCAGCAAACTGAAAAACAACCTTTGGAAGATGTTACAGCCATTCATATGTTGTCAATGTGGTGTGTTCGGTTGATAATATGATAAGCACAAGATTTTATGACTGGATTTCTGACTCACCCTCTGTCAGGTGTTTAGTTCTGGTAGTTCTCCAACCTGCTCACTGGTGGGTTTATCAATTTCATACTATGCTGTCTTAGATGCATACCCTGTGGTTCTTTTACTGTCATTACTGTGAGTGTGGTTTGAATGGTTATGATGGATGAGATCGAATGTCCCCAAATGGTAGGCCATCACACCCTGAAAGCCAAAACTGATACAGGAGCCAGTGGCAACATATTACCAGTACGTATTCTAAAAGACATGCATCTGAACATGCTCTGAGCATGAACATCGGGTGCACCATGGTGCAATCTACAGCAGACTGTCTGTCTCTGTGTATAATGGATCACCGAGAATCACACTGCCTTACCAATATACAAGTTCAGCTTGGATTCACAAAATCTTCTGCCTGATAGGTAGTGATTGTCCAGAAGTAGCAATGCTACCAGTATCTCATGCAACATAGCCATTCATCAGATTCAAATCATACCTACAGTAGTGAGAATAAAGGATTTTCTTCTTCTAAGACAAAGGAGAATGAAACTGTTACAGTTTGGAGAAGTACCAGAGCGTGAGAGTCAGAAATGCAGTCACATATATCTATGTAAGAACAAAGTTTTGAAGATAAGCATTGAGCCCAAGTCATGCAAAGTCATGAGCTATCATGGTGCTACACTGCAAAAACATGGAAACCAGCTCAGGCCAATGTATGATACACCAATACTGCACAACCCCAAAGTTTTCTTCCTTGCTCCATGGTGGATCTGAGGAAGAAAATATTGGTGATTATGCAATGCCGGTGTGTGACAACAACTAAGTTGTCAGCCAAGAGCAACTGAGAATAACACACACCTCTCAGACAGATATGTGATCATCAGATCAGAATGCATTGTTAAGCCTCAAATGTTATATTAAATTTGAATTATTAATGTTGTTATCTCTTTTTGAATTGACAATGTGTCTATGTTTACTACTTTCTTTCCTTTGGAATAAGTAGGATATTATGTCTCGCAGCAAATATGCAATATTAAGGGACATGCTTGTTTTGTCATCACTGAACCATGGCATATAGTATAAAGTTCTCTGTCTGTCTTCTTGACCTCAGGCATCTGCAGCATGACAGGCTCAGAAGTGTGCTTCATCACATTTGAGTTGTTTAGCTTAAGCCCAAACATGCAAGTCCTACGTGTAATATATATATGTAAATACCAAAAGCTGGAATAAAAGTTAATTGAATTCTTCAATTCTGCATGACTCATTCATCATTCATATTACTGCAGCTAACATCAATATCACAGCATGATCATTGCAAGTTATTGCCTATTACATCATGCCAAAACTGATATTAATGTCTTGAAATAGATATGTATCCAGAATAACCCACAGAGGGTGGTACGTGTATGGAATGAGCTGCCAGAGGATGTGGTGGAGGCTGGTACAATTGCAACATTTAGAAGGCATCTGGATGGGTATATGAATAGGAAGGGTTTGGAGCGAAAAGGGCCAGGTACTGGCAGGTGGGACTAGATTGGGTTGGGGTATCTGGTCGGCATGGATGGGTTGGAACGAAGCGTCTGTTTCTGTACTGTACATCTCTATGACTCTATGACTCTATAACAATGGACAGTTTACATAAACAGCAACTCAAGATGAGCAGCCAAAATGATGGATCAAATACATTTGATTAGCATCTCAGCTTCATAATATTATACATATCAGGACCCCTGGTCTCATCTCCTGGAAGTGAGGCACAGATCCCAAAGTTAATCCCCTGGTCCAGACTCACAGGCAGGGCCAAAGGTCCATTTGGTACCAGTGCAGGATCCTGCAGCAATGGCAGTAGCTGCATTAGTGAGGCCAGCCCAGCATGAACTCATGGTGGTGGTGGTATTGGTTGTGGCGTGATGGCACAGGAGAGCACTGACTCTTTCTTTCAGCAGAGTGGTGAAGTGCAATTGCAACAATGTTGTCAGATTAGCAGCAGTGACTCAAGGCTTTGGGGTGGAGGAGCCCACATCCGGGTCTATGGCTGAACTAGAAGGGGGAGCTGTTCCAAATGCCACCAAACTCTATTGAGATAGGATTATATTGTTTTATTGCTTTATTTTTCTGGCTTCATATTCTACATTTTTAAGATGGTGCCAGAGAGTGGCAACACTAAATAATTTTCAGTGTTTTTGTAATAAATACATGAAAAAATAAATCAAATCAAATCATACAAGTGGACGTTACGGTGGCACAGTGGTGAGCACTGCTGCCTCACAGCACCAGAGACCTGGGTTCAATTCCTGCCTCAGGTGACTGACTGTGTGGAGTTTGCACATTCTCCCCGTGTCTGCGTGGGTTTCCTCTGGGTGCTCCGGTTTCCTCCCACAGTCCAAAAATGTGCAGGTTAGGTGAATTGGCCATGCTAAATTGCCCGTAATATTAGGTGCAGAGGTAAACGTAGGGAAATGGGTCTGGGTGGGTGCGCTTAGGCAGGTCGGTGTGGACTAGTTGGGCTAAAGGGCCTGTTTCCACACTGCAAGTAATCTAATCATAGAAAATACTGGATTTCTAGTCAGTGAATTATGAACCCCTTATCTCTTTGAGGAGTTTAGGTGATGTTACACATACGGAGAGCAATGAATTCATGGTAATATCAGTTGACCAATTATCCTAGACTAATGTTCTGATAGCATGGGTGACAGATGGTGAAACTTGAATTTAACTTTTAGAAAATTGGAATAACAAGCTGGCCTAGTGGGAATCTGTACTATTGATTGCCATAAAGTCTCATCTGGTTCATTAATCTTCTTTAGGAAAGGAATTCTGCCATCCTTGCCTGATCTAGCCTCTCTGTGTTTCCGTACCCACAGCAATGTGGTTGACAATTAAATTATCTCTGGGGAATTAGGATGGGCAATATATACTGGCCTAGCCAATGATGCCCACATCCCATGAATGAATAAAAATAAATGAATAAACTAAACAATTTCACACTCATTACCTGAAATTACTGCACTGAATTCTTGCTGTTAATTAATTGACAATATTCTTTTATATGAAAAACTAATATGTTTTTAAATAATAAGTACTGTACAATTGCTTTGCAGTGCTGCAACACAGCACTCAGAATATGATAAACAAAATTCATAACCAATAATTTGTCATGCACCTCAGCATAATTTCACCCACTTCCAGGGTCTGCTACCAAAAGTTGCTATATTTTCTGAATTTTTATGATTCTTGTGAAGCAGGATTCCAGTTCTATCCTATCGGAAACAACTTAAAATCATGCCAGATTTAAACAACAAATCAAATTTCTGGGATCTACATGTGATTTGCTCGCAATGAAATACATTGTTTCCTAGCAACTACATACATAGATAATGATAGTGGTGCAAGCAATGAACAATCTTCTGCTGTGAATAAAAACAATCTGAGTACTCCCACGATTTTGTGAACACAAAAATTGTACAATCCTCTGAAGTTATATGCATAGATTGGTCTCATTAATACTTGAGTTGTTTTTGCTAAAGAAATGGCAGCAGCATGTTGTATGTCTTCCCTTTTAGACATAGAAGGGTCATAATCCAGGGAGATAATAGTGGTGGTCGATTGGGATAAAGGAGGGAGGGGAGAGAAGGATGGGAAACATTATCTTGTCTCAGATGTTTTTTTAAAAAAAAAATAAAAATAATAAATAACAACACATAGGAGAGTGATGGATCGTTGAGTTATAACAGCTATGGAAAGAGTTCTGTCTGTGCAAATTGTCTAATGCTTCAGCAGTATGACTCATTACAAATTCAGACCATATTTTAACTACATAATCTCACAATTTCTGTAAATTGTCATAGTAGCTCATAGCTCTGAGGCCAAATTTTTTACAAGAAGTAGGGTGTTGACTTAAACACAAGTAACATTTTCAAAGGTTGATATCCACCCTCTTCCATCATTTCACTATCTGAATGTTTATGATGGCACATCAACTGGTCTCAGAGCTGCCAATTTGGAGACTATTTCTGTCAACGTTACTCTGCACAAGAAACAACAATTATTTTTCTCCTTACAATTTTTATTTACAAATAAATAAATTCCATGGAGGCAGATATTAGTTTCTTTTGACTAAATTTATCTAAATTTAAGCCACAAAATTTAATTCAGTTTTTAACATAGAACAGGAAAGAATGCCACGTATCACTCAAAATTTATTAAAATATAAAGTTCACTCTTGTCCTCAGCACAAATTAGCTCAGTCCAGTCCATTTCTTGAATTGCATCATTGTATGGATCATCAACGTCATCACCATCGGCAATCATGTCATCAGTCATATAATTTCACCAGTAATCTTCTGTATCTTCAAATGCATTGGATATCCCACATTCTTTGAGCACAATTTCTATTTAGATTTCACCCTATATAGATTTGCAACATATTAGTTCAATCTGACTACTTGCATTAAAAGATAAGACATGCAGGAACCTGGTCCACATTTTCTTTGAAACTGCATCTGAAAATTAAGTTGCTTTGCGATTTTATAGACTTCTATTAACAAGTTAAATTTTGTGTGACAACTCCAGGAAAAGTATGGCTTGAGCTCCTGAGTGCTGTCCCAGTGAAAGTAATAAGGTTCTGATGGGAGACACTGAAATCTTGGTTTTCTGTCACAGTACAAAATTGCTTCTTTTCATAAAGCTTGGTACACTATCTAGGAATGACTTTGAACTTTGTTGATGCCTATATTTCCATTTAGTTAGATTAGATTCCCTACAGTGCAGACACAGGCCCTTTGGCCCAACAAGTCCATGCCGACCCTCCAAAGAGTAACCCACCCAGACCCATTCCCCTACTAATGCACCTTTCACACTGGGCAATTTAACATGGCCAATTCACCTGACCTGCGCATCTTTGGACTGTGAGAGAAAACCCATGCAGACAGTCATCTGAGTTTGGAATTGAACTCAGGTCCCTGGCGTTGTGAGAGGCAACAGTGCTAACCACTGGGCCACCATGCTACTCTAGTTTCAGGGCAAAGATTTGGATAGATCCCTCAGAATGCATTCTGATGATTTTCATTGATGTATTTCATGACTTAATGCGGCTGTATGCTTATCCATTTATCCTGAATCATCACCCTAAACTGTGTAGATAACTTTTTTTCAAGCTCTAACTTTCTTCTCCGCTATCTTGAATATTCTAGCTGCTGCACAATTAGTTGTCTGCTTTGCAATCTCAATGACTATTTTTTCTTGATATCTTATCACTATATTAAAAGACAGATTGGAGTGAACACAATGGTAACACTGGTAACACTCCAGGAGTTGGTAACATTGTCAGTGTGTGTTAATGTACACAGACTCAAGGAAGTAAATAGCCACCTTCAAAATTGTGTTATTCCATGTTTGCATGAATGAAGAGATTTGCACGAGAATGGGTTTGACCCCAGTAGTACGGTGGCTCAGCAGTTAGCACTGCTGCCTCAGCGCATAAGGGATGAGGGTTCAATTCCACTCTTGGGTGACTGTCTGTGCAAGATTGCATTTCTCCCTGTATCTGTGTTCAGTCCAAAGATGTATAGGTTAGGTGGATTGGCTATGCTAAATTGCCCATAGCACCCAGAGATGTGTAGGCTAGGTGAATTAGCCTTGAGAAATACAGGGGTGAGTCTGAGTCGGATGCTTTTTGTGGGTCAGTATGGGCTGATTGGCCTGCATCCACACTGTAGGGAATCTATAATTCCAGCTGTGTTACAGTAGGGATGTATAAAGCAAAAGATAGGTGCTCATCATAAAGATGGCATTGTAAAGACATGAAAGCATACATTATAATGGTGAGTGGGAGAGTTGTCAAGAGAGAGATGGTTGAGCTGCAGGAGATGTAGCAAGCAGTGGTAAGTAGACAGAGCTTGGATCTTTAGGCCAAAAGGTGGGAGTCAACTAATACACAAATCAGCTATTATTCATGAATATATGGTAGACTGAGTTTTGAGAAGGTTTGTAGCTCAGGTTGAGGATTTGGATGTAAGTTTGCTCACTGAGCTGGAAGGTTCGTTTTCAGATGTTTCGTTGTCATACTTGGTAACATCATCAGTGAGCCTCCGGTGAAGCACTAGCGGTATAGTCTGCTTTTTATTTATGTGCTTAGGTTTCCTTGGGTCAGTGATGTCATTTCCTATTTTCTTATTTGCTACTATTTTTCTCAGCAAGTGGTAAATGGGATCTAGGTGAATGTGTTTGTTGATAAAGTTCCAGTTTGAGTACATGCTTCTAGGAATTCTCATGCATGTCTTTGTTTGGCTTGTCCTGGGATGGATGTGTTGTCCCAGTCGAAGTAGTGTCCTTCCTCATCTGCATGTAAAGATACTACTGAGAGTGGGTCATGTCTTTTTGTGGCTAGTTGATGTTCATGTATCCTGGTGGCTAGTTTTCTGCCTGTTTGTCCAATGTAGTGTTTGATACAGTTCTTGCAAGGTATTTTGTAAATTCCATTAGTTTTCCTTGTTGTCTGTATAGGGTCTTTCAAATTCATTAACTACTCTTTTAGTGTGTTGGTGGGTTTGTGGGCTACCATGATGCCAAGAAGTCTGAGTAGTCTGGCAGTCATTTCCATGATGTTAGGAAAAGGCAAACAGAGACACACATGAGAATTTCTAGAAGCATGGCATTCCAATCGGAACTCTATTAACAAACACATTGACCTGGATCCCATTTACCTCCATCAGAGAAAAACAGCAGGACATGACATCACCACAGGAAATTACTTCCATATGAAATGACATTACCAACCCAAGGAAACCTAAACACATAAATAAAAAGTGACCATACCACCAGTGCTTCACTGGAGGCTCACTGATGATGTTACCTATATGGTGACAAAACATCTGAAAACGAACTTTCCAGCTCAGCGAGCAAACTTACATCCATATATGGTATACATTACAGAATTTTACCAAAGTGAGTCTCCCACTTTGTTCTACTTCATATTGTCTCAGCTTGACAACTAGACTGTCTTAATCATTATCCTTCATTGTCTTCAGAGGATTTCAGAATGACAGCAGCCCGGAGTATACTGAAGTGGGTTGTGGAACTGAAGAAGAAGAGTGATATGCCTCACAAAGGACATGATTGGAGAGACAAGGCACCAAGATCTTCTGTGATGGAAGGTAGTAGAGAAAGGGAAGTCCCACGTTTCACTGTTACAAAATATTGAGGAGAAAGGGACCTTTAGGCTTGTGATGACACAAACTAAAGAATGCAATTCTGAAGTTCATTGTGGTACGAAGCAGAGAAAATAAAGTGAGCGTGGGTTTTACCATTATACACAATTGTATATATTGACTGTTTTGTGAAGCAAATATACATCTTTCAAAAACTTATTTTTACAGGACAGCAATAGATTCAAAAAGATGAATGGTGAAAAAATCATGTTTGATGGCCCTTTTAGTTTCATGTGTTATCTTCTCTACTTTGATGAACATGATGATGTTAAGTAAAATGCACTTGGACAGTCTCAATCCAGTTCTTCTGGACTGAGCCAATAGTGGAAAGACAACTCACAATTTGGCATAAATGTTGGAGTCATTTTAAAGGGCTTTGAAGTGGAAAGCTAAAATGGTAGACCACTACACTTTGGACTTCCAAGAGTAGAGATAATTTTTTTTTTAGGGACATACAAAACATGGATGCACTTTTATTCTGTATTTAACTTAGAAAGTATCAAACATAACATTATCATAGGATTGCAAGAAATGTCTAAACACTCCTTTTCCCAGTAATGATTTATCCATTTAAATATTGTTGGAGTCTGAAGACTTCCTATGAATTGTGGCATCAGTCTTTTATCTGGGTTGTTATTTAAGGTGAACTGTTGTGGTTCTGCTCGCCGAGCTGGAAGTTTTTGCTGCAAACGTTTCGTTCCCTGGCTAGGGAACATCATCAGTGCTGTTGGAGCCTCGTGTGAAGCGCTGCTTTGATGTTTCTTCCGGTATTTATATTGGTTTGTTCTTGCCGCTTCCGGGTGTCAGTTTCAGCTGCAGTGATTTGTATGTGGGGTCCAGGTCGATGTGTCTGTTGATGGACGTTCTTGCCGTTTCCGGGTGTCAGTTTCAGCTGTAGTGATTTGTATATGGTGTCCAGGTCAATGTGTCTGTTAATGGAGTTTGTGGATGAATGCCATGCTTCTAGGAATTCTCTGGCTGTTCTCTGTCTGGCTTGTCCTATGATAGTGGTGTTTTCCCAGTCAAATTCATGTTGCTGGTTGTCTGAGTGTATGGCTACCAGAGATAGCTGGTCGTGTCGTTTTGTGGCTAGCTGATGTTCATGGATGGTATTGGGTCCTTTGTTCTAGTGAATACCCAGCATGAGCCAAACTAACGTAGTTTACAAAATACCATGCAAGGACTGCACAAAACACTATATAGGACAAACAGGAAGACAGCTAACAATCCGCATCCATGAACATCAGCTAGCCACAAAACGACACGACCAGCTATCTCTAGTAACCATGCACTCAGACAACCAGCAACATGAATTTGACTGGGAAAACACCACTATCATAGGACAAGCCAGACAGAGAACAGCCAGAGAATTCCTAGAAGCATGGCATTCATCCACAAACTCCATTAACAGACACATTGACCTGGACACCATATACAAACCACTACAGCTGAAACTGACACCTGGAAACGGCAAGAACGTCCATCAACAGACACATCGACCTGGACGCCACATACAAATCACTGCAGCTGAAACTGACACCCGGAAGCGGCAAGAACAAACCAATATAAATACCGGAAGAAACATCAAAGCAGCGCTTCACACGAGGCTCCAACAGCACTGATGATGTTCCCTAGCCAGGGAACGAAATGTTTGCAGCAAAAACTTCCAGCTCGGCGAGCAGAACCACAACAACGGATACCCGAGCTACAAATCTTCAATCAGATTTTAAGGTGAACTAGTTGACCCTATGCCACAGCCATTTACAGAGTACATACAAGACATAAGGTATTTTAATTCAGGGTATGCTGGCATGATTTTTCATTTATGTTTAAAATTCCTAAATTCTAAGTAGCATGTTACTCATTGAGGCCAGGTGAAGATGAGATGTGGCATGTCAGATCCTCAGTAGCATTTTGAGTACCAATAAAGCCAGTTTAGCAAATGGTGACGCATGTTAGAATTATGGCACTTGAAAAAAATTAAATGCAAAGAGTTTCAATCTTCAAAACTCCTGGAATTTGATGTTGGATGACTCTTCTGCTCATCAAGACTTGGGTAACTCAAGATGTAGGATACCCACACTGAGCATATCTTTAATTTATTGCTCCTTTATTCCATTATCTATTAATTTAGTTATTTTCTAATCTCATGTCAACTTTAATAGTTAGATTCTAACATTATATTGACAAGTACTAGATGAACCAAATAATTTATACCCTATATATCTTATAACCATATCTCTTAAATTATATTGTTTTGTGCAAATCTAGTCCAAAATGAATGAAAACATTTTGTTGACAATTGAACTGATTGCACAGCAACATTAATTTGATTGGAAGAAGAGTTACAAGATTTGTAACCAAACTCTAATCCGTTGTCATGGAGAAACCCAAAATGCATTCTAACAATAGCAGACTGTTATGAAAATACAACTGTTAGTTGGTAGAATTTGTTCCAGCAATGTGAAGAATTCCCACCATTTGACATATTTAAGAATGAAATGAATGTTCTGTATATTCTGCAAAAGTCAATTTATTCTACTTGTGGAGGTGGTAACCTCTTTGTAAAAACTGTTGTTAAGTCATTCACAAAAGGGGTAAAAAAAAAGGCCATTAATGAAAGCTTCAATGCCAAAACTAGAATATTTATGAAAATGGAAGTTGGCAAGAGTTCCTCCTTGACTGTATCATAAGTAAAGGCAATGCATCGGTGAGCCATACAGATTTGGACTGTCTCAGAGAAAAGGTAATAAAAATAGAAACAGATCATTCGGCTTTGACCTGAGCATCGTCATATTCAAATATGTGAAACAGACACCCAAACCAGTCAACTCTGCAAAGTCCTCCTCACACCACCTTCTCATGGACATCTGGGAAAGGTCAATAACTGTTGGTCTTACCAATGATACCCAGACCTTTGCAATGATCTTTGTTTCATTTTTATTATATACTGATGGCACAGGACCTGATATTCTCTGAGTAAGGAACAAAAACCTGTTTGCTATCCACTGACCCACTCTGTTGAAAATTTACTTACAAGGATGTTAGATGTACAGAAGAATCAGATTAGTTATCATGCCTGCTAATGTCTCATAAAACCAACTACGTAGGTCATATAAAAAGGGCTACTAAAATTGTATGTCATAGGGCCTTGGTGCCTACGTAATGTACAGTTTTCCAAAAAAGCCTTCATGTCGTCTTGAGAGAATAAGGATGTAGAGAAGCTGCAGTAAAAAGAAGGGGAAATAGTAATACTAAATTTGAGTTTACTTTTCATTGTGAGTGTAATTATTAAACTGGTTACTGACAGACAGTGACAAATATAAACCACATTTTTGATTTCCTTAGCTTTTCACAGGCAGACTCAAAAGAAGGGTGGTGTTGTTCCAGTTCAACTAGTCGAGACAGCACTCCGTGCCTGTGAGGAATATTTAAACACCATGGACCACAAGGACATTGATGTGAGTCTCGATACACCACCGGCAGTGACAGAAAGATGCTGGGAGGAGACCATCCAGCAATACTATGAGGTCATTCAGTAAGTAGAACTGGTTCATCTGCCAGCATTATTACCCAGAATTAGAAGCATGAATTTCCACACTTTAGGATTAATTCTTAATAGCTGATGCCATCTAATACCTGAACTCACCTAAACTGGCTCACCTTAGCTGGTCTGGACCAGGGACAACAGGGAGTGCTTCACTGATTTTCTGAGGAAACCTATTACTGTCCCCATTGATCATGTCCAACTTGGGCCACCACAATCTAACATTCTCCTTGCACATCCATGTTATCTTCATATGTCCTCCAAGGCACCCTATCACAACCTACCACACAAATTCACTTTGATCTCTCCCTGTCTCCCAGTTCCATGCCCCCTTCCTCGCTGACTCCCCCATTCCTGACGAAGGGCTCATGCCCGATTCTCCTGCTCCTTGGATGCTGCCTGACCTGCTGCACTTTTCCAGCAACACATTTTTCAGCTCTGATCTCCAGCATCTGCAGTCCTCACTTTCTCCTAAATGCCACCTAATAATTTGATGTCTGCTTTGAAAGGATCAGTTGCCTTTCTTAGTAGTCAGTTTGTAAAATATATTGACAGCACTTGCATTTTATTCACTCAAATGAACACATTCAAATACTCGGCTAGCATTTATTGCCCATCTCTACTTGCCTGGAAGGCAGTTAAGAGTCAATCTTATCACTTGCTACAAAAGAACTTGTCTTTATCTTAGACATGTTTCAGACCTTTAATTAGACCACATTCATTCAGTTTGAAATGAGTTTGTCAGCTAATGATCAACTTGCAGTTGTTAATGAACTGTGTCATAAAGATTTTAGTTAACAACCCACTATGAATTTGACCCAGCTCTTTTTGACTTCTGGGTCATTATGTACGTGGCAATATCCTGGTGACATTCTGATTAGCAAGCAAAGCCTACCATTCAAGGCAATGGTAAGGCACGGTTACTGCAGCAACATCTATAAAGATACAATCCGTAATGAATAGACCACTTAACCCCAAATAATGAGGAAGTACATTCAAAAAAGGCCTAAGTCAAAAGCCATGCCTTCACTTGGTAAGCAATTGGAGGAAGAAGAGGATTCTTAGGTACACTGTTTCCCTCCAATTGATGCATAAATGGCAATTCCCCTCGTTGCCCCACCATTAGTCACCACTAGTGTGTGGCATTTCTTGGTGACAGAAAAAACCAGCATTGATCTGAATGAGGTAGTTCAACATCCCAACATCTGAATGTGAAGAATAGGGAATGTGCAGCCAGCATGAGTCTTGGCAGAAGGGATCTGGGGAGGCAGTATGGTAAGGTGTAGGTGGGGTATCTTCAGGTCAGGGTAGTGAGGCAGTAGTAGGCCCCACCACATAATTTGCAACCCATTGTTCCTTCCCTACCTCTTCCTTTTGCTTTAATGGACCAATATTAAATTTACATCTGGTCAGTTTTTAAATATTTAGGTAAATGCTCAAGGCAATTGTCTTCAACCAGTAATGACGGTTCCATTGAAACATAGGATCACTACATACTGTATGGAGATTTACATGACCAAAGTGTCAGATTTCTGTCACAATGCGGTAATTTTAGCTTTTAGTGCAGGTGAGTTTTGGTTGGATAAAAAGTCAAAACATTTTGAAATTTTTAAACACGAGCCCAAGCCACTTCAAACCCACCAACATACAGTTTTAACAACTGGAACCTGAGAGTTATTGGTGGACAAGATAGTGGAAGTCATCGACCTCCCCTCAGGAGGAAAGCACCTTTTCTAAAATATTTTAATGAAGATGTACGTCACAGATTTTTTTGTCTCTGTTCTATATGGGCTGGGTGGGTTTCCAGTCTCTTGAGGAACTGAGCAGCCACAGAGTGGTGAGGACCAGTGGAAGAAACAATTAAGTGGCTCACCTGAACTGGTCTGGACCAGGGACAACTGGGAGTGCTTCACTGATTTTCTGAGGAAACCTATTACTGTCCCCATTGATCATGTCCAACCTGGGCCACCACAATCTAACATTCTCCTTGCGCATCCATGTTGTCTTCATATGTCCTCCAAGGCACCCTATCACAACCTACCACACAAATTCACTTTGATCTCTCCCTGTCTCCCAGTTCCATGCCCCCTTCCTCTCTGATTTCCCACATCTGTGATTCATCAATGTTTCTTAAAACCCCTCCCTCCCCAAAACCTAGCTCAAGTTCCTACTCTCACTTCCTTGTCCTCGGATTGCAGCCATTTTCTGCAAGGATAACATGCCAACAGATACCCAGCATCATGATCTGGCTGCCTGGGACTGGGGAACAGAATGCAAACACAATAATGCAATCTTTCCCATTAAATTCCACCAGGACCGAAGGGAAACCCATTCTTCTTGCGATTCCTGACCACGAAACCTTCTGCCTCTGTATATGTAAATATATTGCCTCAAAATTGCAACAAGAAACTTGGTAATCAAGAGAATAACACAACTTAAGGAAGTTGCAGTTTGATGTGAGTTTTTAATTTTAATTTTGATGGAGAGTGAAGGGACAATGTGTACATTGTAGGGCATTATTCAAAAGTAAAAAGCGCAGAGATTTAGAAATCAAGTAGTAAAAGGCTGTTCTGGTCCAGTGATAGAATCCCCAAATCTGGGCCAGGAAGGTCTGTATTCAAATCCCACCTCTGGATGTAATGACCATGGAGTGTGTCGTAACATGTCCAGACGGTTGATTTTAAATAATTAAAATATGAAAGTAACTAAACATCATATTCTATCATAACATGTTAAAATTTCATCTAGAAATAAGCCTCAAAAATAGTTCTTGTTTGCTTCCAAAATGGTCTCAATCTAAAACTATAAAACACAACAGTCCACTTGCCACAGTAAAGACCTGCATGAGTTGGTTTCTGGAAGTTTTTTTTTGTACTTTTATGTTGCATTGTCATATACCTCTGTCTCAGTGAGGGAGCAACAATTCAGAATTGGAAGGTCTATGCCGCGGTTTGTGAAAATATGCTGAAGCAGCTACAGGAAGTGAATACACAGCTGAAGATGGAAGGAATGCGGAACATCTGGATTGTGAAACCTGGAGCCCAGTCTCGTGGCAGAGGTATGAGAACAGAGTCTGATCCAAAGTGACTTGCAACCTTTATGACTTGAAACTAATCTATAAGATCTAGTTCTATGTTCTTTGTATTGTAAAGGAGGGGAAGCATAAATTGCTTGGTCACCTCATGTATTGGAAAGGATCTCATAACTAATATACCTTTAGAATGCCCTTTATATGAGAGGGTCAGCATCATTTATCCACACTTTTTATTTCCCGTTTATAAGGAGAGATTAGCATTACTGATGCATCTTGTTACCTTTCGAGTGGTTTCATACCAAAGTATTAATTGTTAAGTCAATAGGTACTTAAGCAAACCAGATTCTTTATGAATTGAGGCTTGCATTTCATTCACTGCTGTGTGTGTACAGATTTTATAACTTCTTAATTGCAGTACTTTTTGTCGCAGGAGATTATCCAAATTTTATCATGCCCGCTCAACAGTTCTTAAGACAGAAAAGATCATGTCACCAAATCAATGCATGCAGTCTGACAATATTTAGTTATAGTTATGTATTTGTAAAATATAAGAAGCAAAAAAGACATGCTGCCATACTGAAAACAAAATAGCCAGACTTATACAATATATCAGCTCTTTCAAAGCCAAGAAAAATGTCAAAAATTTGTACCTCTTTGTAAAAGCTTTAGTGCAATGGTTTCCATGGCAGTTACATGGGATACAGCTTTTTCAGTGAATTTCTCATTGCTTATCCACGTTAAGAATAAAGTGGGAAATGCCAGACCCAAAGAAACAGTGCATTTTCATTGCATCTTCTCTGCTGTTATAGAACCATGTAATCTGCAAAATGGACATCCATACATTGACTGGTATCCAGTTCTGCCTTATTAACCCCAGAGGAATAAAAGTGATAGATTCATTCATGTAGAGGGAGTTCCCTGGCAGAGTTAGACAATAATAATTTGTCATACAGCAAAGGTATTACAATATATTTCGAAAATTTCACTCTGTAAAGGAAATCAAATATCCATGAAGACATTTCTGTCATGCATCCATCAGTTACAGACTATATGAAAGCTTCAACTCTGTTGGTAGAATCTTTTTTGCTTTCCTTGAGTTTGGAAAGTTACATTACTTCAGTATATTCCTTATAGAAAAATATTACTGATCTGTCCTTCAATGAGTCTCTGTTTTGAAGGCTATTTCTTTTTCAGATCAGATGAACATATGCAGTTGTGTTGCCAAGGGTTGATATTGGAGTCCCTGCTCTTTCTGAAATGTATTAATTACCCGGATTTGGATAAACAGAGGATAATTTCAACATTTGCAGATGGCACAAAACTGGGAAGTGGAATAAGCAAGGAGGAGGATTTGTAACACGTTTTAAGAAGTCCATTGGCAAAGTGGTAAAATGGACAGAAACATGGCAGATGAAATTTAATTTGGAGAAGCATGAAATTTTACATTTCTGTCAGACAAACAAGAGAACAATATAAACTAAATTATATAATTTTAAAGGGAATGCAGAAACAGAAGGGCCTGAGAGTGTGTCTACCCAAAATTTTGGTGGCAGCACAAGTTGAAAAGGCTACGAAAAATAATCAGATGCGATCCTTGCCCTTACAAATAAAAGTGTAGAGCACAAAGGTGAGGAATTTATGCTAAACCTTTATAAAATATTGGTCAGGCCTCAGCTAAAACACTTGCCTGGAAGCAGGATGGGAATGTTAGGTGCTAATTAACATTTTAGTCTTATTCTCCCAGCCAGATTGAGAAGATAGTTGCCTGTCAAACAAATAACATTCAAAGTTAGAGTTGATCGGCAGAATTGGCCGGGGTGATATTCGAACCCACGCCCATGTCTAGACTGGAATCTGGATCCAGCACCTTAGACCACTCAGCCACACTATTGCTGCCTGAACTGCTGTGCTCTTTCAGCACCACTAATCCAGATAACATTCAACACCAGCCTTCAGGCGTGGAGTGGAGAAGGTTGGGGGAGTGAATACCTTGAAAGCTTGACAATCATAGATCTTGAGGTAGATGGAGGATTTGGGCACTGAGGACGAGATTATTGGTAGGATGAAGTGTCATTTGGAGATTGGACAGACCCTAAAGGCAGAGATTGGAAAGGTCTTAGAGTGGTGGGGAGACATAAAAAGAGCCTTGAGATGGGGTGGGTATCAGAAGGAACTGATGGTGATGGAGATTGTAAGACTTGCATTATAAAATATCACTAAGGCCTCAGGGGCCATAGATTGGAAGGGCCTTGGAGGTAGGAAGGAGAAGGTTGGAAGAGTTAGTGATGGAGAAGATCTCATGGATTATATGGGAAGAATTGGCAGTAGGTCATGAAGGCTCAGTAAAGCAGAGAAACTGAATCAGGAGTTAAGACTGCACTAATTGAAATGATGGCAAAATGGTAACTTTCAAAAGGGAATTAAGTAAATATGTGAACAAATTTACAGGACTCTGGCAAATGAGATATTAAATAGTTCTACCATATATCCACAGTCTGCATATGTGCTGTACTACTCTGTGATTCTTTGAGTTTATTTATAAACATAAATATGTCTCTCAGTTTGTTCCTCAATTGGAGGGTAGAGAGTGTATCTTTCCAGTACAACTGTCAGTGTTGTAACCTACATCTCTTTCTGACTATTTGCCTGAAGTGTGGTTTCAG
This sequence comes from Hemiscyllium ocellatum, assembly GCF_020745735.1. Taxonomy (NCBI): domain Eukaryota; kingdom Metazoa; phylum Chordata; class Chondrichthyes; order Orectolobiformes; family Hemiscylliidae; genus Hemiscyllium; species Hemiscyllium ocellatum. Next base: position 19,829,199 of record NC_083414.1, on the reverse strand, counting down.
TTGGGTGGAAAATGAGATTTTTATTGTCGATCTCTGCAGGAATCACTTGCATGAACCGTTTGGAGCAGATCGTGAAGCTAGTTTATGGCCAGACAACTCTCATCGCAGATGGCAAGTGGGTAGTGCAGAAATACATTGAACACCCGTTGCTTATTTATGGGACAAAATTTGATATGCGGCAATGGTTTTTAGTGACAGACTGGAACCCTGTGACGATCTGGTACTATAAAGACTGCTATCTACGCTTCTCATCTCAGGCATTCTCATTGGACAATCTAGACACGTATGTATCACCATGACAACTCAGGCAATTTCTCTTGAATGGTGATTCATTGAGAATGAAATCTCATTAACAATAAGGGTAATAAATGGGGAGCATGTGCACTTGAAGACAGTGCCATTAAAGAACTGGGACTTTGGGTTTTTGGCCGAATTGGGTTGTAAGGGCTGTAATATTTTTGACTCTCAGCCATAGGTCAATGCAATAAATAGTAGTTGTGCCAGAATGAAAATGGTGGCTGACAAACAAGATAAATTTAATGATAATCGCCTTCCCAAAATATCTTACTCTGACCCCTAAATCTCAACTTGACTTGAACTCTCTTACCCTCTTCTCAGCCCCATCTGATGGAAAACAGGCAGGAAGAGAGACTTAAAATGGATTGTAAAGAACTTAGCTTCTCCTTTCTCACCTAAATATGACTGTCTACAATTTGAAGTTGGAGAAGGCAAAGAGTTCCCAAGATTCATTGTAAATGTGGAAATCAGGTCCAGTGATGGCATCAAAGGCTAATTTCCCTGATGCAGATCAGGGAATTATGCTTTGCAGCCTACCAACTTAGTATATGTAAAGGGTAGCTACAGTTTTGCTGCACCATTTATCTGTTGAAATATGCTTTCAATAGCTGTTAGGTTTTGCTTGGGATTGAAATGATCAGTTATGGAATTTTAGCCTTTCATTGTTCCACATAAGATTGCAAGTCAGACATATCTTACAGATATTTTCCCTTACAATCCTAAAGCAATGCTTTATGTTGTGCAGTGTTAGTCATGTCTAAATCCTCTATGTAAATGGTCATTCACCTTAAAGATAACTGCAGTTCATCTTATTGCAGTTAACAAATCTCTCTTTGTTTTTTAGAGCAATTCACTTGTGCAATAACTCAATCCAAAAACACTTTGTGGCCTCCTCCAGTCGCCACCCGTTAGTTCCTAGAGACAACATGTGGTCCAGTAACCAGTTCAAAGAGTATCTGAACAAAAATGGCTTTGAAAACATCTGGGACGATATCATCTCTCCAGGCATGAAGAAGGCAATTGTGAATACCATGCAGGTAATGCAGGACATTGTAAAACCTCGCAAGAACAGCTTCGAGCTGTACGGAGCCGATTTCCTGTTGGGAGAGGACTTTAAACCATGGCTGATTGAAATTAATTGTAGCCCCACAATGTCACCTTCAACACCAGTGACAGCCACATTGTGCAGCAATGTTCAGGAGGATACAATAAAAGTGATTATCGACCGAAGAACTGAGAAGACCTGTGACACAGGCAGATTTGAGCTTCTGTATAAACAGGTAATATAAATGCCACTGACTATAGGGAAACGCAAAGGGAAATAAAGGGAAATGATTGCTTCCTGCTCAGAATACTGGACAAACATTACAATGAAATAGGAATGTATAATCTGGTTAGTGGAGAAAGTGAGGACTGCAGATGCTGGAGATCAGAGCTGAAAATGTGTTGCTGGAAAAGCGCAGCAGGTCAGGCAGCATCCAAGGAGCAGGAGAATCGATGTTTCAGGCATGAGCCCTTCTTTAGGATGCTGCCTGAAACGTCGATTCTCCTGCTCCTTGGATGCTGCCTGACCTGCTGCGCTTTTCCAGCAACACATTTTCAGCTCTGATCCGGTTAGTGGTGTACCGCTACAGGAAATAGACAAAAGAAGAAGAAGCTCTCTAAAAAAACACTCTTATCTTCTCGGCTTTAAACCTGAGAGTCTCAGATACTCAGATGTTGGATTCTGAAAGCACGTGATATTGAAGTTGAACATTGCTAACTCTGTTTCTCTCAATGCTTTTCTCCAGCACTTTCTGCTTTTATTTCACATTCTCCAGTCTGTCACGATTCACTTTGGAAAGTGCACTGATTCAGAAACCCCGCCTCTCCCAGTCGCCATCAAATTTAATGATTTAATTAAAGCACGCAAAGTCCCTAATTTACTTGTCTAATGGAATCAGATTAATAGAAAACACTGCCCAAGTTCCTGTACTCAGCAAAAATGACTGTTTATTACAATAAATAAGTTAATACAATAATATACTATAAAAAAAATAAGTTCTAGCCACAAGTAAACAAAACAGTGAACTACCAACATACAACTCCACTAGTTGAAACTCTAACTTCCTTTTTAAAAATCCCTAAACACACAAAAAAACAGGAAGACATTGGAGTAATGGGTGGAGGAAGTAAGCAGTAGGGATGCACAGTTTAATACCACCGGTCCACAGGATTGAGGCAATGTTCTTTTTGCTCCCCAAAATTTCTTCTTGCCTGACCTCCTTCCACCTCTTTCACTTTTTCACAGGAGACTTAGGGTGACTGGTACACTAATGATAAAGTCTTGGAGTTACTCACTTAAGAGTAATCATAATTGTTGGCTGGCTGACGACTTCTAGGTACACAAGCAAGAGGCTGGAAGAACACTGCAAGGCAGGATTTTCTGAACCCTTTCAAGTTTCACAACATCCTTCCTATAGGAAGATCAGAATTGCACGCAATATTCTTAACCAATGTCCTATACAGCCACAACATGACCGCCCAACTCCTTTACACAATACTCTGACCAAGAAATGAAAGCATACCAAATGCCTTCTTAACTATCCTATCTACCTGTGACTTTACTTTCAAGAAGCTATGAACCTGCATTCCAAGGTCTCTTTGTTCAGCAACACTCTTTAGGACCTTACCATTAAGTGTATAAGTCCTGCTAAGATTCACTTTCCCAAAATGCAGCACCTCGCATTTATCTGAATTAAACTCCATCTGCCACTCCTCAGCCCATTGGCCCATCTGACCAAGATCCTGTTGTAATCTGAGGTAACCTTCTTCGCTGTCCACTACACCTCGTATGGTCTGCGTGAACTAAATTGGCTTTTTCGGAGCTGAGATGATTCAATGACTGATAATTGTGCCGAACGCATCTTATTATTCCAAGATCTGTTGTACCCCCATCCATACCCCCTCCTCTGCAACCCACAACCTGCAACCCCCCCACCTCCTCCCATCCTGACCTCCACTAGTTTCTGTAACCTCGTGGAAGAAGCACACTGAACATTTCAGCAAATCCAAGATTAAATTAAAGAAAAATAAGTACTAATGTTTTCTCTGATTATCCCTAGATTTTTGAAAACATCAAATTAACTGTCATTTATTTTACCCAATTTTCCACATATCTTTTACTTGCCACAATTGGATATGCATCAAATCCAATAATTTATTATTATCTCCATAATGCAAATGTTCAGGGATTTTATGGTAGCCATAAATGCTGATGTGAGATCTTGCTTTGTTTTGTCATTTACAAGTAATTTGGTTTACTTTCTTTCACAGTGTTCTATGGCCATTCCCCTTTACTTAGGAATCAATCTGCTCGTTGAAGGATCCAGCATCAAGAAACCATTGGCACTTATTCCAAAGAGCCAGAGCAATGGATTGCGTAACATTTCCCAGATCTCTGAAACCGTGCAAAAAATATGTGGTCTCACATCACAAAACCGCCAAGTAGCCATGAATGATGATGTAAATAAAGCAGCTAACACCGAATCTACCAAAAATAGAGACTATCCCAAACTATGCAGCAATCCAATCAAATCAAAACTTGCCATAATCGACAGCAATCCTGAATTTGCAAAACGTCCTCTTAATTTACCAACTGCAAAGAGTTCCAATACTAGCAATATCAAGAATCTCATCTATTTTGGTAATGAAAAGAATCCTTTACTTCCAATTCAGAGCAAAGTTCCACCTAATGTCAATAATACTGGCATTGCAAAGAATCTGTTAAATTTCAATAATTTGAACATGGTAAGGAATTCTTTAATTCCCAACCACTTCAGTATCACAAAAAATGTATTATATTCAATGAATTCCGGTGCAATTAGAAATCCTTTGAATCATAGTAATTCTAGCAATACAAGCAATCCTTTAAATCCCAGTAATCCCAGCATCACAAAAAGTCAACCAAATTCGACTAATTCCAGCATTGCAAAATATCTATTAGATTCAAATAATTCCAGTACTCCAAATGATTCATTAACTGCTAATAATTCTAGTGTCACAAAAAATCCCTTAAATTTGACTGATTCCAATGGTGCAAAGGATCTGTCAAATTCCAGTTCTTCCAGCACTACAAACAATTTGTTAAATCCCAGCCATACAAAAGATTCTCCCATTCCCATTCATTCCAATGATCTAAACAATTCCACAGCTCCCAGTGCTAACGATGCAAAGAATCTTAATATTTCCCAAGATCCCAACCATATTCAAGACCATGGCAGTTCCAACACTTGTGGGAAAGAGAAAACTGTCGACAATACCTATAACTCCAGTAAAATAAAAACTTCCAGCACTTCCAAACATCATCACAAGCCAAGGAATTACACTTCTTATAACCGTAAAAAAGCAAAGAAATTAAGCAGCCCCAAAGTTCTGGGCACCAGTATTGTAAAAGCATGGGATGAAATGCAAGAAATGAAAAATAACATTGCTGAAACAACTCAAGGTACTGAAACTGAAAACAATACCAAACTTGACCCAGGTGACAATATGGAACACGATTATGAAGTGCCAAAGTTTAGCAAGACTGAAGCAATTAAGAAAGTCAACAAGCAGCGTTTACAGCCTAGATCTAAGATCACGCAGATGAGTATGTCTGTAAAACATCTAATTTTGCCCAATCGACAGATGCTCAGAGATCCCCTCCATGTAAATTTGAAATGTTTGAGTCTTGATATGTTGAACTTTAAAGACATGCAGCATTCCAAATCCTCACCTGCCACAGATGCGAACAGAGTTAGAACTGTCCATGAGAAATCTGCTCCATTGCGATATTCCTACAATTCGCCAAGGCTACACCTAAAAGATCCGAATATTCCACAGCTTCATATTACTGGCTTGCAGCCACAATTTAAAGCTTCAAGTGAGATCAGCAACAAGTACATTGAAACCCATAAGAATGCGACTAGCAACCTGTTCAACATAAAGAAGCATCTGCTGACCAGCTCTTTCCCACTCTTTCAGTAACACAGTTATTGTGCTGACAAGTTGTTCTCAGATTATCCAATAATTTCTCGTGGATGTTTGTGCTGTCAAGTCCTTTCCAACTGTTTCACTACACCAGACTAAGTTTTTGCACTACCTCTTGGCAGGTTTGTGCCCTCTGAAATTACCTTTTGATAAAATGTAGCTTTTACTCTGTCGACAATATGCATTATTTGCTAGCCATTGTGTTTTGAAAAGAAGCTTTTTTTTAAAAAAGATATATCATTTTATGATCGTTTAAAAGCCAACTGCTTGCACATGTCAGGTTTCACAGTTGGATCTGAAAAATTGAAAGTGATTTTAATAATGAATTGGACATTGTTCTCATCATTGATCATAGTTTGATTTGTTTCTGTTTCTTTACATAAAATAAAACTACCTCTGCTTTTGTCAATCTTCCAGCTAAACTGAAAATGCTGGTGGAAATTTGAAATACAAAACAAGTACTAAAGCAACAGAATGTGTGGAATAGATCAGATACAATAAACATTGAACATAACAAATAAGATGCAATCAAGTACAATAAATGTGAAATGTAACAAAATATCTCGAGATCTGAAAGTATCTATACTGTTAATTTTATGCTTATGTGCTTTTCCTGTATGCAAATCATTGTTTTCTACTGATGTGTTATTATCACAGTTCTGTCTCAACTTTTCCATTATAAATTACTATGACCAGGTTTACAATGAAAATTGTGGCACTGGAAAAGCGCAGCAGGTTAGGCAGCATCTGAGGATCAGGAGAATCGACGTTGATTTTCCTGCTCCTGGGATGCTGCCTGAACTGCTGTGTTTTTCCAGCGCCATGCTTTTCAACTGTGATCCTCAGCATCTGCAGTCTTCACTTTCTCCTTATATTGAAAATGGCCTGTGTACATTTGCTACTGTATAATCACTGATGCTTCAGAACCTCAGTTTTGAGTTCTTCAACTCCTCAGTTGAGAATGCTGTGCTCCAGTCAGCTTTCATTTTTCTTATCAGTTTGTGGGACGTGGGCATCCCTGACTTGTTCAGCATGTATTGCTCATCCCTAATTGTTCAATGGATCTGGAGTCACATGGTGGCCAGACCTGGTAAGCATAACAAACTTCCTTCCCTAAAAGACATTAGTGAACCAGATGAGTTTTTAGCAACAACCAACATCATCATAATTAGACAAACTTCTTTTTAATATTGAATCCAAGTGTTACAATCTGCCGATGTGGGATTAAGACCGGTATCACCAGAACATTAACTTGAGGCTCTGGTATGCTCATCTATAGACACCATCTCCCCTAACTGCCATGTTTTGCTATTTAACTATATTTAATCAAAGAAAATCAAAATAGGAAAGAGTGTATGGCTTCAAAATGAGATGAATTAAATTGAAAACTCCTGGTCCAATAATGCCCTTTACCCTTACTCCATTTTATTTGACCATTATATTTAACCTTGGCTGCCTGTGAACAATGTTATGGATGATCAACCAGTCTGACTAACTCAGACCATTAGAGGTCAGAGATTATCATTACTCAAATGCATGAATGATGCTGCTCGTTTGAATTCCAACATTCTTCACTATAGACCAGGCAAGTCTAACTTTCCTAATTTTCGGTTGCTTTCATTCTCCTTATCAACCGTAAATCACATCTAAATGAGTTGTCAGGAGGCCATCTGTTCTGATGTCTCTATTTCTATCACTGAGCAGGCTGTGCAAAAAATGAAAGAGTAGATAGAAGATGATTGAATGTTTTATTTCCCGAGAGTGAAGGGAGGGAAGGTGAGACAAACAGCAACAAGCACAGACACAGATTGTAAATTTTGTGCAGGTTTTTGTTTAAAAAACACAACAATAATTTTCCATAAATGTATTTGCCTTTTCAAAACAGTTGCTGATTTTTTTTTAGATTAAGTATATAGATGGGCCTAAAAGTAGGGGGCACTTCTACTCCTAGTGGAGGTGTTCTAGAGCTCTAAGTCAATCGCTCAATTATGACCTCAGACCATTACTTGAGCGCGAACTGGTGAAATACCAAATTTTATGGACAGGTGGTCAGGAAGGGCTGCCCTCTCCTCTCTGTCTCTACCATCGAGACACTGTATGTAAGTGGCATCCAGTCAGTACTTCACTGCCTGCAACACAGAAACAATACTTGACCTCTGCTCATCAGTCTCACTCACCCCGAAAATCCTAAAGCCTCGGCAAAATGTGACACCACACTTTAGAGATGCTGTTCGGAGAAAAGGAGTTAGCTACATGGGTTGACAGCCGTAGACAGCTGAAGAGCACCAGCCACAAGAGGATGAATGAAATGCTGTACTCTGCCAAGCTGTGTACCACTTGCCACTCAACGCTTCATACCTCCAAGTACAAGTTAGCCTTGCAAGATTGCTACTGCAGAAGAACGTCACACAGTGGGATGGGTCCCAGGCATCTCCAACAAATGGCTCATGTGCAATCAATTGCTGTTATTTAATTACACCATAGTGATGCTATATTTCAAGTGTCTATCAAGGCTCACATTTAAAACATAAAAGGAGCTCCAATACTCAGATCCTGTACACCATCAGCTCTTTATCACAACAGGGATAATGTATACATCTGGTAGCTTGCATAGGAAACCACAAAGGATGGCTTTGAGTCAAGTGCCTCTTACTGTATAGAGTCATTGAATCATAGAGTACAGAAGAGGCCCTTCAGTTTGTTGAGTCTGCACTGACCAAACTACTCTAAATGTAAGCTAAGCAAGCTTTCCAGCATTAAGCCCATTACTTTGAATGGGGATAATGACATTTTAAGCGTTCATCAAAATACCTTTTATAGGTTGTGAGGTTTTTCATCTCTACTACCCTCCCAGGCAGTGCATTCCAGATCCCCTCACCCTCTGGGTGAAAGTAGTTTCCTCAAAACCCCTCTAAACCTCCTGGCTTTCAACTTAAAATTATGTCTTCTTGTTATTAACCCTGTAGGTAAGGGGAACTGCTGCCTCCTTTTCATCTGCTTCTGCCCCCCATAATCTTATAGTCCTCAATCAGGCTTCCCCCTCAGCCTTCTCTGCTGTAAGAGAAACACCTGAATGTATCCAACCTATCTTTACAGGTAAACTGCTCCAATCGGACAATGTCCAGGTGAATCTCCTCAGCACCCCCTCTAGTGTAATCATATCCTTCCTATAGTGTGGCAACCAGAACTACACTAGATGTGGCCTAGCTAAAGTTATGTTCCGCTCCAAAATGACGTCCATCCCTGTATAACCTATGCCATGGCTGATAAAGGGAAGTATCCCATGTACCTTTTTGACCATTTTGTAAACTTGTCCTACTATCTTCAGAGTTCTGTGGACAAGCATACTTTCCCCCCCAAAAAAATCACTTTTTCCCTCTGAGCTTTGTAATGTCCTGCCAATCTGCTATTCCCAATTGCAACATTGAGCGCCATTCTCTTAATTAAACCTTGGATAAGGATGGTGGCTCAGCACACCAACAAATCTTTGCTTTTCTCTGCAGCCTCCAAGTCTCATTCCCAAGTCAGGATAATAAAAAGGAGGTTGCAGTCCCCAGGGCTAACTCTACCATGAAGGAACAATTGGGAACCTCAAATGATGCACCATCAGTACCTTCTTGCCCAACCTTCCAGCAATGCAGTCATTCACCACAGTTTATAAACTATCAAGAATAGACTTGGATGTTAAGACCAAGGGTAGTGGAATAGACACACAGCCTTGGCACATGGATCAGTTTTTGTTGAAGGATGGCAACTTTGCACAGTGCATTACAAGGGAGTTCAGGGCTTTTTGGGACATCAATTGAATGCGAGCAGGAGTTGAGTTTAAACGAACCCGGAAGACTACAGCTAAGGTAAGACAGTTTGTTTTAAAATTACTTACCAGTAACGGGCAGCGGTGTTTTTTTTCTTCACAGAAAGAGCAGGAGCAGCAGGGGGAAGTGATGACGACCAGAGGGACAGCCAGGAAAGAAAGTAGTGACCATATATATCAGCAAGGCGGCTAAGATTTTGTGGTCAGGGTCAGGATTCCCGGAAGGTATGTTGCCTCCCTGGTGCCAGGGTCCGGGACATCTCCGATCGGGTGTATAAGGTTATAAAAGTGGAGGGCGAACAGCTAGAAATCTTGTTACATATTGGCTCTAATGATATAGCCAGAAAAAGGATTGAAGATATAAAAAGTGATTTCAGGGAGTTAGGATGGAAGCTGCAAAGCAGGCTGAACAGAGTAGTGTTCTCTAGTTTACTACCGGTGCCACGAGATAGCAAGGCGAGGAACAGGGAGTGGGCACAGCTTAATACGGTGGCTGCACAGCTGATGTACGAGGGAGGGCTTCAGATATGTGGATAATTGGGATGCTTTCTGGGGAAGGTGGGACCTGTACAAGAAGGACGGGTTGCATCAGAACTGGAAAAGGGACCAATGTCCTGGGTGGAAGGTTTGCTCAAGTAGTTCGAGAGGGCTTAAACTAGGGGGGTGGGAACCGGAGGTGAGAGTTGATGCAGATGAGGCAATAGCAAGAGGTAGACCAGCTAGTTGGAAGGATTTTCTTGGCAAGGAACCAAGATATCAGTTAAAGTGTGTTTGCTTTTACGCAAGGAGTATCAGGAAAAAAAGTGACGAACTTAGAGCATGGATCAGTACCTGCTGCTATGATGTTGTGGCCATAACAGAGACATGGGTTTCTCAGGGGCAGGAATGGTTGCTGGATGTTCCAGGGTTTAGAGCATTTAAAAAGAATAGGGAGAGGGGAAAAAGAAGGGGTGTAGCACTACTAATCAGAGAGGGTATCACAGCTACAGAAGCTTCCATTGTTAAGGAAGATCTGCCTACCGAGTCAGTATGGGTGGAAATTAGGAACAGCAAGGGAGCAGGCCCCCCAGTAGCAGCAGGGAGATGGAAGAAAGCATAGGTCGGCAGATTTTGGAAAAGTGTGGACGTAGTAGGGTTGTTGTAATGGGTGACTTTAACTTTCCCAATATTGATTGGAACCTCCTTCGAACAGAAGATTTGAATGGAGCTGTTTTTGTAAGGTGTGTTCAGGAGGGTTTCCAAATTCAGTACATTGATTGGCCGACGAGGGGAGAGGCCATTCTAGACTTAGTGCTTGGAAACGAGGTGGGGCAGGTATCAGATTTTGTGGTGGGAGAGCATTTTGGTGATAGTGACCACAACTGCCTCACATTCTACATAGCTATGGAGAAGAGAATTAGGCAAAATAGGAGGATATTTAATTGGGGAAGAGGAAACTATGATTGGCTGGCCAACAGAAGACAGCAAGTGGTAGTAGAAGGAAAATATTCTGCCTGGAAGTCTGTGGTGAGTTGTGTTCCACAGGGCTCTGTCCTTGGGCCTCTATTGTTTGTAGTTTTTATTCGTGACTTATATGAGGGGATTGAAGGATGGGTCAGCAAGTTGCAGATGACACAAAGGTTGGAGGTTGACAGTATAGAGGGCTGTTGTAGGTTGCAGTGGGACATTGACAGGATGCAGAGATGGGCTGAGAGGTGGCAGATGGAGTTCAATCTGGATAAATGTGAGGTGATGCATTTTGGAAGGTCGAATTTGAAAGCTGAGTACAGGATTAAGGATAAGATTCTTGGCAGTGTGGAGGAACAGAGGGATCTTGGTATGCAGGTACATAGATCCCTTAAAACGGCCACCAAGTGGACAGGGTTGTTAAGAAAGCATATGGTGTTTTGGCTTTCATTAACAGGGGTATTGAGTTTAAGAGTCATGAGATCTTGTTGCAGCTCTATAAAACTTTGGTTAGACCGCACTTGGAATACTGCGTCCAGTTCTGGTCGCCCTATTATAGGAAAGATGTGGATGCTTTGGAAAGGGTTCAGAGGAGGTTTACCAGGATGCTGCCTGGACTGGAGGGCTTATCTTATGAGGAGAGGTTGACTGAACTTGGACTTTTTTCATTGGCGAAAAGGAGGAGAAGAGGGGACCTAATTGAGGTATACAAGATAATGAGAGGCATAGATAGAGTCGATAGCCAGAGACTAACATGAGGGGTCATAGTTTTAAACTGGTTGGAGGAAAGTGTAGAGATGCCAGAGGTGGGTTCTTTACACAGAGTGTTGTGAGAGCATGAATGCGTTGCCAGCAGCAGTTGTGGAGGCAGGGTCACTGGGGACATTTAAGAGACTCCTGGACATGCATATGGTCACAGAAATTTGAGGGTGCATACATGAGGATCAGTGGTCGGCACAACATCGTGGGCTGAAGGGCCTGTTTTGTGCTGTATTGTTCTATGTTCTATGTTCTAATTGGGTTATGGCCAGTAATCCATCAGTACTTTGGGAGACCACCAAGGCGTTTTTAAGGGATCTGATTAGTTCATACTCAACGACGAGAGGGAGGCAAAGAGGACAGCAGCAGCTGATGCTTGAGGCCTGGCTGAAGGCAGCCGAGTCGGCATATTATAGCAGAACATCTGTGGTTAAGTTACAGCAGGTCATGGCTCTCTGGGCTGCTCTGGACTCAGTGCTCACACAAGTGGCAAAGTGAGGGGTCTCCTTTGCAGAACAAAGGCTGTTCAAATATGGGGATAAGCCAGGTAGATACCTGGCTAGGAAGAAAAGTGCTGTGCAGTCCATTGTGTCTATTAGGGAGAGAACTGGCAACATCACTCGCAAGCTGGAAAAGGCTAATGCCAGATTTTGGGAAGTCTGTGTAGAGTTATACTGGTTGAAGGGCTGTGGGGATGGAGTAGCGAGAGTGAGATTCTTTTTTGAAAATCTGGACCTCACCGGTATAAACACAGATCCGGTCTACCTTTTTAAATTCAGGTCTGGTGATACAGGAAGTGCAAGAGGTGGTGAGTCAGCTCCAAAGTAGCAAGACACTCAGTCCAGACGGGTTCTCGAGTGAATTTTACAAGGAGTTTATACACACGTTAGCTGAGGCACTTATGAAGATGTATAGTCATTCATATAGCCAGGACTGCATTCCACCCTCTCTTAGGATTGTGCATCATACAGGCCCATATCATTGTTGAATGTGGACTTCAAAATTTTATCAAACGTGCTGGCTTTGAGGATGGAAAAGGTGTTGCCTGTAATTATAAAAGAGGGTTGTAGCTCCTCCAGCAATATCAGGAGGGTACTGAACATAGTGGAAATATGTCAGTAGAGATTAATTCTGGGCTTGGTGGTCTCAATGGATGCAGAAAAGGCTTTTGATTGAAATGGTCGTATCTTTTTTGTTGTTCTCGATCGCTTTGGTCTGGGAGGGGCCTTTGCTAGGTGGGTGGCAGAGTTATATAGAGACCCCAAGGCGGTGGTTATCACAAATGGGGTCAAATTAAGCAATTTTAATGTGGGGAAAGGCAGCCGACAGGGGCGTACCCCTTTGCCACTACTATTTACCTGGGTAATTGAGCTGTTGGTGGAGGCCATCTGAAAGGACCCTGAAATAGTGGCACCAAAGGTGGGAACTGGGGAACACAAAATTACACTTCATGTGGATGATGTCCTTCTGTTTTTGGCTAACCTGGAAAAGTCTGTACCCAGGCTAATACAAAATATTAAATTACTTGGCAGTTTTTGGGATACAGGATAAATTTTGAAATGTCAGAAATCATGCCTATGGGGGGAGGGGTTGGTGGGAGTACCGAAGCAGGAGGACAGAATGGAGTTTCCTTTTAAGTGGTCACAGAAAGGTTTTCTCTATCTGGAAATTTTTATTGCCCCTACCTTCTGTCAGCCGCACAGAGCTATCTTTATACAGTTGTTTGAAAGAATAAAGCAGGACTTGCAGTGGTGGGAGGGACCACCCATATCATGGTTAGGTCATATAGCCTTGACTAAAATGAATGTTCTTGCTTGGTTATTATATCCCATGAGGATGTTCCTGTTGTTATTACCCAGACAGATGCTGCGGAGGGTTGACGGTTTTCTTGTTGAATGACTATTTAGTTGATGCCGTAGGCAGCCCCCAATTAAATTTACCAAGTTGCAACTTACACAGGATATGGAGGGGATGGACCTCACAGATCTGAAGAGATACCAAACAGGCACCCTGCTGTCAAATGTGACTGAATGTGTGCATAAGAACTCAAGGCCGATATGGCTTGATGTAGAGGCCTTGCAGGCGAGAAATCCCCTCATCAATTTACTGTTTATGGACAAGATGAGACCTGTGGCTGAGCACTGTGAGAACCTGATTATCATCAATATGGTGAAAACATGGAGGTTAATGCAGCAGGGTGAGGGCAATTTGCTTAAGACTTCACCATTCACCCCATTAGTAGCAGCCCAAGGATTTAGACCGGGGTCAATGGACTCTGGCTCTAGAGCATTGTAGGGTAAGGGAATCTTCTGTGTTGGAGATTTATTCAAGGGAGAGGTCTTGATGTTCTTCAACCAATTAAGTTAGAAATATGGTATTCCTAATAGGGACCTTTCTGATACTTCCAGGTTAGGGATTATATACAGAAGAAGACCACGCTCTTAGCCCTGTCCTATAAGTTGGATATAGAAAGAAGAGTGCTCCAATGTGGGGTGCTCTCTTAGTTAGTACCATGTATCATCTGCAGAGAAGGAACGTCTTGGGAGATAATAAGAGACTCCATGGAATCTGGAATCAGGAGTTAGGGGAAGAAATCTCATCAAAAACATGGGAGGATATATGGGGGAATGTTAAGAAAATTTCAATATGCAATAAAGCACAAGCAATGCAACTAAAGATCCTTCACAGAGCCCATATGGCGCCAAAGAGAGATTACCGAAGTTTAAGAAAGGATCTTCTCCAAAATGCCCCAAATGTAAAATCAGCATAGACACCCTCACACATTACTTTTGGACCTGTTACAAGATTCGCGGATACTGGGGTGCCATAGTGAGTGAGCTGGAGAAGATCCTGGGAATTGAAGTTAAGGAGGATCCTGTATCCCTTCATTTGGGACTACCGAATTTGCCCTCTCTGGGTGAGCACAGGAAAAGGTTATTTAACGTTCTTACACACTGTGCCAGGAAGAACATTCTAATGAATGGGAAATTAGAAAAACATACTCATCTTGCAGAGTGGCACAGACTTGTGATGGAGCATGTCCCCCCAGATTATCTAACAAATATGGTGAGCCCTTTCTAAATTACATAGACGTGGATGTATTGGTGGTACTGATTAGGGCCTTTATATAGCCATGAGGGCTGTATATGGTGGTCCGGGGACCCCGGGGGTTGGGGGTGGTGGTGGTGGGGGGGAGGCCTAGTAAATACGGGTATAAGAACTGTTGCTTCCATGGACGGGAGCTTTGGTGGAGGTGTGGCGAGTAGAGTAATGTAATGTAGTCCAACATAATGTAATTTTATACTATTTCATTTTCCTTGAGTTTATTTTAATTTGGGTTAAGTAAATATGAGACGATTATATCTTGAAAAGTAGTAGGTAGTTTATTGTTAATGTTGCTGTAATATAAGAAAGTGATATTATTTCTACTTTTCTGTATTTCTGTATTTGTATAACTTTTTGGTTTTTTTGTAAAAAGAGTAAAAATTATTCAATAAATATATATTTAAAATAAAGGAAAATTGAGTTTTACAGACAAGGGAAAATCTTTTTGTGAATTCAATCTTGGAATATGAACATTCCTGAAAAAATATTTAATTTGCTACAATACTTCAAAGGATGGATAATTGGTGAGAGTATACCAGTGAAGAATGTTAGTGAATCAACATTCTTATTTTAAACTGAATACAAATTTGCAAATGATCATGGTAGAATTCAACTTCCAAACTATGATTATTAGGTCAGGTTTTTGGATTATTGGTCTAATTAATTTGTTTTCTTTACAGCAGAGAAGACTGAGGGGGGAATATGATGGAGGTGTATAAGATTATGAAGGGTATGGACATGGTGGATAGAGAGTTGCTGTTTCCCTTGATTGAGAAGTCAATCATCAGGGGTCATAGTTTTAGGGAAAAGGGCAGGAGATTCAAAGGGTATTTGGGATTTTTTTTTTAACTCAGCAGGTTGTGGAATCTGGAATGCACTGCTTGGGTGGAGGTCAGAAACCTTACAACCTTTAAAAATATTTGAATGAGAATTTGAAATATCATAACATTCAGGGATATGGGACAAGTGTAGGAAATTGAGATTAGTGCACTTTTAGTGGTAGTTATGTTGGTGCAGACTTGATGATCTGAAGGGCTGTTTCTGCATTGTATGAATCTATGAATTAAACATCAAACGCACTGCTGCACCAATCTCCCCATAGATTCCAGAATTGTAGCAGATTATGCACTCAAATCTGCTCCAATTTTAGTCTGTGCGTCAGCAAATTTACAAGATAATACTGCATTAGCTGAATTAAGACACAAGGTAATATATAGAAACAATTGTTTCTCTCCCAAAACGTTTTCTCTTACTTTCCACTTCTTGTCAACCTGTTGTTTCTGGACAGCATAATTTTAAAAACAGTACGCATACAAGATGATACTCAGCTTGACCTCACCAATATCTTTCTTGATTCATAGCTATCTCGATCCTCTGCTGTCTTTAAACTGCCAGACTGCTTGTCCAACATCCAAACTGGAGTAGGAGAAACAAACACAGAGAATGTTGGAGAAACTCAGCAGGTCTTGCAGCATCTGTGGAGACATCCAATGTTTCATGTCTGGTATTATTCTTCAGAGAAGTCCTCTGCAGTATTTTGCTTTAACTGGTGCAATAGAAATTTTCTCCAACTAAATTTAAACAAAGTCATTGTCTTTGGTTCCTACCACAAACACAACTCCCTGGTCACTAATCCCATCCATCTGTCAGAGGTTGACACAATTTTGATATTATATTCAACTCCTAGAAGAGCTTTCCAAAAGCATTTCCACTTAATCATTTAATCTTTTTCCACCTCCATAATATTGCCTGACTCCATCCTGCCTCAGCTCATCTGTGGCTGAAACTGTCTTCCATGTCTTTATTGTCTTGTGATGAGATTATTCCGGGCTGGCATTCCCTTCTTCCATCATCCATTACTTTATGATGATCAAAAATCCCGCCGTCCATATGCAACTTGCAACAAGTCCTGTGCACCTATCATCCCAGTCCTCAATCTCAAACAGTGGCTTCCAGTTAACCAGACATCAATTTTAAACAAAAAAAAACTGTGGATGCTAGAATTCTGGAACAAAACTGGTTGAGAAACTCTGAAGGATTGGATGCATCTGTGGAGAGAAAGCAGAGTCAACAGTTTGGGACCAGTGCCTCCCTTCCTTCTAGATATGTTATTCTTTCTACTCTCCAGTCTGATGGAACAATTCCTGAATCAGGGAAATTTTGGGAAATATACTGCATTTGACGGCCTGTGACATGATGAGGATGAAAGAGATGGTTATGAAGAAAGGGTCCCATGTGCACTGAGGTTAGTTTGAACATATTAAAGGGGGATGAGATAGGGAGTGTTAAGAGGATTGAAAATTGGGAAGTGTACACTGACCAATTCCAGAAGGTCCAGGTTCAACTCCTACCTGCCCCAGATGTATCACAATGTGTTTAAATAGGTTGCTTGCTTGTATTTTCAAATAAACCTGATTTACTATAACCTGGTGTTGTGTGATTTTTAACTTTGTCCACTCCAGTCCAACATGGGCACCTTCACATCATAAAGAAAATCTATACTGACTGATGAATCAATTGGGGTCTAGATTAGAGTGGTGCTGGAAAAGCACAGCAGTTCAGGCAGCATCCGAGGAGCAGTAAAATCGAAATTTCAGGCAAAAGCCCTTCATCTGGAATACAGGCAGAGAACCTGAAGGGTAGAGAGATATGTGAGAGGAGGGTGGGGGTGGGGAGAAAGTAGTATCCTGAGATTCTTGTAGAGAGAGGAGGAAAAATTCTTCAAGATAGGCATCCTTGCAAGAGGATTTGCAGTAGGGTAAAAATCAATTAGGTAAAAACAATGTCTGCAGATGCTGGAAACCAGCATCCGAGGAGCAGTAAAATCGACGTTTCGGGCAAAAGCCAATGGATCAATTATAGAGTATTGGATATCCCTATGAAAGGATTTGGCAGATGTTAAGGAATATATGTTAAGAACTATAATTGAGACTTATTTTTGTACCACATCTCAAGAAAGATGTGGTTCCTAAGATGCTGGACTTGCCAAATTATCATTTTAACAGCCACCATTCTTAAATGTCTGCAAAATATAACAATCTTTCTGCAGGCCACTTTTAAAAATACCCGCATAGTTGGGTCACTTAGTCTTGCAGCATAGCAATGGGCAGAAAGAGGAACTTGCTAACTGACATGAAGTCAATAGTCTGTAAATTTTTAGTTGCTGTCACTGCATCTGGAACTGTTTGGTGGGATGCGGGGTGGAACCAATCTTCGAAGCTCGTGTTTCCGGCCGGCGCAGAGGAAGTGGAAGCGGGCAGGGTTAGGACCATTGGCTGATGATCGCTGTCGGCCGGTGGGCCATCGGGTTCACGGGAGGTTCGGGATCCGCCTGTTGATGTCAGACAGTCCCGGAGAAACCAAAGACGGGGGTTTTCAGGGTTGGAGCCGCACAGGAGGAGGGCCGGCCTCGGGAGCAACTCCAAAAGTCATCCCCCTACCCCTCACCCTGACTCCTTCCTGTGCTCCAAACAGTGATCCAGCTCTCTCCACATCCTATCACTGAATCTGTGCTCATCCTTTAAGGTCAGCACCTCTCCATTGTGATATATTAAGTCCATTCGTTTTTCTACTTGATTAACTTGGAAAGTTTATTTCCTCTCACTTCTTCACTGCATCTGACAGTGTCCATGACCTTCTAAAGTCTACACTACCTTCAGTGGTCACCTGCCAACCACCTTTTCATTGACCAGGATGACCAGACATTCTGGCTTTACCAGGACAACCCCTGTGTTTCGTTAAGTAATCTGGTGTCTGATAGTTTCCTTAAATAATATCATTACAATGAGCCAGTTTTCAGCTTCTTTCTTTTTGGTCAAATATAACTCAGGATCTAGGCAAATAAGTGTTTTATCCTTATTCTGGTGAATTCCTGTTGCATCACATTGCAATGAATATGCACTTCCAAAGCCCCAATCACACCACTGCTACATTTTTTTAGTGTTCACTTATGGGGTGTGGGTGTCACAGGCTGGGCCAGCATTTATTACCCATCTCAAATTGCCCCTTGAGAAATGATCAAGGGGATTACTGCTTTTTTGAATCACTGCAGTTCATTTAGCATAGGTACAGCCGCAATGGCATTAGAGAGAGAGTTTCAGGACTTTATCTAGTGACACTAAAGGAATGGCAAGGTATTTCCAAATCCTGATGGTGAGCGGGATTTCTACAGGGTTACTAGATTAGATTAGATTACTTACAGTGTGGAAACAGGCCGTTCGGCCCAACAAGTCCACACCGACCCGCCGAAGCGCAACCCACCCATACCCCTACATTTACCCCTTACCTAACACTACGGGCAATTTAGCATAGCCAATTCACCTGACCCGCACATCTTTGGACTGTGGGAGGAAACCGGAGTACCCGGAGGAAACCCATGCAGACACGGGGAGAACGTGCAAACTCCACAGTCAGTCGTCTGGGTCAGGAAATGAACCTGGGTCTCACGCACTGTGAGGCAGCAGTGCTAACCACTGTTTCACCGTGCCGCCCACTAGTTTTCATCACCAATGGCTCCATTGCTGATGATACTTTTCAGACAATCTATGGTACTGCTCCCAGACCTTTTCCCACTCTGACCCCATTTTGGGGCTTAAAATTGTTATGATCCCTCAATGAGCCTGGCTGCACGGAGGGAGCCTGCAAGGACAGGATGGAGGGGAGCTGCCAATTAAAGATGATACACAGCTGTTATTAACTTGACTGCGGTTTCGTGGTGGTCAGTGCTGTTTCGGAGCTCACAATCCCATTTGTGGCCCTGACCTACAATTTGGAAACCTCTGTTTGATGGAAGAGCTTTGCCAACTTTGACTAAACACAATATGTGAGATGTCAACATATGTAGAAGTTTATAAAATCATGAGGGGGCTGGAAAGGGTGAGTAGCCATGGTATTTTTCCCATGATTTGGGGTGGGGTGGGGGGAGTCCAAAACTAGAGGGCATCGTTTTAAGGTGAGAGGGGAAAGATCTAAAAGGGCACCTAAGAGGTAACATTTCCACGCAGAGGGTGTTGTGTTTATGGATGACCTGCCAGAGGAAGAGGTGGACAAGGGTACAATTACAACATTTAAAAGGCATCTGGATGGGTACATGAATAGGAAGCATTTAGAGGAATATGGACCAAATGCTGGCAAATGGAACTACATTAATTTAGGATATGTGTCGACATGGACAAGTTGGACCAAAGGGTCTGTTTCCATGCTGTAAAACTCTGACTGTGACTCCATGTGACCTTTTGGCAGACTCTTGACACCAGTCATTCAATAGGTCAGTCATCACAAACCCCTCCCTTCACATGGGATTCCACTATCATCAGATTTGGACTTTTGTAAATCTGTTGTTACATTCATTCTCAGGAGAGGGAGCACACAGTGTCTATCAATATTCTCAATGCCTTTACAGAGAGGTGAGTATGTGAGGGATATAGCACTGTATCTGCCCATCCAACTCCATTTTGATTAAGCTCTTTTCCTACTTCTGCCCCCAGCCCCGTCCTCACTTTTGATGGTTCACATTGTCCATAATGGGCTTTTGCATATAAATTTCTAAGTGGCTGCACAAATGATGACTGGTAGTGGTTAATAGTTTAAAAACAAAAGAAAAGTCATGGTGATTTGGTGGTGGGAAAAAAGTATTCAATTGTGTCTGAGAGCCCTTCTGGACTTGAAAAAAAAGGCAGCTCACCACCAGCATCTTGAGGGCATTGAGGAAGGACAATAAATGCTGGCCCATACAGTGATACCTCAGTCCATGAGTCAATATTGCGACCAAGTTGCTGATGTAAAACCTGGTGATTACAGCAATCTATTTTCTGCTAGTAGTGATCTGAGAATAATTATCTACGTAAGCAATTAAAGAAACCTAGAGAAGACAGTTGTGTGATGGTAGTATCTCTAGACTAGTAATTCAGAGGCCTAGATTAATTGCATGTTCAAATCTCAATGAGACATCTGGATTTGAAAGCTAATCTTAACAATGGTGTCAGTGGTGACGACAGAAACAGAAGAGCAGGAGTAGGCCATTTGGCCTTTCATGTTTGCTGTGTCATTCAATATACTCAAGGACATGTATTTCCGCCTTTCCAATCTATTACCATTCAGATAATAATCTGTCTCCCTGTTTTTCGAGTAAAGTGGATAACCTCGCATTATCCACATTGTACTTTATTTGCCCACTCACTGAACTTGTCCAAATTGCACTGAAGCATCTCTGCATCTTCCTTTCAACTCACGTCTCACTCAGCTTTGTGTTGGCTATGGACAATTATCGATATCATTAAAAGCCCAATAGGTTCGCACACTTGTTCTCATGAACTTGTGTAGATGCTCTCTGAATTGGCCCAACAAGCCATTCACGGGCAATTAGGAGGTGGGTAACAATCGCAGCTCAAAGACTGAATTGCATAGTAACTTATATTCATTTGTAAGTAATATATAGTAATATTCATGTACATTAAAATCATGTTAAAAACATTGAAACATGTAATAACAAAAGTCAACAAACAAGTTAGCAGGTAACAGAGAGCTGGCAGATCAGTGCAGTAAAAGTAGGAATGTATTCATACTAAATTCAGTACACCATTCCTACATTACAGTATATGTTTTAAGCGAGTTTTGAGAACATGTTTTAATTACTTTATTGTGGACCCAACTCATGGAAGGAATAGTACTTTTACATCAGGGCTGTTGTTGAAACCCTGAGTTTCCTTGATTGCTCTGGGCAAGACAGGGGTGGTAATCGCTTTTGAAATTGCAACAGACATGATGCAAACTAAGTACAATTATTAGCTCCTCTTTGTTTGTAGGGTTGTTATAGAGTTAACGGTGACCTCTCTATACTGGAATATGATTTAAAAAAACATTATTGGAATTCATAGATTTTTCAGTCTCTCACTTTGGATGTAGAATATAGTCATATTCTAAATCTCAGAATGATGCAGCACAGAAGGAGGCTTTTCAGCCCATTGTACCCATGATGATTCTTCAGGCAGAGTTATCCAATTTGTCCATGCTCCTTTTTAAGGTCGATGGAGACATAACTTTGGGTGATTTGAGCTTTGTGTGTGAGTCAACAGAAAGGTTCTGAGAATATCGTGTGGCCTTTGCTGTGCTCGAGATGTTGATGTAATTGTGGTTTTGTTTTAGGATGAATCACATATGGAAACAAATATGGACACGAGGTTCAACTCAGACAGCAATCCTGCATGGACACTCCTGTTGCTGCGTACAAAGACTCGTGACTGACTCAGCGTCGCATTTCTCCCGTATGATATCCTGGTGAGGGGGAAGTTGTTTTGTTTCCCAAACGGAAGTATTTTAATTAATCAAGGGATAGTCCGTACTTAATAAATTTTGGATCTAGTTCCATTCTTCAATAGGACGTGCAAACTGAGGTGTTTAATGTATTATCAGTGCAAAACTATGATTGTGGTTTTCAGTGAGAATATTCACAATCAGAGGATCACAAATATATGTGAATCACAAATATGTATAAACCACAAAAGGCAGCTGCATAAGATACAGGTGCACGATGTTATGGGTAATGGATTAGCATGAATAGAAAATAGGTTAACTAACAGAAAGCAAGGATTAGAGATAAATGGGTGTTTTTCTGGTTGGCGATCACTGATAGGAGTGCAACTGCTTACAATTTACATAGATGATTGGAATACCAAGTGTAGTGTGTCAAAGTTCACAGTTAACACTGAGATGGGCAGTGGAGCATAGAGTGCAGAGGACACTGACAGTCTGCAGAGGGATATAGATAGATTGAGTGAGTGGAGAAGGGTTGATAATTAGAGTACAAAGTCATCCTATTTTAGTAGGAATAATAGCAAAATAGACAATTATTCAAATAGTGAAAGGGATCTGGGTGTCCTTGTGCATGCATCACAAAATGTTGGTTTTGCAGGTGCAGCAAGTAATGAAAAGGCAAATGGAATATTGTCCTTCATTGCTAGAGGGATGGAGTCTAAAAACAGGGAAGTTATGCTGCAGCTGTACAGGGTGCTGGTGAGGCCACACCTGGAGTACTGTGTACAGTTTTGGTCTCCTTACTTGTGGATGTACTGGCACTGGAGGGGGTGCAGAGGATGTTCACTAGGTTGATTCCAGATTTGAGAGGGTTGGCTTGTGAGGAGACAGTGAGTAGACTGGGATTATACTCATTGGAATTTAGAAGAATGAGGGGGGATCTTATAGAAACGTATAACATTACAAAAGGAATCGATGATAGATGCAGAGAGATTGTTTCTACTGGCAGGTGAAACTAGAACTGGGGGCATAGCCTCAAACTAAGGGAGAGCAGATTTAGGACTGAGTTGAAGAGAAACCTCATTTTGCATAGTGTTGTGAATCTGTGGAATTCCCTGCCCAGTGAAGTAGTTGAGGCTACCTCATTGAATGTTTTTAAGGCAAAGATAGATTTTTGAATAGAGAAGGAATTAAGGTTATGGTGAGTAGGCGGGCAAGTGGAGCTGAGTCCATGAAAAGATCAGCCTGATCTTATTGAATGGTGGAGCAGGCTCGATGGGCCAAATGGCCTACTCCTGCTCCTATTTCTTATGTTCCTGTGTTCTGAGTGCATCTACACAAAAGGTCACTTTAAACAGTAGAAATGTGAAAGGGATGGTATGTATGCTGGTTAATAGTCATCTCTCAATGACAAAAGAGAAGGTAACTAAGAGTGCAATAGGCGGATGGAGGTGGGGATGAAGGTGATAGGTCGGAGAGGAGGGTGGAGCGGATAGGTGGGAAGCCAGTCTTCCTTCCCACCAATCCGCTCCACCCTCCTCTCTGACCTATCACCTTCACCCTCCTCCCCCCCCCACTCCTCCATCCACCTATTGCACTCTTAGCTACCTTCTCTCCAGCCCTCCCCCCATTTATCTCTCCACCCCAGAGACTCCCAGCCTTATTCCTGATGAAGGGCTTTTGCCCGAAACGTCGATTTTCCTGCTCCTCGGATGCTGCCTGACCTGCTGTGCTTTTCCAGCACCACTCTAATCTTGATTCTGATCTCCAGCATCTGCGGTCCTCACTTTCACAATAACAAAACCCAAGTTTCAAACCCTGTCTCAAATGATATTGGGTAGTTGGACCTGCCAATGGGAAGTTTGCTGTTGTAAAATGGGTTCTTAATGAGGATGGGAATTCATTCTTGGCAGCTTCCCCAAAAAGTGATACAAGAACACGCCATTCTTCTAATGAGAATACTGTAAATTTGAGCTGATGAAAATAAGTACAGGCAACGTTGTGAGTAGAGTGATGGGCAGAATCTGAATTAGCCAAAGTAATAGTATGGGTAGAATTAAGCTGGGAATACCAGAGGAATAGCTGCTCCTGGGACCTAGAAGATGACCATTGTTTTATCTTTCATTCCATGTTCCTACTTCCTCTTTAGCTCTGATATACAGCTCAAGAAGCAGATTCCAAAACAGAGGCAGCGTTTGAAACAAGACAAAGCTGTTAGTATCCTTCAAGATCCAGGTGTCCCAGTGATTGGAAAGCTGACCAGAGAAGACCTTCTGGAAATGCTAGCTACCAGTGTGGTATATCAAGAAAGTGAGTGTCAATTTCATTAAAGTCAACTCAATTTTCTTTAAGTTAAACAGAAGGTGTAGAAGCACCCCATGCAGCTGTAAATGGGTTAGGACCCTTATCTAGGGACAAATAATGTGCCCAAAAGTGTGCCTAGTAGTCTCAGCTCTTCTGGATCCGTGGTTAAATGCCACGTTGTGAGTCACTTTTAATACTACTTTTGGGTGCTTGGGCCAGATACATGAAGATTGCTTTATTGGGGTGTTAGTGCCTTCTGCTGGGAGTAGTACGTATGGCACGCATTATTAATATTCAACATTCCATTGCATTGTCTTAATGAATATGCATCTCTGCATAGCTTGCACAGTATCATTTCTAGAGTCGTAGCGATGTACAGCATGGAAACAGACCCTTTGGTCCAACTTGTCCATGCCGAGCACATATCCCAACCCAATCTAGTCCCACCTGCCAGCACTCGGCCCATATCCCTCCAAATCCTTCCTATTCATATACCCATCCAGATGCCTCTTAAATGTTGTAATTGTACCAGCCTCCAGCACATCCTCTGGCAGCTCATTCCATACACGTACCACCCTCTGCGTGGAAAAAGTTGCTCCTTAGGTCTCTTTTATATCTTTCCCCTCTCACCCTAAACCTATGCTCTCTAGTTCTGGACTCCCCCACCCCAGGGAAAAGACTTTGTCTATTTATCCTATACATGCCCCTCATAATTTTGTAAACCTCTATAAGGTCAGCCCTCAGCCTCCGACACTCCAGGGAAAACAGCCCCAGCCTGCTCAGCCTCTCCCTGTAGCTCAGGTCCTCCAACCCTGGCAACATCCTTGTAAATCTTTTCTGAACCCTTTCAAGTTTCACATCTTTCCAATAGGAAGGAGACCAGAATTGCACACAGTATTCCAACAGTGGCCTAGTCAATGTCCTGTACAGCCACAACATGACCTCCCAACTCCTGTACTCAATACTCTGACCAATAAAGGAAAGCATACCAAATGCCTTCTTCACTATCCTATTTACCTGCGACTCCATTTTCAAGGAGCTATGAACCTGCACTCCAAGGTCTCTTATTTCCTCATAAACCAACCCGCTTAACTGTGAAATCAACCTAGTAAATCTTCTCTGCACCCCTGCAGATGCCAGTACATTTTTTTTACGAATAAAGAGACCAAAACTACACAGCACCCCAGGTGTTGTCTGACCAGCACCTGATACAGTTGCAGCATTACCTCCGTACTTTTAAATTCCATCTCTCTAACAATATAGGACAATTTTCCTTTTGCCATTTGGCTCTTCAGGCCAATTCCACCATTCAGTAACATGCTGTTCCATTTCTGTTCTGAATTTTACATTCCCAGCTATCCCAGACAGCCTTCAAGCTTCATTCCTAAGAAAATCTATCTCTGCTTTATATGACCCTACCTCCACCGTTTCCGAGACATTCAATTCCAAAATCACATAACCCTCTGAGAGGAAAATATTACCCTAATATCTGTACTAAAAGGGCAACCTTTAATTGTACAATGGCTGTGTTTTCTGACACAAGTGCTGGAGAATTATGGTTCAGTTTAACTTCGCACTTGGAATCCGAAATGGTGGAGGAAGGTGAGTCCCAAAAGGTGGAGGGAGAGAAGAATAGGATCTAGGAGAGAGGGGTTGGATGGGACCCAAGAGAAGGGCATGGGAATGCAATCTGGGAGAAGTGGGGCGAGGAAGCAGGAACCTGGGATCATTCTCCTCATTCCCCACTCCACCCCACTCCTGAACCCTATTTCAGAAACAGTGCAGCCTTTGTGCATGAAGTGATATGTAAATTTGCTGTGATATATTAGGTTGGGAATTGTGTGCAATGCAGTTTCCCACAGTTGCCAGTGTCAGCAGACATTGCCTTTTCAAAGTGTCCCCTAGTTCTAGACTGACATATAGGAATAAACATCCTTTCCACACCTGCCTTGTCAAGACAATTTAAGATTTTATAATTTTCAGTCAATTTACCAAATTTAGCACAGTTTACTTCTTACAGTAAACCTTACTTAAAGTACCTCTTCCCACCTGTGCACTAAATTCCCACTTTGAACCAAGTTCCCAGCTGTGTTCACTCTTCCTGTCTCAGTCACGGAATGTCTTCCTCACCAATTGTGCTTCCTTCCGGACCAAAATCTTAATGGACTACTGTGTCACAATGGCAGTTTAGAAGGCAGATATTCTATACTGTGTAAATAATTTCCTGACTCATCAATGCCTTTCCATCACTTAGAAGGCACAAACTAGGAGTTTGTTGGAATACTCTCCACTTGCCTGGATTTGTGCAACTCCTTCGAAAGCTAAAACATCAAAGTAATCCATTTGACTGTCACCCTATCCACTGTCTTAAATATTCACTCCCTCCACCACTGGCACACAGTAACTGGCACGCAGTGTTAATCATCTAAAAGTTGTACTGAACTAGCTGACTGAGGTTTCTTTGAAAGCACCTCCAATTCTTGTGACAACTTCTATTTGAGCAGGACAAAACTGGCTGATGTATAAGAACACCAGCACTTGCAAGTTGCCATCCAAGTCTAACACTACTGATTTTGAACTCAACTCACAATTGAGTTAATGTTCCTGTGTCAAAGTCGTGGAACATGTTACCTGACAGCAATGTGGTAGTTCAAGAAAGTAGCTTACCACTACATCCTCAAGGGCAATCAGGGGAGGGCATTGAATGCTAATCTCGCTAACAATATCCGCATGACATGAATAAATCGAAAATAAAAAACACCTGCTGAGATTGGAAGAACTCGTTTGAACCCCCGCAGTTAAAGTGCAGTATGGAAACATTTACCACCCGATTCCTTAAGCGCCGGAAAACTTAAGTTTATGAACATAGGCAATATGAAATAAGGGTTAATCATATAGTATATTTTTGTGTAATGAATATTTGTCTTTGCAGTGTTGAAATGTCACATTAAAATTAACACTAGTCAATACTGAAGAGATTTCACTGTTCCAGACCACCTGGGTGAAATGTTGGTTTGATGTACATTTTGTTGGTCATATGGCACATTTTAAGGAACTTGGGACATATTAACATTTGGAGTTTGCAGTCTTAATGACTGTCATAACACACTTCAACCAATTTCAGATCAATGTTTCAAATTCATGTGAACAGATTTGTTAAGCTATGAAAGCAATGGTTTCTGTATCACTGCATGCAGAGTCCTGGCTAATAACACTTCTCTGAATGTATTGACAGAATAAATTGTTTTCTAAGAGTAAATTGGTTTCTAACCTCTTTTAACTTCTTTACCAGATCCTTTGATTGGTATCAATAAACCAGCAGGACTTCCCATCACAGGTAATGGTGTGTATTTTCGTGAATTGTCACGTTTCTCAAATCATTATTTAAGTAAGAATTACACTCCAGTGTGGTGGCACAAGTCATTCAGAAAGTTGCAGGATATGTTTTCAGATCTATTCTTATCTTTACAGTAATTTCAAAATTGTTGTCATACAGTGGCACTAAATAGAGGCTCAGTGCTTTGTTGTGGGGGAAGGAAGAACTGGGTTGAGTCTTAACTTTCATCAAACTTTTCTAAAGCAGCTTTTGGTGGCTGGTTCCAGAATGACGTTGGTGAATTCCTGGAAACATCTATTTAGCTTTCCTCTTAGTTGAGCATTATGTGGCAAAGTGGCAACATAATTAGTGTTCAGAAATGGATGCTTACTGTGTGATAGTGTGCAAGTTTGAATGATTAGACTGCTCAGTGCCTGTTCAAATCGTTGATGAAAATCATGTAGCATTGTTCGCTGAGTCAATGGTCCATGTTAGCCAACAGAGACAATGATAGAAGGGTAAGTTCAACTAGACTGACACATGTAAAATGTATATGTTCATTCACTGGGTAAGCGCAGGGAGAGCCTCAGCAGTGAGTCTTTTGTTTAACACTCACTGTCAAACATGAATAACAGACATATGACCATGAGACCATAAGAAATGGGAGTGGAAGTAAGACCATTTGGCCCATCGAGTCCTCTCTGCCATTCAATCATGGCTGATGGGCATTTCAACGCCACTTATCCACACTCTCCCTGTATCCCTTAATTCCTTACAAGATTAAGAATTTATCAATCTCTGCCTTGAAGACATTCAACATCCCTGCCTCCACTGTGCTCCATGGCCCACCACTCTCTGGCTGAAGAAATATCTCCTCATTTCTGTTCTAAATTGACCCCTTCTAATTCTAAGGCTATACCTACGAGTCCTAGTCTCCCTGCCTGATGGACACAATCTCCCAGCATCTACCTTTTCTAAGCCATGTATTATCTTGTAAGTTTCTATTATATCTCCCCTCAACCTTCTGAAGTCTAACGAATACAATCCCAGGATCCTCAGCCATTCATCGTATATTAGGCCAACCATTCTAGGGAGCATCCCTGTGAGTCTCTGCTGGACAGCTCCAGCACCAGTATGTCCTTCCTGAGGTGTGGGGCCCAAAACTGGACACTGTAATCTAAATTGGGCCGAACAGAGCTTTATAAATCTCAGAAGCATATCGCTGCTTTTACATTCCAACCTTCTTGAAATAAATGACAACATTACATTTGCTTTCTTAACCACGGACTCAACCTGCAAGTCAGATTTTAGAGAATCCTGTACTAGCACTCCCAGATCCCTTTGTACTTTGGCTTTATGAATTTTCTCACAATTTATAAAATAGCCCTTGCCAGTGTTCTTATTTCCAAAGTGCAAGACCTCGCATTTGCTCACACTGAATTTCATCAGCCATTTTTTGGACCATTCTCCTAAACGGTCTAAATCTTTCTGTAGCTTCCCCACTTCCTCAGAACTACCTGCCTGACCACCTAACTTTACATCATCAGTAAACTTCGCCAGAATGCCCTCAGTCTCTTTATCTAGATCATTAATATATAAAGAGGACAGCTGGGGCCCCAACACTGAACCCTGCGGGACACCACTTGTCACCAGCTGCCATTCCGAAAAAGAACATTTTATCCCAACTCTCTGCCTTCTGTCAGACAGCCAATCCTCAATCCATGCCAGTAGCTCACCTTGAACACCATGGCCCCTCACCTTACTCAGCAGCCTCCCATGAGGCATCTTATCAAAGGCCTTTTGGAAGTCTAGGTAAATAACATCCACTGGGTTTCCCTGGTCTAACCTACTTGTTACCTCTTCAAAGAATTCTAACAGGTTTGTCAGGCACTACCTCCCCTTACTAAATCCATGCTGATTTGTTCTAATTCGACCCTGCACTTCGAAGAATTTAGAAATCCCATCCTTAATGATGGATTCTAGAACTTTACCTACAACTGAGGTTAGGCTAATTGGCCTATAATTTTTCATCGTTTGTCTTGATCCTTCCTTGAACAATGGGATTACAACAGCAATTTTCCAGTCACCTAGGACTTTCCCTGACTCCAGTGATTTTTGAAAGATTACAACCAAAGCCTCCACTATTCCTTCAGCCACCTCCCTCAGAACTCTAGGATGTAACCCATTCGGGTTAGGAGATTTGTCAGTTTTTAGATCTTTTAGCTTATCAAGTACTTTCTGTTTTACCATAGTCAACTCTGCCCCCGACTCTCCTTAATTGTTGGGATATTACTCACGTCTTCCACTGTGAAGACTGACACAAAGTACTTATTAAGTTCTTCAGCTGTTTCCTTATCTGCCGTCACTAGCCTTTCAACATCAGTTTGGAGTGGGCCAATCTCCACTTTTGCCTCTTATTTGTTTTTCATGTATTGAAAGAAACTTTTACTATCATTTCTAATATTACTGGTGAGCTTACCTTCATATTTGATCCTCTCCTTCCTTATTTCTCTCTTTGTTATCCTCAGTTTGTTTTTGTAGCCTTCCCAATCTTCTGATTTTCCAGTGCTCTTGGCCACTTTATAGGCTCTCCTTTTTTACATGATACATTTCCTGAGTTCCTTCATTATGGTGAAAGCGTTACTGAAGGTACCATGAAACCGGACACTGGAATAACATTTATGCCTTCAGGAGAAAGAGGGAGGAGAAATTGACTAGTAGCAAAGACATATTTGAAATACCATATTATTTTCGAGCACATCATTGCTAGCTGCCTTCCCTCGGCTTGCTATGACCCACAATCTTTTTTGTAACATTCAAACAGACGATCAGTACGCAGTGATATTGCACACAGCACACATCTATGCTGCTACAGAAATGCCATTTTGAGCTAAAATATCCAGATTATGTTCTTTTTTCATGTTTTACAATTGGTTCACTAGTTTGATTGGATGATTATTCACATCAGTAGTACAGTATTCCAGTTGCTCAAAACATCACAAATTTTATTAAAAGCTCAATGAAATTTTGTGAATACATAAATACAACGACAATTACTTGGAAAAGAAGTGTAATTTTAGCTTTTGATTTGAAAAGAACTGGAATCCCCTGTGTAGAAAATTTAGAAGGCTTTACTGATTGGATCCCTAAAGAAATTGGAACAGTCAGAATACTGTTGAAGAGATACTGCATATAAACTGGAATCAGACATCCTCTCACTCCCAGGATAGGCACAAGAACTGGCATCTACATCAACTCTCCTTAAGGGCACCATAGAGAAACCTCTTGAAATTTTTTCAGTTTGTAATTATAGGCATTGTGAATCCTGACAGTCAGACTTGTACCTTTGGCTCAGTGAGTTCCCCCATTTCCGTAAAGGAATAAATAGTCAGGGTAGAAAGAGAAGAACTGGACCTGAGATGGATGATGAGATATTAGCGCCGTACCAATTTCAACCAGTCTGCAAAAGCAGCTTGATTACTGCTGACTGAATGAGAATTGTTGCTTTGAAAATACAAAACATTTTTTCTTTTATCCTTAACAGGTAAGGAACCCTCCTTTACCTCACTGCTTCCAGAACTTCAACAGCGACTGCATCTTTCCAAAGAACTCCATATTGTAAAAGCAAGTAACAGGTAAATGATTTAACTGTTAGAATCTGCCAGTTCTTCAGTACGAGCTGTGAGACTGGGACTGTAAACTGGATCTGAATGTAATTTAGAGTAACATCTAGGAACAAAGCATGATGGATTTAATTTTTGTGCAGGAAATATTTACGCCACAACAGTATAATTACAGGATTAAATGCACGTTGGAGTAATGCAAGCCCACAAATAGAATCAGAGTACATGCATAGATACACATATGACCACAATATAGGCTAGCATGACTCAGATAAACGTGGAGCTGGATTCCTTGTGTGATGGAGTAGGTTTGATACATGTACCATACCTAAGTGGCATGCTGGAAGTAGCACTGGATTTCTAGGAAAAGCAGAGTGCATAACAGCCGAGCCTAGCTATAATTAGGGGCGTAAGGCAATTGCTAGTGTAGTGATGTGATACATACTGATTTACAGCAGCGTGCATAGGGAGATGTCAGTGATAATTGAGGGCATAGCTTCAAGTCCACCGTTACAATTCAAATGTAGACACGTAACTCCAGACAGTTCTTATAATTCAAAGTATTATCAGTTCTCACATTTAGAGCACTATCACTATCAACACATAAATGTAAAGCTGTCACTAATAGGAATCTCACATATAGTAAAGCTATGTAATCTGTGTATGCATACATGTGAGTAAGTCAACGTGTGACTGATAATACCCTCTAAACCATTGTTGATTGATATGTTTCTTCACAGGGACCATTCTGGCTTGGTTCTGCTTTCCACCTGTCACCAAACTACCAAGTACATTGAAAATGCCTTCATCCAAGCTGGGAGAAGGAAGGAGGCACTCACCAGTTATTGGTAATGTTTGAATTATTATACAACACTGAAGTAACTAAATGATAGCAATTTACATGTGCTAACCTGGGATTCTTATTCATCAAATAAACAATTTCTCCAATAACCGTTTAATAGAAACATATTTGCGGTGACACGGTGGTTCACTGTTGCCTCACATTGCCAGGGACCCGAGTTCAATTCCCGCCTCGGGCAACTGTCTGTGTGGGGTTTGCACATTCTCCCTGTGTCTGCGTGGATTTCCTCCAGGTGCTCTGGTTTCTTCCCACAGCCCAAAGATGTGCAAGTTAGGTGAATTGGCTATGATAAATTGCCCATAGTGTTAGGTGCATTAGTCAGGGGTAAATGTAGGGAAATGGGTCTGAATGGGTTGCTCTTCAGAGGGTTGGTGTGAACTTGTTGGGCCCAAGAGCCTGTTTCCATACTATAGGGAATCTAATCTAGGGAATCTATTACCTTTCAACTACTCAATTAAAAAAAAAAATGAGTTGGCATATAGATATACCCAAAAATGGGCATAATGCACAGACTTTATCTTGAATTTTCACCTGAGCTTTGTTATGTTTGGGTACCAATATTGCATCTGTTAGTGACTAAACATTACTGAGCCCTGTGAGTAACTGGGCAGCTATTCTTTGACTATTAATGAGCTCAGGGCACAACAGGCTTGACAGTGGCTGATTATTAATGAGGACAGGGCTTGTGCAAACTGAATATTAGTGAGCACAGAGCAGTCGCCAATTGAATTTGATCTGGGAATATTGCTGCAGACAAGTCATAGAAATGTACAGTTCGGAAACAGACCCTTTGGTCCAACTCGTCTATGCCAACCAGATATCCCAACCCAAGCTAGTCCCACCTGTCAGCACCTGGCCCATATCTCTCCAAACCCTTCCTATTCATATTCCCATCCAGGTACCTTTTAAATGTTGCAATTGTACCAGCCTCCACCACTTCCTCTGGCAGCTCATTCCACACACACGTATCACCCTCTGCATGAAAACGTTGCCCCTTAGGTCTCTTATATCTTTCCCCTCTCTCCCTAAACCTATGCCCTCTAGTTTTGGTCTCCACCACCCCAGGGAAAAGACCTTGTCTATTTACCCCATCTATGCCCTTCATATGTTTATAAACCTCTATAAGGTCACCCCTCAGTCTCTGATCCTCCAGGGAAAATAGCCCTAGCTTATTCAACCTCTTCCTATAGCTCAAATCCTCCAACCCTGGCAACATCCTTGTAAATCTTTTCGGAACTCTTTCAAGTTTCGCAACATCCTTCCGATAGGAAGGAGACCAGATTTGCACACAATATTCCAAAAGTGGCCTAACCAGTATCTTGTACAGCTGCAACATGACCCCCCAACTCCTGTACTCAATACTCTGACCAATAAAGGAAAGCATACCAAACACCTTCTTCACTATCCTATCTACCTGCGACTCTACTTTCAAAGAGTTATGAACTGCATTCCAAGGTCTCTTTCTTCAGCAACAACCCCAGGACCTTACCAATAAGTGTGTGAAACCCCCAATCATTGAGGTTGGAACATGAAAGTTTGTTGTACTTGCAGT
The DNA here is from genome assembly GCF_020745735.1 of Hemiscyllium ocellatum. Taxonomy (NCBI): domain Eukaryota; kingdom Metazoa; phylum Chordata; class Chondrichthyes; order Orectolobiformes; family Hemiscylliidae; genus Hemiscyllium; species Hemiscyllium ocellatum. Next base: position 19,795,860 of record NC_083414.1, on the reverse strand, counting down.
TTTTGATGTCCGACAAGGTGTAGAAAAAGCATTTAAGTGTGTGGATATGGTGAAGAAAAATTCCTGATGAAGAGCTTTTGCCCGAAACATCGACTCTCCTGCTCCTCAGATGCTGCCGGAACTGCTGTGCTTTTCCAGCATCACACTCGACCCTTACCATTAAGTGTATAAGTCCTGCTAAGATTTGCTTTCCCAAAATGCAGCACCTCGCATTTATCTAAAATGGGCTTGATTGAAACTATTTAAAGGACTTTTGCTATGCTTTCAAATGCAACTTTGTTTTGTTTCAAAGATAATTTTTTTCTTTTTCAAAAATCTGTGTCTTAAATGCTGATGTGGTGGGCTGCTGCCAGCTGTATGGTGCAACAGATGTACAAGTGTTGCTGAGGGGTGATGGCAGGGTATGACTGTGGGTGGATATGTATAAGAGTGATTGGGCGTGCAGCAGGGGAGATGTTAGAGTGTAGCGAAGAGATATTGCAAAACTTTGAGAATGCCCAGGAGGCAGAGTAGGAGGATGTTCATCACCGACTGGAATGCAGAATAGAAAACGTTATGAAAATGAGGTGACAGTGGAGCTGTAAGGATGAATTAATCTTCTTCTATTTCTTGGCTTTCAACACAGTTATTTCTGGCATCTTTTAACTTGCTTACATAACAACAGTATTTAAGAAGTATTTCACTGGATGAACATTATTTGAAGATGCCCTGAAGGTGTAATAAGTCAATAATTGCTAAAGTTCTTTGATTGTGTATTTTTTACTGTGTTTGTGTACACATTTATTCTATCTTACAGTGTCAGGTTCAATGATTTTAAATTATAAATTTATGACACATGAATGTGGTGTGAATCATACTGTGTCACTCCAGGGATCTGTGCATATCTCCTTCTGATTTTTTGAATTTATTATATTTTTTTTCTGTAACAGTGCTGTGACAGTGGGCATCCCAGAACCTGCAGAAGGAGAAATCAGTGTGGCTCTGACAAAGCAGAACATTGGCGAGCATGAGCTGGTAATTGTTCTATTTGACGCATCTCCTTCCACTTTCTCCATCAAAATAAGCATGATTGGTTAGTGACAATTAATTGGATACCAAAACAGTTACAGTAGAACCTCGATTATCTGAACATCAATTATCCAAATTTCAGATTGTCTGAACAAGATCTCAAGGTCCCATTAAAAATGGCATTAGGCAACTCAGCATTCAGTTATCAATTAAACGGCATTATGACGTGCATTGCCAGATAACCAAGAAATGTTCAGAAAACCGGCACTCAAATTACCGCTTGTTTCTGGTTATCCAAACAATCAATTATCTGAACAAAATACTCCCCGCCTGTCTCATTTGGATAATCGAGGTTCTGGATGTTGTTCATGCACAATGTGTGGATTCCCTCGTATGACTGTCTATTAGGAGATCCTAATGTTGGCTGTGCTGATGAAGGTGAGTTAAGTGTTAAGTTCCCTAGGAAGAGGGACAAAAATCTAAACCACAAATTTCTTACTGCTAATCTTAATAGAATATCAGCATTTGAAATGGTCATTTGATTACTGATTCTTCTGTGGAGGGAGGCTGAGAAAAATAGAAAGGGAGCAAATTAATGCCCTTTTGCCCTTGATAATGCAGACTACATTTCTCTGTTCTAGAAATAATGAGAATGACATATCCCAGATAGTCGCGTGGTGAGGTAAATATGGATCAGATCTGTATATTTACTGCCTGCCTGGGCCTTTAAAACTTACAATGATTTTACTTTTATCGTGCTTTGTTACGCTAATATAGGTGGTTCCAGTGTTTCATCCCACTCCTGGAAACATTAAGCGGAAGGAAGCAAAGAAGGCAGTTACAAGGTATAAGGTTCTCGACGCTGCAAATGGCTGTGCATTAGTACAGCTTCAACCTCTCACAAGTGAGTCAATGTAGTCTGGGTTTTTTTAATTAAACTACTGTCGGCTGGTTGTATCCGAGATTTACAATTTTTCAATGTTTGTTCACTTTCCTCCCGCATCAGCCTTTGAAAGTGTGTTACAGGTCCACCTCACTGTCAAACTCTCTGCGGTTCTTGGGGATCATGTGTATTCTTCCAGGCTGGGGAAGGTTCTGGGAATTCCCTTCTGTCTCCCAGTGGAATTAGCAATTCCTCGAATTCAGGTAAATTAGAGTATCATTATAAGAATAGCATGCTGAAAGAGGATTGGATCTTGTTAAGGGTGAGCAGGAGTGAAGTGGGTTTTACTAGCTGGGGTGTTATTAGCAGTTGGGGAAGAACCTGTGTGTGAGGGATTTGAGAGTTCTCATGCTTGTTTTTAAAGCCTTCCATGCTATAACCCTCCCTGTCTTTGTGGTTTCCTATCACCCTACTGCAGTAGAAAATATCATTACTCTTCTAATTTAGCCCTCAGGAGCACTGTGATTTTAACTGCTCCATGATTATCCGCAGCTCTTTAGCTGCCTGAGCCCCTATGTTCTGGAACTCCCTCATTGAACCTGTTTGTTCCTTTAAGTAAATTCAGTCCACGTTGCAGCTCCGTGTTCTTCGCATGAAAATGTTTTACTTCACACTTCTTCGTTTTACTTGCATGTTTTTGTTCATTTCACTAGTTTGTCCATGTCATCTTAAAATCTATTACTATTCGTCTTATTTCTTTGCAAATCTCACTATTAAATGAGCTCATCAGATATTGCTTCAGCCTCACAGGTAATCGTTGATTCATGCTAACATCAGCATATTTCCAGACTTAGATTACATTAGATTAGATTACTTACAGTGTAGAAACAGGCCCTTTGGCCCAACAAGTCCACACCGATCCGCCGATGTGCAACCCACCCAGTCCCATTCCCCTACATTTACCCCTTCATTTACCCCTTCACGTAACACTACGGGCAATTTAGCATGGCCAATTCACCTAACCTGCACATATTTGGGCTGTGGGAGGAAACCAGAGCACCCAGAGGAAACCCACGCAGACACAGGGAAAATGTGCAAACTCCACACAGAGAGTCGCCTGAGGCGGTAATTGAACCCGGGTCTCTGGCACTGTGAGGCAGCTGTTCAATATACATTAAGCATTTAACTTTTCAACATATGGAGTTCAGAAAAGATTTACAAGGATGTTGCCAGGGTTGGAGGATTTCAGCTATAGGGAGAGGCAGAACAGGCTGGGGCTGTTTTCCCTGGAGCATCGGAGGCTAAGGGGTGACCTTATAGAGGTCTACAAAATCACGAGGGGCATGGATAGGATAAATAGCCAAAGTCTTATTCCTGGGGTCAGGGAGTTCATAACTAGAGGGCATAGGTTTAGGGTGAGAGGGGAAAGATATAAAAGAGACCTAAGGGGCAACTCTTTCACGCAGAGGGTGGTACATGTACGGAATGAGCTGCCAGAGGAAGTGGTGGAGGCTGGTTCAATTGCAACATTTAAGAGACATTTGGATGGATATATGAATAGGAAGGGTTTGGAGGGATATGGGCCAGGTGCTGGCAGGTGGGACTAGATTGGGTTGGGATATCTGATCGGCATGGACGGGTTGGACCAAAGGGTCTGTTTCCATGCTGTACATCTCTAGGACTCTATAAGTTGATCTCTATAACCCAGTAGGGTTTGAATTGATGGTGACATTTTGCTTAACTCATTAGGTCTTGGATGAATCCTTGCTGCGGAAGTTGCATTTTGACCAGAAACAGATGTGGAAAATGCCTCTTCACCTTCATCTACACAAATTTTCAATTCCACCATTTGAAACTAAGAAATTAGAGACACTGATTGTGGCTGCTCCTCCAGCTTACTTTCTTAGGACTCTTGATCTCTTAGGCTTAACAGTTAGTGAGTTTCCTGAAGCAAATGTAAAGAAAAGAAGAAAATAAAGAAATGTGTTCTATATAGTTCATGCCAGTACTCTGTAATAGAGAAAATTCACTGCTTCCGTGAAGTTTATTTTGTAGTAAAATCCAATTAGAAGCGCTGTTTCAGAATCTGTACTATCAGAGGATGTTTCCTCACTTGTGGGTAATACAAAGGAATGCACCTAAATAACGTTAGGTCCAAAGGGCATCATTCCATAGAGCATTGGAAACAGTTATCATCAATAAATACTCTATAAATTTGCAATGATATTGACCAAAATATATCTCTGTCATGCCTCAATGTTTTGGAAACAGGGAAGTGAAAACCAGGGTTTCTCATGTTGGGTGTTGACCACAAATTTATGATGGGTCTGTGTTTGATATGGGAAAATAAAACCATGATCACGTATGCAGTGATGTCCTGGAGCCTGTTGACACTCATTGGACAAGCTTGGATGAATAATCATGACATGGTGGACATGGCCTAATTCTGCATCCCAGCAAAACAGCAAGTCCTGGATTAAAAAGCAATAGGCCATGGTGGCATACCAGACTGCGATGCTGAACCAGTGAATGGTACACACCAGAGGATTGTAAATCTCACTGCTGGAGAAAAATACTGAAGGTAAAAAACCTATTCAGTTCCAGTCTGGGAGCAATTCACTTTATCCCTTGCATCCACACATCATCCACATCCTGGTTGACATATTTTACATAAATACACTTATACCCAAATAAAATGTCCAAGTGTAGGCAGAGTTCATTTGACAGTAGCCAGATTGAAGTTTTTTTTGTAAAAAATGTAAGTGGACAACTGTCCCCAAAAGAGTGTGCTAACATTTTGACAGAGATGCAATTTAAAATTAAAATTGAGAGTTTCAGGTAGAATAAATAAAGATAAACTGTTTCTAGTGAATCAAATGCCAGCAGGAACAGATTTAAGCTGATTTCCCTGATTTCCTCGACCAAAGACAATCTTGCTGAAAGCAGATTCCATAGTTCATTTCATAAATGAATTAGATAATATTTGAAATTTGAAAACAGGAATGTGGGGAAAGAGCCGGAGCGTGGTACCGACTGGATTGCTGTTTGAAAGCTGACAGACTCAGTGAGCGGAATCATCTCCTTCCAGACAACGTTATTCTACGAATCTGTCAAGAAAAGAATTCTTAACCTGTCGTATTTGGACGCTGGCAGGTCACGGTTACCATTGACTGTGTCATGGGTTTCTGTGATGGTTACTAAGTTTATAAGTGACTATAAGCTCCTAGAGTATTAATTGCTCATGAAGATTGTGAAATTATTAAACAGTTCAATTAGTTTTAAAATAATGGTGGAAAAGGATAGATCAGATCTAAAGTTGAAGTTCTAAACTGGAGGAAGGCCAATTAGGCAAGAACTTTCAAAAGTTGATTGGGGGCAGATATTCACAGGTAAAGGGATGGCTGGAAAATGGAAAGTCTTCAAAAATGAGATGAGAGTCCTGAGACAGTATGTTCTGTAAGGATGAAGGGCAAGGCTGGTAAGTGTAGGGAATGCTGGATGACTGGAGAAATTGAGATTTTGGGCAAGAGAAAGAAAGCAGCAGGTCAGGTATAGACGGCAGGGATCGATTGAATCCCAAGTAGAGTATAAAGGCAGTAGGAGTATACTTAAGAGAGAAATCGGGAAGGCAAAAAGGGGACATGAAATAGCTTTGGCAAATAGGATTAAGGAGAATCCAAAAGAATTTTATAAGTGCATGAAGGACAAGGAGAGAATAGGGCACCTTAACGATCAGCAAGGCCACCTATATGTGTAACCGCAGGAGATGGGGGGAGATATTTTGCATTAGTGTTTACTATGAAGAAGGAAATGGAAGATAGTGAATGTGGGAAAACAAGTAGCAACAACTTGAAAATGTACATATTACAGAGGAGAAAGTGGACTGGATTTTGTAAAATGCAGAAAGATGGATAAATCCCCCGGACCGGGTCAGATGTATCCTAGAACTCTGTGGGAAGCTAGGGAAGTAATTGCTGGGTCCCTTGCTGAGATATTTGTATTATTGGCAACCACAGGTGAGGTGCTGGAAGACTGGAGATTGCTAATGGGGTCCCAGTATTTAAGAAAGTTGGTAAGGAAAAGCTGGGGAATGTTCAGCCTGACATTGGTGGTGGGCAATTTGTTGGAGGGAATCCTGAGGACAGGATTCACATGTATTGAGTTTTTTGTAGTAATGAAGAAGATTAATGAGGGCAGAGCGGTCAGTGTGATCAATCTGGACTTCAGGAAGGCGTTTGACAAAGCTTCTCACGGTAGACTGGTTACCAAGATTAGATCACATGGAACACAGGGAGAACTTCAAACGTAGAAAAGAGGGTGGTGGTGGAGGGTTGCTTTTCAGACTGGAGGCCTATGACTAGCAGCCTGCCGCAAGATCAGTACTAGGTCCATTGTTTATCATCATTTTTATAAATGATTTGGATGTGACTGTACAAGATATGGTTAGTAAGTTTGCAAATGATACCAAAGTTGGAGGTGTAGTGGACAGCAAAGGTGGTTACCAGAGTACAACAGGACCTTGATCAGGTTGGCCAATGGACCAAGGAATGATAGTTGGAGTTTAATTTACATAAATGCAAGGTGATGCATTTCAGTAAGGAAAATCAGGGCAGGACTTATATTCTTAATGATAAAATCCTGGAAAGTGTTGCTGAACAAAGACCTTGGAGTACAGGTTCATAATTCCTTGAAAATGGAGTCACAGGTAGATAGGATAATGAAGGCATGTTTGGCATGCTTTTCTTTATTGGTCAGCACATTGAGTGTCAGAGTTGAGAGGTCATATCGCAACTTTAAAAGGACATTAGTTGGGCCATTTGTGCAATTCTGGTCTCTATTGGGAGAGGCTGGGGCTATTTTCCCTGGAGTGTCAGAAACTGAGGGGTGACCTTATTGAGGTTTACAAAGTCACAAGGAGCATGGATAGGATGAATAGCCAAGGTCTTTTCCCTGGGGTGGGAAGAGTCCAAAATTAGAAGGTATATGTTCAAGAGGAGAGGGAATAAGATTTAAAAGGGATCAGAGGAGAAATCTTTTCATGCAGAAAGTGGTGCATGTATGGAATGAGCTGTCAGAGGAATCCAAAATAGAGTTTTCTTAAAAATGTCAGCATTAAATATAATTTTATAACTAACTACATAATTCTCTACCTTTCAACCAATTTGACAATTCTACATACTTATTGTCAAGAAAACATCCACGTTCAAGTTCTCATGATTAATGAATTTTTAGGAATAGCAATATTCCGAAGTTCTAAATTCCAGGAGACTTCAACAACTGCCTTCTTCCCCTTATTTCCACTCAATTGTGGATAGGGAGAGACAATTATTTCTTGCTATCATACTTACTGTCTCTAACAAAGCTACCCCACCACTCTATCCTTCCCACATATCCCTGAATGTTTAGTTTCCAGTTTTGATCTCCTTGTAACTATGTTTCAGTAATGTGATGTGGAGGTGCTGGTGTTGGACTGGGGTGGACAAAGTTAAAAATCACAACACCAGGTTATAGTCCAACAGGTTTATTTGGAAGGACTAGCTTTCAGAGCACTGCTCCTTCATCAGGTAGCTGTGGAGCAGGATCATCAGACACAGAATTTATAACAACAAAATAGAATGTATCTGCAATTACACTTCTGCAAATGTTAAATGCACCCCATTGGTCAATATGTGTGTGTGAGAGAGACTCTCAGACACGCAGAGAGAGAGTGTAAGATACAATGACAACATTTTAAAAAGCATCTGGACTTTTAAAAGTATATGGGACAAATACTGGAAAATGGGACTAGATTAATTTAGAAGATCTGGTTGGTGAAAACAAGTGGATAGAAGATTCTATTTCCATACTGTAGAGATTAGATTTCTTTAGATTACTTAGTGTGGAAACAGGCCCTTCGGCCCAACAAGTCCACACTGACCCTCCAAAGAGCAACTCACTCAGACCCATTCTCCTACTTTTACCCCTTCACCTAACACTACAGGCAATATAGCATGGCTAATTCACCTAACCTGCACATTTTTTGGACTGGGAGGAAACCCACGCAGACACGGATGTGCAAACTCCACACAGTCACTTGAGGCGGGAATTGAACCCTGGTCTCTGCCTCTGAGGCAGCAGTGCTAACTACCGTGCTGCCCAGCTTGGAGATAAAAATTTCCATTCCTCTACTTAGCAGGCTGCAATATATAACTCTTAAAAAGACAGAGAAAAATCCAATCAACAGAGCCTCAGCCACCGTTCAACTGAAAGTCTCTTGGGATAGATTACAATTCAACATTGACATACATACACCTCTTTATTTAACTTGCATTTACATTGGAGGAACTTTGCAAGTAAAGATTTCAAGTGAAAAATTAGAACACTACTAGGTTATTAATAGTTGTCTTTCAAGCTATGAAGTGATTTTTATTACACCTCTAAATAAGTGAATTGCATCCATTGTTCCCAATTATAGCAATATCAGGTTTGCCTGTTTTCTTGCTCCAGGTTGCTGCTAATAATTAATGATTGAAGTGCTGGAACAACTTAGATTTGGGGCTGAGATTTATTTATTGTGCTGACATTCATAAACGTGCTCAAGAGCTACAGAAGCAGAAGGGATGGAGCAGTATTGACCCCTTGGATCTTTTACTAGAGGACCTCCCCCTTGAAAACAAATGTTTTCTTTCTCCTCCTCCTCCCCCCCCCACCACCACTGAATATGCAGATCTTATTAACTGCTTCAGAGTTTGGCATTTTTATCAGATTGTTTAATCTAGATAACAACCCCAGTCCAACTCGGGCATCTCCACATCACATCAAACCAAGCATTTAGTTATTCTTCCACTAGAGGGCACATATTTCAACTTCTGCTTTTTAATGCATTCAAAAAGTTCGGTAGTCAAATTTGACCTGTGCTTCTCACTGTCCTCCACCACAAAAAAGGCTGCTACTAAACTGACAGTATTTGGACATGGTGCATTGGGGTTCTCTTTGCCAAGCCAGGAATGAACTTGCTGATGTTTGTCTCAAATACCGGGCAATGAGGAATAAATTAGAACTGTACTTCAGTGTTTTCTGTAAGGAAGGAGGAGCAAACTTAATTGACATGATCTTGACCAGTTCCCTTCCATGAGAGAAACAAAGCCACAGCACCTGGAGCACCACAGGAGGAGTGGTAACCAAGGCATCGTTCAATATTTGGAAACCCATGTGTCTGCTCAGTGAAACACTAAATGGGATTCGTATGATTGTGTGGGTTCTCCATTTGAAATAAATGGTTAAACCTTTAAACACAATGCAATGCTTACAACTAGAAGTTGAATTTTTTACCTATACTTGGAACTTGGTATTAATGCTAGAAATAATGCAAGATTTAAATATTTCCATTTGGGAGTTCATTACTAAATTTCACATCAACTAATTCAGAGTCATAAACAACTCAAGTCCAGATTCAAATGAAATAAAGGATTGAAAAATATCACATGCTCTATTTTAGGATTTCCTACTGAAATTGGATGTTTATTTTCTGCACATCCTAGCACAGCATGTTGGTGTTGAGCAGTGTATTTCCAGATACATTAATATGACACCAAGTAGATTACTTTGACTGCTGTCAGTTTCCCAAAACCAGAAATTATGCTACAATGGAAAACTCAAACCTTGGACACCAAGTGGATTAGAATCAAGCTGCAGATGAAAACACAAAATACTCAGGATACCAGTCGTAAAGAGTTATTTTCAGCAAGTCACAATACAGTCGAGATTTGGTTTAATGATATTCTGCAATTACAAGCATTTTCATTTCAACTATGCCAATTTTATACATATGCTTTAGTGCTAAAGTAACAAATATGCATGCAATCTCTTAAAAAAAAGTGATCAGCCACATTTCACCAAAATCAAATCTTTCTAGTTATTTATGTTTATTGCATTACTTCCTCAAAACAAAAAGGGAGACAGGTCCCTGATGTAGCCAGTTTATATTTAGTTTTCAGTTATCTCTATAATATAAACCTCAAAAGGACTTATGGGGAAAATAGTTTGGATAACTCTTGTAGTCTGTCAATTGGTGATATCTCCACTTTGCAGTCAAGAATAAATTAAGTAATTTAGTCATAAATAGTCATTTAGCCATTCTCATTTTAGAGTGTAGCTGAATCATTGCCATTGCAGGTTTAAAAAAAAAGGTGGGGACAGGGAAGAACAAACAAAATTAATACGGTCTGCAGGCTTTACTGATGTGCTGTTTTGCTGGACCATCCTCAAGATGATTTATCGTGCTAAACAACACAAGTTTACTTTTACTATAGATGTAGGCATTGTAGAAGGAGTGGGCACTTTAAAATGTCACTGCTTACAGAGGGTATAACAATAAAATTAGCCCCTGAAGGTGATTAATAGCCCACTCATTAGGTGGTGTATCTATATCTTGCAGAAAACAAGTGGTAACTTTGTTTGGTGAACATTGCAGCCTACAGTATTGCAATTAATTATTCCACAACACTCGAGTTGTCCTCCAACCACTACAGTATTATCCTGCATGAGTATAGTCTCTTGTTCAGGTTTGCTGCAATAACGCAGTTACATTCAAGTTCATTAGAGTAAAATACCCTGAAAGTAGCAGATGCAAGTAATTTACAGCATTTTTCACTTTTATACCATATCAACCCAGATGTTATTATCTACTCATGCACAAATTGACCATAAACACATTGCAATGACAAACTTTCAGGACAACTTCATGCTGTTGCTACAGACATGTAGCAAACATAAGCTGTGGTTAAAAGTTCATTTGTAAGGAAAAATAAGTAGGTATGGCAAACAGTTCATTCAAGTGCACAGAGAGGTTTGACTGCTGCCTGTGTTTCATCCTCATCCAGTAGATGCTGCATATAATATGAAGTTCCAAGTAGCACATGGCCTGTAGCTTGCATTGTGAACATTGTCAAACGCAAGGCTTCCCTAAACAGGAGTAAAAACATTAATGAGGCATTAGAAAGTAGACAGCACTATATAAAATTCAGAAGTAGTGCAAGGATTACTCTGGGAACCAAGTCTCCATTTAACGTCATAGAATCATGTACAGCACAGAAACAGACCCTTCAGCCAACCCGTCCATGCCGACCAGATATCCCAACCCAATCTGGTCTCACCTGCCAGCACATTTCCCTCCAAACCCTTCCTATTCATACACCCATCCAAATGTTGCAATTGTACCATCCTCCACCACTTCCTCTAGCAGTTCATTCTACACACGTACCACCCTCTGCATGAAGAAAGTTGCCCTTTAGGTCTCTTTTATATCTTTCCCTTCACCCTAAACCTAAGCCTCTAGTTCTGGTCTCCACCACCCCAGGGAAAAGACCTTGTCTATTTACCCTATCCACACCCCTCATGTTTATAAACCTCTATAACAAGGTCACCCCTCAGCCTCCAACACTCCAGGGAAAACAGCCCCAGCCTGTTCAGCCTCTCCCTATAGCTCAAATCCTCCAACCCTGGCAACATCCTTGTAAATCTTTTCTGAACCCTTTCAAGTTTCACAACATCTTTCCAATAAGAAGCAGACCAGAATTGCAAGCAATATTCCAATGGTGGCCTAACCAACATCCTGTACAGCTGCAACATGACCTCCCAACTCCTGTACTCAATATTCTGACCAATAAGAGGTCACCTAGTTAAACAGAAAGCTACTTTTTCAGTGTGAAAAAAACATTACGTAGAGTGAGGTAGAAACTAAAAGAAGTTCTTGCTTCTGATTAGAGTGAAGAAAATCTCCCCAAATTTGAGAGATGGCAGGGAATTGGAAACTAGCAGGTAGTATTATAACAGAAGTTGCAACTTTGCAGTCACAACAAAGTGTACAGCAAAGAAAGTAGCCATTCATCTCAACCGCTGTGTCATCATTTAAATTTTCATCAGTTGTGTCTAGGTCTCAGATTATATAAGAGTAAAGCAATTATGATAGAGAAGCATCAGACAATAACTTGGTGATTAAGCTTAAGTTACCCAATATATGGAGATTTCATTAAGGGAGAACTATATACCAAGTGATGGAAGTGGCATTTAGAAAAAAAATCATTTAAAGAAAAAGTGAAGGAAGCAAAGACAGAAGATAATTTGTTGCCCTCAGGAAAAAAAAAGTTGACAAAAAAAAAGGAGACAAGAATCATTCACCAAGTGATTGAATTTGGAATTCCTTTTTCTTACCTCATTATTTTCTTTGCTCCCACACACTGGACATCATATGATAGGGAATACGAACCATACAGTGTTGCTTTCACACTTAGGCAACCAATAAAATCCTGAGGATTTTCTTTGTAGAGGTCAAAGGTTATTCTGGCAACATCTTTTCTTCGGCGTAATTTATCAGTGAATCCAAGGTGAAAGCCACTGTTCTGTTTTAAAACAAATTGCAATTCTCAGCAGGTTTATGAAAAGGAAACTCCAGGATTATTACAAGATTATCAAATTGTAATTGTTCCCTCATGGACTGGTACCGTATGTATTTGAAAACAGTAGTCTATCCAACCATATTCTCCCGTTCCAACCATGACAAAACATGGAAGGACATTAAACTGCTAGACTAGTGGAGACTGGAGCTGTGCTTTGTGGAAGACTGAATCAGTAACAGGTTGGAGGAGCATTTGAGGTAAAGACATACAAGATTGGAGAATGCAAATGTGTTCCACCAAGTAAACACAATACGGTCCTCACCTCTGATGGTGTCCATTTCTGTCCTTTCTCAAGCACCATCAAGAGTGTATTATCAAGTACAGTCTGAAAGAACTCTTCCGTTTCAATGCATGTCCCATCTTCTTCCAGTAGCAGTGAGGCGCTAGATGTTGTATGTAACGAATCTTGAACCTGTAACACAGGAGAAAGATTGTTTTAGATAGCAGTGACAACAACAGGAAAGATGGCAAAGACACTTGGTCACGAATTGTTTCCCAATTTAAAGAAACCTAACATTACATTAAGTAATAATAAAAATGTTACTGCACACAAGATTAATTAGCTTTTGTTTCGAAAGGTGAAACCATCAAACTGATATTCAGAGACCAAAAGGCTGGCTGTGACAAGGAATCTTCTCTGGCACCCTCCCAAAAAAGATGACCATCTTAAGGACTAATAATCCCAGTTGGTTTACTGTAATTTGATATAGTTGTACTTCATAAATTCTGATAAAACAATTGCCTTTTAGATCAAAGGTAACTGTCATTGTGCAAAGTTCACCCAGAGTTTTGGGAATCATTAGCAAACAAACTTTTACATCAATATTCAAAAGAAACCACGCAAAAATTGACTGTGCATCACTAGTTACATTTGCAACAGATCCGCAGTGTAGTTGTATTCCACATTCGGGTTGTGTTACTTGGCTTCCAGTCAAATTCTATGGGCACCAATTTGCTTCACTGAGAGTCAGAGATGTACAGCATGGAAACAGACCCTTCAGTCCAATCCGTCCATGCCAATCAGATATCCTAACCCAATCTAGTCCCACCTGCCAGCACCCGGCCCATACCCCTCCAAACCCTTCCTATTCATATACCCATCCAAATGCCTCTTAAATGTTGAAATTGAATCAGCCTCCAACACATCCTCTGGCAGCTCATTCCATACATGCATCACCCTCTGCATGAAAAGGTTGCCCCTTAGGTCTCATATCTTTCCTCTCTCACCCTAAACCTATGCCCTCTAGTTCTGGACTCCCCGACCCCAGGGAAAAGACTTGTCTATTTATCCTATCCATGCCCCTCAATTTTGAAAACGTCTATAAAAGGTCACCAGTCAGCCGCCGACACTTCAGGGAAAACAGCCCCAGCCTGTTCAGCCTCTCCCTGTAGCTCAGATCCTCCAACTCTGGCAACATCCTTGTAAATCTTTTCTGAACCCTTTCAAGTTTCACAACATCTTTCCAATAGGAAGGAGACCAGAATTGCATGCAATATCCCAACAGTGGCCTAACCAATGTCCTGTACAGCTGCAACATGACCTCCCAACTCCTGTACTCGATACTCTGACCAATAAAAGAAAGCATACCAAACACCTTCACTATCCCACCTACCTGCGACTCCACTTTCAAGGAGCTATGAACCTGCACTCCAAGGTCTCTTTGTTCAGCAACACTCCCTAGGACCTTACCATTAAGTGTATAAGTCCTGCTAAGATTTGCTTTGTGAGCCAAGATGCAATTCATTTAAGTGAGGATCACTTCTATTCTGGTTCTAGAAAGTTAACACAGTAGTTAAAGCACAGATAGGAAATTGGGTTGAATTTCTGAAAGGTAGAGTGCCTTCCCTTTTGCCATTCCCACAGCCCTACAGGTTCTTTTTCAGTTTCTCATTCAACTCCCTCAACTAAACCTACCAGGTACTTTATTCCAGATCCTAACAGCTTACTGTGTGGAAAAAGAAAATCTCAAGTGGTTGTCACCATATCTTATGGCCTGTTCTGCATTTGCAGTGGATTCTCCTGGAAAATGTCCAGGTCAGCCTAATTGCAAAAAGCAAGACACATTTAAATCTGGACAGTGTCCACCTCAAACTTCTCAATGCAACAGTACAAATCAATCACAAGAAGCAGGTTTGGCCACAGCCACTTCATTACACTTATTTTCATGATTGGAAAATGCAAGAGAGATTAATGCAACTATTGGACATTACTGTGATTTTCAACCAAATACTCCATCAAGTAGCATTACAGCGATAGAAAATATTTAAGTAGCTAGAGTCAAACAGTCAGAAGATGGTTGGCAGAATCGTACACTTGCAATCATAAAAGTTCCTCGGGGACCAAATATTCTGAATTATTTTAAGAACCTTCAATTCCTCAAAGATTAAGAACAAGTGCAACAGTCAGTGATTGAACACTTCTTTAGCTCCATTCAATCCCAGTCTAGGGCAGAACTTAGACAACATCTGGACTGCAGTCAGCAGATAATGGTTAGCACATCAGATAACATGTTAAGAACGGGGCTTATGACAATCAGAACTTTAACAATACCATGGTGTTTCCCACCATCAACATTCTGTTTTGGGACAGGGAGTTAGGAAAGGAGAACAGTCAAAACTTAACTGGAAGTTAACTAAACCATCATGCTTCAACACAACTGCAGAGGAATTAGACTTCACCTACCACCTTCAAAGTCCCTATCCACAGATAAATCAAGAATGGAGTAAAGGATACATGGGATTATTCCACAACCAGTTTAATCCCATCTAGGATAAAGGTTTGATGAGCCCTCCTACCACTGTCCAATATCACATCTGGCTACAGTATCTAAGAACATTACTACCTCAGAATTAAACACCATTTATTGTTACAAATCAAGATCCCAGAATCGTTCATTTTAAACAAGTACAGGAACACTTTCACCACAGCTGTGTGGCAACTCAGGGTCCATTTATATGGATGTTTTTTAAACCAATATACTTCCAGACTTTTTTTTGGGGGGGGGGGGGGGGTGAAGCACAAAAGGACAAGACTAGCTTTCAATGGCACACACACCCAGCTAAGAAGTTGGTATAAGTAAAAGTAAATTGCATCCACTTTGCATTGTTGGGGTATGGATCAGAAATGAAAATGTGAGCTGAAGAATTGGGACTTGCTTGGCAATTGGTGTGTCAATGAATATTGCCAGCCCACACCAAAAAAGTGTCACAAAAGTGGATTAACAAACTAACGTTCACCTTGTCCATTAAATCCCTAAGACCTGTCGCCATGATGCCCTTCTTGAGGCTCCGATCCCAGTTGCACACTCGAAATGGTCTTTGCTGTGGAGTACCGTTTAATAGTTGTGATGTTGCTGATGCACTAGCTGAAACACACCTATTTGAAGAAAAAAAAGCAGATGTCTTTACAACCTATTTATTAATATTCCTATCATAAAAGGAAGATTCTCCTGGATTAACTACCAAGGAATAAGCAACAGCGCCATGTTGTGCTTAATTATGTACAAATCTTGACAGTAATGAAATGGTTTGTTTTCAGAGCAATAGCAGTTTAAAGTTTGTGTTAGGAAGTCTTGCTTCCCTGTCCATTTCTGGTATGGTCCGAGGGACAGACCTTGACATCACTTCTTTGAAAAAAAAATCTTTCTGGTAGGCCCATTCAAGGTACACCATTCAAATTGAAGGAACGAGCACCAATCAGCACTTTGTCAGCTGTTGAAGTATCATTTAGAAGGTGGTCAAATGACTCAAACAGAATCCCTACAGCGAAGTAAGAGGCCATTTGACACATCAAGTCTGCATCAACCCTCTGAAGCGCATCCCACCTTATGCCCATAGTTAACTCACCTTGCCCACACATCACTGAACACTACAGGGCAATTTAGCATGGCCAATTAACCCCACCAGCACATTTTTGGACTGTTGGAAGAAACTGGGGCATCCATGTAGCCACTGAGAATGTACAAACTCCACACAGCCACCCAAGACTGGAATTGAACTCAGGTCCCTGGTGCTGAGAGGAAAAAGTGTAACTACGGTGCCAACTTAAAAGATGATTCTTGTTTCTACAAAAAAAATCTAGGCAAGAGTCAAACCTGTTATTTAGACTTAACTGTGGAAAAGCACAAATTTAAATATTGTGTGTCTAACATGGAAAGAAAGCAATGAGGGAGAATGCCATAGGGTTTCATGTGCTATTGGGTATGGGAGATCATCGATGTGATACCAGCTTCTTGAAATTATCATTGTTTATGATGTAACACATTCAAGAATATTCATACAATAATTATATAGAGAATGGCTGCAATCGTTTAGTGGTTATTACAGATAGTAATCTGGGAGGATAAGCACAAAACTCCAAAGCACTGCTCAACAAACCAAACTGTTCAATTTCTTGCGAGAATACAATAAAGTCACTGACAACCTAATCAAGAAAGGAAATCGTATTTTACCTAAATGCCAGGTAAGAATTTACCATTTAAACACGTCAGGGTTTGTTGGAAAAAGTCAACATAGAGGACAGAATTAATCTAGGTGTCATATATATGCACATTTGTGACATTTCCTCTGCAAAGAGGGTCTTTTCATTTTGCATTTTTGATTGTGCAGTGAAGTGAGAAAATAGTTTGAAATACCAAGTACTGCTGAAGGATTATTGCAAGGTTTTGAAAGCAAGTAACCAGAAACTCATTGTGAGCACTGTTTACACAGCTACTGGTTCAAGCGGGAGGAGAAGGTGCAGCCAAACTTGGAACCAAAAATATGGACAAGTGGAGATTCAGCTGGCAATAATGAACTGATCAATCTGGACTAGTGATCAGTTAACAGGGATCTGAATAGCTTGCAACTATCAGATCTTCACCAGCTCAGCAACTTGTCTACTCTGCAGCAAAACCCATTGTGTGAAGAAAACCAGTTTTCTCCTCCCTTCAGTCATTGCTGTAAGCTAGGACTTATTCATTAATAAGCCAGAGACTTTGAGAAGTGTGAATTAGCCACCCTGCTCCTCCTGCAAATGAGTGAAAGCATCTGGAAAAGGAAGACTAAGAAATAGTGTTCTGTTCAGCACTAGAACCATCTCAGCAGATCCTGTGAACAGAAACTGTTTGTGGGGGGTTGTAACTAACAGTTAAACAATGAATTATTTACTTGAAACTACGATATGTACTTATTAACAAGAAAGACTATTTATTATAATGGAAATGTTGACTATCCTGTCAACCAGAGTCTGAAAAATCATAGTGTTAATAGAAATATTGAATTTTTATAAAATCTTTACATTTGCAATCACTCCACAGACAGTGGAGCTTGATTTCCAATGCACTACCACAGTGAAACATAACACCTCCCTACACTGTGGGAATATTGGAATGGCTTAATGTTGCAAATTATACTCACTGTCAGCAGACACACAGGATACTGTAACATGACTGGTATCTTGTTCAGCAAGAACATTGGAAGTATTTCACAGTTTATGCAGGCACCATCCTGGAGGGTCAGTAATACAACCTCTTGAACAAATAATTAAATAACATATCATTTTCCCCAAGTGGCTTGGTAGTTCCACAAATATTCCCCACAAGCCATTTGTGATCCAAAGAGACAGGGAAAAAAAGCAATGCTTAAAGAATAACATTAGTGATGACCTTACCTGGAGATTGAACTGGGAGAGAAGAAGCTGAGAGATTTCTTTGCATATTCCATTTTCAGCTTTCACAAAAGTCTAACCTGCCAATTTTTAAAAATAAGATTAAAAGATTGGATTAGTGAATGTTTACGTGGGTTCAAGTTGTGAAGAGCAAATTTTTGAACTCAACTATCACCTTGTCCCAGTCAGTTTTGAACACTAATACACGTGCAGAAAGTTAATGCATTGTTGTAGAAGGAGTGTTACCATTCAGAGAAATATCCAAAACCTTAATATTACCACCTCAAAACCACCAGGTCGCCATTTAACCTTGGAAAACAACTATTCCTCCCCCGCCACCACCCAATTTCCTGGATTCTTTAAAGGATGTTATTTTCACCATCCCCTTCATGATCAAATCCCAATAATCAGGTTTCTGTCACTGGACCAAAGCAGTCAGTGAGTTCACAGAGGAGATCCTTGATGGTTCTAAAAGAAAAAGAAAGAAAAAGTAACATAGTTTGGGAGAAGGTTTGTAGCTCGGGTGCTCGTTGTTGTGGTTCTGTTCGCCGAGCTGGGAGTTTTTGTTGCAAACGTTTTGAGCACTTTCTAGTGCCATCCTCAGTGCTTGGGAGCCTCCTGTGAAGCGCTTCTATGATGTTTCCTCCGGCATTTATAGTGTCTTATCTCTGCCACTATAAATGTCGGAGGAAACATCACAGATGCGCTTCACAGGAGGCTCCCAAGCACTGAGGATATCACCTAGAAAGGGGACGAAACATTTGTAACAAAAACTCCCAGCTCGGCGAACAGAACCACAACAGAAAAAGCAACAGCCTCTTTGTTGTACCTCGATTCAGATGTAGTCTTGGACAGGATTGAACAGCAACCTTTTACGTTTCCCAGCATCATTGGATGGTGTGGCCCATGCTTGCTTCTGTCTTTTAGGATGGTGAATCCCCTTGTCCGTTGCTGTGCCCTAATCTCATGTCCATAAAGGATCTATCCTTGGTCTTCTCCTACAAGTAGCGCCCCAGGGACACATGTTTCCTCACCAGGTACTGACCATAAAATATTTCACCTCACCACCACCATTCCAGGCCCTCCTGCTCAAATATCTGACAGCTTGCAATATATGAACTGCAGAAAATTTCTACAGGTTTGGGAAACACCATTTTGATCCCCATAAGGGCTTTCAAAAGCCAAGTTTCTAAGCACAGTTTTATCTTGACTAAAACTGCCCAACTCCACCTTTTTGGGAGTCTCATTCCAATTCAGCTAAAACCTTCACCCATGCTCTTGCTACTTCTAGAATTGGTCTTTCTATTTAACCCTTGGCCATCCTCAAGCTTCAGGAAATGCCAAATCTCAATGTTTCCTTTCTAATGTGCACCAAGTCTGCATCCATTGTGCTGCCTGACTTACATTGTCTTCTGGTCAAATCAGCATTTTTGATTTTTAAAATTTTCATTTTTGAAATCCCTCCATGGTCTCACTACTTCCTATCTCTAACCTTCTCCAGCTCCATGAGTCTCATATGCGTACTCTTCTTTTAGACATTAAGTTTATTGGTGTACCATTGGTAGCAATGCTTTCAGTTGGCAATGAACCAAGCTTTGGAATTCCCTCCTTAAGCCTTTGTCTCTACCTTCAAAACTTCCCTTCAAAATAAAACTTCTTTGGCTAAATATTTGCTCATCTTCCCCAATATCTCCCTATGTTGGTTGATCAAAACTGTTTCACGATGACTCTTTTCAGCTTCCTTGGGACATTTTAAGTAGACAATATGTAAATGCATGTTGTAGTTTAAATAGACATCCACACTGGGATTAAAAAACACTCCCAATACCCATCCAGTCTTTAGGTCAACAGAATCTACTTCTGATTCATTATAAATTTGGGGAAAGCTTGCATCTTGGGACGACATATTAACAAAGCAATAAATGTAGTTTGTAAGCAAGATACATACTTCACTCTAAAGCACTGCCTCCCAACCTTTGTCACTGTAACCATCTACCAGGACTGAAAATTGAGAAAACTGTGGGACCATTAAAAATGTGAGGATGTAACAGAAAAGCAAAGACACAAGGGGCCTTGCTGCTGACCAGTATTCCAGCTCTGCAGCAGCCAATGCTGCCTTAAAGTTTGCAACCCATTGGGCACCATGATCCACAGAGTCTGGGAAACTCCAAAATTTGTATAAAGTGACAAGTTTTAATACTTTGTTTTAAGGAAAATGGTTTCATGGAACTATTTCATATGTGGACAAGCAAAATAAATATTAGCTCAGTAATAATCTCACTAGACTGGAAATTCATAAAGGTGCAGACTAAGGCTACAAGAACATGGTTTAAAATCAATTCAATTAGTTTTCAATTTTGTATTTTTAGACACAGAGGACAAAAACCTCATGTAGCTCACTAATGCCCTCGAGTTAAGGGAATATGTCTTTAGTCAGTCTGCCCTCCGTGTAACTAGATCCACAGCTATGTGGTTGACTGTTTCAGAGGGCAGTTCAGGAGGTTACTCGGTTCACAGCAATTAGGGATGGGAAACAAACACTGGCATTCCCAGTGCACCCCCACATCCCATCGTGGGGGAAGCAGAAAAATCTCAATGCTATATGGGAAGTGATTGAAATTTAAAAGCAAAAGGAAAGATTTATAAATCTACAACATTCAATTCAAATGGAGCAAAATACATAAATAGTTCAAAATGAGAAAGAGCAGAATCAAAAGATAAAGAAGGTACTCACTTTTCAGTTAATCTTATAAGTTTAGAGCTTCGGGTCCACTCTAAGCCTTTTCTCACTCTCTGTAGATTCTGACCAGTTTTCATGAGTTCAGATTCCAACAAGTAGGTAAATGACACATATGGGTCAAAGTTTTACAAACGATCCAGTTATTGCTCCACAGTGGCACAGAGGGTGTGCCAATCAACTGGTGTTTACAATCACATTCCAACATTTCTCCTTCCTTACTCCCTTAAATTGGGTCAATCGAGTGTTGAGCCATATTTAAGCACTGCGTAGTGTCTTCAAACAAAGTTAATTCACTTAGTTTGGGATAATTTTTGGAAAAGCACATCAGACATTTAAACTTTGACCCATTATCTGTGGCAATGGAAGAGTTGCTTTTCCACCACAGGCATTTCCAAACAAATGAGAATTTGGCACATCCTTCTGTTGATTTTTACATTAAAAACATTTGAAAAAAAAGTGACTCTCAGTGACCACAAGGGTCACATGAAAGGAAGCCAGCTGAATCTTTATTCAATACCTCAAGGACTAGAATAGGAAAGAGTGTATGGAGGCAGGGCAATTTATCTTGTTTACATACAGCATTTCAATCCTGGACCAGGCCACCAAATTTTAATCTAATTAAGAAACAGCAAGAGATCCAGGGACTTAGTGAATAAACCAAAAGATTCCATGATTTTGAATACAAGCCAGCCTTAACCATGGATCAGAACACTGAATTACTCAGACTTGTAGAAGGAGGTACTTATTCTTTAAAGAGGAAGTCCGTGAGCCAAGTCTGTCTGACAACATGACTGCTCAGCATGAATTTACTGAGTACTGAACCATTCCCTGTTTGAATCTTTGGGATGTTGAATGCCATTGGAAGCTTTAAGATCAGAAGTAAAAGGGAATCTAATTATCTTCTCAGCAGGAAAGAAATCTCTCAATAGGTTCAGTCCAAAATGGGATCAAGTGAAGAGACTTTTTAAAAAATCCTTCTTCACAGATTCAAAAATAGAGTTTTGAAAAAAAAAAGGAACTGGCTGTAACAGCAGGTCAGAGGTTAGGAATACTGCAGCAAGAAACTCACTTCTTGATTCCCCATAGCCTGTTTGCCATCTACAAGGCAGAAGTTAGGAGTGTGATAGAATACTCCCTGCTTGCCTAGATAGGTGCAGCTCCAACACTACTCCAGAAGCTTGACACCATCCAGGAGAAAGCCCTCTTGACTAGTACCACATGCACAAACATTCACTCCCTCCACCACCGACGCTCAGTAGCAGCAGTGTGTACCATCTACAAGATGCACTGCAGAAACTCAAAAGATCCTCAGACAGCACCTTCCAAACCAACAACCACTTCCATCCAGAAGGACAAGGACAGCAGATACCTGGGAACACCACCTACAAGTATCCCTCCATGCCACTGACAACGCTGACTAGGAAATAGATCGGCATTCCTTCACTGTCACTGGGTCAAAATCCTGTCATTCCCTCCCTAATGGCATTGTGGGTCTACCCACAACAGGTGGACTGCAGCAGTGGTTCAAAAGGCAGCTAGAGACAGGCCAGCCAGCAACATCCATGTCCCACAAAGTGAATTTAAAAAAAGTTGAAACTCTGTTTCAATAATCCCTTTAACAATTGGACTTTGAGAGGGGGGAGGGGGGAATATGGTGGCACTAGCTTAACAGAATCCCTAGCTAAAGCTGTGCACATAGATTCAAATCCTACCAAGCCAAATGGTCTAATTTGAATTCAATAAAGTTCTTGAATTACAAAGTTGACATAGTAGTGATTGTACAGCCTTGATCATTCAAAGGCCCATCTGGTTCACTAGTATTCTTTAATGAAGGAAATGAGCCATTGTTACCTGGTCTGACCTACATGTGAATTGAAAGCCACAGCCACGTGTACCACTCTTAACTGCTCAGAGGGCAATTAGAAATTGGTGTTAAATTCCCATATCATCTACAAAATTCAATTAAATTTATTACTGAACAGAAGGACATATTAGGGCAGAGTAGGTCAGAGGCAGGTTGATGTGGAACAGGGAAAGGGAAAATAAAGAGGGAATTCTAGAGCTTAAAATTGAAAGAGTAAAATGCAGAGATCAGAATTGGAGGGAGTATAGTACCCTGTAGGTGTGCAGGAGGTTACAGAAAGGTTTGAAAACAAAAAGGTGGTGAATTTATTTTAAAAAAAATAAAGTCACCAAAACACATTACATGGGCGGCACAGTTGTTAGCACTGCTGCCTCAGCACCAGAGACTCAGGTTCAATTCCCACCTCAAGCAACTGACTGTGTGGAGTTTGCACATTCTCCCAGTGTCTGCGTGGGTTTCCTCCCACAATCCAAAAACGTGCAGGTTAGGTGAACTGGCCATGCTAAATTGCCCATAGTGTTAATTGAAGGGGTAAATGTAGGGGAATGGGTCTGGGTAGGTTGTGCATCAGCGGGTCGGTGTGGACTTGTTGGGCCGAAGGGCCTGTTTCCACACTCAGTAATCTAATCTAATAACCAAAAATCAAATGTAGTTCAATGACTATAGAAGCACTGGGTAAACGAGGTTTCGAGACAATTAGCAAACAGAACAAGTAACAGCAAACAAGAGCATGCACAAACGTTTTCCGCACCAAGTAAACAGAGCAGAGGTGAACGTTGCAAAAGTGATACAAGGATTCTTAATGACAGCGCAGCTATGGGGCTTAACTTGGCGTGAAATGTGAAACCGTTTTCTGTTGGGTCTGGTTCTCCCTCAGGGGAGTTTTGAGAGAGAGCAGCTTACATTTGGCACAGTTTGTGTTAGGATGGAACTTCCACAAGTGTTTTTCTTAAATAGAAAGCTCGCTGGATTAAAATTCAGTCCTTAGACTGAGAACTCCGTTTTAGTTGGTTTTCCAAACCCGGCCAGAACTCAGACGTTGGGAAAAAGAAAACAATGCAGGTTTCCAAATTGCCTAACAGTTTAAGTGATGAGGCAGCAGCTATATTTGTACTGTCCCGAAAAAAAAAAGTCTAAAATTGCCAAGAGTTGCCCCAATTACATGCTCAGCGGTAAACAGAGTCCAAGGCTACCGACAGCAATTGTATATCCATGGGGTTATCATAATAAACACATAAGCTGCCAGCAACTCCTCTGCATTACATTTACACGACCTAACAGTATTATAAACCAGGCCCAAATTAAATTACGGCTTTTCCCCTATATACCATTTTAATTTCTATTTACCATTTGAACACAGTGGAAAAGGGTTCCTTTCCCCCCCCCCGCGTCACAAATGTTCCTTATTAATAACGATCATCAAGTTGAAGCTAGTGTGGTGTAAAGGAGGGTGTGACATCGCATATAGATCCAAAGGAAACAGTCGTCAAATTCAGAGAGTGTTCGGAGGATCTGCATTGTAAAACATTAATTTGTTTAAGTGATAACTTTAGTCAAAATTGACCTTATTTCAACTGTTTAATTAAACTCCATTAATCGCCGTAATCGATGGTGCACAGCCATTGTCTGATTCCAGTGAGCGGGACTCGGCCCCGGGAGGTGAGGATTTTATTGAACCAATTCCAGAATCTCACCACCAACTACAACCGCCTGAATTCCAGCAGCAACTCCGGAGAACACATGACCTGGTGAACTTGCCAATCCCTTGTCCTACCTGCGTATTGATTCCCTATATAGACACTCTAAATCTGAGCTCAGGAATTCTCCCTGAATACAAAATACACACTTAGTTTAGTCGAAACTGTACTCACCCGGGACAAGCCAAATTTTAAATTAATACATTCTCTCCCAATAAGAACATTAAACAGAGACCTTTCTTTATGCGCTCTCCAGGTGCACAGCCATCATCTTGATACTTTGCTCCTTCATTAACAATGACCCTATCGCAGACAACAAGCCACCCATTTAACAATTAGTTTTTCATCATTGGTTAATCTTAAACAGAGTATCAACACGAACATCTACAAAGACAGTTTGTGCAACTTAAAATCTTGAGGTAACTATAAAGTAATTTTAAGAAAAGGGGCCACTGATCGAGGTAAATATTTACCAATATGAAAATACAGTAAGTAAAGAAAAGACTTCACTTTCAAGTTGCGCAAAGGCATTGAAAATGAGTCACATTTCTGATGGATTGTTAAATGCAAAACCTTTGAAATCATGAAACAAAAGGATGTTGCAATGATGGACTTTAGAAGGGTGCTGGATGGATAACGTAGCAAATTGTTGGCATGATTTTGTAATCGTACAGTTATAGCTCAGGCACAATGAGGTCATAATTTTCACAAAAAATATTCATTGTAACATGTACATGGAGAACCTTATACCTGTCCTGCAACGTCACATGGATGTGTGCCAAGAAGATGCAGGCTTCCAGTCATGCCTTACTGAACAGTTCCAAGTTCCTGTTAAAATCCTGCATTTATTTCAACCAGCTTTTGGCTCCAAAGTTTGCAATGTCCACTTAGCTCATTAAATTATTTGTCAGCAACTTAAGACTTTTGTTCAATCCAACTAAACCTAATTATTTTTACATAAATATGTATGAAATGTGAGTGTCACAGGCTAGGCCAGCATTTATTGCCCAGAGGCCAGTAAAGAGTCAACCACATCTCTGTAGGTCCAAAGTCATATGTAAGCCAGACAAGGTACGACCATAGGTTTCCTTCCCTAACGGACATCTGTGAATTTTCTATGACAATCAGCAATGGTCACATTGTCACGATTTCACTAACTCGTATTTCCAAATGTTTAAAGAAATTGAATTCACCTGCAATGTATTGAACTCAAAACAGTCATTCAATTACTGGGATGAGGCTTTTTGGTTGTGAGTGACTTTTTAATAATTCATCTTCAACATTGAATGGGTAGTCAAAACGGCCCCTATACCATCTGCTGGGATTAATTATGTTTGAGCATCTCCCAATGTGGAATATATAAAAAAATCAATTGTGCTTCATCTGTTTTTAACACCTCCCTTGTCAATCATCAATTTACGAATCTTAGACAGGTGTTTTATTCAAAGTATAGATTTGACGACAAAGTCAGAGAAGAAACTATTGATTGATGAATGCAACTATTGAAGAATAGACTACTTAAAAACAGGCTGGAAGATCAGAATAGAAACTGAAATGCATGCAACATTGAGATGGATGTTTATCAATACAAAGGATTGGGGAGAGGATTGGGAAGGGGCAACTGGGTTATTATTTACATTAGGTGATATATGTTGGTATTTAAGAAGGGACCTCATGTGGGCATTATTGCAGCTGCCAGCCTTCTGGGTGTGGAGGTGTTTCAGCCCTGTTACTGAAACATAAACACAATCAATGCTGATACTTTCATGCATTACTGTTAGCATGTGTACTATTGTATAAGTTCATAGAGTCATAGAGACGTACAGCATGGAAACAGACCCTTCGGTCTAACCCGTCCATGCCGACCAGATATCCCAACCCAATTTAATCCCACCTTCCAGCACCTGGCCCATATCCCTACAAACCCTTCCTATTCATATACCCATCCAAATGCCTCTTAAATGTTGCAATTGTACCAGCCTCCACCACTTCCTCTGGCAGCTCATTCCATACACACCACCCTTGCGTGAAAAAGTTGCCCCTTAGGTCTCTTTTATATCTTTCCCCTCTCACCCTAAACCTATGCTCTCTAGTTCTGGACTCCCCGACCCCAGGGAAAGACTTTGCTTATTTACTCTATCCATGCCCCTCATAATTTTGTAAACCTCTATAAGATCACCCCTCAGCCTCCGACGCCGCAGGGAAAACAGCCCCAGCCTGTTCAGCCTCTCCCTATAGTGCGAATCCTCCAACCCTGGCAACATCCTTGTAAATCTTTTTTGAACCCTTTCAAGTTTCACAACATCTGTCCGATAGGAAGGAGGCGAGAATTGCACACAATATTTTAACAGTGGCCTAACCAATGTTTGTACAGCCGCAACATGACCTCCCAACTCCTGTACTCAATACTCTGACCAATAAATGAAAGCATACCAAATGCCTTCTTCACTATCCTATCTATCTGCGACTCCACTTTCAAGGCGCTATGAACCTGCACTCGAAGTTCAGCAACACTCCCTAGGACCTTACCATTAAGTGTATAAGTCCTGCTAAGATTCACTTTCCCAAAATGCAGCACCTCACATTTATCTGAATTAAACTCCATCTGCCATTTCTCAGCCCATTGGCCCTTCTGGTCCAGATCCTGTTGTAATCTGAGGTAACCCTCTTCGCTGTCATCTGCAAACTTACTAACTATACCTCTTATGCTCGCATCCAAATCATTTATGTAAATGACAAAAAATAGAGGACCCAGCACCGATCCTGTGGCACTCCACTGGTCACAGGCCTCCAGTCTGAAAAATTACCCTCCACCACCACCCTCTGTCTTCTGCCTTTGAGCCAGTTCTGTATCCAAATGGCTAGCTCTCCCTGTGTTCCATGAGATCTAACCTAGCTAATTAGTCTCACATGGGGAACCTAGTGGAATGAGTTAGTACACTATAATTAAATAGATTCCCATATAGAACAGGATATGTCTTCCCTTGGTGCCCAACCAAGAACATCAAAACAGATTAGTTTGTCATTATCTTAGGGCTGTTTCTGGGATCTTCCTGCACTATGCTTCAGTAATAATGAACTGGTAATGCGAAGTGATTATAATGCAAGCTTTTCTTTCTGTTAACCTGAATGCTTACTGTTGCTTTGATGTAGGAATGTGCTGGTCATTCACATTTCAGTACTGAGGGGAGATTATTATTGACATGCAAAGAAGGTATGACTGGTACAGGAGGAGCCAAATACCATTGGATTGAGCAGGAGAATATTGGCAATAGCAAAGGCATTCTGGCTGTCACTGATGAACAAGGTTCCCAACAGAACTGTTGAGTTCATTACATTTTTCTATATGCAATCTCCTAAATGATGTTAAGCATTTTGTGAAAATAAGTTGTCTTTTTTGTGGTCATTAAGGTTGTAACACAAATGCAAGTGTGAACAGAAAACTGTTACTTTCTCACATCATGCTGTCTATGCACCACCATGATCGCTTATGCTTTTCACACAGAGCTCTGTGACCACAACTCATCCAGCTATACAGAATGCTATGGGATCACTATTTCAGTGCTCTCGGCATCATCCCAGTCATAGAAAACCATGAGGAAGTATCTTAGGACTATTCACTTGAAGGCTGCTCAGCAGTGTGAAACGTTTCAATTCTGAATGGATGTAATGCATTGAGATAGTCTTCAGGAAGGTGAAGCATTTAGTTATAATGT
Organism: Hemiscyllium ocellatum; assembly: GCF_020745735.1. NCBI lineage: Eukaryota > Metazoa > Chordata > Chondrichthyes > Orectolobiformes > Hemiscylliidae > Hemiscyllium > Hemiscyllium ocellatum. The sequence continues at coordinate 19,767,869 of NC_083414.1, read as the reverse complement.
AAACATGAACAAAAATAGGATGCCAATGCATTGTAAATATAATGCTGTTTTTATAAAAAATTGCCTGTCTTCATGATTGCATAAACTTCAACTTGTCAAAACTTCAGTTGCCTTTACTCTATCCCAAGTTAAGTTCTGCTCAATCATCATGCCTATTCTCATTGACCTATATCTCGTCCACTAACAATTTAGAAAGTTCATACTAGTGTTGCAATCCTTTCATGGTCTACACCCTCTCCATTCCTTGAGATTAATTCTACAAATTCTCTCCCTAAACATCTTATAGCTCCGTTTCCCTCTCTTCCTATGACCCCATTAGACCAAGTTCTTTTTCAAATTTCTTAATATCACCTTCTTAACCTCAACACCAATTCTTTTGGGATTACACTTCTGTGGAGCACGTTGAGTGGCTCTCCTCCAAGTAAAGGTGCTATTTCAATGCAAGTGGTTGTTGCTACTGAGTTGCTCATGAATGCTTAGTTACATTTAAATTCTGTGCAGAATTACCAAAGATCAATGCGGAAAATGAGAGCCCTGAATTTAATTTGCAGCCAGGAGTCCTCTGAGTGAGACCTGAGGAGTTAGCAAAGCAGCTAAGGCTGTACAATGTAAGGCTACATGGTAGATTTCCTATTGGTTTGCTGTATCACAGTGATACTGTCAAGAGGGAGAGTGATTCAAGTGGCAGGAATAGACTGCAGAACTAAGTGACTGGAAAGTGTGTCAATCTTTAGATGAGGAGGGAACAACACGGTGGGGGGGACTATGATTTCCTTGTAGGGACTGGAGGTTATACCTTCTTGCCTCAGAACACCTAAGAGAAGTAACTTGCCTTTCAGGTCTCCTTAAATCTCATTTTGGGATATAGCCACAATGTTCTCCTTTGCAGGCCTCCTGTTTACACTAGATTTCAATAATGTCACCACAGCACAGTCTATGTATCTAAAGAAGGACCATGCTGTCTTCTAGTAGTTATCCCTCAGAGAACAGGTTAAGATAATACCCGCAGGAGAACAAGCAAGTTACCTCACTCATTTTCACTGCACACCTAGATACAACCCAATAGGCAAGCTTAGAATCAGCCTGAGAGATATCAGTGAGCTTTCAAAGACTAACTGCAAACTGTGGATTCAGAGAATGAGAGAAGGTGAAGAAACAGAAAATTCTAATATCAACGATATCAATTAATATTATATTCTGAGGTTTCCTGGTGATTTTGTTTGGAACAGTGGAACCATATTTTCGAAGATTGTAAGTTTTAATGGCACTGGCTATAGTTTCAGATCTGATCATCATTAAAGTGCTTACGTATTGAGTGATTCATTCAGTGGTTAAGAAATATTTTCTACAAAATGATGCCTTAATCTATCCAGTATCTACTCTTCTGCTTCTACCACTGGTAGGAGCTGTAGTGAATGCAATAATTACCTGACCACATAAATACTGATGTCTCAATAATAATAGGCGGTATCTTGGAAGGACGAAGGACAGTTAGTGATTACTTTAGTAACTGTAAAATGCATAAGGTTTTTAATTAAATTGTGGGTAGTCCTTATAGAGAAAAATCTTTTGGTGGAAGCTAATCTCAAGAATAATAAAGTTCCAAGTCTGCAAAGTCTCAAATTTGTTTTCATCTTTATCTGGAGGGTTTTTCTGTAAATGGTGAACATAAGCTAAAATAGTTTCTCATTTACTGAATGTAGTTCTTAGTTACTATCTCAATGATGCGATGGTAGGATTTTAGAAGTAATTGTACATCTGCCTTTCAGACTTTTTCAGTGCGTCTTCTACAAGTACCTTTGTGAGTTTTTACTTCAACAATCCTTTGAGGTGTTTCAGGGACCTGAGGCTTAACACACAGAATTGGCCTTTCATCATCAGATGTTCCTGGAGTCACTTTTTTGACTTCTTTGATCAGAACGATATGTACTGGTAGTTTATCAGCGCTTGGCTCCTTCTTCTCTACCTTCACCTCTCCCTCTGGTTTCTTTAGCCATATTGCCATATTTTTTATTATTAATGTTTTAGCAGTACTTTGTTTCTCCTGGTGCATCTTTTCTTCTATTTCCAATTTTTTTTGAACAGTCGGGAGATTTTTGAGATCCACCAATGTCAATGTTACATCTAAATTAGAATTTTTATCTTTGATGGGGAAAAGACTTCTTGATGTAACTCTCTTGATGTGCCACTGAAGAAAGATGAGAAAAACTATTGCAAATATAAAAGCTGACAAATGTTTACACTTTGACAAACTGATACTAGTTTACTAAAGTTCCTATCTTCCAGGTCTTTTTCAATATATTATTTGAGTTACATCACACTGTAAACCTTTGCTATAAATTCTGTGTTTTACAATCTTATACTCCACAACCACATGATGAAGGAGCAGCGCTCCAAAAGCTAGCGATTCCAAATAAACTTGTTGGACTATAACTTGGTGTTGTGAGAGTTTTAAACTCTTGTGTTCCTGTTACGGTCTAGTTCCAATATTTGTTGTATCTATCTATTGGAAACCATATTCACCATATGAAACATTGTTCAGATAATTTTCTGGGATTCATCAGCTGGTGAAGTCTGTGGATTCCAGTTCCATTTTAGACTTGAGCAGATAAACCAAGGCTGATTCCCCAGTGCAGTACTGACAGAGTGCTACATTGTTGATTTGGATGCAAGCATAACAGGTACAGTTAGTAAGTTTGCAGATGACACCAAAATTTGAGGTGTAATGGACAGCAAAGAGGGTTACCTCAGATTACAACAGGATCTGGACCAGATGGGCCAATGGGCTGAGAAGTGGCAGATGGAGTTTAATTCCGATAAATGCGACGTGCTGCACTTTGGGAAAGCAAACCTCAGCAGGACTTATACACTTAATGGTAAGGTCCTAAAGAGTGTTGCTGAACAAAGAGACCTTGGAGTGCAGGTTCATAGCTTCTTGAAAGTGGAGTCGGAGGTAGATAGGATAGTGAAGAAGGCATTTGGTATGTTTTCCTTTATTGGTCAAAGTATTGAGTACAGGAGTTGGGAGGAGAAAGTGAGGACTGCAGATGCTGGAGATCAGAGCTGAAAATGTGTTGCTGGAAAAGCGCAGCAGGTCAGGCAGCATCCAAGGAACAGGAGAATCTACCTTTCGGGCATAAGACCTTCTTCATAGCCCTGAAGAAGGGCTTATGACCGAAACGTCGATTCTCCTGTTCCTTGGATGCTGCCTGACCTGCTGCACTTTTCCAGCAACACATTTTCAGTACAGGAATTGGGAGGTCATGTTGTGGCTGTACAGGATATTGGTTAGGCCACTGTTGGAATATTGTGTGCAACTCTGGTCTCCTTCCTATTGGAAAGATGTGAAATTTGAAAGGATTCAGAAAAGATTTACAAGGATGTTGCCAGGGTTGGAGGATCTGAGCTATAGGGAGAGGCTGCACAGGCTGGGGCTGTTTTCCCTGCAGCATCGGAAACTGAGGAGTGACCTTATAGAGGTTTTCAAAATTATGAGGGGCATGGATAAGATAAGTAGGCAAACTCTTTTCCCTGGGGTCAGGGAGTCCAGAACTAGAGGGCATAGGTTTAGGGTGAGATGGGAAAGATATAAAAGAGACCTAAGGGGCAATGTTTTCACGCAGAGGGTGGTACGTGTATGGAATGAGCTACCAGAGGAAGTGGTGGAGGCTGGTGCAATTGCAACATTTAAGAGGCATTTGGATGGGTAAATGAATAGGAAGGGTTTGGAGGGATATGGGCCGGGTGCTGGCAGGTGAGACTAGATTGGGTTGGGATATCTGGTTGGCATGGACAGGTTGGACCGAAGGGTCTATTTCCATACTGTACATCTCTATGACTCTAAGTCATGATTTTTCAGGTAAGCACAGAACTACTTCAAAGAAGAGTAGGAAAATTAGCCCCAGGAATCTGGTCACTGCTAATCCCTCAACCAGCATCACAAGAAAGAGATTATGTTGATATCACATGGCTGGTTGTGAAGTTTATTTTACTGAAAGTTCTGGCATTTTCCCTAAATTTCATTTCCTATGTTATTAAGGTGATTGCTATGAGGTGCATTAAGATATCTCAGTGTTGTAAAAGATTGCCTGTGTAGAGTTTGCATGTCCTCCCTATGTCTACATGGGTTTCTTCTGGGTGCTCCAGTTTCCACCCATAGTCCAAAGATGTGCAGGTTAGGTGGATTGGCTATGAGAAATGCAGGGTTACAGGGATGGAGTATTGGGTGTGGGTCTGGGTGGGATGCTCTTCGGAGGGTCGGTGTGGACTCGATGAGCTGAATGGCCTGCTTCTGTATCGGGTTCTATGATTCTATGATCTTTAAATTGTTGCCTGGTTTTCTGGTAGTCATCATCAACAGACACATCATTTTTTACGTAATCATTATTTCATTTAACTTATGGAAATTCCTTTGACCCATTACGATTCATCAGAGCTTTAAATATTTCAAAAGATTAAATACCTCATGCGGGGTGAGGGGGGGTGGTGGTGGTTCTAATTCATAGCTTGGTTAACAGTTTAAAGAAGCCTTTAAGGAATTTTCTGCCTCTGACGAGGGGTCTGAAAAGTTACTTTTTACATTGTTTTTAAGGGAATAATCACTTGAGACTTTTAGGCTTTGAATGGATTTAATTGAATGGAAATTTCATTTATGAACATGTCTAAACAGGAATTGTATTAGAATATTAGACATGATACGGAGGTGCCGGTGTTGGACTGGGGTGGACACTGGTAAAAATCCCACAACGCCAGGTTATAGTCCAACAGGTTTACTTGGAAGTACAAGCTTACAGAGCGCTGCTCCTTTCTCAGGGAGCTAGCTACTTAATGAAGGAGCAGCACTCCAGAAGCTTGTACTTCAGAATATTAAAGGATTTCTTTTTATCTCCACATGGTACCTGAGGTGTCCACTGGTGCAAACTGAGTGAAAGACTACGAAGGTGAGAGGTAAGAGAGGTTGCATGTGGGGCATGAGTTGACAAAGAAGGTTTATTGGGCTCTCGAGGGTGATTTGTTGGGGGTGAGGACATGTTTGAAGTGAAGGTTACGGGGCCAGACAGCTCTTAATATGATTGGGAGGAATGGAGCTAAACTTGCCACACCCACCCCCCCACCCCGCCCACCCCACCCCCCACCCCCACACACACACCTCGTAGGACTTTTGCTGCCTGTGGTGGACTGTTGGCCCAAAATTGTCTTCTCCCAAGGGACAAGCCATACTTGGGAGGCACAACAGATATTGGCAGCTTTCTCTGGATGGCTAAAGAGGCTGGAGAACCTCATTTTGGCCTGAACTAAAATCTATCCCAAACTGTGTGACACTTAGCTGCACGAGGAGCTGAATCAGTGGAGCAACAGGCCAGAGAGGAAAAAGCAGCCATGATATTTCCATTGAACTGACAAGATAAATAAACATGATAGAATTGCACTACAGTTATACCAGCTTACTCACAAGCAGAAAGTGTATCATTTGGGCAGAATGAGTTGGCATTGGGTTAGCTCATTGGTCCATGGGAAGTCATGTTAAGGTTGTATAAGACGTTGGTAAGGCCTCTTCTGGAATATTGTGTCCAATTCTGGTTGCTCAGTTATAGGAAGGATGTTGTTAAGCTGGACAGAGTTCAGGAGAGGTTTACCAGGATGTTGATGGGTATGCAAGGTTTGAGTTCTAAGGAAATGTTGGATAGGCTGGGACTTTTTTCACTGGAGCATAGGAGGTTGAGAGGTGACCTTATAGAAGTTTATAAAACCATGAGGGGTATAGATATGGATAATGAGAGGCCTCTTTTCCCTAAGATGGGGCATTTCAAGATTAGAGGGCACATTTTTTAAGGAGAGAGGAGAGAGAGATTTAAACAAAGACATGAGGAGCAGTTACTTTTACACAGATGGTTCCCATGTGGAATGCACTTTCTGAGAAAAGTGGTGGATATGGGTACAATTATAATGTTTAAAAGACATTGAGATGAGTACATGAATAGGAACGGTTTGGAGGATATGGGCCAGGAGCAGGCAGCTAGGACTAGTTTAGTTTGGGATTAAGTTCATCATGGACTGGTCGGACCAAAGGGTCTGCTTCTGTGCTGAATGATTCAGTGACTCCACGTAAACCATCCACGTGAGAGATAGGAAGTCAGAATAAGGAAGGGTGGAGCTGGAATAAATAGAACATTAATATGAGTTCAAATCAATTAAGAAAAGCAACGCACAGGTGCACAGAAACACTTCTGAAGAAAGTCCTCCAGTGGGATTGTAACTTGCCAGCGGTCTACGGAAAAGAATCCCCACTTATGAGCTGAGCATTGGATCATCGGTGTCTTCACTTTCCAAATTTTGCTTGCTTTCAAATAAAATGTTCTTTGATTAATTCTTGTTGTATCGCCTATCAGTGTGGTGAACGAGCTGTAGGGAGTTTGAATTTTGACCTTATATTTTTTTGCCAACTTCCCAGACGGCAAATTTTTATAACCATGAATAGTCACTTGGATAGCTGGAACTGGGGTGGATACCTTTTCTTTCATCTTCTATCATACAACAAGAGCCATTCAACTTAATTTCTTAGTGATCGATCACACATTGACTGTGTAACATGCAGTGCAAGTGGCAGTTTTGACATTGTGGCATCACAATGCTGCTTGGTTTGTGATTGTCGTTAGGCATTAGATAAGAACATGTCAACAATTGACATTATGTATTGTATGATTGTAGCAAATATGAAGAGAGAGATGAGAATGACTGCCCTTGACTTTCAATGGCATTACCATTCTGCATTCTCTATTGTAAACATTCTGAGAATTATCATAGTCCAGGAACTGAACTAGATCAGTTGTATAAATATAGTGACCACAAAAGCAGGTCAGAGAGTGGGAAAGCTGCAAGAAACAACTCACTTCCTGACCCTCCCCCAAAACCTCTGTATCATCGACAAAGTACAAGTCAGGCACTTGATAAAATAGTCACCACTTGCCTGGGTAAGCACAGCTCAAAATATTTTAAAAACTCAACAACATCTAGGAAAGCAGCCTGCTTGAGAGGCATCCCAGTTACCAATTAAACATTCCCTCCTCCAATGCTAAAGCATAGTGTGAGCAAAGTGTACTATCTACAAGATGCACTGCAGATACTCACCCCAAGCTCCTTCTTCAACACATTCCAAACCAGTGAACCTGTGCCACCTAAATGGGCAGCAGTCACATGCAAACACCATCACCTGCAAGTTCATCTCCAAGCCCCCCCCCACCACCATCCTGCCTTAGAACTAATCACCATTTCTTCACCGCCATTGAATCTAAAACCAGCAGCATTGTGGGTGTTGCTGCACGGACTATAGCTGTTCAAAAGAGTCACTCATTGTCACCTTCTCAAGAGCATTTATGGATGAGCAATAAACATTAACCTTGTCAGTGACATCCTCGTCTTGGGAAACAGTTCTTAAAAATTGAGAGTTTATTTACACTGGAGCTTCAAGTTCAACTTGCATTTCACATTTCAGCCAGACAAAACCTCCTTCACTGCACTGCACCTATGTGACCCGAATTTTAACATTCTGGATTAGTGGTGCTGGAAGAGCACAGCAGTTCAGGCAGCATCCAAGGTGCAGCGAAATCAACGTTTCGGGCAAAAGCCCTTCATCAGGAATAAAGGCAGTGAGCCTGAAGCGTGGCAAGATAAGCTAGAGGAGGGTGGGAGTGGGGAGAAAGTAGCAGAGAGTACAATGGGAGTAGGGGAAGGGATGAAGGTGATAGGTCAGGGAGGAGAGGGTGCAGTGGATAGGTGAAAAAGGAGATAGACAGGTAGGACAAGTCTGGACAAGTCATGGGGACAGTGCTGAGCTGGAAGTTTAGAACTAGGGTGAGGTGGGGGAAGGGGAAATGAGGAAACTGTTGAAGTCTACATTGATGCCCTGGGGTTGATGTGTTCCGAGGCGGAAGATGAGGTGTTCTTCCTCCAGGCGTCTGGTGGTGAGGAAGCGGTGGTGAAGGAGGCCCAGGACCTCCATGTCCTCGGCAGAGTGGGAGGGGGAGTTGAAATGTTGGGCCACGGGGCGGTGTGGTTGATTGGTGCGGGTGTCCCAGAGATGTTCCCTAAAGCAGTCTGCTAGGAGGCGCCCAGTCTCCCCAATGTAGAGGAGACCGCATCGGGAGCAACGGATACAATAAATGATATTAGTGGATGTGCAGGTAAAACTTTGATGGATGTGGAAGGCTCCTTTAGGGCCTTGGATAGAGGTGAGGGAGGAGGTGTGGGCACAGGTTTTACAGTTCCTGCGGTGGCAGGGGAAAGTGTCAGGATGGGAGGGTGGGTTGTATGGGGGCGTGGACCTGACCAGGTAGTCACGGAGGGAACGGTCTTTGCGGAAGGCGGAAAGGGATGGGGAGGGAATATATATCCCTGGTGGTGGGTCCTTTTGGAGGTAGCGGAAATGTCAGCAGATGATTTGGTTTATGTGAAGGTTTATAGAGTGGAAGGTGAGCACCAGGGGCGTTCTGTCCTTGTTACGGTTGGAGGGGTGGGGTCTCAGGTGCGGGATGTGGACGAGATGCGTTGGAGGGCATCTTTAACCACGTGGGAAGGGAAATTGCGGTCTCTAAAGAAGGAGGCCATCTGGTGTGTTCTGGGAGCAGATACGGCGGAGGCGGAGGAATTGGGAATACGGGATGGCATTTTTGCAAGAGGTAGGGTGGGAAGAGATGTGATCCAGGTAGCTGTGAGAGTTGGTGGGTTTGTAAAAATGTCAGTGTCAAGTCAGTCATCATTAATGGAGATGGAGAGGTCCAGGAAAGGGAGGGAGGTGTCAGAGATGGTCCACGTAAATTTAAGGTCAGGGTGGAATGTGTTGGTGAAGTTGATGAATTGCTCATCCTCCTTGCGGGAGCACGAGGTGGCGCCAATGCAGTCATCAATGTAGCAGAGGAAGAGGTGGGGAGTGGTGCCAGTGTAATTACGGAAGATCAACTGTTCCATGTAGCCAACAAAGAGACAGGCATAGCTGGGGCCCATACGTGTGCCCATGGCTACCCCTTTGGTCTGGAGGAAGTGGGAGAATTCAAAGGAGAAATTGTAAAGGGTGAGAACCAGTTCAGCCAAATGAATGAGAGTGTCGGTGGAAGGGTACTGTTGGGGACGTCTGGAGAGGAAATAATGGAGGGATAGGAGGCCCTGGTCATGGTGGATGGAGGTGTAGAGGGATTGGATATACGTAGTGAAGATGAGGCGTTGGGGGCCAGGGAGACGGAAGTCTTGGAGGAGGTGGAGGGCGTGGGTGGTGTCTCGAACGTATGTGGGGAGTTCCTGGACTAGGGGGATAGGACAGTGTCAAGGTAGGAAGAGATGGGTTCAGTGGGGCAGGAGCATGCTGAGACAATGGGTCAGCCAGGGTGGTCAGGCTTGTGGATCTTGGGAAGGAGGTAGAACCGGGCAGTGCGGGGTTCCCGGACTATGAGGTTGGAAGCTGTGGGTGGGAGATCTCCTGAGGTGATGAGATTCTGTATGGTCTGGGAGATGATGGTTTGGTGATGGGGGGGTGGGGTCATGGTCGAGGGGACAGTAGGAAGAGGTGTCCTCGAGTTGGCGTTTGGCTTCAGCGGTGTAAAGTTCAGTGCGCCAGACTACCACTGTGCCCCCTTTATCCGCTGGCTTGATGGTGAGGTTGGGAGTGGAGCAGAGGGATTGGAGGGCTGCACGTTGTGAGGGTGAGAGGTTGGAGTGGGGGAGGGGGGTAGACAGATTGAGGCGGTTAATGTCCCGGCGGCAGTTGGAAATGAAGAGGTCAAGGGCAGGTAATAGGCCAGCACGAGGTGTCCAGGTGGATGCAGTGTGTTGGAAGTGGGTGAAGGGGTCCTCGGAAGGTGGGCGGGAATCCTGATTGTCAAACTAAGCTCGGAGGCGGAGGCGACGGAAGAATTGTTCGACGTCACAGCGTGTATTAAATTCATTGATGTGTGGACGGAGGGGGATGAAGGTGAGTACAGTCCTCTTAAGAAGAGGTTTGGCTAGGCCAGATCTCACATGTGAGCAAATCTATCGATCAGAAATTAGATACTTAAGTGTTGAGAGAATGAGAAAGGGAGAGTCACATTTTTCACTAACAGTTAATTTCATTGCTTATGAGTCATGTTTGGTTGCGGGTCTCAATTCAAGGTAAAATCCGAGCATTAGTGTGAATCAAAATTCTGTTTGAACCTTCACTAAATACCTTAGAACTGCCAATCCTGTGTTAATTCGTTTTTTTCTCAGTCTACTTCAAAAGATCAAATCACTGGTTAAAGATAACTGACCCTCCTGTGTTCCACATACCCCAAAGGTATTGGAGCAAGCATTTAGAAGAAGCCTTGTTGATCAAAATTATGTGTTGTGAGAAATGTGTTGAGGCTTAATTTAGTTAAAAACATGAGGAATAGTTATAAATGACCTCCACAGTTTTTAAAAGACAAATTGATTTATTCTGCAAAATGTGTGGGTTCTGCGTGTCAGAAAGAGAGGAAGTAGATATGTATCGTTGTCAGTCAAAGAGTTGATAAATATCCCCGTGACGTTAAACTGTAGAAAGACAATTATCAGGGCATCTTAAGTGGGTTATGATTAACTTCACTTAATTAGATATGATATCACAGCATTATCTGTGGATTATTCAAATCAGTTTCTTGTTTGCAATTCAGATATATGTGACAGGCAATTACAGATTTTTCTTTGCCCATAATCAGTATTATATGAAACATGACAGAGAATTTGCACACAGGATGATTCCATAAACAGCAATGTAATAAGTTAATAGTTCAATAATATTTGGTGCATTTGGTTCAGTATCAGAAGTGCATACTATCTACAAGATGCACTACAGAAAGTCACCAAAAATCCTCAGACAGCAGTTTCCAAATCCACGACAACTTCCACCTAGAAGGAGAAGGGATGCAGATATTTGGGAACACCGTTACCATCAAGTTCCTCTCCAAGCTACTCACCATTCTGACTCGCTGGGCCAAAATCCTGGAATTCCCTTCCTCATGGCATTGTGGGTCAACCCACAGCAGGTGGACAGCAGCAGCTCAAGAAAGCAGCTCATCACCACCTTCTCAAGGACAGCTAGGGACGGACATTAAATGTTGGCCAGCCAGTGATGCCCACCTTGCACAAAAATGAATAAATTTAAAAAAAAAGTTTTAGCCAACAGCTATAAACAAGCATTGGCCAGGACAGTGGGAAATTTTGCCTTGCAGTTCTTAAAAATAGTGCCAAAGAATGTTATATGTCCACCTGAGAGTCATAGAGTCATACAGCACACAAACAGCCCCATCAGTCAACCAGTCCATGTTGAACATAATCCCAAACTAAATTAGCCCCACCTTCATATCCCTCCAAACCTTTCCCATCCGTCTATCTATCCAAATGTCTTTTAAACGTTGTAATTGTACCGCATCCACCACTTCCTCAGGAAGTTCATTCCAACCTCCCTCTGTGTAAAAAATTGTCTCTTATGTCTTTTTTAAATCTCTCCCCTCTCACCTTAATCATATACCCCTAGTCTTGAAATTCCCATTTGAAGGCAAGGACAACTACCATCAACACTTTCTATAGTTCTCAATATTTTATAAACTTCTATTAGTTGCCTCTAAACTTTCTATGCTCCAGTGAAAAACTCCCAGCCTACCCAAACTTTCTTTACAACTCAAACCTTCCATACCTGTCAACATCTTGGTAATTTTCTTCTGAACCCTCACCAGCTTGATAATATCCTTCCAATAATTGGGCACAGTCTTCCAAAAGAGGCCTCACCAATGCCCTGTATAACCTCAATATGATTTCCCAACTCCTATACTCAAAGGGCTGAGCAATGAAGGAAAGCATGTCAAATGCCTCTTTCACCATCCAAGTGTGACAACAACTTTGAAGAATTATATACCTTCGCCCCTAAGTCCCTCTATTTAACAATGCTACCCAAAGCCCTACCATTAATTGTATAAAGCCTACCCTTGTTTGTTGTACCAAAATGCCATACCTCACATTTATCCAGATTGAACTTATAGAGTTTTAGAGACATAGAGATGTACAGCATGGAAACAGATCCTTCGGTCTAACCCGTCCATGCCGACCAGATATCCCAACCCAATCTAGTCCCATCTGCCAGAACCCGGCCCATATCTGTCCAAACTCTTCCTATTCATATACACATCCGAAAGCCTCTTAAATGTTGCAATTGTACCAGCCTCCACCACATCCTCTGGCAGCTCATTCCATACACATACCACCCTCTGTGTGAAAAGGTTGCCCCTTAGGTCTCTTTTATATCTTTCCTTTCTCACCCTAAACCTATGCCTTCTAGTTCTGGACTCCCTGACCCCATGGAAAAGACTTTATCTATTTATCCTATCTATGCCCCTCATAATTTTGTAAACCTCTATAAGGTCACCCCTCAGGCTCCGACACTCCAGGGAAAAAAAACCCAGCCTGTTCAGCCAATCCCTGTAGCGCAAATCCTCCAACCCTGGCAACATCCTTGTAAATCTTTTCTGAATCCTTTCAAGTTTCACAACATCTTTTCGATAGGAAGGAGACCAGAATTGCACACAATATTCCAACAGTGGCCTAACCAATGTCCTGTACAGCCACAACATAACCTCCCAACTCCTGTACTCAATACTCTGACCAATAAAGGAAAGCATACCAAATGCCTTCTTCAGTATCCTATCTACCTGCGACTCCACTTTCAAGGAGCTATGAACCTGCACTCCAAAGTCTCTTTGTTCAGCAACACTCCCTCGGACCTTACTATTAAGTGTATAAGTCCTGCTAAGATTCGTTTTCCCAAAATGCAGCACTTCGCCTTTATCTGAATTAAACTCCATCTTCCACTTCTCAGCCCATTGGCCCATCTGGTCCAAATCCTGTTGTAATCTGAGATAACCCTCTTCGCTGTCCACTACACCTCCAATTTTGGTGTCATCTGCAAACTTACTAACTATACCTCTTATGCTCGCATCCAAATCATTTATGTAAATGATAAAAAGTAGAGGGCCCAGCACCAATCCTTGTGGCACTCCACTGGTCATAGGCCTCCAGTCTGAAAAACCACTACCTTCTGTCTTCTATCTGTGATCCAGTTCTGTATCCAAATGGCTATTTCTCCCTGTATTCCATGAGATCTAACCTTGCTGATCAGTCTCCCATGGGTAACCTTGTCGAACGCCTTACTGAAATCCATATAGATCACATCTATCGCTCTGCCCTCATCAATCTTCATTGTTACTTCTTCAAAAAACTCAATCAAGTTTGTGGGACATGATTTCCCATGCACAAAGCCATGTTGACTATCCCAAATCAGTCCTTGCCTTCCCAAGTACCTGTACATGTACAACTTCATCTGCCATTTTTCAGCCTATTGACCCATTTGACCAAGATCACTTTGTAATCTTAGAAAATCTGTCTACTATGCCACTAATGTTGGTGTCATCCACAAACTTACTAACCATGCTTTCTATATTCTCATCCAAATCATTTCTAAATGACAAACAAAAGAGAACTCAGAACCGATCCCCTGTGGAGCACCGCAGTTCACAGGTCTCCAGTCCAAAAAGCAACCCTCCACAATTACTCTCTGTCTCCTGCTGTTAAGTCAATTATGTATCCAATTGGCAAGCTCGCCCTGAATCTCATGTGACCTAACTTTATTAATAATCTGCCATGCGGAACCTTGTCAAAGGCTTTACTAAAATCCAACTAAACAATGATTATTTCTCTGCCACCATCAGCCTTTTTGGTAACTTGCTCAAACAATTCAATGAAGTTTGTGAGACCTGATTTTCCTCACACAGAACTGTGCTGACTATCCCTAATCAATTTATGCCTCTCTAAATGTCCATAAGTCCCATCTTTTATATTCACCTCAAACAATTTACCCACAACTGAAGTCAGACTCACAGACCTACAGCTCTCCGGTGTCTCTTTACAAGCTTATTTAAACAAAGGTGCTCTGACAGATCTTAACGAATGGTTTGTTTGCCTAACTGAGTATAAAACAAATATCAAGTCAGCAACTTGCATTTGCGTTAGTCCTCAATTTACTTTCAAAAAATCTTGATGCTTCACCAGATCATTCATACAAGAAAATTGAAACTAAGCTATGTGAGGAGTAAAAACTGAAATGGAAATCAGAACCAAAAACAGAAATTGCTGGAAAAGTTCAACAGGTCTGGCAGGATCTGTGGAGACAAATCACAGTTATCATTTCACGTCACTGGACCTGTAACATTAACATCTGATTTCTCTCCACATGTGCTGCCAGACCTGTTGAGCTTTAACAGCAATCTCTGTTTTTGTATGTGAGGGGTGACTTGTACATGTGGTCAAAAGCATAGCCAAAAAGTCAAAAAGTCATACAGCATGGAAACAGACCCTTTGGTCCTTGCCAACCATATTCCCAACTAAACTAGTCCCATTTGCCTGCACTTGGCCTATATCCCTCCAAACATTTCCTATTTATGAACTTATTCAATGCCTTTGTAACTCGAACTGCAACCATCACTTTCTCTGGCAGCTCATTCCACACACACAAAGCACTCTGTGCCGAAAAAGTTGCCCCTTATTTCCTTTTTAAATCCTTCTCCTCCCACCTTAAAAATATGCCCCCTAGTTTGGTACTTCCCTACCCTAGGGGGAAGACCCTTGTCATTCATTCATTGTATCTATACCCTTCATGATTTTGTAACCTTAATAACCTCAGCCCTCAACCTTCCGTGCTTGAGTGAAAAAAGTCCCAGCCTTTCCAGTCTATTTTTATATCTCCGAGTAAAAAATGAGGTCTGCAGATGCTGGAGATCACAGCTGCAAATGTGTTGCTGGTCAAAGCACAGCAGGCCAGGCAGCATCTCAGGAATAGAGAATTCGACGTTTCGAGCATAAGCCCATATCTCAAAACCTTCCATTCTCTGCAACATCCTGGTTAATCGTTTCTCAACCCTCTCTAGTTTAATAATATCCTTCCTATAACAGGGAAACCAGAACTGCACACAATACCCCAGAAAAGGCCTCACCAATGTCCTGTACAATCTCAACAAGACATCCCAACTTCAACACTCAATAGTCTGAGCAATGAAGCTCAGTGCGCTGAGACAAGTTTCAAGGAGTGACTTACAGGAGGAAGGAGTGGTAGATTTGTGCAAAGATTTAGGAAGGGAACTCTAGAACTTAAGGTTAAGGAATAGAAGACATGGCCCCAAGTGTTAGACAAATGTTGACTCTCATCCTCATTCAATCAGACTGGATCTATTTTCCTCCAAAGTGTTACATTATCTCTAAATCCCTCTACAGCCCCCACTCAACTAAACAAGCCATCTTTTTCAGCATTGCACCCTTGCATGTCTCTCCCAAATAAGTTTGGTGTCTCTGCTTTCTTTTCCCAACTGTAAGTTATTTTTGCTATTACTTAGAAGTGAACACCTTGGCATTGGTCAGTATACATATTGTCCCCTCCTCAGGTTTTTCTCAATCTGTCCGAGAAGTTGTTTTATTTCCATTATGTTATGTGAAGTAAGTATTAGATGTGGTTTCTGAAGGCAAATCAGTTTGGTATTCTGATGGAACATGTACATCAATACTCTTAAAGGGAAGTGTGACTCAATGAACTGCATTCTAGACAATAGTCCTTTAGACTCAGTGCCTCATTTTGAATCTTGGGGATTTGGAGAGATGACTCTCATCAGTTTCTGGTCAGAGCCATTTTTCACAGATGCTTTTAAAATGTCAGCTACCCCAAGCTTAGTGTTTGTTTTGGTTTCTCTGTAAACTCATCCACAGGCTTGACACATAATGAGTAGTCAACATTCACAGAATCAAAATGCCAAACTAATGAAGAGAACAATGTGTAAAATGGAAGACCCTAATTTTACATTAAATCACCTTAAATAACAAAGATATGCAGAGGTTAGAGTACATAACAACACATCCCTCAGAGCAGGAGGTAATGAAGGATTCCGGTGATGTTGCTGAGATCCATGAGTTTCTGATTATGGTTCTGAATGACCATCTCATTGAAACTGATGATCAACATCACAATCACTCAATAGAAAAGGAACTGTATCCTCTGAATCATTGTCCCCAAACTCAAAATCAATCGTCTGGTGTTCCAATTGTGTAATCACTTAGTCTGCTTCAGTCCAGGCAAGAATGATGGGAGTTTGTGATTGTAAATTGGCCATTTCACACAAACCCAATCTCCAACTTCAAACTGTGATCTCCTTCCACATGTTCATTTATCAATATGCAATTTATCTTTACCTTCTTGCTCTGTAATTCCATTTGCTTTCATTTCAACATTCTTGCTGGATGGCAGTGGTGGCTTAAGACTGGTCACAACATGCATTAGTTACAACCAATCATAAATTTGGATAGTGTCTTTTTAGTCAGCCAGTGTGGGATGGATCAATATATGCATAGAAGGTGAATAAGATCAACATTCAATAAGGTGAATAATATTTTGGACTCCCATTCACAAGGCTGGATTCCAATTGTGCTTGAATTATACAGCCAGCTACATTGGAATTACAGAATTGTACTGCACAGAAGGAGATCATTTGACCTATTGCGTCCATGCTATCATTTTGAAAGAACTGTTTATTTGTCCTACTCCCTCATTACTTCCCCACAGCTCTAGCACAATAAATAGTTATATTTTAGAAATGCGTAAGCATTCCACTGGATAGCTGGGGAGATTTAAAAGTCGGCACAAAAACATTTCAGTGTTATTAAATGATGCACTTGCACTGTTTCTGCTTCATTGTCAATTACTTATGAGGAAGCAGTGCTGTGCACTTGAATCAGGCAGCTTCTTGATTGGCATTGCTGCTATCTGAGAGATGTACACTGATGTTCCAGTCTACAATTTGTGTGTCACCTTATCAGACTGAGCTGAGACAATTATAATTAAAGTTTCTTGCCTCATGACCTGAACTCTTCTCAAACGGAGAGCATTGTTCTTTTGAAGCCTTCTCTCTCGTACTAACTTGATAGAAAGACACTGCATGCTAGTTTGAGATAAGGCTCTGACATATTGCTAGTCAAAAATAATTCTATCATAGCTATTGTCACTGGCAGAACTGCAGTACATGGAAGTGAAGGTTTGGAACAATATTTTATGCATTCGCATATTTGCAAGCTCTTCTTGTAATTTGCATGGAATCGAGATGCAATATTATTTATAAATTCAGTACTGAGTTTCAAATGCTGTAATGATGTAACAAGTATCATTTTAGTTTCTGCTTATGTCATTTACTCAATAGTTTTCCATTCAAAAAAACTACAGAATGAGAAATGCAGCTAATTAGCAGCCAATATTTAAGTCCTAGAACCCAACTCTCTTTATCTTTGTTTAAATACAATAACCATGAGATCTACTCTATGGTTGCAAACCTTCCTTAAAAATACATACATTAAAAACTTAAGACATCCCAGTACAAAACCTCACAGCCACAACTATGAAAGTCCAATCACGCTCTCTATTTGTAATACACAAAGTAAAAATGTCAATCAAACCTAAAGCTATGCATAATTCTTTCTCTTTTGAATAAAAGCTCTCAAACACTGCATATTATAACTGTCAACACAGCATGCTGATTTGATGGCAGCAATGTTATTTTGGAGCTCAACATTCCAGCCAGACCTATTCTAAACATTGCACAGATTTAGACACAGCAGGATCACCCACACCAGCAAAAAAACATCAATCACATACAGAATGGTTGCCGGTTTATTTTTTCTGGCTGTTGCTATGATTTTAGAAACATAGAGTCATAGAGGTGTACAGCATTGAAATAGACCATTCAGTCCAACCCGTCTGTGCCAACCAGATATTCCAACCCAATCTAGTCCCACCTGCCAGCACCCGGCCCATATCCCTCCAAACCCTTCCTATTCATATACACATCCAAATGCCTCTTAAATATTGCAATTGTACCAGCCTCCACCACATCCTCTGGTAGCTCATTCCATACACTTAACACTCTCTGTATGAAAAAAACACCCCTTAGGTCTCTTTTATATCTTTCCCCTCTCACCCTAAACCTATGCCCTCTAGTTCTGGACTCCCCGACCCCAGGGAAAAGACTTTGTCTATTGATCCTATCCATGCCCCTCATAATTTTGTAAACCTCTATAAGGTCACCCCTCAGTCTCTGATGCTCCAGGGAAAACAGCCTCAGCCTCTTCCTGTAGCTCAAATCCTCCAACCCTGGCAACATCCTTGTAAATCTTTGCAGAATCCTTTCAAGTTTCACAACATCTTTCTGATAGGAAAGAGACCAGAAACTGGGGTGGTAGGTGCTGAAGTCAGTTTTTCTTTGCTGCCTTTAAGGTTTTGCAGGAACCTGAACCCCCGCCCCTCAGCTGACCCAGACACGTGTGCATTCCCCTTGGGTAACAGCTTATTTCAAGAATGAACTGAGTCCACAGAGAGAAGAAAAAAAGCTGCTGGAGGAAGGACGAGACACATGATAGTAAGTTGGGTGCAATCTGTTAGGTGATCTGGCTATCATAATTGAATTGCTGACAGTCTGTGCTAGCTATGAGATGTGGCTGTGAGGCTTGCAGCCAAACTAGTTGTGAGGATGTGGTGTAGCAATGTATGGTTAGATAAGGGCCTTTAGTGATGGGGGTGATGTGAATTGAATAATCCCTCAGGCTAGTCATGTCGTGGGTATAATATTGCATTTGAAAATGCTTTCACTGACCTTGACTTTCCATATGAGGTCATTAAACCTCTTGTGGCATTGCATACAAGTCCTCAGGGCTTTAATCTCCAACAGTATGTAGATCCATTGAAAGTACATCCACAGGACCTCTGCTTTCTACCAGATTCACTAATGTCACTGGTTCAATGTGCATTGGAATCCACTCTCACATAGATTAGATTAGATTACTTACAGTGTGGAATCAGGCCCTTCGGCCCAACAAGTCCACACCGATCCACTGAAGCGCAACCCACCCATATCCCTACATTTACCCCTTACTTAACACTACGGACAATTTAGCATGGCCAATTCACCTGACCCGCACATCTTTGGACTGTGGGACGAAACTGGAGCACCCAGAGGAAACCCACGCAAAACCCACATACTGTGCCACTTTTTAATGTTTCATAAGAAAGAGTCGTTCCTTACTTGACTCCCAGCACCAGTAAGAACAATACAATGCACATGCAAGTCTAAAGTGATGCTAACCACCAAAAATATTGGCTGCCACTTAACTTTCACTTTATTTCAAGGTAGAACTTCCCACAAAAGAAATTCATTTTGGGTATATTGCTTGTATTTTTTTGTAAAGTTACACTTAAGTAAATAATATCAGTAATGAAAAAATACTCTATCATGGAAATCTAATTTTTATTAAACCTTAAAACTATGCTGATATAATTAGATTAATTAAGTGATTCAACTATATTGTCTTATTCCCACATCCCACACTGTTCTTCTAGAGCATACTGCCTTGTAAATAGTATGAAGTAGCAGCAGTACAATGTAATACTTATTTTGGGTGTCTTAAGAGTTATGTCGTTAAAGTTTCAGACCCAGATTGAGATGATGCAGACCATAACTACTGGGGGCTAAAAAATTAAATTGAATTCAAATAATTAGCTTTTTGCAGGGATCATTGCAAAATGTCAATGAAGGATAATTTAACGCAAGTCTAAAGATGTAGAAACACAAGTATGTAATTGCTTTTCGGCGATTTAAAAAGGCAGCAATTTGAGGTTATGAATAGGAAAGTGATTATGGTCTCCCAGCAACAAAGCCCTCCTCTCTTGTCAAATGCAAATGAGACCCTGCCACATCATTCTCCATGCTTTAACTGTGTTAAGGACAATTGGGTTTCTGCAATGGTCCATGACAGTCCTCATCTTGTCCATAAACAACAAAATGATGAGGGGCATTTTGCCTTGGAGGCCTTGATGTCCACCCGGATTGACCACGTATCCTGGCAAGCCCAGTCAGCCCCATAGGATAGTAGGGAACTCAACTGATATTACTTAAAATCTGGGAAATTCCCTGTGGAAGCTGCAAATTATCCAGCTTAATAAGTGGCCGTCTGATGTTAAGACGCTAGATGAAAGATCCGCGCCAACTGTTAAGCCTCCGTAGTGCTTGCCTAGGTAGCATCAAAGCGAGCATTGCATAGGTTATAATGAACGCAGAAGAACATTCATTTTGACCAGATCTATTCTACCCAACCAGGATATTGGAAGATCCTCCCCGTGCTGAAGGTCCTGTCTTATCTAGCAACTGCACAAAGTTAACTTTATATAATTGATTGAAGTCTGGGGTGATCAAAATGCCTAAATACAGGAAACCTCTCTGTGACCACCTGAAAGGGAAATGGGTTTCATCCCCAAGATCGAATATTCTAATAAGGACCCCCCCACCCCCCCACAGACCTTGCCTCCGACTTCATCAAATTAACTATATACTCCAAGAACGAACCAAATAGATTAATCATTGTATTAAACATGGCACAGATATCATCAGATCAGTTAAATAGAGAAGAATGTCATTCGCATAAAGGGTGATCTTATGCCCACCTGATCCTACCTCCGGGGCAATTCTGTCGGGGTCCTTCCGGATGGCCTTTGCCAATGGCTCAATCACCAATGTAAATAGTAGCGGCAAGACAGGGCACCCTGGTCGACTGTCTCTGCCGATACTAAAATTATCCGACCTTATACCATTAGTGAGAACCGCTGCTTTCGGGTCACTAAGTAACACTGCCACTCCATCTTCATCAATCTGTCCTCACAGCCTTCCGACTGGTACAGCTCAGAGTAGAACTTCCTAAATGCTGTGTTAAATTTTTTGAAATCACAAGTGAGAGTACCAGCACTGTCTCGAATGGATGTAATAGATTGGGGGCATTCTTCTGTCTGGCCAGGTACGCTAGATATCTACTCAGTTTATCACCACATTTGATTAACCTCTGTTTCGCAAAGGAGGTTTCCCTCTTTGCTGTCTGGGTGAGCTCAGCATTCAAAGTAGCCCTGAAGGCTGTAATCTGCTGCAATTTAGTTAAAGACAGTCTGTCAGAGTATGCTGTCTCAGCTGCCTTAGGCAAGCTTTGAGCAAACACTGCTGCTCTCCCTCAGCCACTTCCATGTCGCCGAGTAAGAAATAGTCAAACCCCTTGCATAGATCTTGGCAGTCTCCCAGAGCACCAACAGATTACTGGCCGTACCCAAATTAATATCCCAAAAAATTTTTAATTCCTGTGAACTTGCTATTGTGGGGGATCCAAGATGGCGGCGATCCAGGAGGATAACGTTGCAGAGCTCAGCACCGCAGCACATGCGGGATGAATTTCTAACCCGCCCAAACTGGACCATCGCAACATGCTGGGACTCGAGAAAGATCGTGGAGTCCCAGGAAACTGTGAAAAATTGACTTACCTGTGTTTCCGGCCGTCTCGAGATGCCAAAGAAGGGAGCAGGAGCATCCAAGGCCGGGCCTGTGGCGGATGATTGTTATGGAGCATATCCCCTTGGATCTTCTCACAAGTGTGGTACACCACAAAACTGAGAATTTTTATAAGACATGCCAGCCCTTTTTGTCATACCTGGTCACAGATTTATCTGCCACACTAATAATGGGTTTTTTTTTGGCGTAACAATGGTGTTTTACAAGTCCAATATCCAGGGAGGAGGAACTGTGAACGTATGAGTGTATTGTTTGGCTGAGTTGAGTTATTACTATTTATTAGTTTGTTGTTGGTTATTATTTACTTATTTAAATAGTTAGTTGAGTTTTTTAACATTATATATTTTTCTATACATATTTATACATTTGTATATGAGGGCGAGTTGCGTTTTTTTACCGTTTTTTTCTTTTTTTTGTACTGTTTTGAATTGTTTTGTATTTGTTGCAATATTTTTAAAAAATCTATTTTTTTAATCAAAATATATTTTTAAAAACTTGCTATCCTTCAGGAGGAAAGGATCCATGTACCAGTGCTGCGGGCCTGTCCCATTACCAACAGCCTTAACTTCCAGGTACACTGCTGCATGATCAGAAATGGCAATGTTCCCAATTCTGCAAGACAGCACCAAATTCAAGAAGGTTGACGGGGCAAAAAAACATGTCAATCCAATATAGCACTTACGTGCGTTAGAGAAAAAGATGAAATCCCTACCTTTGGGGTGAAGACATCTCCACATATCCACCAACACCAGCTCCCTGTTCAGGTTCACCAATTGCTTAGATTGCAGGGACATACCCACAAGACCCCTAGACATCCTGTCCACTTCAGGGTCAATAAGTCGATTAAAGTTTCCCCTGACAATTGTATGATGCGCCCCCAAGAGCCTTCAACCTGGAAAGCGCATCCATTAAACATTTGAGGGGATCTGCTAAGGGGCAACATACATTCAAAATCCCATACTCGTCTCCATGCATTAAAGCTTTAAGAATCATAAACCGCTTATATTCATCCTTAATTTGGTCTAACAGTTGAAATGGGAGATTCTTCTGGATGAGTATAGCAACTCACTTCCTTTCAAATTAAAGGATGAGAAAAACACCTGCTGTAACTTCAAGTGCTCCTTATCAGTTGGATGTGTTTCTTGCAGCAAGGCTCATTTTTCTCTTAATCAGTGAATAACTCCCCTTAACATTCCAGGTGCACCATATACACGAATGGTTAGCCATGGCCGTCCAAAACAGTCCGTGACCCTATCCACCACCCCCACACACCACCCCCCACCCGGGAGGAAGAACCCCACTCAGCGCTGAGTGAAAACAGCAAACAGTTTGTATAAATTTGAAAATACAACAACCAAAACTACCAAATCAAAACTTCTAACAACTACCTCTACAACAAACCAACATATAACACAATTGAAAGGAGACTTTCCCCCTTACCCACAGGGAGCACTCTTATGACCGAAGAATCGCTCCATGGCTCCTTCTAGCTGAAGCCGTGCCACCCCCCCACTCCAGACAACACAAAGAAAGAAAAAGTTACACACATCTTATAATAAGAAAATTAAAAGTGGGCACTCAACCCGTTCCATCCATACTTTAACCCGAGGCACTCCTGATAAAAAAAAACAACCCCCACCACCTCTCCCATCCCATACTAAGAGAGAGAAATCAAAAAGAAATGATGAGAAAAACAAAACCAAGGGTAATGGGAGGGGAGAGAGCAGGGAGAAGAGAGAAAAAAAGAAAAAAACTTAGAACCCCTACATATTTAAAAAACCCTGGCAACCAGGTATACCAGGTAAACTGCGGAGAAAAATAAAGTAAACAATACTGTCCATATTATTCGAGACAGCCAGTCTATGTTAAGGTGTTCAGGAAGCCCTTTGCCTTTTCCGGTGAGTCAAAATTAAACACGGACTCTCTGTTGCTGAAACATAATATTGCCAGATATCTTACAGAGTACTGGATATTCAAATTCGCTTTTTAACTTATCAAAGACCTTCCTGTTGAGGATCATGGCTGCAGAAAAGTCTTGGAAAAACACAATTCATGATCCTTTGTTTATCAGAGTCTGTGGATCCTTCCCCAGTGCTCCAGGGGCTTCCAGCAGTATTTGCTGATATCTGTATTGCTGGGGTTGCACCGGAGCCAGGGCGGGGGCGCTGGTCTGACCCAGGCCTGTGCACTGTGACCTGGTGGGCCCGCTCAACCCGCCCTTGGCCTACCTCGACTTCCAGCTTCAAAAACTGCCAGAGCCATTGCTCTAAGACGCTGACAAGCTGGCCTTCTTCCTCTCGTTCCGGAAGCCTAGCCAGGTGGATGTTCTTCCGACGACCTCGATTTTCAAGGTTATCGACCTGCTCTACCAAGGCTGTTCCAGGGCCTGGACCCAACCCATCGAGGATTCTGCTGCAGCTTCGGAGGCCACGGTCCGCTGCTCCACCTCAACGATGCGCTGCCTGAGACGCTGGATCTCCTAGTTATGCTTCTGCAGCAGACCTGGTCCGAGACTGGGCTCTGCTCCACAGATAAGTCCCCAGGAGCACTTGGAGAGACCAGCGCCGTGGCCACAGACTTGTCTATTGCTGCAGGTGAGTGCCCTGTTTGTTGTGATCCTCACAGTCCTTGCCCTTTAGTAATTTTTCTAACTCTCTTAAACTAACACACAGCAAATCTGGGAGTTAAAAATTCCCAGTTTCTACTACAATGGGTAATAAAGGGAGGGTGAGTGCACATTTTGTCTGGGTTCTGGCACAGAGCTGAACAGGGCAGACCTACTGGATCACCGCCATCTTGAATCTCTCCTCAATTATTCTTGACTTGCCTTTTAGGGTAGACACGAAGCCAGGAAGCTTGTGATGGCTTTCAACAGTCATCAGTAAAGAGGATGGACATGTTGCTGTCTGGCACTGTTCTCCATCCCTGTTACACATGCTCCAATTGCCAGCAGCATAATCTGTATACATTTGCTTCAAGCAGTCATATCTTGAAGTCTAAGTGTCAGAGTCATCAGACAAGTTCATGGAGACAGCCTTCAGGTACAGTAAGTCAAGGACAGCCTCATATCAGTCCAGGGTCTTGGGCAAGATTAGTCAACTGGTTGAGGCAGTCCGGGTCAAAGGGCCTAAACTTCTATAGTCAACTGTTTGGGTCTGGTGCAGCCAGTCTAAGGAATCGAGGGACACAATTGAAGAGCTATTGAGATATCATTCGGAGATCTTGTTGCTTGTGGATGTCTGGCCAAGTTGCTCACTAGGAGAGATCACAACTGTTGGGGAGTGCAGGAAGCAAGCCTTGCCAAAACTTCCCCTGAGGCACTCTTCTTCAGAGGTGCAGGTATCTTGTGGTGCCCTCATCTTGACTGCAGAGATGGTCAGGATTTCTGCAGAGATGGTCAGGATTTCTGCAGAGATGGCCAGGATTTCTGCAGGAAACAATAGAGAGAATGTGTTGCAACCAATGAGTCAAAGTGGTAGCAGGATAATACATTCACACTGTGGGCAGTGGGACAATAGCACAGCAATGAACAATGCATCACATTTGGTTACTGGGATATGGGAGCTTCCTCATCTCCACAGAACTTGTCTGGGTCTGTGCTAGCAAGGGCCAACACCCTCTCCTGTTGGGCTACGAGGAGCAGAATGTCAGGTCACTTCTTCATTGGTCCTGGCTCTTTCTCTTTTGGAATGAGAGAAAGCGGGTATTTAGTTGGGTGAAAATGGCACAGCTGTTAGTGTTGGTTCAGGTGGGGATAAGTGGTGAGGTGCCCCAAATGATTGAATAGGCCATGAAGGATGACTTAGGTGGAAGGTTGGGGTGGGTGGGAGTGACTGAGGGAGGACATTGTAGGCAATAGTAGAGCTGGTAAAACACAGACACACATACACACTCACACATAAAGTATGAGCCTTTAAACCTCATTTTGATTTTTACAAAGCTTTTTGAAAAATAGAAAAATTTAATGTTTGACTTAATCCATGTTCAACACGCTGATTTGACCCTTACTTCTCCCAAATAGCCCAAAGTTTCACAGAGCCACTTACTTCCTCCAACACAATAACAATACTTCAAATCTAATTCCCTTCCTATTCACAAAAAATACTTTCACTTTAGCTCCCACCCATTACCAAGAGGTTTTTCTTTAAAAGTAATGGGAAATGGGTACAGTGGCAGATGAAGAGTGAGTGTGAGGTGGCAGAGAGAAAATGTTGGCACTTATCATATCAAAGCTGAGAAGGTCATTGACCTTCTTGTGGCATTGCTGACTGTTTCTCTGCATCATAAAAAAACTGCATTGACCTAAACTGCATTGTCAAAGCAGGCAGGGAGTGTCCGATGTCTTGGCATCCTCTGTGAATTCTAGTTGGGGAATGAGTACACACAGTGCTCTGTACTACCCTGTCCACCAGGATGTCCAGGGGTTCGTCCACAGAGTGGAACACCATGTTTCTTTCATTTACCATGTCCAGGGCCACTAAATACAACGGTGCAGCACAACTCAAGGCTATTGTTGCTTGACTGGGTGCAGAATGGTCTTTTAAATATGGCTGCAATACCAGGGATCCTGGATATGCCAGCAGGCTGAGTACTTCTTCCTGTGGCAAGTGGGAGAATCAGACTTGGCAGAGGGGCTTGGTACCTAGTTAATGAGGTAAGTCTGGAATGGTAGCAGAAGAAACTTGCTCAGCCTTGGAAGAGGAGCCTGCCATGAAACACAACAAAAAAAGACACTTTGTTGATTCTAGTGAAGTTTAGCCATGTGTGTAGATTGTTAAGAACTGAGGAAAACCCCTGAGATTATGAAGGTAGAACAAAGCTCCTCTTGACTTGTGATTGCTGATCAATACAAACACCCCATCTTTGTTTGCCTGGTTTGTTCCTTTAAAAGTTTGAACTCTTCTATTAACATTTATCAGCTTAATTGTCTTAATGTGCACATACATTGGATTTGTTAATTCTTGCAATGAGATAAACCACAGTTGCTTAAGAAAGTTTATTATGATGATAAGTAGGTTGTAACTTGGGTGGAAGTGAACTTGTGTGTCATATTTAAACCAGATTTCTGTGATAAGTATCATGGTAAATGCAGAGATGGAAACTTCAACAAATTACTTTGCTATAAAATGCTTCTCCAACAACTTAATGCATTCTTCTAAATGCTGCCAGTTTCTATCATAACCCACACACGAAACAAAACAGTCATCATTTCCACTTACATAACCAAATTCCCTTTGCAAGATGACACACAATTTTATAATTTAATTCATTGTCCAATGCTCCAGGGTTGTAAAACTGATGTCTTGTTGGAAGTGGTTTCCAACCTATCTGAAAGTTCAGGGTACTGGTTAAGAAAGAGAGTTCACTGCTTTTCATCATTTATACAAATGATTTGGATGTGAATATAGGAGTTATGGTCAGTAAGTTTTCAGATGACACCAAAATTCGTGGCATAGAGAGGAAAGTTATCACAGAGTATGACAGAACATTTATCAGATAGGGGCTTTTAATTTGGGTAAATGTGAGGTATTGCATTTTGGTAAGGTGAACCAGGACAGGACTTATATAATTAATGCTAGGGCTCTAGGGAGTGTTGCTGAACAAAGAGACCTAGGGGTGCAGGTGCATTGTTCCTTGAAAGTTGATTTGATTTGATTGTAGTCACATGTACCTAAGTACAGCGGAAAGCTGTGTTTTGTGAGCAGTACAGGCAGATCATAGCAAACAAAAGCATATAGATCATAGGGTGCTTAGACAGAGTGAGGCATACAAGGTTACAGCTACAGAGGAGGGTATAAAGCAAGATCAACATGAGCAAGATCAGCATTATTTAAAGTTAGAGAAGTCCATTCATCAGTCTAATAACAGCAGGGAAGAACTGCTCCTGAACCTGCTGGTGTATGTGTTCAAGCCTCTGTACCTTCTGCCTGATGGCAAAGATTGTACGACAGCATTGCCAGTGTGGGAGGGGTCTTTGACAATGTGTGAAGCCTTTCTGCAGCAATGAGAAGGGTAAATGGAGTCCATGGCTGGGAAGTCATCTTCCGTGATGGTTTAGGCTGTGTACACAACTTTCTGTAGTTTCTTGTAGTCCTGGGCAGAGGAATTGCTGTACTAAGCCATTATGCACCCAGATAGAATGCTTTCTATGGTCCATCCGTAACAGTTGGTGAGGGTCCTTATGGTCATGCTGAATTTCCTGAGCGTCCTGAGGAAGAAGAGGCATTGTTGTGCCTTCTTGACCATTGCATCTACATGGGAATTCCAGGACAGATTGTCAGTTATTGTCACTCCTAGGAACTTGACACTCACGACCCTGTCCACCTCAGCTCCGTTGATGTAGATAGGAGTGAATCCTCCTCCTTTCTTCCTGAGAGTCAATGATCAGTGCTTTAGTTTTGCAGACATTGAGAGGGATGTTGTTATCATTGCACCACATCACCAAGCCCTCTATTTCCTTCCTGTATTCTGACTCATCATTGTTTGATACCTGTCCTATTACAGTGGTGTCATCAGCAAACTTGCAGATGGTGTTCATTCAGAATTTGGCTGCACAGTCGTGGGTGTGCAGGAAGAACAGTAAGGGGCTGAGAAAGCATCTTTGTTGGGGGACCGGTGTTGAAGGTTATCATGAAGGTGGTGCTGTCTTCACTGATTGCGGTCTGTGAGTTAGGGAGCTGAGGATCCAGTTGCAGAGGGCAGAACTGATTCTCGGAGTTTTGAGATTAGTCTGGACAGAATAGTAGTTTTGAAAGTGGAGATGACATAGATGTCCTTGTTATCCAGATGTTCCAGGGGTGCATGCAGGGTTAGGGAAATGGTGTGTGCTGTGGACCTGTTTTGTCGATAGGCAAATTGTAGGGATCGAGGTAGGGTTGGAGGCTAGAGCTTCTTCCCTGCTGTTATTAGACTGATGAATGGATCTCTTTAACTTCAAACAATGCTGATCTTGCTTTTCTGCACCTCCTGTGCAACCATAACCTTGTGTGCCTTGTTCTATCTAAGCACCTTATGATCTATATGTCCTTTTTGCTATGCTCTGCTTGTACTGCTCACAAAATGATGCTTTCCACTGTATTTAGGTATTTAGAGCCTTGTGAAGCACTTCATGGTTATGGAGATCAGAGCCACTGGGCGGTTGTCATTCAGGCACATTGCATGTGCTCTCTTAGGTACGGGAATGGTGGTGATCTTCTTGAAGCAGGTGGGGACATTGGCTTGTAGGAGGGAGAGATTGAAGATGTCAACGAATACCTCCGCCAGCTGGCCCGCACAGTATTTAAGTGCACGGTGGACATCTCTGTCTGGGCCCGTTGCTTTTCTTGGGTTGACTCCCAGGAAGACCAATCTGTTGTCTGCAGTAGTGACAGAGGGAATCGCAGGTCATGAAGAAAAGACTTGGTACGCTTGCCTTCATTGGTCAGTGCATTGAGTATAGGAGTTGGGATGTCATGTTGTGGCTGTACAAGGTATTGGTGAGGACACTTTTAAAATACTGCATTTAGAATCATAGAATCCCCACAGTGTGGAAACAGGCTCTTAGGCTCAACAAGTCCACACTGACACTTCGGAAATTGACTCGTCCAGGCCCATTCCCCTACTCAATTATCCAATATTTACCCCCAGCTAATGCACCCAACCTACACATCCCTGAAAATTTTTGGGCAATTTAGGCATGGCCAACTCACCTAATGTGCATGTCTTTGGATCGTGGGAGGAAACCCACACAGACACGGGAGAATGTCCAATACAAACCGTTGCCCAAGGGACCCAAGAGCCGTGAGGCAGCAGTGCTAACCACTAAGCCACCATGCCGCCCCAAAGAATTCTGGTCTCCCTGCCAAAGGAAAGATCGTAGGATCCCTACATTTGGCTTAACGAGTCCACACTGATCCTCCGAAGAGTATCCCATTCAGACTCATTCCCCTACCCTACTACTTGAATTTCCCCTGACTAATACACCTAACCTACACATCCCTGAACACTATGGGCAATATAGCATGGCCAACACACCTAACCTACACATCTTTGGATTGTGGGAGGAAACCGGAGCGCCTGGAGGACACCCATGCAGACATGGGGAGAATGTGTAAACTCCGTACAGTCAGTTGCCCAAGGCTGGAATCAAACCTGGGTCCCTGCTGCTGTGAGGCAGTAGTGCTAACCACTGAGTCACCGTGCTGCAAAGATATTGTTCAACTTGAAAGAGTTCAGAAAAGATTTACAAGCATGTAGCTGGGATTGAAAAACTTGAACTATAAGGAGAGTCTGAATGGGCTGGAACATCAGAGGCTGAGAGGGTGACCTTATAGAGGTTTATAAAAACATGGATAGGGTGAATAGCCAAGGTCTTTTTCCCAGAGGAGAAGAGTCCAAAACTGGAAGGCATAGGTTTAAGGTGAGAGGGGAAAGATTTAAAAGGGACCTAAGGGATAACATTTTTGCACAGAGGGTGGTGCATGTACAGAAAAAGCTGCTAGAAGAGGTGGTGGAGGTTGGTATAATTCTAACATTTAAAAGGTTTTTGGATGGTACATAAATAGGAAGGGTTTAGAAGGATATGAGCCAAATGCTGGCAAATGGGACTAGATCAGTTTGGGATATCTGATCAGCATGGACAAGTTGGACCAAAGGGTCTGTTTCCATGCTGTATAAGACTATGATTCAATGACTTAACAGTACCCAGATTCCTCACCAATGTTGCACCTTATTGTGCTTGTTTGCACACACATTTCTAAAGGTGCTGAGTATACCATCCCTCAGAAAATATAAAATGTAATGTGGTAATTTAAATTTTAAACTTGATTTTGATTTTAAAAGGTTTGTAACAAAAATGTAAAAATCTGATGTTTGACTTTACCCTTATTCATCACACTAACTGGACCATTACTTCCTCCAAATTCTCGCCCAACAATTAGTTCCCTTTCACAGAGTCACTTACTTCCTCCAATACAGTAACATTACTTCCCATCTAATTTCCTCCCATACACAAAAGCTTTCACTTTAGCTCCCACCCAGCATTGAGGTTTTTTTTTAGTTAATCTTAGGATCTGGTCATTGCTGACTAGGCCAGCCATTTATTGTCCATCTCTAATTACCCTTGAGAAGGTTGTGTAAGCTGAACTCTTAAATCTAAGATTTTGACAGGGTTATTTTGACAGTCAGTATTGGCATGGTATGTTTCTATCAGATACCAGCTGGACAATTTGCATTGTTTTGCTGCTCAGTTGTGCACAAATAGTACTGTGTCTCTAATCTCTAGGAGTTGAAAATCCCATAACTTTACCCATAATGCCAGTCAGCTACAATGAGCCTGGTTTGCTTTCCATTGGTCTGTTCAATATGAGACAGCATGAAATGAGTAAGCCACCTTGAAATGAAGAGAAAAGTAACATGTAATCAGCTATTGAGCAATCGAAGATCTGAAAGGATGCTGACAGAGGCAAATGTTGCTTCATGTGGGAGAATAGAACTAGGGGTCACTGTTAATAAATAAAGGGTGACCCACTTAAGATAGAGATGAGCAGAATTTCTCCCAAAGAAAGTCATATGTTTTGGGAATTAATGTCCTGGAATATTTTATAGAAGAGGTTAATTCTTGTTGAGCAAGGGCATAAAAGATTCTTGGGTGTTGGCAGGAATCTGGAGTAATCAGGTCAGCAATGATCTTGTTAGGTAGCTGAGTGACCTACTCCTCCATTGTGTCCATACATATGTCCTAACGATGATTATCTGATGGTGTAAGTTCTGAATGGCATGACAAAATATGATTTGTCCAAAGGGAACTACTAGAGACAAAATACAAACTATGCATGCAAGTTCAGTTGCAGTCTGATAAAGTCCCGTTTGGGACACATGGAATCTCAATCCTGCAAAGTGTCAGGAAAACCTCAACAGAGGAAGATAAAATGGGGTCGGGGGGATGATTATTTTGCCCCTCTGCAGCAGAAAACCACCTATTGCAGACTTTTTTTTAATGATTAGCCCTTTCAGAAATATACAAAAAAGGATTAAAAACTAACTGTGACCATGGTCTGTGTGTGCTAGTGAACCATGGCTGCCATATGTAACAATTTGGCTTCAAGTGTTAGTAAGCAGTGAAGGTCACAGTCAAAAAATTGGCCACTAGTCACTTCTACGTTGCAGGTAAAAGGATTCCTTTGCTGAGTGCGAGAAGCCAACTAGCCAACAAGCCAATTAGATGGAACCAGATAAGATGGACTCTACTCCTGACTGCTACCAGCCAGCCGCCAATAGAAACAACAAAGATTTCAACTGTAATCAACTTCAATTATCAACGTTCCATGATTTACTTTCAAGAGTTGCTCAAAGAAACTGATTCAAATGTGTTTTTACTTTATTTTTGACTCATTTCTTATTCCTAATCGATGTGTGTGTGTTGTGTTATGCTATTACTTCTTGTATTTAGCAACTAATAAACTCACTCTTTTGTTGAGCCAAGGAAACATGGTTAAATTGGCTCCTTTTAAAATATAAATTGATTTGGTCTGGGAAAAAGGCAACCATAAGGAAGGGATGTCTCTTAAATTAACCTTGTTGGGACTAAAAAGAGTGTATATGAATGAAGAAAAGGAGTCAGTTCCTCCCTCCTCATTGAGGAACCTGAATAGTTTGAGTTATTCTGTCTGGATATGTAACAACCTGGAGAATCTCTCCCAGGTCATAAACTGAGGACTTATTTGAGATTTGACAAAACTTAGAGTGGAGAAATTGTAACATTTAAAATTTGAAAAATACAATAAGTCTTTCTTGAGTTTGCATTTCAACAGTATAGAAATTCGATGTCAACTTGTTCCAAGCAGAATTATGGAAACTACTTTTGAGGATTTAAAAGTTATGTCTCTCGATCAGTTAAAAGGCTGAATGAAGAACTGAGGATTCAAACTTTAGCCCGAAAGCACAAAAACCCAAAATTTGAAAAGGGCTGGCTAGAGGATGATGAAAGGGAATAGTGGTAGGGAAATTAAAATTGGAGCAGTGGAAATGTCACGAAAAAGAAAGACAAAGGTAGAGAGGAAATGGAAAGAGGGAGGGAGAAATCGGAAAGGAAAGAAAGAACAAGAAAGGAAGTGAGAGAATTTCAGGAGAAATAGCAGGAAAATGGAGTTTGAACTAAGACAGCTTGTACTGAGGAATAGCAACCATTCTGCATCCCAGGGAGATACCCCTAGTTCAGGCTTAAGGATGGAGTTTGTAACATAGCAGTTAAAGTGGTCAGTCCAACAATACTACATAGCCATAGAGATCAAGAGCAGGAAGAGGCCATTTGGCCCTTTGAAACTGCTCCATTATTCAATATAGTCATGGCTGCTCCTTATCTCAAAGACAACTCTTTGGTTCGGAGGCTAAGAATATGACAGTGGATAATATACCTCTTGACCCTCCAAAGCTTAACCATCATCTACAAAGTCACAAGTCAGGAGTGTGATGGAATACTCCCCACTTGCCTAGATGAATACAGGTTCGACAACACTCAAGAACTTTGACAGCATCCAGGACAAAGCAGCTGACTGTTCGCACCATATCCACAAACGTTCAATCACTCCACCACTGATGCTCAGTAGCAGCAATGTGTCTTATCTAGAAAATGCACTGCAGAAATTCATCAAAGATGCTCAGAAAACACCTTCCAAGCCCATGACTATTTCCATTTAGAAGGACAAGGGCAGCAGATATATATGGGAACACTACCATCTTCAAATTCCTCTCCAAGCCATACTCTACCCTGATTTGTCACTGTTCCTTCACTGTCACTGTGTCAAAATCCTGGAATTGTCTCCCTAGTGCATTGTAGATTAACCTACCACCCAAGGACTGTGGTAGCTCAAGGTGGCAGCTCACTACCACCATCTCAAGGGCAACTAGGGATGGACAATAAATGCTGCCCCAGGCAGTACCACAAGTGAATAAAAATATACATCCCACTTTTTCTCTTTATCCCTTGATGACGTTAATATCTAAGAATTTCTTATTCACTTTCATGAATATAGAAAGAACATAGAACAGTACAGCACAGAACAGGCCCTTCAGCCCACGATGTTGTGCCGACCACTGATCCTCATGTATGCACCCTCAAATTTCTGTGACCATATGCATGTCCAGGAATCTCTTAAATGTCCCCAGTGATGCTGCCTCCACAACTGCTGCTGGCAACGCATTCCATGCTCTCACAACACTCTGTGTAAAGAACCTGCCTCTGACATCCCCTCTATACTTTCCTCCAACCAGCTTAAAACTATGACCCCTGGCGTTAGTCATTTCTGCCCTGGGAAATAGTCTCTGGCTATCGACTCTATCTATGTCTCTCATTATCTTGTATACCTCAATATACTCGGTGACCTGCTCTCCATAGTGAAGACATTTGCAGAGTAGGCTTTCGGAGACAAAGTATAAAGGTTATTTACACTTGCTTGAAGCAAGTACCACTAAGTTTTAATCGCATAGCCTTAGTGCACCTGCAACAACATCAGGAAACTGCCTGACTAGACTCATGTCGAATTGAAAGGTTCTAGCAGCTTGTTTTTGACCAGTGGGTACATGCATTTAAGGCTGAAACCTCTTACAAAGGCCTCCATGAACTAATTCTTTTTGAGGAATTCAAAAACTCCATACTCTTCTCAATAAAGTCATATCCAGAGGAACGGAGAGTGACTGGACCAGGAAGACAGCTACACTGGCTGAAGATAATGAGCTGATTCACAAACATTGCAGGTTCTGGTCTTCACATGATAGTATGAAGTCTAGAATTCTGGTTACTGTGTTCACTGGCCCATGGGGCTTTAATTGGTTAAGATGCACACTGATGGATAGTTTAATTCATTCATGTTATTGTCAAGCTGCAGCAACAATGCTTCAACTCATTAATCAGTTACCCAACACCATAATGACAATTATTTTTTCTCTATCCAGTTATTCCAACAAGATCATTTAATTTAAACAAAGCACCAATCATCGGTGCCCTATTCAGATCACCTGATGAAAACTTCTGTACACCCTGTGCAAAAACATTCTTGGGAAGAATCCTAAGTTTTGGTACAATTAGGCCATTTCAGAGAGCAGCTTAGAGTCAATCACAACACTGTGGATCTGGATTCACATGTAAGCCAGATGGTAAAGATTAAAGATTTCCCTCCTCAAAGGGAGTCAATTTCTTTTTCATCATTTTTTATGACAAGATAGTCAATCAAATAAAGATAGGTTGAGCAATTGGACCGAAATTTGTCAGATGGTACACGATAGGAAAATATCAACTTGTCCTCTTAGGCAGGAAGGATAGAAAAGCAAATACTGTATGAATGGGGAGAGACTTAGGAGGAGAATTAGGCCATTCAGCCCATTATGTGTGTTCCACTATTTGATCATGGTTGATATGTTTCTCAACCCCACTCTCTTGCCTTCTCCACACAACCCTTGAACCCCTCACCAACTAAGAACCTATCTATCTCTGTCTTAAATACAATCAATGACTCAGCCTCCATAGCCCTCTGTGGCAATGAGTTCCACAGATTAACCACTCCCTGGCTGAAGAAATTTCTCCTCATCTCAATTATATACACAGTAAGGTACTGCTTATTCTGCTGCCATAACCCAGGATTGAACCAGAGACTTTTAGATCTTCAGTCTAACACTCTCCTGAGTAAATTATTTTTGCTGACAAAGAGAGACTGCAGAACCCTAGTGGTACAGAAAGAGTTGGGGTGTTCTGGGGTACACAACTATGCAAATATTAGTATGCTGGTACAGCAAGTGATCAGAAAGGCAACATGAGATGTTATTTATTTCAAGGAGAATATAAAATATAAGTAGTGAAGATTTACTGAAGCTATAGAGGACATTGATGAGAGCACATATTGAATACTACGTATAGTTTGTGTCACCTTGTTTGAAAGTGGTATAACTGTGGCAATTAAAAGTAGATTCACTCCCTCATTCCTGGGATTATGGGCTTATTTTATGGAGAATGTTTTATTTTATGAAAGTATGTTGAGCTACATCCATTGGATTTTAGAAAAATGAAAAGTGATCACATTGAAATGTAAAAGATCCTGAGGAAGATTGATTAGGTGGATCCAATGAAAATCTTTCCTCTTAAGGAGTTGACTAAAATTAGAGCGTGCATTTTAAAAATAAGCAGCATCCATTTTAAGATAGATGAGGCAAACTTTTTTTTCTCTCTGAGGCGTGTTTGTGGGATTCTCTTCCAGTGAGGACAATGGCAGCAGGTAACCCAGTGAGTAGTGGACAAAATCGGAAGTCACATGACACCAGGTTATAGTTGAAGAAGGCTTATGCCTGAAACGTTGACTCACTTGCTCCCTGGATGCTGCCTGAGCTGCTGTGTTTTCCCAGCATCATCCTTTTCGAATCTGACTCTCCAGCATCCACAATCCTCACTTTCTCCTGACACCAGGTTATAGTCCACCAGGTTTATTTAAAATCACAAGCTTTCTGAGAATTGCTCCTTTGTCACGTGAATAGTGGAGCATACGCAAGAGGACAAATGGCCTACTCCTGTGTTCCTATGCTTTTGGAGCCATTCCTGAGACTCACGTTTAATTCCAGATTAATTAAATGTATTTAAATACCACCAGCATTGTCTTGAGTGTCTAGCATAGTGACATTATATACCCCCCTCCCCCTGAAAGGTTACCTTTGCGCACATAGTCACATTTATTCAGAGCTCAGATGTCACGTATATGACAAGATTTTCACATATTCCTGTTAAGCTTTTGAGGGTTGTTGGTGCTTTTTCAGCATTGCTGTCACTTTGGTCTGTAACCTGATTTTCTGTCACCTATGCAAACCTGATTGTTTCAGAATCATTCATTGAGGCATTTCTGTTGTGGTTTGTGGCTCATTGCTATCCATGAGATTTGAAAGTTGGGTGTTTTTTAGGTCATGTTTTGTTTTTACTCACTCCAGTGTTCTGAAAGTGCTTAGACCAACTTGTCTCCTTATGTCTCGTAGAGTCATAGAGATATACAGCATGGAAACAGACCATCGGTCCAACTCTTCCATGCCGACCAGATTTACGAGATTAATCTAATCCCATTTGCCAGCATTTGGCCCACATCCCTCAAAACCCTTCCTATTCACGAATCCATCCAGCCACTTTTTAAATGTTGTAATTGTACCAGCCTCCAGCACTTTCTCTGGCATCTCATCCCTCTGTGTGATAATAATGCCCCTTTTATATCTTTCCCCTCTCACCTTAAACCAATGCCCACTCGTTTTGGACTCCCCGACCTTGGGAAAAATACTTTGGCTGAATATTCATGCTCCTCTTGATTTTATAAACATCCATAATGTCACCCCTCAGTCTTTGATGTTCCAGGGAAAAGGGCCCCAGCCTATTCAGCCTCTCCCTACAGATCAAAATCTCCAACCCCAGCAACATCTTTGTCAATCTTGTCTGCACCCTTTCAAGTTTAATAACATCTTTTCTATAGCAAGGAGACCAGAATTGAATGCAGTATCCTACACATTGACTACAGTTCAGCCTTCAACACTATTATTCCCTCAAGACTGATTATTAAACTTAGTGATCTTGGACTAAGCCCCACTCTCTGCAACTGGATCCTCAGTTTCCTGACCCACAGGCCACAATCGGTGAAGATTGGGGACAATATTTCATCATCACTAACACTCAACACTGGAGCCCCCCAGGGGTGCATACTCAGCCCCCTATTGTACTTACTGTATACCCATGACTGCATCGCCAAATACCAGACTAATGCCATTTCCAAGTTTGGTGATGACACCATCATAGCTGGTTGAATCTCAGACGGCGACAAAACAGACTACAGATGTGAGGTGGAAGACCTGGAAAAATGGTGCCCTGAGAACAGCCTAGCTCTCAATGCTAGCAAAACCAAGGAACTCATTATTGACTTTCAGCGGGATGTTACTCATGCCCCCTTACTCATTAACAGCACAGAGGTGGAATGAGTGGAGAGTGTCAAGCTCCAGAGAGTGGTCATCCGCAACAATGGCTTCTTCATGTGGATGCACTGGTTACAAAGGCCCAACAACGTCTCTTCTTCCTCAGGCAGCTGAGGAAATTTGGCATGACGGTGAATATCCTTGCCAACCTTTATAAGTGCGCCATCGAGAGCATTCTGTCTGGACGTATGCCTGGTATGGCAACTGAACTATTCAAGATTGGAGATGGTTACAGGGAGTGGTGAACTTGGCCTGGACAATCACAAAGGCCAACGTCCCATCTATAGAATCCATCTACCAGGCCCACTGTCGAGGAAAGGCCACCAGCATTCTCAAAGAGCCATCCCACCCTGGCATGTTTTTCTGCAACCACTACCATCAGTGAGAAGGTACAGAAGCCTGAACACATGCACCAGCCGGTTTTGTAACAGTTTCTATCCTACTGTTGTTAGAATGCTGAATAGACTCACAAACGTTTAGCATTTGCCTGTACCTGTGTTTTTGTTTTTACCACTGTTTACCTATTATTTACTTATCTATGCTACTTAACTCTGTGCTCTGCCTGTATTGTTCACAAGACAAAGCTTTTCACTGTGCCTCAGTACACGTGACAATAAATTCAATTCAATTCAATTAGCCTAACCAATGCCCTGTACAGCTGCAACATGATTACTCTATTCAAAGCAATAAAGGCAAGCAAAGCAAATGCCTTCTTCACTATCCTATTTACCTGCGACTCCACCTTCATGTAACTCTGAACCTGCACCACAAGAACTTCTTGTTTGGCAACATTTCCCAAGACCCTACCATTAAATGTATAAGTCTTGCCCTGATTTGCTCTGTCAAAATGCAACGTCAGGGTCAAAACACTTTTCCTAAGGTTTATCTAAACTCAACTCCATCTGCCACTCCTCCTGAAAGATGTGAATTGCGCTTGGACTGCAACCAGTGTAGCTGCATCCTCACCCAAGTGGCTGGCAGACAGTTTCAGCTGACTGACTATGACCCCACACCATTAGCAGGTGGGGAGAGGACCAGCTGCACCCAACACCAACATAGAGACTGGAGTAGGCCATTCAGCCCCAGGTCCGCCATTCAATCAGATCATGGCTGATCTGTAGCCTAAATCCATATGCTAATCTAGGGTCTATATCCCTCACGTCATAAAAATGTATCTACCTCAGATTTAAAATTGAATTTGCGTTGTCTGCCATTTGAGGAGGAGAGTTCTAAACCTCCAATATTCTCTGCATGTAGGACTGCTTTCTAACATCTCTCCTGAACAACCTGGCCCTAATTGTCAGACTATGCCCCGGTTCTAGAAACGTCAACCAGTTTAAATAGTTTATCTTTAATTACCATGTCATTCTCTGTTAATATCAAGAAGAGCTGAAAATGTGTTGCTGGAAAAGCGCAGCAGGTCAGGCAGCATCCAAGGAACAGGAGATTCGCCGTTTCGGGCATAAGCCCTTCTTCAGGAGAAGAAGGGCTTATGCCCGAAACGTCGATTCTCCTGTTAATTGGATGCTGCCTGACCTGCTGCACTTTTCCAGCAACACATTTTCAGCTCTGATCTCCAGCATCTGCAGATCTCACTTTCTCCTTAATATCAAGAAGGTCTTGATTAGAACACCCCTTAACCTTCTAAATTCTAAAGAATAAATGTCTAATTTGTCTAAATTCTCCTCATAACTTAAACCCTGAAGTCCAGGTATCATCCTCGTTACAAAAACAGAAATTGCTGGAAATGGAAACGCTCAGCAGGTCTGACAGCATCTGTGGGAAAGAAAAGTCGGTGTTAATGTTTCAGGTTGAGTGACCCTTCCTCAGAACTGAGCTACCATTCCTGTAAACTTGCATTGATCTCTCTGCTAGGTCAAACCATCCATCCGAAGCTGGTGGTGCTCAGATTTGCTCATGTGCATTCTAACTGGGGTCTAATTAGGGTTTTGTATAACTGCAGCATAATGCCTATATGCCTATACACCAGCCCTTTAAATATGAAGGCCATCATTCTAAATACTTTCGTGACTATTCTATGCATCTGATCCCCCAAATCTCGTTGGTCACCCATTGTATTTACCCTGTTCTATCCTTTATCGGTCCAAAATGGATAACCTCTCACTTAATTACATTAGAATTCATCTGCCCATTCACCTAATCTATCAATATCTTGTAATTTTATGCTATTGCCAACACTGTCTGCAATGCTGCCTAATTTTGTGCCACAGCAAATTTGGACTTCTGACTTTTTATGCCATTTTCCAAGTTGTTAATGAATATTGTGACTAATTGAGGTCTCAACACAGATCCCCGTGGGACATCACTAAACACATTTGCTAATTGAAATACTTACCCATTATTCTAAATCTGTTTCCTTTCACTTGAAACAATTTCCTATCCATGTCAGTAATTTACCCACAATTCTATGTGCTTCCACCTTAGCTAATAGTCTCGGTCTGTAAGTCCATATCCAACGACTTACCTCTGTCCACCACTTCTTCAAAAAACTGTAGGAGGTTTGCCATTCATGCCTTACATTCGTGAATCCATAAGGACTCTCCTTGATTAACTAAAATTTTTCGAGGTGATCAGTTACCCCACCATTGATCCTAGTCTCCAACAATTTCCCCACTACAAATGTCAGATTAACTGGTCCGTAATTCTGTTGTTTCCTTCCGTCACCCTTCTTAATGAGTGGTGTGACATGGTCAACTTTCCAATCCAGAGGTCCAACTCCTGAATGCAGGGAACTCTGTAAGGATATGCATTAGCAATGTGTTCTCCTAACCCCTTTAACACCCATGTATGGAAACCGTCAGGTCCTGGGGACTTGTAATTCTTCAGGTCCCATTCATTTCCCCAATATTGATAATTTACTTAAGCTACATATATTTAGACCCTGTCCCTGATTCTTTGGGAATTCTAGCAAGTTATCCTTGTTTTCTGCTGTGAATACTGAAGCAAAATAATTGTTCAGCATGATGCCGTTTTCCCATGGTCATTGACAACATTCTCACACAGCCTTCAATAGTACTTTTACCCAGCCGCTTTCCCTTTATAACTATAAATCTCTTTTTATTGTCTTTTATGTCCTTGGCAAGTTTCCTGTCCCAATCCTTTGAAACTGTTCCTTTGTGGCCCTTTGTTGGTATTTGTATCTGTCCCATTCTGTGGGATCTGTACTGTTCTTAGCAATTTTTTGTTTTAATTGGATTCTGACCCTTACATCCTTTGATGCCCATGGCTGTGAAGTGGAGCCTTTCCTTCTCATGGGTACAAAGAGCTTCGTTTGAACCCCCTGCACTACAGCCCATTCTGGGTGGTATACACACAAACATACATACATCCCCCTTCACGTGTGTGTTCTCTTGGGCAGAGAAGTGCCAGGCAGCATCATTTCCAGGTACAGCAAGGGTAAAAACAGAAGGGAGAACTGTTCTCTGTTTTGTTCTGTGGGTTCCCTGGTTCCTTTTTATCAGCCAGTTAGGGATGAGTATTTTTTGTGATTTTTGACAACTTGCAACAGACATTGTGGTATGCAACCAGTCTAGTAGAGTGACTCAAGTAAACAGGTAGTGTAAAGAAGGGAAACAATGAATAAAGAGGGATTAAATAAAAACTTGTCTAGAAGATAAGCCCAAACTACCCTCCCCTCCATGGAAAAAAAATCAAAGTAATTTGAGCCTGCACTATAGGGTAGTAGCGAGTTTTGAGGAGACTTGTAGCTCAGGTTGAGGTTTTGGATATAGGTTTGTTCGCTGAGCTGGAAGGTTCATTTCCAGACATTCAGTGAAGATATTACCTAGTAGGGTGATGAAACGCCTGAAAATGAACCTTCCAGCTCAGCGAGCAAACCTACATCCTTGAATGTAGTTACAGGACCAAATGCCTGAGCGATTACTTTTGTGTAAGTTTGCATGTTGTTAGTCAGAGGAGTCCCCTGCAGGCTGATCCTCTTGCTTTTCAGAGCACTCAGATACAAAGCTGACACGGGCACTGCCCCTTTAAGAAATCTTGAGCGAGGGTGTGTGTCAGGATTCTGTGTTTGTGCTGAATGTACAGTGTTCAGGTTCCTCCGCTTTCAGAGTTTGAGATGAGACTGTTTCCAACAGCGTCAGAACGACTCACGAGTTCCTCAGCCACAGGTTGAGCGCCTTTGTCCTGTTCGCCTGCTGCGATTCTGTGGCTGAACGTGAGAGCCCTTTGCCTGTAAATCCTTTTCGGCGGAGTTTCAATGGGTTCTGTTTGCAGGCGCCTGTTTTCACTGTGTTTGGTCTGCTCGGTCCTGTATAGGGGCCACAGCGAGGTGAGGAAAATTACCAGGCGGACTGCTTACGGCGACTCTGGAGGACAGCAGGTAACTCCTACCGCTTTACTGTGGGGGATGGGGAGGG
The DNA here is from genome assembly GCF_020745735.1 of Hemiscyllium ocellatum. NCBI lineage: Eukaryota > Metazoa > Chordata > Chondrichthyes > Orectolobiformes > Hemiscylliidae > Hemiscyllium > Hemiscyllium ocellatum. The sequence continues at coordinate 19,726,063 of NC_083414.1, read as the reverse complement.
CAAGGATGCTTCAAACAAACTAACAAGAGTTAGTTCACAACAAAGAAACAGGCCCTTCGGCCCACCATATCAAGACCGACCACACCACGTTAATCCTTTTTACTTACTAGAAAATATTGAGTCAGGTTTAAATTACTGCCACATGAAATGCTTATAAATAGGTAACACTCACTGTGCCTTCCTATACAGAGGTATGCCTATCCTGACTGATGCATTCAATGTTTGGGAGAAGATTTGTAGCTCGGATGCTTGTTGTTGTGATTCTGTTTGACCAGCTGGGAATTTGTGTTGCAGACGTTTCGTCCCCTATCTAGGTGACATCCTCAGTGCTTGGGAGCCTCCTGTGAAGCGCTTCGGTGATCTTTCCTCCGGCATTCGTAGTTGTTTGAACCTGCCGCTTCCGGTTGTCAGTTCCAGCTGTCCGCTGCAATGGTCGGTATATTGGGTCCAGGTCGATGTGCTTATTGATTGAATCAGTGGATGAGTGCCATGTCTCTAGGAATTCCCTGGCTGTTTTCTGTTTGGCTTGTCCTATAACAGTAGTGTTGTCCCAGTCGAACTCATGTTGCTTGTCATCTGCATGTGTGGCTACTAAGGATAGCTAGTCGTGTCGTTTTGTGGCTAGTTGGAGTTCATGGATGTGGATCGTTAGCTGTCTTCCTGTTTGTCCTATGTAGTGTTTTGTGCAGTCCTTGCATGGGATTTTGTACACTACATTGGTTTTGCTCATGCTGGGTATCGGGTCCTTCGTTCTGGTGAGTTGTTGTCTGAGAGTGGCCGGTGGTTTATGTGCTGTTATGAGTCCTAGCCAGAGCCCCAGAGTCCTTTATCAGGAAGGACTGATTCCTGATGAAGGGCTTATGCCTGAAATGTCGATTCTCTTGCCCCTCGGATGCTGCCTGACCTGCTGTGCTTTTGCAACAATGCACTCCCGACACGTGACAACAAATTCAATTCAATCTTCTGCATATACTTAAAAGTACACTGAGTAATCCACTATTTAAAGGGCTAATAAATTACTCCTGTGCACATTAAAACAGTTACAGTAATCATCCATTTAATCAACTTGTACAGAAATGTGACACTTCTGGTGCCGGTGGGACTTGAACCCAGGCCTCCTGGCTCAGAGTTATGGACACTACCTATGCATCACAAGAGCCCTGTTTGCCTGTATACATTAAAGGATTACCCCATTATGTCTTGTGTATATTCAATGGATAAGGAGAAGTCCCCTGTGTAAAACGATAGGAGGGAGATGAAATGAAAGCAAGAGCTACTTTAGCAACTGGGGGCTGCAGAAATTGATGTGGATTTGAGAAACAGTACTGTATGTTTTTCTAATCCAATGGAAAGTTACAAAATTGCTCTTGACTAGCACTTTATGATGTTTACGCTTTAGGATCATCCACTGACAAGTGCAAGAGCTAACAGTCCTGTAGTAACGTTGCACATGTGGGTGTAAACAAACACAATGTGATTCAACAATATTTGAGGTTGTACTTTCTGAATCTAAGGTGTAGAATTGAGGAATGCCACAGAAAATGACCATTATCTAATCAAGTAATGAGAAATGCAGCACAATGTAAGGATATTTCACTAATCTTGTTTAGGGAACCTCACCCCCAACAATCCTGAACTTGCTCTTATTGAAATATGGAAGAAGTGGCATAATCTGGACAGGAACATGAACATGCATTTACTAAACATGTAAAGGTGTGATGGGATGTTATGTTATTCATTTGCAAGTGGGTAGGTGAAGAGTTTTAATCTACTTATCAAAATTGATTGCCTTTCATCTACAATTTCAGTTGATTTATGGCTAAGGTGAGCTCAAAGCTGAAACTTAAATCATTTTAACACAGATTTGATTTCTGACCGTGTTGTCTGAGCAATGGTGATTAAATCTGTTTGTGGCCAAGAGTCACTGCTGTGGCTCAGAGTTGGTGAACTGAGCCTGTGACGTGTCTCCACACTAATGAAACATTTTGGGCTGGACCAGCATTTATTGTACATCTCATGTTCCCATGGAGCTGCTGTCCTTTCCTTCTGGATGGCAGAGGTTGTGGCATAGAAGGTGCTGTTGAAGGAGCCTTGGTGAGTTGCTGCAGTGCATCTTGTAGATGGTATACACTATTACCACTGAGCACCAATGGAAAGGGAGTGAATGTTGAAGATGATAGATGGGGTGCCAGTCAAACAAGTGCTTTGTCCTGGATGCTGTCAAGCTTTTTGTATATTGTTGGAGTGGTACCCATCCAGGCAAATGGAGAGTATTCTATCCCACATTCATAATTAATACCTTGTAGATTGTAGGCATGCTTTGGGGAATTGAGGTGGGCTAATTGTGCAGAATTCAGTAGCCACAAAACTATGTTTTTAAGACCGTGTAAGAGAGGAGAGGGTGTGGAAAGTTCGGTGATGAGATAGAAGGCAGGGTAGATTAAACAATGAATGTTTTCTTGATGCAACATGTTAAAGAATTTGGGAATGGAGATGGTAAAATAAGAAAAGTTAGATGCAAAAGAGGTATGAATGGCTACATTAAAAACCATTTGAATACAGTAATCAAACGAACAACAAGATCAACCAAACAAAACACCAAAAAAAGTGACAAGATAAAGGCAAAGGTTGGGATCTAAAATTGTCAGACTCGATATTGAGTTCAAAGGACTGCAAAGTGCCAGTGTTTAAGATGAAATGCTGTTCCTTGGGCCTGTGTTAAAGTTCATTTGCAGACAGAAATAACTTTATTTACAGTTCTATACTGAACAAAGAATTTTCCGACCAAGTTATTGAACAACATATTATTACTTTTCTAAATGAATCACCATAATAAAAAGGATTAGATGGTAGCTGTTTTCAAGGTCTAATATAACAGGAAAATGTGAGTTGTACAGCGTGGAAACAGGCCCTTTGGTCCTTCATGTCTGCACTGTTTATCAATCATATCTACCTACCTCCAAACACCTATCAACTCTGGTCACAGATGGCTCCTCTGTTTACCAGTAAAAAGTTGCAGATGCTGGAGATCAGAGCTGAAAATGTGTTGCTGGTTAAAGCACGGCAGGTCAGGCAGCATCCAAGGAACAGGAAATTCGACGTTTCGGGCTCCGGCCCGAAACGTCGAATTTCCTGTTCCTTGGATGCTGCCTGACCTGCTGTGCTTTAACCAGCAACACATTTTCAGCTCCTCTGTTTACCACCCTTTCTGGCAGTGAGTTCCAGATACCCATTGTTCCCTGGGTGAAACAATTCTTCCTTAAGAAAGTGAGACAATCGAATGCAGCAATGTCAATATCAAAGCACAAGGATGTGATTTGAGCTGGAAACGTGATGGAATTGAAGTTATAATTAGGTGCTCACAGTGTTAAACATTAACTGATGAAATTTTATGTAAAGTCCAGCTTTTCTTGATGCATTCAAGAAATTGGGAGCAGGACGAAACCTGTAAAAGTGCTGGAATTTTCTTTATGACGTTTTAGTTTTGCTGCTGGTTTTGTAGCTTTATTTCCATTTCACTTGGAGTAAATGTCAAGTGGAAGGGATGTAGATCAGGGAAAAGGAAGTGGGCCGGGATGAAAAGTCAATGATCTAACCCAGATCTCTCCTCCCCTTTGTTGGATGCAGTCAGATTTGTTGATACTTCCAGCATTTTTCATCTTTATTTCAGTTATTCCACAGTATTTTAAGGGTTGCAGCTGAAACATTGACTTCTCCACTTCCTGATGCTACCTGGCTTGCAGTGTTCTTCCAGCCTCCTGCTGTCTATCTTGGATTCCCGTATCTGCAGTATTTTTTGTCTCTAACTTTGAATGCATAAGCACGTTCAGGCTTTGTGCCAATACTTGAATTAAAGCACCAAGGAGGCATCAGTTGTTGTTTTAAAGTATTCTCCTGGGGCTATTTTTAACATCACACCCAATCCTTTTTCTCCTGTTTGTGAAGGCCAGTTTTTTTTAATCCATTCATGATACCTGGACCAGCATTTATTGCCCATCCCTAGTTGCCCTTGAGAAGATGGTGCACTTCCTTCTTGAACCGCTGCAGTCCACTTGCTGTGAGTGGATCTACACTGCCCTTATGTAGAGGCAGATGACACTGCCAGTCTGCGAGGTCTGTCAATCAAAAGTTGGCGTGGAGGCAGAGCGGAAGAGTCAGACATCGTACAGAGCCGTGGTATAGGGGACTCCATAGTGAGAGGAACTGACCGGGGTTTTTGTGGCAGCAGGCGGGGCTTAAGGATGGTGTGTTGCCTTCCTGGTGCCAGGGTTAAAGACATCATAGACAGAGTGCAGGAAATCCTCAAGGACAAAGGTGAAGAGCCAGAGATGGTGGTACATGTCGGCACAAATGACATTGGGAAGAAGAGGAGGAACATGCTACAGCGGGACTTCGGAGAACTAGGAAGAAGGCTGAAAAGCAGGATGTCCAGGGTGGTTATCTCTGATTTGCTTCCAGTTCCTTTGGCTGGTGAGGCCAGAAACAGGGAGATAATGGACTTGATCGTGTGGCTGGGGAACTGGTGCAGGAAGCAAGGATTTAAATTCTTGGATCACTGGGGTATGTTTTGTGGTAAGCATAAATTATACAAGAGAGACGGTTTTCATCTTAATAGGTTGGGGACCAGCATTCTGGCAGGCAGGTTTGCTACTGCAACATAGGTACATTTAAACTAAGTAGCGGGGTGAGGGGGGGGGGACAAACTGGATGTTTAAGAAGGAAATTGAATGAAAAGTTAGAGCAGGGGAAGTCAAGAAAGACAACTGTTTCAATGAAGCAGAAAACTCAGACAGGGATCATGCTGTAAGGTTGAGTGAAATAGGAGTTGATGGGAAGGGTGAGGGCAGTAACAAATTAAAAATACTATATATGAATGCACGAAGCATTAGAAATAAGATGATGAGCTTGAGGCTCTTTTGGAAATTGGCAGATACGATATTGTGGGGATAACTGAGATGTGGCTTCAAGTGGACAGGGCCTGGAAAATGAATATTCAAGACTACACATGCTATCGTAAGGACAGACTGACGGGCAGAGGGGGTGGGGTGGCCATGTTGGTAAGGGATGATATTCAGTCCCTTGCGCTGGGGGACCTAGAATCAGGGAATGCAGAGTCAGTGTGAATAGAGCTGAGAAATTCTAAGGGTAAAAAGACCCTCTTGGGAGTTACTTACAGGCCCCCAAACAGTAGTCTGGATGTCGGATGTAAGTTGAATCAGGAGCTGAAATTGGCCGGTCGCAAAGGTGTTACTACAGTTGTTATGGGGGATTTCAACATGCAGGTAGACTGGGAGAATCAAGATGGTATTGGACCTCAAGAAAGAGACTTTGTGGAGTGCCTCCGAGATGCATTCTCAGAACAGCTGGTGCTGGAGCCTACCAGGGAGAAGGCAATTCTGGATCTGGTATTGTACAACGAACCAGAATTGATCAGGGACCTCGAAGTGAAGGAGCCATTGGGAAGTAGTGACCATAATACAATAAGCTTCAATCTGCAATTCGAGGGGGAGAGGGTACACTCGGAAGCAACAATATTTCAGTTGAATAAAGCGAACTATGGAGTTATGAGGGAGGAGCTGGCCAAAGTTCAATAGTGCAATACCTTAGCAGGGAGGACAGTGGAGGACCAATGGCAGATATTTCTGTGTATAATGCAGAAGATGCAGGATCAGTTCATTTCAAAAAGGAAGAAAGATCCTAGGAGGAGGCATGGGTGGCCGTGGCTGACGAGGGAAGTTAAGAAACATATAAAGTTAAAAGAGAAAAAGTATAACATAGCAAAGATAAGCGGGAAAATGGAGAACTGGGAAGCTTTTAAAGAACAACAGAGGATTACTAAGAAGGAAATATGCAGAGAAAAAATGAGGTACGAAGGTAAACTGGCCAAAAATATAAAGGAGGATAGTAAAAGCTTTTTTAGGTACATGAAAGACAAAAAAATGGTTAAGACTAAGATTGGGCCCTTGAAGACAGAAAAAGGGGAATATATTACGGGGAACAAAGAAATGACAGAAGAATTGAATTGGTACTTCAGATCTGTGTTCACTGGGGAAGACACAAGCAACCTCCCTGAGGTAACAGTGGCTGAAGGATCTGAACTGAAGGGAATTTATATTTGCCAGGAATTGGTGTTGGAGAGACTGTTAGGTCTGAAGGCTGATAAGTCCCCAGGGCTTGATGGTCTACATCCCAGGGCATTGAAGGAGATGACTTGAGAAATTGTGGATGCGTTGGTGATTATTTTCCAGAGTTAGATAGATTCAGGATCAGTTCCTGCAGATTGGAGGGTGGCTAATGTTATACCACTTTTTAAGAAAGGTGGGAGAGAGAAAGCAGGAAACTATAGACCAGTTAGTTTGACCTCAGTGATGGGAAAGATGCTGGAGTCTATTATAAAGGATGAAATTATGACACATCTATTGTAGTAACAGGATAAGTCAGAGTCAGCATGGATTTATGAAGGGGAAATCATGCTTGACTAATCTTCTAGAATTTTTTGAGGATGTAACTCTGAAGATGGAATGATCGAGACCCAGTAGATGTACTGTACCTGGGCTTTCAGAAAACTATTGATAAAGTCCCACATAGGAAGTTAGCAAAATTAGGGCACGTGGTATTGGGGCCAAAATACTAGCTTGTTGGTTGGCTGACAGGAAACAAAGAGTAGTATTAAACAGCTCCATTTCGGAATGGCAGGCAGTGACCAGTGGGGTACCGCAGGGATCAGTGCTGGGATTGCAGCTTTTTACAATATATGTTAATGATATAGAAGATGGTATTAGTAGTAATATTAGCAAATTTGCTGATGATACTAAGTGGGGTGGCAGGGTGAAATGCGAGGAGGATGTTAGGAGATTACAGGGTGACCTGGACAGGTTAGGTGAGTGGTCAGATGTATGGCAGATGCAGTTTAATGTGGATAAATGTATGGTTATCCACTTTGGTGGCAAGAACAGGAAGGCAGATTACTACCTAAATGGAATCAATTTAGGTAAAGGGGCAGTACAAAGAGATCTGGGTGTTCTTGTACACCAGTCAATGAAGGTAAGCATGCAGGTGCAACAGGTAGTGAAGAAGGCTAATAGCATGCTGGCCTTCATAACAAGAGGGATTGAGTATAGAAGCAAAGAGGTTCTTCAGCTGTACAGGGCCCTGGTGAGACCACACCTGGAGTATTGTATGCAGTTCTGGTCTCCACATTTGAGGAAAGACATTCTGGCTATTGAGGGAGTGCAGCATGGGTTCATGAGGTCAATTCCTGGAGTGGCAGGATTACCTTACACTGAAAGACTGGAGCGACTGGGCTTGTATACCTTTGAGTTTAGAAGACTGAGAGGGGATCTGATTGAGACATATAAGATTATTAAAGGATTGGACACTCTGGAGGCAGGAAACATGTTTCCGCTGATGGATGAGTGTCGAACCAGAGGACACAGCTTAAAAATACGGGGTAGACCATTTAGCAGAGATGAGGAGAAACTTCTTCACCCAGAGAGTGGTGGCTGTGTGGAATGCTCTGCCCCAGAGGGCAGTGGAGGCCCAGTCTCTGGATTCATTTAAAAAAGAGTTGGATAGAGCTCTCAAGGATAGTGGAATCAAGGGTTATGGAGATAAGGCGAGAACAGGATACTGATTAAGGATGATCAGCCATGATCATGTTGAATGGTGGTGCAGGCTTGAAGGGCAGAATGGCCTACTCCTGCACCTATTGTCTATTGGAGGGAATTCCACAACTTTGACTCAGTGACAGTAAAAGAATGGCAATATATTTCCAAGTCAGGATGGTGAGTGGCTTGGAGGGGAAATGTAGGTAGGGGTATTCCCATGTATCTGCTGCCCTTATCCTTCTAGATGGGATTGCTGAGCATTCCATTGCAAAGGTGCTCTTCTCGGACCTTTCTGCAGTGCATCTTGTAGATACTGCTGCTACCAAAGGTGGTCGATGGTCAAGGGAATGGATGTTTGTGGATATGGTGCCAATCAGGTGGGCTGCTTTTTTCTGGATGATGCCAACCTTCTTGAGTATTGTTGGAGCCACACCCATTCCTAGCCTTTGACATGCTTTTGTAATTTGTGACCAGAAACTCAACTGGACTTGCCAGTAGTAAGCCCCAAGATGTTAGTGGGGAATTCAGTAATAGTAACACTATTGAATGTCAAGGGATGGTGGTTAGCTTGTCTCTTGCTGGTGATGGTCATAACCTGGCATTTGTGTGGTGCACAAGTTATTTGTCAATCTAAGCCTGGATCTTGTCCAATCTTGTTGCATTTGAACATGAACAGCTTCAGTGTCTTCGAGGAGGAAGTGAGGACTGCAGATGCTGGAGATCAGAGCTGAAAATGTGTTGCTGGAAAAGCGCAGCAGGTGAGGCAGCATCCAAGGAGCAGGAGAATCGACGTTTCGGGCATGAGCCCTTCTTCAGGAATCATGCGCAGTCAAATGTAGCATTGATAGGACAGGCCTTTGTCTCCACAAGGACTATGTGATGGTCACTCTTACCAATACTGTCGTGAACATATGCATCTTTGGTAAGGATGAGATCCAGTATGATTTTCCTCTTGTTAACTACCTCACTGCCTGCCGCAGACCCAGTTGAGAGACAAAAACATAAGATGTTGGATTCCAGAGTAAACAGGCAGGAGGCTGGAAAAGCACAGCAAGCCAGGCAGCATCGGGAGATGGAGAAGTCAACCTTTTAGGTGTATCCCTTCTTCAAGAAGGGCAGACCCAGTCTGCCAGCTGTTTCCTTTAGGACCTGACCAGTGCTGCTGCCGAGCCACTCTTGGTGAATATTGAAATCCCTCCCAGAGTATAGTCTGTACGCTTGCTACCCTCAGTGCTCCCTCCAAGTGCCCATGTTTAACCTTAAGCTATAAAGCTTCATGGAGTCTGGAGTCAATGTTGAGGACTCTGAAGGCAACTCCCTCCTGACTGTGTATCACTGTACTGCTACCTCTGGGTCTGTTCTGCTGATGGGGCAACACATATTCAGGTGTGGTCTGGGACATTATCTTCCAGGTATGATTCCATGAGTATGACTGTATCAGGCTGTTTCTTAACTAGTCTGTGAGACGGTTTTCCCAATTTTGGCACCAACCCTCAGATGTTCGTAAGGAGGACTTTGCAGAGTTGTCAGGGCTGTGTCTGTTGTTATATTTTCCGTCTTTGTTGGTTGGTCCATCCATTTTCATTTCTTTGACGAGATTGTGGTGATTGATACTACTGAGTGGGAGCACATGCTTTGTAGTAGAGTGAGGGATGCTTAATGACCTTAGGTCACATCAAATGTATCAGAGAGGGTCACGGATTTAAAATGAATTGGGCCAACTGAAATCAAAGCAGTGAATGCCTGAAGAGCTTAGTCTTCATTGGCATGGAAAAAAGCCAATTTGTTTTGCATTCATGTATTTGTTCTTGGGATGTGCTCATCAAAGGCTGCACCCAGCATTTGTTGAGAAAGTGAGGTCTGCAGATGCTGGAGATCAGAGCTGAAAATGTGTTGCTGGAAAAGTGCAGCAGGTCAGGCAGCATCCAAGGAACAGGAAATTCGACGTTTCGGGCATAAGCCCTTCCTGATGAAGGGCTTATGCCCGAAACGTCGAATTACCTGTTCCTTGGATGCTGCCTGACCTGCTGCGCTTTTCCAGCAACACATTTTCAACCCAGCATTTGTTGTCCATCCCTAATGCCCAGAGGGCAATTGAGAAGCAACCACATCGCTATGGGTCTAGAGTTGCATGAGACCGGGTGAGGATGGCAGATGTCCTTCCCTGAAGGACATTAGTGAACTAGACAGGTTTTTCCGACAAGAGAGTAGAGTTTCATGTTCATCGGTAGATTCTTAATTCCAGATTTTCTTTAAATTGAATTCAAATTCCACCATGAGCCATGGCGGGATTTGAATCCAGGTCCCCAGAACCTTAGCTGAGTTTCTGGTTTAATAATCTAATGATAGTACCACTGGGCCATCAGTTTTCTGTCAGTTATGTAAAACGCTGGGGAATGGAAATTTTTTTAAAGCAGTTTTTCTCCTCGAGGTGGTTGCAAGGTATGTTGTGGCACAGTAGTACTGTTCCTACTTCTGAGGCAGGTGGCCTGGGTTCACGTCCCATCTGCTTCAAAGTTGTACAGTAACGTCTCTGAACAGGTTGACTAGTAAAACATCTGGAGATGGTTGCAAGCTGCTTGTATCTTGCACGTTTCACCTAGCTGTTGTTGACATGGGGAGTGTAGAATGTAGCTTGTGCCATTGGAAAGTAGAAGGGATTCAGTCAAAGTGAAAGCAAAATTGCTCTGTTATCAATCCAGTAGGTGACTGAGAACTCAACCACGTGCAAGTTCCTTATAGGTCTCATTTCAGAAAGTCTTGTGGTTTAGTGAATCAATTTCTGCTTCTGACCCAGAAACTCTGGGTTTAAGTCCCATTGCAGAACTGTTTGGCCGTGGAAGGAGCAGTTCAAGTGAATTTTACAATCTGTCTGCTAATCCTTCTAACCCTTCCCTACTATTTCCCAAAGGGAAACTTTGCATGTACACATATCAAACAGAACAGTACGTGGCATCTTAACTTGGCATCATGTTACCATTCCTTTTCTGTTGGTCTAAATCTTGTAAATCCCTTCCTAATAGTTCTGTGGGTGCACATCTCATATAGCAGAGGTAGAGTAGAGTCATGGAGATGTACAGGAGAAAGTGACGTCTGCAGATGCTGGAGATCAGAGCTGAAAATGTGTTGCTGGAAAAGCGCAGCAGGTCAGGCAGCATCCAAGGAACAGGAAATTCGACATTTCCTGTTCCTTGGATGCTGCCTGACCTGCTGCGCTTTTCCAGCAACACATTTTCAGCTCATAGAGCTGTACAGCATGGAAACAGACCCTTCTGTCCAACGCATCCATGCCGACCAGATATCCCAACCCAATCTAGTCCCACCTGCCATCACCCGGCCCATATCCCTCCAAATTCTTCCTACTGATATACCTGTCCAAATATCTCTTAAATATTGCAATTATACCAGCCTCCACCACTTCCTTTTTTAAGCAGAGGGTGAAAGGTTATCGGAGTAGATGGGAATGAGTATTTGAGCTTACAGTCAGGTCAGCTGTGCTCTATTATTGAATGGTGAAGAAGGTTCAAAGAGGTGAATGGCCTACTCCTGCCCCTCATTTGTACCTTTTGTGTGCATGGACTACACCACCATCTTCACTCAGCAAAGAGAAATCACTGGTCTTGCCAATGACACTCACTCACACTGTAAGAAGAAATCAAACCAATATCTCAAGCCCAGACTTATCTTGTGTGTCAGTGTTTGAGCTGTAAATTCTACCTATCTAATTCCTTAAGGCGCCAATAAATAAAAACCTTAAGATTTTTAATCCTTTTTGCACAAAAGGAATTCAGCAACAAGCAAGCAACTCAAAGCCAGATAAGTACGTGAAGCAGCAAGTAATGAGGGAATGTGCTGATAGGCATGGATGAAATACAGTGAATGGAGGCTCACTTGCAACATTAATGTTGGCACAGACCTGTTGGGGCAAGTGACCTATTCTTGCTAATTTTAGGATTTGAAGAATTGTTTTGGTCTAATCAAAGACAAGTTAATGCTGTGTGAAGTAACTCATTTAAACTGAGACAAAAGTAAAACAATACAGATAGTGGAATTCTGACAATGGAAGTATTCAGCAGAACAGAGAGAGAGAATCAAAGATGTATAACGACTGATGAAGGGTCATCATGACCTTAAACAGTAGCTGTCTTTCCACAATGCTACCTGACTTGCTGAGTATTACTAACATTTCCAGGACCTAGCAAAAGAGAAGAAATATTAACTAGTTTCAAATGTGTGGCATGGTGTAGAGATTGGAGGTTTGGGATGTGCTGATGGAAGAACATTTTGAGTAACTGCAGTGCATCATGTGATAATACGCATCCTTGCTGCTGCGTGCAGTAATGGAGAGCGCGAATGGTTAAGGTTGTGGAAGGACTGGGAGCAGTATGGACTAGAGAGAACCTAGATTCACCAGCAATGGGAGGAAGGAACCAGTTGCTGTCACCATGAGGAGGTGATCACCAAGAAGGTCAGAGTTGAGAGTGTGTTCCTGGAAAAGTACAGCAGATCAGGCAGCATCGGAGGAGCATGAAAATTGATGTTTTGGACCAGAGCCCTTCTTCAGGAATCTCCAGCATCTGCAGACCTCACTGTCTCCTACCAAAAAGGTTGGTTGTGCCCTGATTGTGCTTATAGTGTGGAAGGCAGTAAAATGAGAAGTTAGGAAAATTGAGAACTTTGGTTGATTCACCTACATCCTGTGCTGCAACACCACCCAGCAACCATTACTCTTGTCTCGCCAACTAACTTCATCAGAAGTTCTCATATCTTGTTGAGATTCAGCACCACCCACCCCGACAGTGGCTTTATCTGGGCCACTTTCCTAACCTCCCCCTCCCCATTTCCCACCTCCTCCTCCTGCCATTCAACCCAGTTTGTCCACAATCTGCTGTGCTTGGCTGATAGTCTCCTTGGCAAAAGTGAGGACCATAGATACTGGAGATTAGAGTCAAGATCAGAGTGGTGCTGGAAAAGCACAGCAGGTCAGGCAGCATCCGAGGAGCAGGAGAATCGACGTTTCAGGCAGGAGCCCTTCATCAAGAATGAGTCTCCTTCACCAGCTGAGCTGTGCCCATTGGGTGAATAATCTGACCAGTCAGTCTCTAGTTTTGTTTCCTCACCTTTTTCAGCAGAGGGCACACCATGCAAAGGAAAGGGAGATGACCAAGTTGGGCAGGGGATTTTAATTGAAGAGATTGAGGGAATGTTGTCACAGATGTGTGCCACATGGCTGGTGGCAGAATTATAGGTCTGTCTGTTATATGGCCTGAGTGAATCATTAACACCAGCATGGACTGCTTGGGCCGAATGGACTTTTTCTATGTTACATCTCCAATGAAACATGTCAATTTTAATTAATTGGTGACTAAGCTATCAGTGTGGAGCACGGTCAAGATTATTTTCCCAGGACCAAGCCATTTCCTTCTCTTTTGACTTCCAGAGACTCTTGGGGTAGAATCTTCTGTTGGTTGCATGGTTCTCATATGCTGGCTGGAAAGCCAGTGAGAGGCCTATCCTTGAGGATGGCCCATGTAGGCTCAGTGGTCAATGCTGAAGACACCACTGGTCCTTTGTGTACATTTTACAGCATAGAAAGAGGCCAGTTGGCTCATTGTATCTGTGCCAATTATTTAACATCTATCTGTTCTAATCTCACTATCCAGCACTTGTCCCATACAATGTTTCAAGTCATCATCTAAATACCACAGTTGTGCCAAGTTAAACAAATCCCTTCTGCCTGCCATTCCATTCCATGCTAATTCATCCGCTTATCTATAAGCTACTTAAATGCCTCTGTTGTATCTACTTCCACCACTACTGCTGGCAGTGCGTTCCAGGCATCTAACACTCTGTCTTTAAAAAAAAGTGCCCCTCACATCTCCTTTAAACTTTTCCCTCCTTACTTTTAAATGCATGCCCTCTAGTTTTAAACTAGAGGATGTGACATCCTTCCTATGGTGTAGCACACATAGGAATTAGTTCCCTGCAGCAGGAACTGTCTCTCATTAGAACCTCCTTTTCCCTTGCAAGTGCCCTTAGGTCAATAGCCAACCAACAAATGGTCTGGACTCTTTCTATCTCCATTGATCCCAGCAATGGTGGCTTGAGATCCTTTGATGGTCATTAAAGGTCTAGATGGGCATTATTGTGGCAGGGTGGACTGTGGACCTGCCAGCCCTGAACCCAGTGCTGATGGGAGTGGGACAGCTGCTGAGATTGCACCCAGCCTAATTATAAATGCCTTTCCTGCCTCCGGCCCATCATTTCTTCCACTGTAACTGGAAAAGGATGAGGATAGTCTCTCTGAGGACTTCATGCATTCTGAGCACTGAGATGGACTAGTTAGAGAGTTCATCTGGGTCATAAGTGAATGAGCACAACCCCAAGGTTAACAAATAAAACCGAAGTCCATATTTGGGTTACTTATGCAGTGAGGAGATGGGAAAGAATCAAGGCCTGGGGATTAATTTATAGGTTTATGGAGTTATGTTAAAACTAGTGGAGGGGAGTTATGAATGCAAAATAGGTGGCGGTAATCCAGTGCAAAAAGTGGAAAAAAGGTCAGCCCAGATGGATGGCACAGTGTCTCTGTGGTTAGCACTGCTGCCTCACAGCGCCAGGGACCTAGGTTCAATGCCACCCTCAGCTGACTGTCTGTGTGGAATTTGCACATTCTCCCCATGTCTGCATGGGTTTCCTCCAGGTGCTCTGGCTTCCTCCCACAGTCCGATGGTGTGCAGATTGGTTGGATGGGTCCTGGGAAATGCAAGTTTGCAGGGATAGGGTAGGGCTGGTGGGTCTGGGTGGGATGCTCTTCAGGGGGTTCGTGTGGACTCGATGGGCCGAGTGCCCTGCTTGCACACCATAGGGACTTCATAAGAGCAAAAGCATGTGAGCAAGATGACCGGAGGGAAGGGGATACAGTTGGAATAGAGATGCATGTTCTTGGTCTGAAGTTATTGTACTTGATGTTGAGTCCTGAAAGCTGTGAAGTGCCTAAGCCTTGGTTTTGCTGGAACACTAGCAGGCCTGGGGTAGAGATATTAGCATGTCAGCAAGACGTTGTACTGAAATGGCAAGCAACTAGAAGGTTTGGATCATACTTACAAAGAGAGTGGAGATGTTCTACAAAGCTGTCAGCTAGTCTGTGTTCAGTCTTGCCAATGTACGGAGACTGTATTGTGAGCAGCAAATATAGTGAGCTGGATTGAAAGAAGTGCAAGTAAATTGTTACTTCACTTGGAAGGTATATTTGGGGCTTTGGGGACAGTAAGCTGATAGGAGATAAACGGGCAAGTGTTAAATCTTTTGAGATTGTATGAGAAAGTGGCATGGGGAAGTGAGGAATTGGTAGGAATGATGGAGGAGTGGACTAGGGTGTTGCAGTGAGAATGGTCCTTGCAGGGTACTGACAAGGCAAGGGAAAGGGGGGGTTGATGTGTTTGGTGGTGGAAATGGCAGATGATGATCCTCTTGAAGGCGGAGGGAAGGGGCTCGAAATTGAGTAGAAGGGGAACCATCTCATTCAGGGAGGGAGGAGGAATGGTTGAGGGCAGAGTGTAGGAAATGCATCAGATTCTGCTGAGGACCCACTGCTCTTCATACACTGGTTGGCTGTTAAACACTGGGGCTGTCATTGAGAAGGAGAATAGTTGCTGTACATGTGAAGGGCAGGCGAAGATGTGACAAAGCACTTATAAGCACTTGGACTTGACTGACATTAAACAATCTTAACTTTAATGATACCATGAAGTGTGCATCAATTTCCTTCCCTGGCGAATTGCCCATGCTCCAGAAAATCTGTATTGGAAAAGTTACGTGCAACAGAATGTTTAAATCAATTAGACATACAGACTTGCACAACTATGTTAATTTCCCTTCCAGGTACAGTATTGATTAGGCTGATTCCAGCAAACAGCCAAACTTCAGATCGACTTTTACTTTATACCTGAACTCATCTCTTCTATTCTGGGCTGTTAAATTTCTGCCCCTGGTTTTCAAAGCTGTTCGTTTGGAATTCATTTTGTGTCAGTTCTGAATTTGCTTTAGACTACCTTCTAGGTCACGCATTATCCTTCCACATCAGCAAAGACCACACTAAAATTTCTGTTGGATTGAAGCTTGCCTGACGCTGAATTCATTGCAAATTTGTGCATTAAGGTTTGCTAGTAATTGAAAACATTTTTTAAAAAATTTGATAAACAGTTGAAACTTGTTTCAAAGTGCTTATGTTCCTTTAAAATGTGTTCAGCACCTTTTTTAAATTAAACCACAGACAGCAAACTCCTCTCGAAAGACTGGTTCAGGGAAGTCCGTTCATCTGAATTGCTTTATGTTGGCAAATCAGAAATGTAAGATACAGGCATTTCTTCCTGTTGACTCATGACATAAACTCCATACTTGAGTCAACAGGAATTATGCCTGATGTCTTCTCCATCATTTCTTCACAAATTTTAGTTGTCTTTCAGATTTCCACAAATGTTGGCTTAAAAAAACAAGAGGAAAATTACAATGAGCGTCAGATAATATGAAAAGAAAACATGAATTGCCTTTTCCACTCAGTCCTCATCATCTACTGATTGACTGCCCATAGACCTGCGTACTCCTGAGTCATGTCATGAAGTATCAGTGCCAACAACTCCATTTTAATTTATTCTGGTTTACTTGCCCAATCTGAGCATGTGGTCTATGGTGGTACAGAGGAGAGATGGATAGGACCCGGATTTGTATTTTTGGTGACCAAGTTGCTAATCCCTGCAGGTAATGAGAAGTTGGTGAATACCTTAATGACATGTTTCCTTCTAAAATATAGACATGATTGGGGCCATTTTTTCACGCAGGAATGGGATGGACAGGGTGGTCAGAATGGTGCTCAAGCATTCCTGACATGTTCATGCCCTCTGCCATTTTAAATTCTTCCATTCTGGGCGCAAGGTTGGCATCCACCCCCAACTGTTTCTTCATGAAGTTTTCCTCATCATTTGCCTTGCACCAGGCCTACCCTGTAGGTTTCCAGGCATTCTAGGAATGCATTGTGGTGAAGGCAAATTCATTTAAGTTTTTGTTAAAAAGTGACTTGATAACTAATTGAAATGAGAAAGTTTGCAGGGTTATGTGAAAACGATGGGGGTGGGGTGGGGGGAGAGGAGTAGTTCACATGTAGAGTCTGCATACATACACACAGCTGAAAGGCATCTTGCTGTGCTCTAACTATGTGATGCTGTAGGTTTCTTCATACCCTTTATGCCATATTTCTTAATATTACCCTTCGCCAACCAGGTCAGCGTCATGTCACCCAACCTTTTCTCTCTGATAAACATATCAGAAACTGATTTGCTGCAGTTTAAAGTGACCTGATTTTTGACTGTGGTTGCTGAGTGATAAAACTCTTCATATTCCCTGAGCTCAGCTTACAGTAAAGAGCAGACTAACTTTAACCACAATGATTATGTTTCAGTAATTAAAAACTCCACACTATTCGGCCTAGTAATAAACAGTCTAATCAATCTGTTACTCAGTAGCTAACTGAGAGCCTATGTTATATATTATAATGGTGATAATGTTTTAACCTGCAGGTCCTTTTCTCACTTTGAGTTACTTGTGATCTTTGTGTTGCTACTGCTCCCTTTGCAATGAAAAACAAAATACTAGCAGATCCAAAATCAGCTGGGTGGATAATGCTGTCAACTTAGTGCTGCCGCACTGTCCTTTGTAGGTTTTGAGCAGATCTGGTTCTGGAGGTTGAAGATCCAAGAGGCACAATTAAGGCCCTCTTGCCATTTCTAACTCTGTGTGACACCCATCGGTTTCTGCCGCACCCTCCTGCCATAGGCAGTACAGATCAGAAGGCAACTATTTGCAGGATTCATAGATCTGTCATTAGATAAAGCTAGACGCTGCTATTGGAGACTTCTTTTCTGACAGTGTGTTAATGTGTCTGAATTGTGTACTCATGTGCAGACCTGTTACCCGCTGCTCCATACTGGGAGGTACTGATTGATCCTGACGTGAAGTACACAAGCAGCTACTGAAGACTGAGTTTGTGCCTTGAAAGGCAAGTTCCCTGTTTTAGAAGGTGTTGACAGCTCGCCAACCCCATGAAAACTGATCAGTTTCTAATCAGAATCTAATCCAGTGCCTCCCTGACAAGTATTTTCACTCCGAAATCCCCCTCTCTGTAGGCCTACTATACTCTGGGCAATAATGACATGCCTGAGAAAGCATCCAGACATTTACCATCCCAACACCATGCTGTTCAATGATGTGTACCAATTCCATTTTGTAGCTAATGTCGTTTTTAGTGTTTAAGAATTACGGGGACCTAATTCAAAGGTGTGTGAATCTATGTGATCAGTGAACAGCAACTACTGGAACAATTATGTAATCTAATCCATTGATTATGCGGTCATTTACCTCTGCCTATCAATTGCTGCTGGCATTGTTTGGCTGTTGTGTAACTTCAGGTTGATGTCTCGTTTTGCGTATACCTTGTGCTGCTCCTGGTGTGCCCTCATGCATGCTTCTATGAACCAGAGTTGATCCCTGGCTTGGTGTGAATGAGAGATTGAGGCATATGCTGAACCTTAGATTGCAGATTGTGGTTGAATACAATTCGGCTGCTGATAGCCCACGTGGTTTGTGTGATGGACAGATATATTTGTTACAGGTAGATCGGTAAGGCTGAATTTCCCTTTTGTTGATCAGTCCAGCAGCTTTATCCTTTAGCATAGAACATAGGACATTACAGGGCAGTACAAGCCCTTCGGCCTTCGATGTTGTGCCGAACTGTGAAACCAATCTGAAGCCTATCTATCCTACACTATTCCATTTTCATCCATATGTTTATCCAACAACCATTTAAATGCCCTTAACGTTAGCGAGTCTACTACTGTTGCAGGCAGAACATTCCATGCCTCTACTACTCTCTGAGTAAAGAACCTACCTCTGACATCTTTCCTATGTTTGATTAGATTAGATTCCCTACAGTGTGGAAACAGGCCCTATGGCCCAACAAGTCCACACCGACCCTTGACTCCAACCTTAGATAGGTTTCTACTCCATTAATGTGATTGTTCTGTTTCACGTTTTCTGCCCATTGCATTATGGTTGCCAGCTCTGATTCATTATGAAAGGGGTTGAAGGTTAACACAGTTATTTAATCAAGACTTTTATAGCGGACAGGCAGCAGGAGCCCCATTCTCTATTGACCTGTTTTTAACTTGTTTCTATTTAGATTAGACAAGGCCCAACAAGTCCACACCCACCCAGTCCCATTTCCATCTGACTAATGCACCTAGCATTATGGGCAATTTAGCATGGCCAATTCACCTGACCTGCATATCTTTTGACTGTGGGAGGAACCGGAGCACCCAGAGGAAACCCACGCAGACACTGGAAGAATGTGCAAACTCCACACAGACAGTTGCCCAAGGCTGGAATCGAACCCAGGTCTCTGGCGCTGTGAGACAGCAGTGCTAACCACTGTGCCACCATGCCACCTCTGCAGTGTCTGTCACGTCTCAGTTTAAATCTATGTCCCCTTGTGCTAGCCATCACGATCCGAAGAAAAAGGCTCTCACTGTCCACCCTATCTAATCCTCTGATTATTTTAAATGTCTTAATTCACCTCTCAACCTTCTGTCTAACGAAAACAATCTCCAGTCCCTCACGCTTTCTTCATAAGACCTTCCTTCCATACCAGTAGAAAGTGATGCTGGAGATCAGATTGAGAGTGGGGTGCTGGAAAAGCACAGCAGGTCAGGCAGCATCCGAAGAGCAGGAGAATTGATGTTTCGGGCATAAGCCCTTCATCAGGGATGAGGGCGGCATTCCTGATGAAGGGCTTATGCCTGAAACGTCGATTCTCCTGCTTCTCGGATGCTGCCTGACCTGTTGAGCTTTTCCAGCACCACACACTCTACTCTTCCGTCCATACCAGGCAACATCCTAGTAATTCTCCTCTGCAACCTTTCCAAAGCTTCTACATCCTTCCTGTAATGTGGTGACCAGAACTCTCCGCATAACTACAAGTGCAGCCACACCTGAGTTTTGTACAATGGCTGTAATGTTAAAAGGTTAAATTGGACTATCTCTCTGGACATTAATGTAATATTAAAGTGTTAAACTGCACTGGCTGAATATTCTCGAAGTGGATGGAGACGACATTCGTGCAGAAATGCGGATGGTTCCCACTCCATTTAGACAGTCATTTGCAACTACTCCCCTACTATTATCAAATTCAACTCTAATTTAGTCCCTTCCATTCAGAAGTACTTTCGTAGCCATCCCACAAAGCTAGGACATATCACAATTACATTGTCTTGATGAATCACTGAGTCAGGAAATCGTTTGTAAAACGATTCCCCAGAATTAGGGCATTTATATTTGCATTATCTCAGAGGATGATCTCATCCTACCATTGCATCATGGTGATGGTGGTGGGGGGTGGGGAGCGGAGGGTTGGTGGGTAGCCAGCATATCTGTGAGTATTACCAACTGACCTGTATAAAGGGGATGTTTGGGGTCTCTTTTGACTCAAAGGGGGTCACCTGGCTTTAATAAACTTTTGACTGATGGCAGAAGTTGGTGTGTGTGAATTGCATCTCCGGAAAAGAGCATGACCTCCTGCCTCTGAAACTCAGTCCCTCTACCAATAAAAGCTAACACATCGTACGTCTTCTTCCACAGTGAATCATCTCACACTTTTCTGTATTAAACTCCACCTCTCAGCCCGGCTCTGCAGCTTATCTATGTCCTTCTGTAACCTGCACCATATTTCGGCACTATCCACAAATCTACCGACCTTAGTGTCATCTGCAAATTTGCCAGCCCATCCTTCTATGCCCTAATCTAGGTTATTTATATAAATGACAAACAGCAGTGACCCCAAAATAGATCCTTGTGGTACACCACTAGTAACTGAACTCCAGGATGAACATTTCCCATCAACCACTACCCTTTGTCGTCTTTCAGCTAGCCAACTTCTGATCCAGACCACTGAATCATTGTCAATCCCATGTGTCCATATTTTGAGAAATAGCTTACTGTGGCACCCTTCTCAAATCCACACACACCACATCAACTGCCTTACCCTCATTCACCTGTTTGATCACCATATCGAAGAACTCAGTAAGGTTTGTGAGGCATGACCTCCCATTCACAAAACCATGTTGCCTATCCATAATCCACCTATTCCTCACTCGACGATTATAAATCCTACCTCTTATAATCTTTTCCAGCACTTTACCCACAACCGAAGTAAAGATCACTGGTCTAAAACTACCAATGTTGTCTCTACTCCCCTTCTTTATGAAGGGGACAACATTTGCTATCCTCCAGTCTTCTGGCACCGTTCCTGTAGACATAAAAATCAAAGCCAGTTGTTTGCACTCTGCTAGTGCAGTTTGTAGTTATATTGCTGAGCTGCTCCTAGTGATGGACATTGAAGTCCCCACCCAGACTACCTTCTCTGCCCTTGTCGTCATCAATGCTGTTTCCATTGATGTTCAATATAAGGGAAAATTGACTTTTACCAGTCTTGCATTTTAGGGAAGGGAAGAATGTTAGTACCAGGTAGGTTGTACTCAGCAGGATGTTTCCTCATTTGACCTGGTTCCATGAATCTGGAGTCAATGTTGAGTACTTCCGGGGAAGTCTCTCCCAAAAGCACACCATGGCACTTCCATCTCTGGGGCAATTTCATGGAACTATACCTTATAGACAATGACTGTCAAGTTGTTGCTTGACAAATCTTTTGGCCAAGTCTCCCAATTTTTGACACAATCCCCCAGTTGTTAGTACAGAGGGCTTTGGAGGGTCAACAAGGCTGTGAGTGCCTCTGTAATTCCCAGTGTGTTTGGCTGATGCTGGATGGTCTGTCTAATTTTGTTTGATACAACTGACTAACTCAATGTCAATAGTTTTTGAGCTTTTCACATTCCTTCCTGTTGCATATAATTCAATTAATCACCATCTCAGGTGGCTGAGTCATCTGTTCTTTATTTTCTCTCAACTTTTCATATTTTTCTTCCTTTTACTTAGTCTCTTGAAGACATTGATTCATGAACACTCCACTAATTTGTCTAACGTGTGCATGATCAAAGCATTTCAATGAGTATTGGAAATCTAGTTGAACACAGTGACAATAACAGAGAGGAAAAAAAAAATGTTGTCCCGCCCAAGCAACTACAGCTTTTCCACTAAGTTTCATTAGTTTGCTGAGACGTAGGCTGCCTGCTGGGTTTGTTTTGTGTTTGTAGTCCTGGCAGAGAGAAAACGAAATCTTTTTTCAGGAAATAAATCTGCAAATCACAAATCCTGTTTGACAAGAGACCGTGTGCAGTGTATTACAATTTGAGTGATTCTTATTAAACCTTCTCAACTAATGTTTCTCGGTAACATTTAGGAACTACTCATAGTGGTCAAGTACAACCTTACAAATGGGGGCTTAGATCAGGGAATTTTTTTTTTAGTTCTGCATGTGCCAGAACTATGAGGATTCTAAAGTTAATGTTTTGAAATGTGATATTAAAGGTACAGGTATGTACTTCATAGCGTAAAACTCTTAACTGCATGAGTCTCCTGTATTAAGGTGTGCAGGATACCTTATTTTATGCTTGAATAAGGATTATATTGAATGGAAAGGTAATAAGCTTGACTCCATTTTACATTTTCCAATTCACATACATACTGATACGTTTATAAATGTGACATAATTGACAAAATAGCTTCAATATCAACAAACATTGTTTTTGTTTCTGATTTTTCAGTTCTTCTCGTTTTTAGCTTCATTATCAATATCAGTTACCTTTATTTGAAATGTGGAATATGGTGGTGAAGTGACTAAAACAAATTTCTGCTCTTTTTCCACAGCAACCCCTTGATATAGGTAGGTATTTTTCTATTTTATCTTTGCGCAATCGTTTATTTTCCAATTAAAATTTTTTGTTCTTACGAGAAAGGTCAAAAGAATTTGATAAATGTTAAAAATGTTTGCACTTGCTTATTCCCTGTCTTCTCTAAGTATGCATGTAAATGCATTCCTTGTCAAACCTGTAATGTCATGACAGTGCACTTCATCAAAATGTAGGCTGGGCTTTGTAGAATTATATTGCAGCCAAAAACCTGGGACTGATGCTCCATGGATAATAAATCATTTTAATTTTGTTGATAGATTATGGTTTCCAGTACATTAGTTAGTTCGATTTACTTTTGGCAATAGGTCAGTGAAGTGTGGCATTCTGGTCCAACACTTCTCTAGGATTTTGTAGGCAAACATATATTTGAAGAACTTTACAGAATGGAAGCAAAAATGATGGTACGTGTTGGGATGGAATAAGGCATCAGGTGGAATTTTAAAAAAATTCATAAGTCAGTGAACTGTATTCAAGAGTTATACCTGTGAACATATATTATATATATATATCTGAATTCAGGGTAGAAGTTCAACATTTAACCCTTTTCTGAATCCCACATTTCCATCTCTCCCCAAAAACTCTTGATTCCCTTGGCTAAAGAATATTTTCATATCTGTCTTAAATATAATCAATAGCCCCACTTCCACTACCTTCTGAGGCAGAGAGTATTTGGATTTATACACCTCACCTTATTTGATACGAGGGTGGCACGGTGGCTCAGTGGTTAGCACTGTTGCCTCACAGTGTCAGGGACCCTGGTTCGATTCGGGTGACTGTATGTGTGGAGTTTGCACGTTCTCCCTGTATCTTCCAGGTTTCCTCCTGTCCAAAGTTGTGCAGGTTAGGTGGTTAGCCATTGGAAATGCAGGGTTATGCAGATAGAGTAGGGGGATGGTCTGGGACGGGTGGGGTGGACTTGATGGGCCAAATGGCCTACTTCCACACTGTCAGGATTCTATGACTGAAACGTCTAAGATTCTTAGGAAGCTTGACAGGGTGGATACTGACTCGTTTTCCCCACTGTGAAGGAAGAAGGCATAATGTCAGAATAAGGGGCTGAAAAAGGAGAGGAATTTTTTTTTCTGGTGTGAATCTGTAGATTTCTTTACTGTTGAGGCTGGCTCATTGAATATACTCAATGATGTGACAGACGGTTTCTTGGTCAGTGAGGAAATCAAGGGTTATGGGGAAAAGGCAGGGAAGTGGAGTTGGGGGTTATCTCACCAGCCATGATCTCTCCTAATGTAAGAGCAGACCCGATGGGCCGAAAGACCTCTTCCTGCTCCTGCCACTATGGCCTTTAATTCCGCTCTGGGCAGCCAATGAATTTACATCCTCAGTTATCCTGTCTGTATCAATCCGCCTTTAAAAAATAAGTTGTCATTAATCGTTCAACATATTTATAAATGCTCCAGGGTTATGATTTCTGGTCATGGCATTTGTTCTCCTTAACTACTTTAGTTACCATCGGATTGTGGATCCTTGCTTGGATTTTTCTTTTATACTGGGAATGTGCTTATTCTGAAATATCCCTTTAAGAGTCTGCCGCTGCTTCTTTACTGATCTGTCTGCCAGTCCAAAATTTCAGTTCACTTTGTCTGGCTTAGCTTTCATACTCACAGAGTTCCTCTCATTTAGGATTAAAATATTATGTTTAGAGCCACCTTTCACTTTCAAATTGGATGTCACAAGGAATTAAGGGCTACGGGGAGAATGCTGGTAAGTGGAGGTGAAATGCCCATCAGCCATGAATGGCGGAGTGGACTCGATGGGCCAAATGGCCTTACTTCCACTCCTATGTCTTATGGTCTTATGGATTTTTAACTTGGATCATAATACAATTAATAGTACCCAGGTGTGCCTTTACTCTGAGGTTATTAATTAATCCTGTCATATTACACAAGAGCAAGTCTCAAATAATCTGCTCTCTGGTCAGTTCCAAAACATGCTCCTCCAAAACTATTTTAGAGTGTTCTATGAACACCTCATCCAGGTTACAATTACCAATTTGAATTTTACAATTCATATGGAGATTCAAATCATCCACTAATTATTACCATTCTTTTATCACAAAGCATCCAATATTTCTTCTTGTATCGTATTTCCTGTACCATAGTTACTGAGAGGTTGCCCGTAGGACCTCCCCACAAGTGATGTTTTCACGCTACTGTTTCTCAACTCCACCCAAACTGATTGTACAATCTGATTTCTTGAACTGAAGTCATCTCTAACTATTTCACCAATACCATCTTTGATTTATAGAGCTACCCCTCCACTTTTACTTAGCTTCCTATTCTTCTCGAATAACTCATATTCCTCAAAATTTGGAATCCGTCCTTGTCATTGTGGAGTTGTCTGTTTTTCACTTTATAGCCTTTAGTCTTGACTGCTGCTACATCTTTAGTTTATATTCTTCTCTGTCCCTTCTCTGATTTTCATTTTCCACTTTAGGGTTTTGCTGTCCTGCCCTAACTTCAGCCCTTGATTGATTACTTTTTCCTAAACATAAACCCTTATACCCTCTTGTTTGGTTGAAAGCTCTCTACTTTCCTTATTATGCAGCTTGCTAGAACAGTGTGGTTAAATGGTCTGTTGACAATTAACTCTACTCGATTCCTAAAGTTATACACAAGTATGACTTGATGAAATGTTGGTTAATGTTTTGATATTCTCTGTTAATAAAATACTCCAGGGTTAAACATTTATGGAAACTGTAGCAGTTATTTTGGCTCAGTTGCAGTGACATGCTAGACAGGAGGCCTAGCTATACCGATGTAAATTGTTTGTACTGTTGTGCTTTGTTGAGCAAATCAGCTGACCCTGACACTTCCTACAGCTCTGAATTGTTTTATTGTTTAGTTCTCTTTATTAGTTAACAAATGTTTCCAGGGCATCAGAATAGGGATTATGCCAAGGGCAACTGATGTGTGAAGTTCGCTGTCCAAGTTTCTGGAAGTACAGATTGACCTGAAGAAATGCTGTCAAGGGACTGACTGACAGTATTTCCTACTTTCGAAGTTGGACAGCGAAGGCCGAGAGGAGATTTGATATAGGTTTTTAAATCATGAACGGGCTGGACGGAGCAGCTCTGGAGAAGCTGTACCTGTTTGTGAAAGGGGCAAGAATGAGAGGGTATAGGCCAAAGAAGCAATGGTGATGAGAGAAAAAAAACTCTTCACGCACTGAGTAGTTAAGGTCTGAAATGCACTGCCTGGAAACGTGCTAGAGGCGGATGAAGGACGTTGGATGATTACTTGATAGAAACGGTGCGCAGGGATATCGGGGCGGGGGGTGAAGGCAATAAATTGGCACTAGGTACTGACGGATATTTGAAGAGCTAGTGCAGGTACAATGGGCTGAATTGTCTCCTGTGGCATAACAAATCAGCGATTCTGGGTCATCAAGGCGAGAGGAGCAGCTTATGGAGGTCAGCAGTGCTGCCCAACCGACCCCACCCCAGTTTCTACCCACCTGGTATCCCACCCACATCCTGCTGGGAAGTTCTGTGCCAGCTGATCAGCTGACGCATGGACTTTGTCATGCACTGAGGGAAGTGTCCGAATGGAAGCACTGTGCCATGATTCTGAAGGAGCTCTGATTGGTGTCTCCTGTCAGAAATACAGTGCTCCCTGCCTTCATGAGATACAAAGGGGCGGACTGTCAAATCTGCCTGAGATTGCCTGTCCTTGGAAAATCCAGCCCCTTGTATTCCCAGTGGAACCTTCTCCGTGGTCTCACAAGAGAATGAAGTCGAGCATGCTCGTTTGGCTTCACATACGCTTTGAAGCCAGATGGAAAACAGGGTGTTGTGTTCTCTGAGGAATCCCTCTCCTGCTGGACATGCAGAAAGAGTTAACTCTAGTCAGGCCAGGCTCCAATCAATGTGATATGGGCTGTTGCCACGTTGAGCAGAGAATTGCCTGTGATTTGAGAGTCGACAGAGGTTTCTGTAAAATCGAAGATGATGAGTGAGTAGCAGAGTGCCGCACTCGCAATCACTTCTCATTCATTGAGATTTCTGGGTAGTTTGATGCGTGCTTCAAAATCATGTGGATTAATTCCCATTGGGTCCAATCCACTGTCTTGTTCAGGTTAGTGCAGACACTGCAAAGCTGCCAATTACATTGTGCAGTCTGACTCTTTTTCTGTTAATTCTGTCTGTAACCACATCAGTGAGGCCTGGGTTCAAGACCCACCTGCTCCACATGTAAGTGATAACATTGCTGAACAGGTTGAATTGAAAATATTAAAAATGAAGTCTCTAGTCATTAGCTCTCTGCTGCTGTGGAAGCTAGCTGAGTCATCAAAGCGACCACACTTCAAAAGTATGTCATTGGTTGGAAAGCGTTTTTAAGAAGCCTCGAGGTCATGAAAGGTGCTATAGAAATCTAAGTTATTTCTTTTGTACATTTTCAGGGTTAGCTTAACTATCTGTCACAATGGAGAGGAGCACTGTTTTCTCTTCCCTGTCAATAATGGAAATCAATAGAGACTCAATTAATCCACATGTTTTCTATTGGCAGTGTTTTGAATGAATGTCTCTGTTAAGTACACTTTCCTCTTACCTTCATACAAATGACGTCAATCGTGACTTCTACTGGTCTCCAAGCCTGAAATGCCAGCTTCTGTTTTTTCAAAAACAATCTGTCTGATAATTGAAAATGGAAATAATGTGAATGCAGACAATGGAAGCTCTCCTAGTTTCATGACTAATGCCTGATAGCTCTGAAGTTTAGCTTTTTGGCTCGTTCCTTGAGTTAGTTCTGAAGACCTGTCTGTGTGCCTTACAGCTAATAAGAAATAGTAAATATCTTTTCTCTTTGTTTTGAATAATGTGTTGATGGGCCACATTACACAACTGGGGGTTCTTTTACCTGTGTTTTTGTGCTAGTTTTCACTCTCTTTACTCTATTTGGCCTCAAAAATGGTTGAAACCTATGGCCGTGCTAGTCTGAAAATGCTTGATCACAGAAGTTAAGCAGACTCAGGCCCTGAGTAGGAAACTGCTTGTAAACCCCAGCTTCAGTAAGCTTTAAAAGGGCTTTTGAGCTGCAGTGGCCCTGGGTTCAAGACCCACACGGTCCAGAAATGTGCAGTAACATCTCTGACCGCATACAGTTCCTGCAGGAAGCTGTCACTTTGGTTGCCATAGCATTCTAGAATAGGCTCAAGGGTCTGAATGGCGCATTCCTATTTCTTATAGTCTTATTTTGGTCAGTCAGGGAATCATATATGTTGGGGAAAGGAGAGGAAAGTGACTGAGAGGAGTATTGAATCACTCATGATTCAATTTGCAGAGCAGGCTAGAAGGGTTGCATCTTAACAGGTTCATTGGAAAATTAGATAAAACAGTTGGTTGTTGTCGCCCTCTCATGGTAAATAAAGGTAAAGACAAGTTCATGGCCAGCTCTTATTTCACAACTACATAATATTATTTCTCTGGGAAATGAAATTGTTAATTTTTGCAATTCTGACAATGCATTATTTTCTGTGGAGCCTTTTATTCCCTTTTTTCTTTCCATTATATTCTTAAGTGATTTTTAAACTGAGAAGCCTTAAGAAAAAAACTTCAAATTATTTACAGACGATGTATTTCAAAACCTCTTGGCCCATGTAAACTTTTGGCATTCCTGCATTCAAGATGGCAGGCAATGTGTTTTTCTTATTGTATGTATTCATATTTATTGTGTGTTGCATGTATTATATATTTTTTAATATCTGTATGCACCACCGATTACCCAATTTTAAAAAGAGAGCAAAAATGATTTTCAAAATCCTAAAACTTGTTTTTATTTGTAGAACTGCCCAGAATCAAAATATGGGCATTAGAATATGCAGTTTGAAAGATTGGTGACCATAGTGAATCATCAGTTGTTTTTTTAAAAATAGTTTTCATAGACAGATGCTTCATCCTTGAGACTTGTTTTTTCTCCACACAACTGGAAAGCTGAGCCAGTGACTCGAATACTTTCTCATTTATATTGGTGGCCTATTGAAAATAGCCCAGCTTCTTGAGCTCTGGTAATACGTGGATGTTGAGACCTCATCTTCCTCAGCTGCTTCTCTGAAGCCGCTCCCTTTGTAACTGCTTCCACAACAGTATTGTCATCCACGTTCCGTCTAAGATGTGCACGCGTGCAGTTGCTTTGCGTGCGCATGCTTGGCATTCTGACACATTTTTACATATTGACTTCTGATTCTGGAGGTCACTGCCACACAGGGGACGTTGGAGGTCCATGCAGAACAAGAAGAAAATTAGCAGGCTCACTGATTGTCATCTGCTGGTGCAGCACAGAGTTCAGCAGCATCAGCAGTCAGAAATTCTTCCTTTTTGTTTAATCCTAATTTTTGAGAGAAGTGTAGCATTGGCATTATCTCACACGACATCATCTTCTGCTGAAAAGAATTGTAGGCATGAAGCAATTCTGCTTTACCATGTCAAAGGCTCTCTTCAGGATGTTCATGGCTTGAAATAAGTCTACATTTCCTACAGTTTCCAGGCAGCAATCTACTTATGGATAAGCAGCTAGCTGTTCAGATAAAAGCATTTTAGATTTATTGGTCCATTGGCTGAGTAGTTGAAAGATGAATTGGGTGAGAGAAAGAACAGTTATCGTGTTTGGACATGAAGAGGGGCTGAGCAATGATCTGAGAATAATAGGATCCTGCATTTCTGGAACTGAACATGGTGATCCAGTTGCTGAACTCATGAAGTGAAAATCATTGATGCCATATGTTGCTGACTGGTGAAGGTTTGAGGACCTTGGTTTTTGAAGTTGCCGACGAGTAAGAAGGCATGGCTTTTGGTTTTTGGACAAGTCTACAGCAAAAAGAAGGGGCTCCGATTTTACTGTTGACTGTATCTTGGCCCATGACATGGTACGTTTTGTCTGGTATGTACTTGTAAGGAAGGCCATCTTGTCTTTAATAAAGGTACCTGTGGGATTGTTTTCTTGAATAGGTTCTAGGAAGGTGCTTCTGCCAGTGAGTCCAGATTGGAAGTGTCTGTGATTTGAGCCTTCTCTACAAGCCCAGTTGTAGATGAGGTTAGGCTTGATTTTAGACTGCAAAAAGTAGGCATTGCAAGGAGTAAAGTTGGGGACATCAATTTTCAGCTTTCTCCACAAGCATCTTATGTTAATGCTATGTTTGGGCCAGTTTTAACTGTATCATTAAATTAACTAACAAGCTCCATCTTCAATTCTGGATTTTTTTTTGAGAGTTGTATCTTTCCCGTGTTCACATTCCATTCTCTACACTCACTCTAATATTTTCAGTAATTTTTATCCGACCCCATCTGTATTATATTTGACTGAATTCAGCTTAACTGTCATTTGCATTTGTCCCTTCATTTAAGTTCCTTCAATGACTTATATTTGGTTTCAAGTTCTTATAAGTCCAATTTTATTTTCTGGCTGTGGTTAACCATGATATTGACAACAATAACTAAATAATGTGCTTCATTAAACTGCAGTTCCTCAGTCTGAAAGGGATTTGTCCTTTTTATTCTCTCAACTGATTAGATTCCCGACAGTGTGGAAATGGGCCCTTCGGCCCAACAAGTCCACACCGACCCTCCGAAGAATAACTCACCCAGACCCACTTCCCTCTGACTAATGCACCTAACAGTATGGACAATTTAACATGGCCAATTCACATCTTTGGACAGTGAGAGGAAACTAGAGCACCCGGAGGAAACCCACGCAGACACGGGGACAATGTGCAAACTCCACACAGTCAGTCACCCGAGGCTGGAATCAAACCTGGGGCCCTGGTGCTGTGAGGCAGCAGTGCTAACCACTGAGCCACTATGCCACCTCAAAACTGCAACACTGCGATGGCCGGGAATTGAATCTGGGTCAACCGCTTGGAAGGCAGCTATGCTCGCCACTATACACCATCATCCTGCTAAATTCTTACTGTTTTATATTTGGGACATTAAACTCTGAAGGTGATTATTAAGGTTGTCTCAAATAGATGACACGGGTGCAAGAACAGAAACTGTCTGCTGGCTCATCAGGCTATCCCTCTATGTTAACGCCATAGTGGAAATCGCAAAGCCAAAGAGAAAAACGGATTGGGACCTTTTGTTGTGTGGTCGCCACAATGGCAGGATGTCAAACTGTGTGGGATCAAAATAAATGGGTAGCATTTAGTGCTTTATACAATCAGTGGACTCTCAAAGCATTTTCCAAGCAGTAGTGTTGTAATGTAGGAGAAACAGCAAGCAAATCCACACAGCAAGCTCCATCAAACGTCAAGGTGATCATAATCAGGTAATCTATTTGATGATATTGATTGAGAGATAAATATTGACCAGGGCGACTGCTCCTCATTTTGATAAAGTGCAGCATTGTCTTAGAATGCTCTGGGGACATCCTATCCCAGAAGATGGTGGAATTTAAATTCAGTTAATGGATTTGTATTATAAAGTTGGTCTCTGTAATGGAGACGATGCCAGGTATTGCTGATTGGTGAATCAAGTGGGTTGTACGATGTCCCTTAAGGAATAAAATCTGCTGTCCTTTCTTGGTTTGACCTACATGTCACTCAAGACCCAAAACAATATTGGTGACTCTTCACCACCCTCCAAAATGGCAGAGCAAGCCACTCCATTCAGGGGTAATTAGGTATGCACAACAATTGACCACCTCTCATGAATGAACAAAAAGAAAATTTGTCTTTGTGATGGAGCTATGTATTGAACACTCCTCAGAAGTAACGTTTAAGATGCTTTGGACATACAATTGTTGACTCCTTCAATGCCATCAGTCTTAGAGGAAGAAAGCCTGTAGTCTCCTGTTGATGATCCTGTAAGCTTTCTCTTGGGTCTCTGAAATGTGTTCATTAATGTTTCCCACAGAGGCTTATACATACCCGGAGCGAGTGGAAACACCTGTTGGATTCAACCTGAACCTCTCCAGCCTTGAAATGTCCACCATCTTGTTCTGTCAATTGTCCAGATGCATCCCGTGTGTCCGAGTGCACATCAGAATGAACAACTCAGGTAGGACTGGGAGTCCATTGGAGTATACCCTCTGGTGTGTCTGGGATTTGAACTGTTTGGTATGATGCTGTTGAAAGATGATCACTGTGGATATTCAAATGGCCTTTTATGGGATCCAGATGAGAAATAGAATTCAAAAATCATGGGAAGAGCCTATGAACAGAGTTGTGTAAGTGAGATGTAAGCACATCCTATAAAGCAGTTGGAATAATAGCTCCACCCAAGGTCAAAGCTGGAGTATACATCGCTGTCCAATTTCTAAATCCATGCCGATTCTCGATGGACAGGATAGAAACTCTACCCATTGCTCAAGAAGTGAGGCCTAAGACCTGTTAACCCCTGGGCCTCAGTTAAATTCCACTAGTCAACTTCCCACCTCCTGAAGTCTAGAGGGATCAGTGATGGAACTGGCGATACGAATTTTGGATGAGACTGGGGCAGGGGTGGAAAATATCCCCAAAGTCAGGAATGCCTCGGATTTCCTTCTGATACTAGGTATATTGGGAGAAATGTTTCCATATAAAAAATAAGCTTTGGTACAACTCGTCCACGCCGACCAGGTATCCTAAACTAATTGAGTTGCATTTGCCAGCACTTGGCCCATATCCCTCTAAACCCTTCATATTCGTATACTCATCCAGATGCCTTTTTATATGTTGTAATTGTACCAGTCTCCACCACTTCCTCTGGCAGCTCATTCCATACATGCACCACCCTCTGTATGAAAATGTTGCCCCTTTGGTCCCTTTTAAGCTTTCCCCTCTCACCTTAAATCTGTGCCCTCTAGTTCTAGATTCCCTCTTATCAGGGAAAATACCTTAACTTATCTATGCCCCTCATGACTTTATAAACCTCTATAAGGTCACCCCTCAGCCTCTGATGCGCCAGGGAAAATAGTCCCAGCCTATTAAGCCTCTCCCTATAGCTTGAACCCTTCAACCCTGGCAACATCCTCGGAAATCTTTAAATGCAGACTGGCTCTGAGTAGCTTCAGGTTAACTAGATTGCTTGGGTGATTGTAACTGGCCACTCAGCAAGGTTCCACCAGGTAGCTATGGTCATAATTGGCCCAGAGTATCTAAAATCTGAGTATGAATCGAACAGGTTTCCCAGCTATGAGGCAGGTGTAAGTTTGCCAAGAGGCGTGTTCCAAGATTTGCAATTGAATACAATGATTATTCTGGCTGTGTCCAATCCACGTGTTTCCTCCAGAGTTTAGATCTGGCTGGAATTCGGTTGTCTAATAAAACAGAATAAATCATTTATTATAAACTGTGTGAGAGTTGAACCTGTTGGTCTTTGCTAAGGTCCTAGGGAGTGTTGCTGAATAAAGAGACCTTGGAGTACAGGTTCATAGCTCCTTGAAAGTGGAGTCACAGATAGATAGGATAGTGAAGAAGGCGTTTGGTATGCTTTCCTTTATTGTTCAGAGTATTGAGTAGAGGAGTTGGGAGGTCATGTTGCGGCTGTACAGGACATTGATTTGGCCACTTTTGGAATATTGCGTGCAATTCTGGTCTCTTTCCTATTGGAAAGATGTTGTGAAACTTGAAAGGGTTCAGAAAAGATTTGCAAGGATGTTGCCAGGGTTGGAGGATTTGAGCTATAGGGAGAGGCTGAATAGACTGGGAATGTTTTCCCTGTAGTGTTGGACGTTGAGGGGTGACTTTATAGAGGTTTATAAAATCATGAGGGACATGGATAGGATAAGCAGACAAGGTTTTTTTTTTCCGTGGGGTGGGGGAGTCCAGAACTTAGAGGACATAGATTCAGGGTGAAAGGGTAAAGATATAAAAGGCAACTTTTTCACGCAGAGGGTTGTGCGCGTATGGAATGAGCTGCCAGAGGAAGTAGTGGAGGCTGGTACAATCGCAATATTTAAATGGAATCTGGATGGGTATATGAATAGGAAGGGTTGAAAGAGATATGGACCAAGTGCTGGTAAATGGGACTAGATTAGGTTAGGATATCTGGGTAGTATGGACGAGGTGGACCAAAGAGTTTGTTTCCGTGCTATATATCTCTATGGCTATGACTCTAACTTCCTTTGCCGATAGACTTTCAGTTTGACTATTGGATGCAGAACTGATTTCTTAAAAACCGAAAGAACTGCAGATGTTCAAAATCCGAAACAAAAGCCGAAATTGTTGGGAAAGTTCTGTAGGTCTGGCAGCATTTGTGGAAAGAAATCAGGGTTAATGTTTCAGTGACCCTTCCTCAGACTGATGGTAGCTAGAAAAAAGGATGAGAGGAGGAGGTAAGGAGCAAGCAATAGATGGAGATAAAGCCCGAAGAGAGAGAAGAATTGTTGAACAGACAAGGAGTAGGTAATCAGCTGAGAACAATGAATGTCTATTAATGGGGACCATTAAGGCTAACAGTGGGTGATGTGTAATAGAGAGCATGTGATAACAAGGCCTGGTATGTGGGTGTTGAAGTAAGGACTGATTCAGGAACTGGGTTTGCTTTCAGCCTCGGGCACCTGTCTGTGTGGAGTTTGCACATTCTCCCTGTGTCTGTGTGGGTTTCCTCTGTGTGTTCTGGTTTTCTCCTACAGTCCATAGATGTGCGGGTTAGGTGGATTGGCCATGCTAAATTACCTACTATGTCCAGGGATTACAGGCTAGGTGGATGAACCATGAGAAATGCAGGAGGAGGGGGATCTGGGTGGGTTGCTCTTCAGAGGGTCGGTGTGGACTTAATGGACCGAATGCCCTACTTCCACACTGTGTAGGGATTCTATGATTCCTTGCCCTACTTTAATTTCTATCTCTCCTTCAGTGCCGGTGATAATTGACGGAGTGCAAATTCACTTCTTTGAATATAAAAGCAACAGAAACAGTGAGATTCAAGTCCGGTGGAGAAACTACATGCCACCTGTTAACACAGTGAGTCCTCATTCTCTGTTATTATCAAGAGTTTACAGTAAGAAATAACTACTTGGTCCAATAAATGGTGTTTTCTGCTCAGCCCAAGCCTCCTCTCACTTTACTTCATCATCTCAACCCATCAACACATTTTGTCTCAATTTGTCCTCAGCGTCTGCTGTCGACCTGTTTAAGTTTAACTGGGATACTGTATGCCTTTCAACCTTATTTGAAAGTAGGCATAGAGCAGATCATGCCAAAAGCTTTCCATGTCAGGCTGATGCCTCTTTTGGGTGTATTCTAACGTTATTACTTGAGATTACTTTGACTTGTATATTACAAAACTCTCAATGGCACATTCTAATTCCCGCCCACTGTCCTGAGCTTGAGAAGAAACCATTCGGTACTATACTGAGGAAACTCAGGCAGGTCACTGCTTTTAATGACTGGGAATATCATTTGTCTGAGTAAAATTTCAGGGCAGTCTTTAGTGATGGCGGATCACATCAGACCCTTTCTGTTCAGTTCAAAATATCAAGCAAATTGTATTTATAAAAGGCTAACAGAAGCAGATTGGAAAAAGTACCGTATATACTCACATATAGGTCGAGTTTTGAAGACCGTTTCTAAAGCTGAAATTAGGGAGTTGACCTATACACAAAGTATTGTTTTCGAGGGGATGAAATTCATGCTTGGCATGAGTCAAAAAATGGACAAACCAGAGCCAGGTCTCTATATAAAATAATAACAAAAGGAAAAATAATTATGGCCATTATTGAATATTTATCTCCAAAATAACTGTCTCCATTCTGCCTGCTATGGTAAAATACATTTACCAGTACTGTAAATTGCATGTAGATCTACACATATGTACAAAAGTTAATAGGCATACCAATGGGCAGTCAGGCCATCTACTGCGGTATTTGTGCAATCCACAATTCATAAAATAAAAACAGAGAAGCCGTAAAAACAAAAGAAAAAATTAGACATAATATTTTATTTAGAAAAGACCACATGAAACTATTAATAATATGATAAACACTTTACATCAAAAAAACAGATTCACAGCAAAAAGCTCTTCTTACTGTATATCACAAGTATTATGTTTTAGCTACTTAAAACAAAAATTACTGGTACATGCAAAAGTCCGTTAGGTCCTTCAAATTCCCTGTCCTCATCAGTTGCATCACTGAATAATTCATTCCAGTCTTCTGGGTCAAGCATATCATATGGATTATCTTCATCTGCACTCTCAAGGAGATCGTCAATTGATTTGCCATCACTTCCATCTGACCATGAATATTCCTCCTCCATACCATCTAAAGCATTAGGAATTCCACTTTTTTTTTGAAGGCTTTCACGATAGTTTCCGTTTTCATCTCCTTCTAGGACTTAACAATCCACTCACATACAGTTCCAAATAATGGGGCACACATGTTGCCACCCTTTGTGAAGCTTTTCTTTCCTTCTTGCATCCAGTTGTCCCATTTCTTCCATACTAAGTCCTTAAAAGGTTTATTGCTGCTAACATCCAAGTGGCTGCACCATGCTCGTAAGGCCTCTATGAATCATTGTAATGTCAGTATTGTTGGCTCGAAGTTCACTGATAACACTTCTCACTCTGTGTGATCTGAACACATCCCAACCCAGTAAGCTTTTTTCCTTCCTAAGTCCATCTGGCCGCATATTTCAGACCTTCCCAATCCAAGTCTTGCATCC
Source organism: Hemiscyllium ocellatum (assembly GCF_020745735.1). Taxonomy (NCBI): domain Eukaryota; kingdom Metazoa; phylum Chordata; class Chondrichthyes; order Orectolobiformes; family Hemiscylliidae; genus Hemiscyllium; species Hemiscyllium ocellatum. The sequence goes on along the minus strand of NC_083414.1, from coordinate 19,689,948 downwards.
ACCTTCATCTATACACCCTATTTTTCATGAATGAGGACAACAATGCCGTTCAGACATTTCTGTTTGGGCAGAGTTTTCAGCTTAAAAATCACCATAGGCTTTAACTTGGTTCCATCTGTCATACAAGCAAGCACCACAGTGAATCGACTCCTTTCATGGCTAGTAGTCTTAAACTAAACTGTTTTTCTTCTAATCTTGTCCATATTTCTGTTCCCTGGCATATCAAAGTTCCTTGGGTTTCGTCCATATTGCAAAAGCTTGAGAGCTGTGCCTATTTTTCTTCTGACTTCTGATGACAAAATGATGGAACCCAATTAACTTGACATTAATTGCTGGTAGATATTGGGCAATCTTGGTTTTCTGTCCAAGCATTAAATCATAACTTTTCATAAACCTACTGCACCATCCAGCCCTGGCTTTGAGATCACTGAATCCAGTTTGTTTTTGCTTGGTATTGGAGTGTATTCTTTACATTGTCCAGTCACTATGCTTCTGTTCTGCCGACACTGAGTTACCCAGTCAGCAATCTTTTCTCCGAGTTGTGGCCACTTGTTTAGCTTTCCTCAGTTGGCATACTTCTGTTTTGGTACAGCCTTTAACTGTGTGGCTTTTTTTCCTCCAATCTCAAACATGTTTTTTCAGAAACACAGACCTCCCTTGCAGCTGCGCTATTGTTGTTCTTCTCTACAACTTCAATAACTTTTAGTTTAAACTGTGCTGTATACTTGTCATGCCATTTCATTAGAAAAATTTGGGGGAGTTTTACATTAAGTTCAGAGCACAACTGTATATGACACCTACTTCTAAGAAACTGAGGCAACAAAGGGAAGACAAGGTTGAGGGCTACCATAGGGTACTGTATATATTTGCAAGCACAGGTCAAATGTATGTAAATATTACAAATATATACAGTGCATTCAGTTTAATGATTTGAAAATCACGTTGCACAAATATATGTTATATGCATAGCATGTGATGATGCAGGTATTGCATTTGAATCAAAAAATGTGCAAATCATGCCCTTTAAGGCTGCATATATGGGCAGGAAAAGATCTCTGAAAAACTAGGGTCAACTTATACATGAGGTATATGAAAAATACCAGACCTTTTGGCCAAAAATAAGGGGATTACTAATACACAAGATCGGCCTATGCACCAATATATGCAGTATGTGGAGCCAGGAATTTTGTAGCACAGAAGGCAGCTGTTTGGCCTGTAATGTTGGTGCTACATCTTTTGAAAGAGCTATCTGTTAGTCGCACTAACTTGAGGGCTCCCTATAAACCCCTCAGGAATATTTCTGTTTTAAAAGTTACAATTGAATCTTCTTTCATTATCTTCTCATGTGGTACAATGCAGATCCTTTTATTCAACTCATTTTTGTAAGACAATAAAAATACTGCAACTCTTAAAACTAAAAGTGCCCTTTGTAGACATATTTCAATCATACTCTGTTTTCCTTATTTATCTTGCATTTCTTGCCACTGCAAGTGCCTGCAACTGTTTCACGTCAATGTAGTTTTGTCTATTCTCTCCTCCCGCTGAGTCACAATGCCAGATTATAGTCTAATAGGTTCATTTGAAATCACAAGTTTTCACTTCATCTGATGAAGGAGCAGTGCTCTGAAAGCTTGAGATTTCAAATAAACCTGTTGGACTATAACCTGGTGTCATGTGACTTCTGACTTTGTCCCTCCCAGTCCAACACCTGCACCTCTACAGCATGGCTACCATTGAAGTAAAAGGAAATTCTCATGTGCCAGTGCCTAAATTTGAATTATAACTATCAAAAACTTGCAGTTTTTACCACACAAAGTCTGTTAAAGGAGCCTGAATCTTAAACTGTTCATGCACAACTATTAAATCAAAACAAGAGACAAAAAAAACCCTTAGTTTTCCCTTATATGTGTGAACACGCATTCTAAATCAGGAAGTGGCTTCATTTCTGGAATTTGAATGCTTGTTTTTCATTGTGAGATTGCATTTAATTAGCTTTCTGAACCATCTGCTCTACAACACATGCTGATAAAGTGCTGTATTGGGGTTTCGAAATCCTGTTGACCCAAGGTCTCAAACCAGAGGGGAACATCATGACTTGTACTTTTGAGAGTCCCATGAGGGTTCCTCAATATTACCTGGCTCTTCTGCTAGACTTTGGCTGCTGTAATCTCAAGTCAGGACATGGTTTTGCTGGGCCCCATCCTTATGTCTAACATTCTATGGCCTTGTGAGGTCTGTCTGCCATTTACGAGGTCTGTGATGTCAGGGATTGGTGGGGATGAGACCACAGTATTCTAAATCTTGCTTCATCTTTAAAAGAGGCTGAGTTGGGACTTAGTTGAAACTTTTAATGAGTATCTTAAAAGAGGAAAGTTTAGTCAAGAGGTGTAGGCCCAGAATTCCAGTTTGACAAAGGGTCAGTCAGACTCGAAACGTCAGCTGTTTTCTCTCCTTACAGATGCTGCCAGACCTGCTGAGATTTTCCAGTATTTTCTCTTTTGGTTTCAGATTCCAGCATCTGCAGTAATTTGCTTTAATGATTATAATTAGGAATGCACGAGGCCCGTATTTTTGGGGATGTGGAGATCTCTGAGGATTATGGAGCTAAATTTGATTAGGAATGGGTAAGGGACACATTCGTGGAGGGATCTGAAAACAAGGATGAGAAATGGTCAGTCTGACATCTTTGCGGGGTGGACACCTCTGGCATTTTGGGGATTATTAGTAAGGAATGTCGGCCCAGCAGCGGTAACACTCCCAATCGCGAGGAAATTTGATGAAAGTATGCTTCCTCTGAACGTGGAGAAATAACAGAGGCTCACAAGAAAACACAATTCTGGCCTAACAGTTTGGTTCATACCCTCCTATAGATCTCTCTGTGTTATAGTGTGATCTGGAACTCAATCTGAACAGCAGCACCAATATACAGAGGAAGGAGCTGAAAGTCTGTCTTAATAGACACTGTAATTTGCTTTTAATCTACATCTGATCACATTCAAAAGAGATACTTTTCTTTTAAATATGTACAGGCTAACTTCATATATGAATGCTTTGAGTCAGATGCTGGGTCGAAAGTGGAAGTTGGAGTTAAGACAATCCCAGATTATGGATACCAGTTAACTGAAGAATACAACGTGGAGGATTATGAAACTGGTATGAATCATAACTCAATGCTACATAGTCAGGCAGCAGTGATATCACTGACCTTCATGTTGCAGTTGATGTCTTCAGATTTATGGTGACCTGTTTCAGTGACTCTCACACTTGGGCTACTAACTTAGAGTCATAGAGTCTTTGAGATGTACAGCACAGAAACACACCCTTTGATCCAACTCGTCCATGCCGACCAGATATCCCAACCTAATTTAGTCCCACCTGCTAGCACCTGGCCCACATCCCTCCAAACCCTTCCTATTCATATACCCATCCAAATGCCTTTTAAATGTTGTGATTGTACCAGCCTCTACCACTTCCTCTGGCAGCTCATTCCATACATATACCAACCTGTGCATGAAAAAGTTGCCCCTTAGGTCTCTCTCATATCTTTCTCCTCTCATCCTAAACCTCAGCCCTGTGGTTCTGGACTCCTCCAACCAAGGAAAAGACATTTGTCTATTCACACTATCCAGGCCCCTGATGATTTTAAAAACCTCTATAAGGTCACCTCTCAGCCTCCGATGCTCCAGGGAAAACAGTCCCAGCCTGTTCAGCTTCTCCCTGTAGCTCAAATCCTCCAACCCTGACAACATCCTTGTAAATCTTTTCTGAACCCTTTCAAGTTTCACAACATCCTTCTGATAGGAAAGAGACCAGAATTGCACGCAATATTCCAAAAGTGGCCTAACCAATGTCCTGTACAGCCATAACATGACCTCCCAACTCCTGTACTCAATACACTGACCAATAAAGGAAAGCATACCAAACGCCGCCTTCACTATCCTATCTAACCTGCAACTCTATTTTCAAGGAACTATGAACCTGCTCTCCAAGGTCGCTTTGTTCAGCAACACTTCCTAGGACCTTATCATTAAGTGTATAAGTCCTGCTAAGATTTGCATTCCCAAAATGCAGCACCTCGCATTTATTTGAATTAAATTCCATCTGCCACTTCTCAGCCCATTGGCCCATCTGATCAAGATTCTGTTGTAACTGAGGAAACCTTCGTTGTCCACTACATCTCCAATTTTGGTGTCATCTGCAAACTTGCTAACTATACCTCCTATGCTCACATCCAAATCATTTATATAAATGATGAAAAGTAGTGGACCAGCACCGATCCTGTGGCACTCCACTGGTCACAGACCTCCAGTTGAAAAGCAACCCTCCACCACCACCCTCTGTCTTCTACCTTCGAGCCAGTTCTGTATCCAAATAGCTAGTTCTCCCAGTATTCCATGAGATCTAACCTTGCTAACCAGTCTCCCTTGTCGAACCTCGTCGAATGCTTTACTGAAGTCCATATAGATCACGTCTACTGCTCTCCCCACATCAATCCTCTTTGTTACTTCTTCAAAGAACTCAGTCAAGTTTGTGAGACATGATTTCCCACACACAAAGCCATGTTGACTATTCCATGTTGACTATTAGTCCTTGCCTTTCCAAATATATGTACATCCTGTCCCTCATGATTCCCTCCAACAACTTGCCCACCACTGACGTCAGGCTTACCGGTCTGTAGTTTCCTGGGTTGTCCTTACCACCATTCTTAAATAGTGGCACTACGTTAGCCAATCTCCAGTCTTTTGGCACCTCACCTGTGACTATCGATGATACAAATATCTCCGTAAGAGGCCTAGCAAACACTTCCCTAGCTTTCCACAGAGTTCTAGGCTACACCTGATCAGTTCCTGGGGATTTATCTAATTTATGTATTTCGAGACATCCAGCACTTCCTCCTTTGTAGTATGGATACTTTTCAAGATGGCACCATCTATTTCCCTACATTTGATATCTTCCATGTACTTTTCCATTGTAATCACTGATGCAAAATACTCAATTAGTATCTCCCCCGTCTCCTGCATACTTCAATCGGTGTTGATATGTACTGAAAACAAAGAATGCTGAAGAAACCCAGCAGGTTAACATTTTGGGTCCAGTGACCCTTCCCTAGAATTCTGTTCTAAACTCAGACCTGCTGAGCTTTGACAGCAACTTCTATTTTTGTACCTATAATCATGGGAGTGATTGAAGCGTGAAGATTGGAACGTTAGTTGGAATTGGTGCAGGGTAAGACAGAGCTAGAGACAGGCACTGAGGAAAGAGATGGAACTGTGCAAGTGAGCTTTAGCTAGCATTTTGGGTCTTGGAGGGTGCTGACACTAGGAGGGAGACACTGAAAGGGAACGTGCTGAAAAATTCCAATGGAAATCCTGTCGGAGAGAAGAGCAGAACTTCCCCAAGTTGGGCAACCTGGAAGAGATGTGACAGTGAATTAAACACCCGGGGAGGAGGTGGGACTTGAACCCAGGCTTCATGGCCCAGAGGTAGAGCCACTTCCACTGCACCACCAGGAGCTATCTTAGCCCCTTAGTTAAAAGTGGGTGATTTGACATTCCTGCCATAGGGCTGGTTGGATAAGAAGTGCTGGCCTTAGAACCAATAGGAACATTGTATGAATCAGTAAAGAGAAAGTTAATCTGGATAGCCTAAGCAGGCTATATAATACACACTGAAACTCGGAACTGTCTTCACAATGGATTAGTTTTCATTCATTAATGACATCCATATCACATTGTTCATGCAAACAGTATTTAATCATTCTGCTGTTTCTCTGTAGGTTCACAGATGAATTACTCTGTTATCCTTAAGAAGAAGCAAATTCTAGTTACTGCCCCCCTAGGTCGTGTTTTGAAAGCCATGCTGTGTTATAAGCGGGGCCTGGTGTGTCGTGAGCTCAAGAATAGCTCCATTCTATTGGTAAGAAGCTGACACAGGATAGATCTATTGTGAGGTAATGAGGGTTCTGTCACTGGGTTGTCTTAACACAATCTTACAAAAACTTGATGTACAATGCAACGTTTAGGGTGATGGGACATGGCCGCATCACAGCAATACCCCTGGGTGGGTGCATTGTTGGCAAGGCCAGCATTTATTACAATTTCAGATATTAAAAAATGCACATAAGGGGACACCAAGGATAAGGTGGGACGGAAGTGATTACATTTTCATAAGTACACCATTGTCTAAAGTGTTTTGGGACATTCTGAGAATATGGATGTCGTGACAGATTTATTTATTTATTTTGTGAATTTTCTTAAGCTGTTGCTGTTTTGTGCATCATTGATGTGGTCTGCAGCAGTTCAAGAATGCAGCTTACCCCACCACCTTCTCTAGGGATGGGAAAAACGACTGTTTCAGCCAGCAATGCCCATGTCCTGAAAGTGAATTAAAAGGTGTTGCTAGAAACAGGAATATCAGAAGCAAAAATCTTACAAGGTCAGGGAGTTATTTTCAAAACCCATGTCAATGTGTAATTTGTGGTCGATCCCTATGGATGTGTAACATTGATATGTCTCAGAAAACATTTAGCCTATTGATAGATTTTGGTGCTGTAAAGCTTTATGTTTTGTCCTTTCTCATTTTGGGCAAAATGTTGTATTGCAGAAGTCCATTAATGCACTTACTAGACCAAGTTGAAGACTATGCTAAAGCTTATCCTCTGGCCATTTAATACTCAGGATTATTTCAGTTTTTTGGGGGGAAATGCAACAGTGGTCATGTCACTGGACTCATAATCCAAAAGCCCAGCCAAATGTTCTGTGATCATTTGTTTGAATTCCACTTTGACAGATGATAAAATCTGGAATCAAAACTCTACTCTAATGGTGACCATGTAACCAATGATAATTATCATTAAAAACTAGACCATCGCTTCACCGATGCCCTTTTAGGGAGGACATCTGTCATCCTTAGTTGGTCTGGCCTGCATGTGACTCCAGAACTACAACAATATGGTTGACTCTGAACTGCCTTCTGGTCCTGATCAAGGGACAAATAGGGATGGGCAAAAAAACGACTAGACTGTTCTGAATGAGTTCTAATTTTTTGAATTGCTTTGTATGTGTCATTGCAGATTAACAGCACATTCTCTCTGTCCTATGAATACCTGCTTCCTTGCCTCTGTGTCCAGGTAATGATGGTTGAAGCTAAACTTCAGTTAAGCCTTTATCTTTGGATTCTTCATTATAGCAAATACCCTGCAGACTCTGAGTTGCCTTTCTTGATCAGTTCGGGATTCTTCTCTACTGCGCAGACAAGTTTCTTTTTTTTAAATAAAGAAAGATCCGAAGTAATGGAACGGCAATGCCCTGATTATGAAAGCACACCGAGCAGGATTTGACTACATTTAGGATTTATTCCTTTCGTTTTAAATTGGCCGAGCAATGTCATTAATGAATGAAGCATAGGAAGGGAGGAAGGATTAGGTAGCAGTTTTCTAACTTCGATTCTTGTTCACTCGAGCTCTTAGACCAAAACATTGCCCTTGAATCATCATAAGTCAGTTTGTACGCATACCTTGCTCCCAAGAGAAGTGCCCAGCTGAGACTGACTCACTTCCTGAAATTGAATCTGCAGTGTCAGTTGGCAGGGATGAAGTATTGGTAATTTGAAGTTTTTTTTAAGTAGTACATGGAATGTTTGCAGTACCTTTTAACTTTGGGGTTTGCAGAAATCTCCAAAACAGGGTTTGCTTCTGGCCTGCTGTTTTTTTTCTCCCCGGATCTCCCCAGGCCCTGTAGCATCACCTTTGTGACATCACAACTCCTCCTTGACCTCCCAAACCGGGAGGGCAGTCAGAACATGTGGTGGGCAGGTTGCTCTCCATTTGTTACTAGGCATCTCCCAGTTATACTATGGCTCCATCCAGCCAAGCCTTGGGATGCCATCTCTCCTGGCTGAAACAAGGGCCAGAAACTCAATGGGCACACTCCACCCTCCTACAGTGTGAATGAAGGCTGACCTGAAATGGTTTTGACCCTGATAAATGGTACTTCAGCCAGCAGCACTGGTGCCAGAATGATCCCTCCAATCCCATGTTCTGTCCCTTCTGTGCCTCCAATCACAGATTCTGTCTCTTGAGGGGCAGCTAGAGCAGGAGTGAAAAATGTGTTGCTGGAAAAGTGCAGCAGGTCAGGCAGCATCAAAGGAGCAGGAGAATCGATGTTTCGGGCATAAGCCCTTCTTCAGGAATCCCGAAACATCGCTTTTCCTACTCCTTTGATGCTGCCTGACCTGCTGCGTTTTTCCAGCAACATATTTTTCAGCTCTGATCTCCAGCATCTGCAGTTCTCACTTTCTTCTATAGCAGGAGTGAGGCAACATGTCATTGGAGGAGCTGGGAGAGGGACAGGATTCTGATTGGAGGACTCTGCCTCGCACGTCCATGGGATGACTTGTCTCTGGTTGGTGCAGTGATTGAATTTTCCCTTGCATTCGAGGAATTGTAGGGGCAAGTTTGCCCACTGCCTCCCTGTACTTTGAGTCCTGGTGCTCACTCACTCAACATCGATCCAGTGAAATCCATATTGGGAATGAATGGGAATGACAGTTTAAATATATGTTGGCATGTTTGATTGCTGGGATAAGGAATGTATCTCCTGTTTCATGATATCTTTTATCAGTGGAGAAAGTTTAATGAAAAGTGTTGACTGACTTCATTTCTTTTAGGTTTTTTACCCTGGTCCTGATAGCAGTCGGACAACAATTTGTCCGTTCACCAACACCCTGGAAGCCTGTGAGTATGACACAAAGATAATCAAATGCTTTGCGGATGTGCTTACACTAATCAAAAAAAGAAAGTTAGTCATAGACAGTGTTCCAAATTGAGAAAGGGAGCTGTGGGAGGGATGAACTTAAAAAAAAAGTAATTCTCTGAGGAGTATTGCTTGAGTAGAAGAGATTTAAATATATGTCAGCATATTTGCTTGCTGGAACAAGGAATGGCAAATTAAATTTAATGTTTGCAAATGTAAGGTTGAACGCTTTGGATCATTAAATGTGAAATATGGGTGTACCAATTGAATGAGAAAATAATGGATGTATTGTTAAATATTCACTGGCAATCCTGCAAGAGTATAGTTATTGATGTAGCTATTATGATGATTCCTGGTCATATTTAATTAGTAAATTCAAACCAGTTGTTTTATTTTACCATTATGTCAATGAACTTACATTTGGAATATTTGAACTTCACCTTCAAAATGTATTGATTATGATTACATTCATTTGAGGTAAATATAAATTAATTTGATATTGTATTTGACCTCCATCGATCTGAAGCTCCAGCTGTGCAGAGCATGTGTTATTTTTAGGAAAGATGTCAAGTCCTTGGAAAGGAAGTAGTGCAGGCTTTCCACCAGGCAAGAGGAGGGTTTAGTTATGAGAATAGACATGAGAACCTGGTACTAAAATAAAAGCAAGATACTGTGGATGTTTGAAATCTTTAATACAAACAATAATGCTGGAGAAGTTCAGAGATCTGACAGCATCTGTGAAGAGAGAAACAGTTTATTTTAAAATTCACTTGTGCGACATGGGATGTGTGCATCACTGGCTGGACATGACATTTATTGCCCATTCCCAGTTGCCCTGGAACCGCTGTAGCCCATTGTTGTAGACCCACAATGCCACTGAGGAGGGAGTTCTGGGATTTTGACTCATTACAACTGACTGAACATTGACTTTTCCAAATCAGGATGATGAGTTGTTTAAAAACTTAAGAACCAGAAGCAAGTCAGCCCCTCAAGTCTACTGTGCCATTTGAGACAACAGTGGCTGATTTCATCTCTGCCTCAACTCCGTTCTTCTGCCTGCTCTCCATGACTATTCAAACCAGGACTGATTAAACATCTATCTATCTACACATCTCCTCCTCAAATTCACTCCATGTCTCAGCATCCCCACCAGACTCTCTAAATAATGAATTTCATGGATTCACAACTGATTGAGAAAACTGTTAATAGTGGAGCTTATATTAAAGTAGAGTGCATTAAAACAGGGGAGGCTGTTGAATGGTGTAGGGAGTGTGGAGAATTCATTTTAAAAAAAGAAGTGACGAGAGCAAAGATGGTCTATCTTTGGCAAAAAGGAAAACCCACTGGGTCTTTTTTTTACTGGAACGGAGGAGGTTGAGGGGTCACTTTATAGAGATTTATAAATCATGAAGGATACAGATAAGTTGAATAGCAAAGGTCTGTTCTCTCGGGTTCAGGAATTATAAGACGAGAAGAGAAAAATTTGAAAGGGACCTGGAGGGGCAATTTTCTCATGCAGAGGGTGGTTCGTATGTAGAATGAACTGTCAGAGAAAGTGGGAGATGCAAGTACAGTCACAACATTTAAAAGACATTTGGATAAGTTCACGAAAAGGAACGGTTTAGAGGGATATGGGCCAAGTGCAGCAAATGGTATTAGTTTAATCTGGGGAAACGTTGTCAGCATTGGGGAGTCAGACCGAAGAGCCTGTTTGTGTACTGTATGACTCTCAGCACATTAAGAGTGAGAGGATTCACGGTAAGAATGGGGCTTACTAGAGACCAAAGGGGCAACCTTTGCATGGAGCCAGAGGATGTTAACGAGATCTTAAATAGTAATTCTCATCTGTATTCACAGATGAGAAAGACTTAGGATTTCATTTGGGGTGGTGAGGTTCCAGAACATGTTAAAATTGACAGGGACGAGTTAATAGATATTTTAGCGAGCGAAAAGTGCTTAAGTCTCCAGGGTTGAATGAGATGTAACCCATGGGAGGTAAGTGAGGAGATTGCTGGGGACCTGTGGTGAATATTTTGAAAGCTTTGCTGGCCACAGATGAAGTGCCAAATGTGGGTCTTTTAGTCAAGAAGGGCAGCAGAAATAGACCAGGTAATTACAGACCAGTTAGTCTGATGTCAGTGCGAGGAATTATTGGAAAAGAATGCTGAGGGACAGGATTAATCAACCCTTGGAAGGCAGGGATTGATCAAGGATATTTAACATGAATTTACTGGAGGGAGATTCTGTCTGATTAATATAATTGAACTTTTTGAGAAGTGACTGCATTTTTGATGAGGGTGGTATAGTTGATGTGGTTTACATGGGCTTCAGTAAGGCCTTTGACAAGGTCCCACATAAAAAGTGGGTCCAAAACATAAGAGCCCATGGGGTCCAAGGCAAGTTAGTAAACTGGATCCAAAATTGGCTTTCAAATAGGAAGCAAATGGTGCAGGTGGAGGCTTGTTTTTGTGGTTGGAAGCATGTTACCAGTGGTGTACCATAGGGATCAGTGCTGGGATCCTTGTTGTTTGTTATGTAACAACATGGATGTGAAGGTAGAAGAGTTGAAAAGGGTGGTGCTGAAAAAGCACAGCAGGTCAGGCAGCATCCAAGAAGCAGGAGAGATGACATTTTGGGCATCAGCCCTTCGTTACTGTGACTATATAAGGTATATTTAGTACGTTTGCAAATGACATGAAAATTGGTGCTGGTATTAATAGTGAGAAGGATGGTCTCATTCTACAGTCTGAAATTGATCAGTTGGTAAATTGGGCAGAGTAATGGGCAGGTGGAATTTAATTCTGATAAGTGAGAGATCCTATAATGGAAAGATATAAATGCAATGAATGGTAGCTATCTAGAGTGTGCTGAAGGACAGAGAGACCTTGGTGTGTTTAAAAAAAATCAAAATACCTGTGACTATTGGGATAGTGTTGTCCACTATGAAAACTTAAGCAAAATATTGATTCCGATTTTCTACTATTTCTGTGTTCCCATTATTAACTCTCCAGTCTCATCCTCCAAGGTACCACCATTCACTTTAGCTACTCTTTTCCCTTTTTATATATTTAGAAGCTTTCCTATCCATTTTTGTTGCACAATTTATCTTTGCTCTTTTTGTGCCTTTTTTTAGTAACTCTTTATTCTTTAAAAAGTTCTCAATCTTCCAGCCTTCTGTTCAGCTTTGCTGTACAGTATGCTTTAACTTTTGTTTTTTATATTATCTTTACACTTGTTGCTTAGCTATGGATGTTTTTCCCCTCTTACAGTCTTTCTTCCCTTTTGAGAATACATTTTATTTGGCAGCAATTTAGTATCTCCTTAAACATTTGCCACTTCATCAACTGTCCTACCTTTTTAGTCTTCATGCCTAGTCCACTAGAGCCAGGCTTGTCTTCATACCTATGTAATTACATTTGTTTAAATCTAGAAAGCTAGTCTAGGGCTCCAGTTTCTCATCCTCCTCCTGAATTTGCAGTTCAAGCATTGATGTGATCGCTCTTCCCTAGAGGATCCTTCACTGAGATCATTCATTAATTATCGCACCTCATTAGACAATATGAAATCCAGAATAGCCTGGAGGGGAAATTGCTGGTGGTGGTGTTCCCATGTATCTGTGCCCTTCTCCCTCCAGACGGAAGCAGTCATGATTTGGAAGGTGCTGTCAAATGAGCCTGGGAAAATTTCTTTATGTGCAAATATGCAATGGTTTCAAGTTAAATATGACCTCTTTTGGAACTGAACTATACAATTTACACCAACATTGGACCCACGTTTTGTCCCTTTACTGCTGCCATTGCTACTCGTCCTTTTGTCCATGACATCTTCGATCTCTCTGGATCTGTCTTTTTCTTCTGCCCGATGCTCACTCCATCCCATCACGACATAAACCTCATCACATTTCTCCATCACTTCTGTCCCAAAGAAGAAGCATGTTGGATTTAAAATGTTAACTTTATTTTTCACAATCTTGCAGAGGTTTTTTTTCATACAATTATTTTAAACTGCAGAGTCTGGGAACATTGTGCGTAGGACAAAGAAGATTACAGCACAGGAACAGGCCCTTCAGCCCTCCAAGCCTGCATCGATCCAGATCCTCTATCTAAACCTGCCGCCTATTTTTAAAGATCTGGATCCCTTTGCTCCCTGACAATAAATTCAATTCAACCTTATTCTATTCTTAGTTGTATTCATAATTCTATTCTTATTCTATTCCATTTTTATTCTATTCTATTTCTATTCTCTGAATAGATACATCTTAAATGACACTATCGTTCCCGCCTCTACCACCTCTGCTGACGACGCGTTCCAAGCCCCCACCATCCTCTGTGTAAAGGAACTTTCCATACATATCTCCCCTAAACCTTTCCCTCTCACTTTGAACTTGTGACCCCTAGTGATTGAGTTCTACCCTCTGGGAAAAGCAGGTTGTCCTGTGTAGAGCAGGTTGATGGAAAATGTAAAAGACAGATGTGGTTTCAATAAAATAAATGAGGAGAAAGTACTTCCACTGGGAGGTGATATGATAACCAGGAGACACTGATTAATAATAATTGGCAAAAAAAATTGGGGAGATGAGGAATCATAGAACATAGAACAGTACAGCACAGGAACAGGCCCTTCGGCGCATAGTATTGTGCTGAACATGGCGCCAAATGCAACTAATCCATTCTGCCTACCGTTGGTCCATATCCCTCCGATCCTTACATATTCATAAGACATAGGAGTGGAAGTAAGGCCATTCGGCCCATCAAGTCCACTCCGCCATTTAATCATGGCTGATGGGCATTTCAACTCCATTTACCCGCATTCTCCCCATAGCCCTTAATTCCTTGTGACATCAAGAATTTATCAATCTCTGCCTTGAAGACATTTAGCGTCCCAGCCTCCACTGCACTTCAAGGCAATGAATTCCACAGGCCTACCACTCTCTGGCTGAAGAAATATCTCCGCATTTCTGTTCTGAATTGACCCCCTCTAATTCTAAGGCTGTGCCCACGGGTCCTAGTCTCCTCGCCTAACGGAAATAATTTATTCGCGTCCACTCTTTCCAAGCCATGTATTATCTTGTAAGTTTCTATTAGATCTCCCCTTAACCTTCTAAACTCCAAGGAGTACAATCCCAGGATCCTAAGCCGTTCCTCATATGTTAGACTTACCATTCCAGGGATCATCCGTGTGAATCCCCGCTGAACACGCTCCAGTGCCAGTATGTCCTTCCTGAGGTGTGGGGCCCAAAACTGGACACAGTACTCCAAATGGGGCCTAACCAGAGCTTTATAAAGTCTCAGTAGCACATCGCTGAGGGTTATATTCCAACCCTCTTGAGATAAATGACAACATTGCATTCGCTTTCTTAATCATGGATTCAACCTGCATGTTTACCTTTAGAGAATCTTCGACTAGCACTCCCAGATCCCTTTGTACATGAATTTTATGTACAAATTTTATGTACAGGCTTTATGAATTTTCTCAATGTTTAGAAAGTAGTCCATGCTTGTATTCTTTTTTCCAAAGTGCAAGACCTCGCATTTGCTCACGTTGAATTCCATCAGCCATTTCCTGGACCACTCTCCCAAACTGTCTAGATCCTTCTGCAGCCTCCCCACTTCCTCAGTACTACCTGCCTGTCCACCTAACTTCGTATCATCAGCGAACTTCATTAGAATGCCCCCAGTCCCTTCATTCAGATCATTAATATATAATGTGAACAGCTGTGGCCCCAACACTGAACCCTGTGGGACACCGCTTCTGCCATTCCGAAAAAGAACCTCTTAACCCAACTCTCTGCCTTCTGTCAGACAGCCAATCCTCAATCCATGCCAGCAGCTCACCTCGAACACCATGGGCCCTCACCTTACTCAGCAGCCTCCCATGTGGCACCTTATCAAAGGCCTTTTGAAAGTCTAGATAGACCACATCCACTGAGTTTCCCTGGTCCAATCTACTTGTCACCTCTTCAAAGAATTCTAACAGGTTTGTCAGGCACGACCTCCCCTGACTAAATCCATGTTGACTTGTTCTAATCCGACCCTGCTCTTCCAAGAATTTAGAAACCTCATCCTTAACGATGAATTCTAGAATTTTACCAACAACCGATGTTAGGCTAATTGGCCTATAATTTTCCATCTTTTGTCTTGATCCTTTCTTGGACAATGGGGTTACAACAGCGGTCTTCCAATCATCCGGGACTTTTCCTGACTCCAGTGACTTTTGAAAGATCTTAACCAACACCTCCAATATTTCCTCAGCCACCTCCCTCAGAACTCTAGGATGCAGCCCATCGGGGCCAGGAGATTTGTCAATTTTAAGACCTGTTAGCTTTTCTAGCACTATCCCTTTTGTAATGGCAACCATACTCAACTCAGCTCCCTGACTCCCTTTAATTGTTGGAATATTACTCAGGTCTTCCACTGTGAAGACTGATGCAAAGTACTTGTTAAGTTCTCCTGCTATTTCCTTATCTCCCCTCACTAGCCTTCCAGCATCAGTTTGTGCTTATCTAAGGTCCCTTAAATGCCCTTATTGTATCTTCCACATGAGTTTTGATCTGGACTGCTCTATCTGAAAGAGCAACAGATGCAGATTCAGTGCTAACATTCAAAAGTTAATTGGATTTATCTTTGAAGAGAATATAAGTAGAGTGCAAAGTAGTGGTCTAAAGTAGAACCTCGATTATCTGAATGAGACGGGCAGGGAGTATTTTGTCCAGATAATTAGTTGTTTGGATAATCGATCTGATTGTGAACAAGTGATAATTTATGAGTGCCAGTAATCGAACATTTCTCGGTTATCTTGCAATGCACGCCATAATGCCATGTGACTGATAACTGAATGCTGAGTTGCCTAATGCCGTTTTAACGGGACCTTGAGATCTTGTTTGGATAATCCGAAATTTGGATAATTGATGTTTGGATAATCGAGGTTGTACTGGGTTTGGATAGTTCTTTAAGAAAGCTAGCAAAGGCACAATGAGGCGATTGGCTTGCTTTTGTTTTGCTACATGAACAATTTTGAACAGTTGTGTGTAACGTACTCCATAGAGACCAAAAGCAATCACTTTGTTTCTCCTTACTTTATTACAAAGTCTGAAGTTTGCTCCATAATCTTTCTGAACAGTTGGTCCTGATCTGTGGAGGTCGACCAACTTCTCTGATCTGATTCATCATCGTAACAGCATGGCGGTTCGTCTCACTGGGAAATGTCACATTAAACCGAGCGTGGTCCTCTGCTGGAAATCAAATGGAATCTGTGAAGAGTTTGAGGAGTCGGCTGCTAAGATCTCAAAGTCTGTAAGTTACAGTCCAACTGTGCTACCAATCGCAGGCTGAATGTTCACTCAATGACAGTGAGTCTTTGAGATTAAGGGATAATTTTAATGTCAAGGGATATGCAATAGAGTGCGCTGTGCTAGTGCTTTCACAATACATGTGATTTACCTCTCTACCAGTAGCATCGCCTTTTGCACAGTTGACGCTCAAAACAAAAATATACAATGAGTTTAATCTATATGAAATAGAATGTGCCACATAGAAACAGATATAAGACTGAAGAAGGTTAATGTGCAATTTTTATAATTCAGTCAGCTGAGTAATTAAAATTGCCATAATTGTCATTACGACAAGAGATAGTCAGATGAACATGAATAATAGGTTCACTGCTCATGAATCTTCAGTTTAAATGTATGGTAATAGTTCTGCAGCATGGAAAATCTTCACGTGGATATAGAGCTCAAACTGAGCCAGGACCCTGACTGCATCATTTGTTTTCTTTTATTCTGGTTCAAGTGTAAATATGAGGGGTCTTGTGGAATTATTTATGACCCTTGTTTGTAAACCTCTCAACTGAATAACCTGTTCAAAGTGCCATCTAATCGCATTGCACTGGATTGCACCAGTCTGTAAACTTACTTAGATATTTATTAATAAGCCACTTACTCAGAACTCCAACTGAAATAGCAGTTTGTTGTCTTCTCACTGATTTTGTATTCTGCTGCTTTCAGAATGCAATTGAAAAGTTCTAGTGTAGCAGATCTTCATCCTAAAAATAGAAAATTGATACTAATCATGAAAATGAGGCGTAGATGGGTGGGGCCAAAAGTCAAAGCATCAAATAGGTTAGAGTTTAGAAAACATTTAATTTCATGTAAGATAGTGAGTCGCTGAAATAATTTCCAAAAGAAGGTTTTTGATTCGGAGACTGTCGGTACGTTTTTAAGAGGAAGGGGATTGATATTTGGTGAGCAGCATAATCAATAGTTAGAGAAAAGTTTTATATAAATTCAAGTCAGCCTTGGATGATTCCTTGAACTCCATAGTATCAGTGATGTTCATCTTCGAGTCCCCACAGCATGGAAACAGGCCATTCAGCCCAAGTCTGTACCAACTTTCCAAAGAGCATCCCATCCAGACCCACCCTTTATCCCTGCATTTCCCATGGCTAACTTATCTTGCTTAGGGGAAATTTAACATGATCAACCACCTAACCTGTGTATCTTTAGACTGTGGGAGGAAACCAGAGAGAATGTGCAAATTCTACACAGATAATCACCCAAGTCTGGAATTGAATTTGTGTCCCTGCTGCTGTGAGGCAGCAGTACAAACCACTGAGCCTCTGTGATTCTTGTTCTTATGTTCCTAAAGAATATTTTGTGTCTTCTGAGTGGAGGAAAATATTGCAGAAACATCTTACTATGGTTTTATCTTGCCACAGATTGCAAGAGGTAGCAAGATAATGAGACTTTGCATCTCTTCTCATGCAATATATTATCTCATCAAGTTATCATACAGTCAGATCTAATCCTTGCATAAGACCAGCAATCACTCCTCATGCAACCTGAGTGTATTCCATTCACTGTCAGTAATTCATGCTGTGCACCATCTCGTCATGTAATAGCAGAACCCAGGAGCGCATCAATCATATCCTCTTGTGGTGAAGATTAGAAATTCATATCTTTCACATCAATAATCTTCCAGCTGTAGAAGTTAATTCTTGGTTAGGCATGTTGAGTTGCTTTTGTTTTAATCCACAGTTAGTTTCACAATACAAGGCAGCACAGTGATCAGATTGACTTGGCTCATCCATCCCAATGGCTTTCACGGAATAGTGCAAAGCAAAGAAGCATCATTATAATTGACTTACACGTGACAGACCTTTGGTTTTTGTTCATTCACCATATTTTAAAAGATTTTGCTGCTTTCTATTTTAAAGCCTAATTAACTTAGGCTTGTGAAAGGTTGCTGGAAATCTGAAGTAAGAACGTTGCGCTGGAAATTTTTGTGCTGTTCGGCCCTCTCCTTGTCTCTCTCTCTCTCTGCACCCAGATGGGGTTCAGCAGGTTTTCCAGAAGTATTGTGATGTGGGCCGTAGTTTGTATTGTCTAAGAATGTAAGGAACAGGAAAAAGAGTTGGCTACTCAGTTTCTTGAGGTTGCTGGCTCTGCTATTCAATAAGATTATGGCTTTGAACATTGCCTCAACTCCACTTTCCTGTGCGTCACCCATAAGTCTTGACTCTCTCTCATAGTGTAAATATCTGTCTAATCCGAAGCTAAAACACTATGGATGTTGTAAGTCAGAAACAAAAACAGAAGTTGCTGGTAAAGCTCAGCAGGTCTGGCAGGGTCTGTGAAGAGGAATCTGAGTTAATGTTTCAAGCAAGGGTCACTGGCCCCAAAATGTTAACTCTGATTTCTCTTCACAGGTGCTGCCACACCTGCTGTGCTTTTCCAGCAATTTCTGCTTTTGTACCTGTCTAATCTAGCCTTGAATACACTGAGTTTCCAAACTCTCTGGCATAGCAAATTCCAAAGATTAATGATTGTCTGAGGGAAAAATTCTGATTCCCCTCCATCTTAAATGGAAGATCCATTTTTGTTTTGAAAATGTGCCCCATCTTATCAGCATCTGTTCTGCTGGGTTGATGTCATTTGTGGTTTTATACATGTTAGCCCACATAACACAGATAATCAGTCAGGTTCTGTTAAGTCAGATATCTAGGAAGATGTTTACAACACTGTCTATAAGGCTACAATATGGAGCAGCACAGTGGCTCGGTCGGGTTCGATTCCCGCCTCGGCTGATTGTGTGTGGAGTTTGCACATTTTCCCCGTGTCTGTTTGGATTTCC
Organism: Hemiscyllium ocellatum; assembly: GCF_020745735.1. Lineage (NCBI taxonomy): Eukaryota > Metazoa > Chordata > Chondrichthyes > Orectolobiformes > Hemiscylliidae > Hemiscyllium > Hemiscyllium ocellatum. Next base: position 19,671,068 of record NC_083414.1, on the reverse strand, counting down.
TCTGGGTCCTCTGGTTTCCTCCCACAATCCAAAGATGTGCAGGTTAGGTGAGTTGGTCATGCTAAATTGCCCATAGTGTTAGGTGCATTAGTCAGGGGTAAATGTCGGGTAGGGGAATGGGTCTGGGTGGGTTACCCTTCGGAGGGTCGGTGTGGACTTGTTGGGCCAAATGGCCTGTTTCCATACTGTAGGGAATCTAATTGAATTATCATCAATTGAACACATACTCTGGGTTCTGTGCTGACTGCTGTTACTTAGCTGTGATCCTATTGAGTGTGAACAAGGCGCAGGGGCCAAATGGCTGACTGCTGCTCCTAATTTTTATCTTACTGTATATTGTACATATTTGACTGATGACACTGATTCCATTCCACAGAGCGAGTGTGACTAAAAATTAGGTTGGTATTTGTATTAAACTGAATGTCACATGTCGTGAGAATATCATGCACCTGTCTTAACAACACAGGCCTGTGCGTTTTGGAACCTATGCCATTATGGTACACCCCCCCTCAGAACCCCTTTTTCAATAAGATCACTCTTGTTTTTCTAAACTGCAGACCTGACCTGAACTTTGCAACATAAAACAGCCCCTTCATCCCAGAATCAACTTAGTGAAGATTCTCTGAACTGCCTCCAATACAGGATAGTCTCTCTCCTGAAGGAAGGAAGACAAATCTGAATACTGATTAGAGGACAGCTTCTTGGAGAGCAATGTTTATTATATTTGTAGAAAACTTTTTTTTCGTAATTTTATACTTAATTTATTTAGTAAAGAAGTGCTGTAAAGATGTTTAAAAATAGGGTTAGCAGCTCCACCTGCCTGTCGATCCTAATGACATGATGACCTTCATTTTGAATATATCTTTGGGTTCCAGGCTATTGACCCATTCCAACATGTATCGATTGCCATTTTAAATTGGAAATGTGTGGTTGCAGTGTGCATTCTGCTGCCAACTAGACAGTCATCAAACCTGAGAAAGCACGCGACCTTTCGTTTTTCTTAAATAGTTGGTGTAAAGCAGGAAGGGATCTTCCTGATGCAACCACAGCAATGATGGGCTTCATGGGGTCTCATGACAAATTGTTCTTTATTCCTTTTGGGAGACCTGTTGATTCCTTTTACAGTGAGTTTCCTTTCTCTAATAAACATTTCTGGCCTTTATAAGAGCCTGGAAATCCATCAAAGGGACAATTTCCTGGGAAAGCTGGTGTGACATGACATGAAGGAGTGGACTGATTAATGAATGAATGACCCCTCTCAGTGTAAATCCAACTCTTCCTTCCCCTCCCCTAGCTCACTAATGTCTTCAATGTGGAATTCATTGGGCAATTATTGAAAGTATATTTCTGCTTGGAGACCTTTGATAAGCTGTATACAGGCTCCCTCTTGAGTAAGAGGCTGGGATTGCATCATATTGACATTCCTAGGAATGCGACCCTGAGACATCTTATTCGAAATGGTCACTCTTCACCGCTGGCATTCTCTCATGTTATTGATTGCGTATTATAAACAGTACGAACTCTGGCAAATCTTCCTTGCTGTTTTATAAGTTTCTGTAGCACACATAGTTCTTGTTCCTGTGTCATACAATGTATGTGAGGGGGTTGACAAAAGAGACTGACAGGGCTGGTGAATTGAGAGGATACAGTGTATTAGAGCAGGGCTTCCCAGGACCCCAAGTGGGGCCATTGGCCGAAGTTGTGAAGAAGGTGGAGGAGCACACACCGGTCGATCGGACGGTGTTTGTGAAGATGGTTTTACTGGAGTGCTGTGGGTTTGCAGCAGCGGACGTGTACTGCCTGCAGGATTTCCCTGGGGCAGGCTACTTTGACGTGACCTTCAGGAGCGTGAAGCATTGTGAGCAGCTCCTGAAGGTCTTCAAGGAGAAGGAAGGGGAACCTCTGTTCTCCATCTTGTCGGCGGTCCCGTTGTGTGTGCTTCCTGCGCAGAGAAGTCGGGTTGTTACAATCCAAATGTACAACCCTTACGTCCCAGCGGCAGATGTTCTCACCTTCTTGAAGAGGTATGTCCAGGTTGAAGGAGAAAGCACCGAGGTGGTCGATCCTTTCGGGATCTGGACCAGTAAAAGGCAGGTCAAGGTAACCCTGAGGGTCGATGGTAGCGGGAACATCCTCCACCCACCCTCCAGCTTCACCATCGGAGGAAGCAGAGGTTACCTGATGTACGCAGGGCAGCCGAAGGTGTGCCGAACCTGCGGGAGGTCAGGCCACATGGCGGCCGACTGCAAGGTGACCGTATGCCGAAACTGCAAGCAGGAAGGCCACCCGACCAAGGATTGTAAGGAGGCCAAGAACTGTAACCTATGTGGAGAGGCGGGCCACATGTACAAGGCCTGCCCAAGACGAGGAGCCGCCACCTACACACAGATGGCCGGAGGTGGCAACACGAATACGAGCCGTGGACCAACAAAGACGAGCAAGGCACCAGAAAATAGCATGGAAACGGTGCCTGGAGGCACCTAGAAGGAAGAGCAGGCGGTAGCCGAGCAGACGGCAGACAGCGGGGAGGTGCAGCAGCCAATCCAAGCTCCTTCAAGGCAGTCGGAGGAAATGGAAGAGGAGGAATCAACGGAGGCAGAGGACTGGATCACAGTAAAAAACAGGAAGAGGAAACCCCTCGGGGGCCCCAAAGCCATGCAGAGAAGGGGGAAGCGACACCTACAAGTCGAAGACGCATGCAGCTCTTCCGATGGTGAGGACGGGCGCAAGAAGGGTCATCATCAGAGGAAGAGACAGAGCGCCGTGGGGAGAAAGGAGGGTAGTACCGCCCAGGAAGGAAAGGACGATCCCTCTGAGGGGACAGGTAAAAGCCTCCCCCTACCCGGTGAGAACCAGGAGGTACCCACCGGCCCACAGCTCCAGGTATCTGGGAGCAGCGGTCCTATGACAGCCCTGCTGTCAGACGGAGAACTGGTCAGTGCGGACCACGGGCCCGACACGAAGACACCAGAGTGGGGTAATGGCCCCAGTGCGGAGCTGGACAGTTACCTCAGCCCTGCGAAGGTCCAAGAGTTTGCCGCCACCACGGGGATGCATGCAGCTACCCCAGAGGGGCAAGACCAGCAGCAAATGGACACCGGTAAACCTGTAAACTGTTAAAATGGGGTTGAAAATTGCTAGCATCAACGTGCGTAGCATCAAATCGGCTACGCGATGCGTCTCAACGCTGGCCTTCCTGGCCAGCGTCAAAGCCGACATCCTGTTTCTGCAGGAGTGTGGGATACCACACCTCAGCAGCTACAGGAGGTGGTCGAGCTTGTGGGCCCATGGGCCATCAGTGTGCTCGGGGGGCAACGATAATCGCTCCTCAGGCATAGGGATCCTGTTGTGGGGAGGCAACTTCACCATCTCCGAGGTTAAGGAGGTAGTGGGCGGGCGCCTCCTCGTCGCGGATGTTAAATACAGAAATTATCCTGTGTACGCCCCAGCGGATAAGAGTGAACAGTTGGCCGTCCTGCAACAGCTTCCACTGTTGCTGGCTATGTCCAGGCCGGTCATTCTGGCCGGAGACTTCAACTGCATCATTGATGCAGATGGACGATCCGGCGGGGGGGACAGTAAACTGGACGCTACATCCAGAGCCCTGATGGAAACGGTCAAAGATGCCAAGCTGCACGACGTCTTCAGCACCCCTGCAGATGGAGCGCAGCGTAGATACACATGGTCACAGGCAGACGGGTCTATCCGCTCAAGGATAGATTACCTGTTTGTGTCCCGAACGTTATCAGTCAGAACCACCGACGTCAAGCCGGTATTCTTCTCTGACCACTGCCTCCTACTGGCCGACTGCGGGCGGGCAAGGGAACATGGAAACTGAACACTAAGTTGTTGACCCCGGGAAACATCGAGGAGCTCAAGAGGGATTACGCAGGTTGGAGAACCGCGAAGCGTCTCTTTGAGTCTCCAGCAGACTGGTGGGAAACAGTTAAAGGGAACATCAAGAGGTTCTTCATCCTCAAAGGTGTTCAGGAGGCGAGAGAGAGGCGGGGAAAACTGTCCCAGCTCCAGGAAAGTATGCAGAACCTGCTCCTGCTGCAGACATTGGGGGTCGATGTCACGGAGGACCTCAAGGAGGTGAAGGGCCAGCAAGCCTCGCTCTTTGCCTCAGAGGCCTCCAAGATAATCTTCCGGTCCAGGGTCCGCTCGATAGAGCAGGATGAGACGTGCTCACGTTTCTTCTTTCAGAAAGTGCACAAAGAGAGCTCCGTGCTCAGCAGCCTGAAGGAAGATGATGGCTCGGTAACATCATCTCAGGCTGACATCATGAGGATCAGCAAATCCTTCTATGCCAGCCTGTATGACGCGAAGCCAACCGACAGCGCGGCCTCCCAGTCGTTCCTGTCCTCTATCACGGAGGTCCTAGCTGACGGAACACGAGAGAGGCTGGACCTGCCGCTATCTCTGGATGAGCTGACCAGGGCCCTCGAGTCCTTCGAAAAGAATAAAACTCCCGGAAGCGACGGCTTACCGGTCGAGATCTATTCCACTGTTTGGGACTTGATTGGCTGGGACCTGCTGGAGGTGTATGTCAGTATGCTTCGGGCAGGTACCATGAGTGAATCCATGAGGAAAGGCATCATCACCCTCATCTACAAGCGGAAGGGGGAGAGGGACGAAATTAGAAATTGGAGACCGATCTCACTGTTAAACACAGACTACAAAATCTTGTCAAAGGTCATCGCCAACCGGGTCAGGTGTGCCCTGGGGTCGGTGATTCACCCTGACCAAACCTGTGCTGTACCGGGCAGGAAGATTGCTGAGAGTCTCGCACTCCTCAGGAATACAATCGCCTATGTGCAGGACAGAGGGTTGGACGCCTGCCTGGACCAGGAGAAAGCCTTTGACAGGATATCGCATACATATATGAGGGATGTCCTCTCCAAAATGGGCTTTGGGGAGGGAATCTGCAATTGGATCAGACTGCTCTACACCAACATTGTCAGTGCAGTCTCAATCAATGGGTGGGAATCAGATAGCTTCCCTGTAAGATCCGGAGTCAGGCAGGGCTGCCCACTCTCTCCTGCCTTGTTTGTGTGCTGCATAGAGCCATTTGCCGAATCCATCAGGAAGGATGCGAGCCTGAGAGGGGTGACTATTCCTGGCAGCGGGGGCCTACAGGTTAAGGCCTCCCTGTACGTGGATGATGTCCCCGTTTTCTGCTCGGATCCGCTGTCCGTGCACAGACTCCTGTGCATCTGTGACCAGTTCGAACGGGCCTCGGGGGCCAAGGTAAACCGAGGCAAGAGCGAGGCCATGCTCTTCGGGAACTGGGCCAACCAATCAAAAATCCCCTTCACTGTCAGGACTGACCACCTGAAGGTGCTGGGTATTTGGTTCGGGGGTGCTGGGGCGTGCGCCAAGACCTGGGAGGAGCGGATCAGGAAGATGAGACAGAAACTAGGCAGATGGGAGCAACGGTCACTCTCCATCACGGGAAAAAACCTGGTCATCAGGTGCGAGGTACTCTCAGTATTGTTGTATGTGGCACAGGCCTGGCCTATCCCCAGAACCTGTGCTGCCGCAGTCACCCGGGCCATCTTCCACTTCATGTGGAGATCAAAGATGGACTGGGTCCGAAGAGACACCATGTACAAAGACCGGTGCAATGGGGGTAAAAACACTCCCAATGCCACCCTCGACCTGATGGCCACCTTTGTGTGTGGCTGCATCAAGCTGTGCGTGGATCCCCGGTACGCAAACACCAAGTGTCACTACGTACTGAGGTTCTACCTGTCCCCGGTGTTGCGAAGGATGGGCCTGGCCTCGCTGCCGCGGAACGCTCCGAGTAGTTGGACCGTTCTGTACCACCTGTCCTTCGTGGAGAAATTTCTGAAGAAAAACACCTTTGACCACAAGTCCAACAGGAAGTGGTCAGCACGTAGCATCCTTGAGACGCTTCGGGAAAAGGAGAGGGCGGATCCTGTTGAGTGGTTCCCTAAGCAGACTGTCAAAACAATTTGGCAGAATGCCTCATCGCTAGAACTTTCCAACAAGCACCAAGACATGGCTTGGCTGGTGGTGAGAAGGGCTGTACCTGTGAGATCATTTATGCACGCCCGGACTCTCAGCCGCACCGCACGCTGCCCTCGAAGCGGCTGCGGGGGGGAAGAGACTGTCACACACCTCCTTCTGGAATGTGCCTATGCAGAGGAAGTCTGGAGAGGAATGCAGTGGTATTTGTTGAGGTTCGTCCCGAGCAGCGCCGTGACGCGGGACTCCGTGCTCTACGGCCTGTTCCCCGGGACGCACACCGAGACAAATATCAACTGCGCCTGGAGGATCATCAACTCGGTGAAGGACGCTCTCTGGGTGGTCCGAAACCTGTTGATCTTCCAGCTGAAGGAGTTGACCCCGACTGAGTGTTGCAGACTGGCACATTCCAAGGTCCAGGACTACGTGTTGAGGGACGCGCTGAAGCTTGGGGCAGCTGCCGCCAAGACGTGGTGGGGAAAGACCACCGTTTAACATCTGCCTGCCTAAAGAAGATCAGGGGGCCTATGCAGTCATTTGGGCTCTGCTGATGCCTCAGCTCAATATATGGGCATATGAGTGAGAAATGCACAGACCTGTATGAAATAATGATAATTCTGAGCTGTGTATGTAAATGTTGACATATGTATGGCATTACCTAATGTACAGTGTATCAAATTATTTTATGAATATTTTACGAATAAAGTATATTTTTGAAATAAAAAAAAAGTGGGGCCATTGGCCGAAGGTTGGGGTCCTGCCCTCCAAAGCAGGAGTAGGTTCTCTGGGGCTCTGACCAAGCTATAATACCTATGCTTCATACTTTATGAAGCCCCTGTTTTTTTTCTAAATTTACTCATGTTCCTAGTTGACCTTGAGATGGTGATGGTGAGTTGTCTTGAACTACCATAGTCATATGCTGTAGACACACCCACAATGCCCTTAGGGAGGGAATTCCAGGATTTTGACCCAGCAACAATGAAGGAACAATGAAACATTTGAAGGTTTGGAGAGGAACATGCAGGCGGTGGTGTTCCCATGTATGTATGGACCATGTCCTTCTAGATGGAAGTGGCAATGAACTTGGAAGGTGCTGTCTAAGGACCTTTGGTGAATTTCTGCAGTGCATTGTGCAGATAGTAGCAGCAGTGTGCACTCAGCATTGGTGGTGGAGGGAGTGTTTGTTGATGTACCAATCAAGCGGGTTGCTTTGTTATGAATGGTTTCAGGATTCTTGAGTGTTATTGGGGCTGTATTCACCCAGGCAAGTGGAGATTATTCAGTGACACTCCTGACTTGTGCCTTGTAGGTGATAGGCTGAAGGGAGCCAGGAGATAAAATACTTACTCCAGTATTCTCAGCTGTGTAAGCTCTCAGTTTGTATGGCTGGTCCAGTTCAGTGTATGGAATGAGCTGCCTGAGGAAGTGGAGGCTGGTACAATTACATCATTTAAAAGGCATCTGGATGGGTATATGGATAGGAAGGGTTTGGAGGGATATGGGCCGGGTGCCGGCAGGTGGGACTAGATTGGATTGGGATATCTGGACGGCACTGTTTCATCTCTATGACTCTGAGGTCAATAGTAATTATTGTCACAGTCCCACTTCCCCACACCAGTCTTCACTGAAGAGCCCTGACAATGATCAAGACTCTATATGGAGCCGCGTTGGGAAAATGTTTGGGAAGCACTATGTATTGGGGAGAACTGAACAGGCCTGGACACTTCTCTGCAGCAAAGAGAATGCTGGGGTCACTGGATGGAGGTTTGCTTTTGATATTGAAAGGAGTCGATAGGGTAGACACAGAGAAAATGTGTCCATTTCTTGAAAGTTGCCAATGAATCAAATCCAGGAATACAGGAGAAACTTTGGATTCTGCAGAGTATGTAGAAAATCTTCAAAGGCCAGCTCCTTCTGCCAGCTAGGGGTTATAGAGTCATACAGGTGTACAGCATGGAAACACACCCTTCGGTCCAACTTGTCCATGTTAACCAGATATCCTAAATTAATCCAATCCCATTGCCAGCATTTGGCTCATATCCCTCTAAGCTCTTTCTAATCATTTCCCCATCCAGATCCCGATTAAATGTTGTGATTGTACCAGCCTCCATCATTCCTCTGGCATTTCATTCCATACAGGAAATCAGCCCATTAAGTGTGGCTTCATTGCTTAGTGGTTAGCACTGTTGCCCCACAACATCAGAGACCCAGGTTCAATTCCCACCTTGAGCGACGGCACATTCTCCCCATGGACTGACCAATGTCCTATCCAGCCACACCACTGACCTCCCAACTCCTGTACTCATTGCTTTGACCAATGAAGGCAAGCATACCAAATGCCTTTTTCACTATCCTGTCCACCCGGGACTCCACTTTCAAGGAACTCTGAACCTGTACTCCAAGGTTCTTGAATTTGCCAGAGCAAGGAAAAGGTGACAGAGAAAAGTACTTGTTGTATTTTGACCATTTGGAGAGAGCTGAAAAGTGTCAGGGGTAATGTGGGGGGCAACAGACCGGTCGATCTAATTGAAGTTGGATGATGGTTGTCACAAAGTGCCTGTAAGTAAAAAGTGAGGTCTGCCGATGCTGGAGATCAGAGCTGAAAATGTGTTGCTGGTTAAAGCACAGCAGGTTAGGCAGCATCCAAGGAACAGGAAATTCGATGAAGGGCTCTGGCCCGAAACGTCGAATTTCCTGTTCCTTGGATGCTGCCTAACCTGCTATGCTTTAACCAGCAACACATTTTCAGCTCAACAAAGTGCCTGTAGGTGAGCTCCAGCCAATTTGAGAGAGATGGCATAGACAGTCAAACATGACATACTGTAACAAAGCCACTAATGGTTTTGTATATGTGTGCGTAATGTATAACAAAATAAACAGGCTTAGTTTGGTGTTGACCTTCCACATGTTGCACACTGTTGTAGATTTTCCTGAAAATGCAGAATTCCTTGTTGGAGTAGCTTATAAACAGGAGGATCTAGTATTCACTGATGCTTTATTTTCCTCTACTCTGCAGGGTTACGTGTTTGAGAGTGTTGACAGACATTCACAGATGTGCTTTAAGGTAATTGATAGTTTCATTTCATTTACAGTGCTTCCTGTTTCATCGTGAAACCTTCAACTCACCACTACATCTCCTGATCCCTGCGCTTTCTCCAATTTGGCATGTTATTTATCACGTGTTCTGTGCTGCATGAGCATAAATTTCCTCTGACTAAACATGACAAAGATGGATGCTACAGTTGTGGTCCCATCACAAATTCGGCTACCCCATTCTACTCCCTCCATTTCTCTTCCTACGAGCTCTTTGAGGCTGGTCAGAAACTCGGTGCTCAATTTGACCCGGAGAGGAACCTGAGAATGTTGACGTTCCGAGGAATTCGGATGTTTTCTAGCTGGAAACACAGAGCTGGCACACTGGTTTAGCAAGAGCTGGAAAATGCAAATAATACTTTTAACTCTTTTTGGGAGTTACCAGAATAAAGAAACCTTGCCACAATTGGAGATGGTTTGGTGAAATCTCACACCAAGACTGAGCGAAAGTCTGGATTAAGGGCCGTCCGGGTCTTGGTTTCCTGGCACCAGCCCCCACACTGGTCATTTTGTGGGGGAATTTCTGGCAAGGTATCTTCCTATCCACAATGGATAAGTGACCTGGTTTGTTCAGAGCCAGTTGAGGTCAATTAAAGAAGGCTTGCTACAATTTACTGGCGGGGGCCAATTTAACTGGCGTCAGTGGTTAAGGGGTGTAGCGGGCAGTGATCCAGGCTGCCCGCTAGAAATGTACCATCACAATGGTGGCTTGGCTGCACGGAACAGTTTGGAAGTTTTTAAAACTTCCAACAAGTTGGAGAGAAGGTGCTTCTGTTTTTAACCACCTTCTCCCTTCGATTCGCCTACCATTGCGAACCGCTGCTCCCTGGGCAGTCCCCAGTTAGCCTCCAGTTTCTGAAAGCCTGAATCTGCTGTCCTTCGTTATGATGAGCCTGACCTCTGACTATGAATTGACAGCACTGGGTGGGTGGGGAGGGGGAAATATCTCAGTGTGACCATTTCCCTCACAGTGTGGAGCCTGAAGTTAGGAATCAACAGCTGCTGGGAAAACCCTGCTGCAGGTCGTGAGGTTAACCAGTACTGCAGACAGGACCCATGAAACACAGTAGATGCCAATCTCCCCTTAGGCATACATTTGCTTACGATGAGGAAGTAAAAGCCCATGAAGGTTTCGAGAGATTTTCCTGATACTGAATTTACCTGAAACAGATAGAAGGGTTGATAAAGAGGACAAAACTGGCACGATTATGTGGAGTTATG